>NC_072006.2:39870000-40493750 GCF_028885655.2 Pongo abelii | reverse complement strand
CTTGACCTCAGTGGTGGTTACAAGGGTGAGATATACACATATATCAGGCTATACTATCTGCTTAAGATTAGTACACTCTACAACACGTGCTAGACTACAACTCAGAAATTTCAAATATAATAATACTCGGTAGTCAGTGACTCAGGAGGATGGCCAGCATCAAGGGGAGAAGTAGCTGCAGATGAGCAGGACTAATGTGACCCTATTGCAAAGTCATCTGCACAGATGCCCTCCATCTACAGATGACTGACATTATATGAGCTACCATTTATAAGCACTTGCTGTGTGCCACGTGCTGTCCTACACACTTTATTACATCATTTCATCCTCACAACAGTCTTATGAGGCAGGGACCATCACTGCCCCTACTTTACAGATGAGGGGATTGAGGCACAGAGAAGTTAGGTAACTTGTTGAAGTCAAGCCCCTAATAAGCAGCAGAGCTGGATTTGCATCTAGACCTTCTGGCGCCACCACCCATGCTCTTATGTAAATCCCCAAACCCTGACCACAGTGCAGAAGGCCCCATACGGTCTGGCCCCCGCCATCCTTTAGTGCTTCACCTGTCCTCCCTCCGCATCCCAACACTCCAGCCTCACCATCTTCCTTCCTCTTCCCTGAAAACCCCACCTTCCTCACACCCCGGGGTTTGCACATTTGCAGTTCCCTCTGCCGGAATGTTTTCCTCTGCTCCTCTTTGCTGGGGCAACTTCTCCTCATCCCTTAGGTCTCAGTTCAAGTGTCACCCCCTCCAGGAAGCCTTTGTGACTCCAGTCAGGGCCCATGGCTCCTGTGACCCTCCTCCGTGGGCCTCATCACTGTTTCACCTGCTTTTTGAGTTCCCTAAGGGCCAGGAGAGTCCTTTTCACTCAGAGCCATGTCCCCTCTGCCCACCACAGGGTCTGGCATCGAGTGGGCACTCAACAAATATTTGTTGAATGGATGAATGAATCCATCTGCCATGGCAGACAGACTTGGAGAAATCTCCGGAAGGCTGGCATCAAAATGTGGTCACCACTGCAGGTAGATCGAGGGGGACCTGTACATTTGTCTTTATACTTTGGGTTTTATCTGCTGGATATTGTTCTGGGGGACAGGTACCATTTCCAAGCCCTCAGCATTTCCCACCCTGGGACCCCTACCTTTCCCCCTCCTCGCTCCCTCCCCATGCTCCTTCTCCCAACTCTGCCTACAGCCCCAGTGGGTGGCATATTAATAAGCAGGAGTGAGAAGGTCACCCAGCTCACAAGCACTGAGCCATCCTAGACTCGGGCGCAGATGAAACGCGCTCAGGCGGGGGAGCGCCTCACCAGGCGCTGAGCACGTGTGAGCTATTTCTGATTCCCACCAGGCCGGGCAGAGCACATCTGAGGTGGAAGCCGGGGCCAGCCTGGTGAGTGGCTGTGGAACCAATGACCAGCTGCCCCAGCTATGCTCACACCAGACCTGGCCACTGCCCTGCTGGAAACTCCCCCGCAGCCCTCCAGGGCCCATGGGGCAGCCGAGGCCCTCAGCCTGGCACTCGAGGCTCTGAAAGACCCCATCCCTGCCTGTCTTCTTGCTCCCCATTCTACCGTGTGCAGCCAGGTCTTCCCTCAACCCCAGCCCTTTGCACGTGCTGGTCCCTCTGCCAGGAATGCCTGTTCCATCTCCAGGTGTGAGCTCACTCTCACTTAACCAACGGGTGTCAGCTTAGACCACTCCCTCCTCCGAGACGCCTTCCCTGACCATCACCCCAGCATGGGTGCCCTTGCCCTAGGGCTTCCTGCTGCCATGCAGGTACCTGCTGTTGTCTTCGTGGTCTATGATTCCGCTCCTAGACTGTGATGTGGCTCCTTTGAGGGCCTTCATCTCCATGTCCTACATCCAGCAAGGACCTGGCCCGCAGCAGGCTCAAATCCTTGTTTGCTGACTGACTACATAGGAGACAAAGTGCTGAGTCCTGGAAGGGGCACAGGAGGGCTCGGGGATTCAGAGGAAGCTGGGGGGCAGACAGGGAGCCAAGGATTGATTTGGCTGTGACTTGCAGGTAAAGAGTCAGAGAGATGTGGCCTTAGGCGGCAGAGAGGGTGCAGAGGGAGACCCGTCCACAGTCAGTAGAGGGCCAGGCCACTGTCTCATCAGTGTCCTCCTCACCCAGCCAGCAGCCCCCAGAGGTCCCAGGCAGGTGGGCAAAGGGCTCAGGGGGCCCAGACTCCAGGTACCAGCTGTGGCTGCTCACAGGCCCTGCCTCCCCGAGCGCTGACAAGTACAGTGGATGCAGAATCTGTCTGGAACACAGTATTTTGTCTAAATATATCTGCTTTCCAATGCAGGCCATGCAGCAAGGGAGTGGGGGGCACGACACAGACCTGCAGCGTGGGGAGAACCGGAGCCCCCACCCACAGCCACACAGCCCCACAGCCCCACAGCCCCACAGCCCCACTGCCACCTGCCCTGGCAGAGGGAGTCCACCAGGGCGAGGGTCAGTGTGGGCCTGGCTGGGCCCCTCCAAGCAGGGTTCCCATTGCCTGAGCTCCCACCCCGAAGATGCCACCTTGAATGTGGGCCAGGCACAAACCAGGACAGCAGAGGAGGGAGGGGACACGGGGTGGGGCTGGGGAAGGGGGACACAGAGGAGGGCTTGGAGGAGGGGATGAAGGGAGGCCTGGGAGAGGGAGACACAGAGGGGGGCCTGGAGAAGGGGGACACAGAGGGAGGCCCAGGGGAGGGGGGCACAGAGGGGGGGCCTGGAGGAGGGCCTGGAGGAGGGGGACACAGAGGGAGGCCTGGAGGAGGGGGACACAGAGGGAAGCCTGGGGGAGGGGGACACAGAGGGAGGCCTGGGGGAGGGGGCCTTGAATCCAAGTTCTTCAGATTCCAGACTCTCCCCACTACCTTGCTGTGACAGAGGCACAGAGAAGGAGGCAACTCCAACAGGGTCACACAGAGGCCTGGGGTGGTGAGGGGAGGAGGGCCCAAGCACCTACCTCCCAGGCCTCCTAGGAGCCCTTGGGGTCCCTAGAATTCTCTTTAGCTCCTTGAAGTTCTCCCAAGAATCCCTAAGGAGTTGGGCAGCAAGAAAGGCACTGGACTGCGAGTTACGAGGCTGTGATCCAGTCTCCGATCCAACCCTGAGGCCTTTGGACCAGTCATCTGTGGGCCCCGGATTCCCCCTCTGTGAGATGGGGACAAGCACGGTGCCCTCTGTGCAGGGCTCTGCCCATAGTGCTCACCCTTGGCCCACTTTCCCAGGCTGGCCCTTCTGTGAGCTGCCCTGGGCTAGGCTAGGGAGGGAGTGCCGGAAAGTTCCGGGGGGTGTGCGGGTGTCAGGAGAGAGCACAGTAACACCAGCTGCCTTATTTTGGGGATTTGCTGTATGCCAGGCTCT
This sequence comes from Pongo abelii, assembly GCF_028885655.2. NCBI lineage: Eukaryota > Metazoa > Chordata > Mammalia > Primates > Hominidae > Pongo > Pongo abelii. Next base: position 40,490,380 of record NC_072006.2, on the reverse strand, counting down.
GTCCTCAGTACTTGAACACACAGGACCTCAATTCACCCTCAAACCAAGCCTCTGAGACAGGCAATGACACTGTTATCCCTCTGAGGACAGAGGGGGAAACTGAGGCTGAGAGAGGTTTCTGTGACCTGCTCAAAATCACATAGCCAGTGAGCAGAGCGGGGACTCAAACTTGGGCCACCCCTCAAAATCAGCAGCTCCTTCCCTCCAGGCCTGAGACAGATGCCCACCTTTCCAATCAGTTTTGCTCTTTTTTTTTTTTCTTTGAGATGGAGTCTCGCTCTGTTGCCAGGCTGGAGTGCAGTGGCGCAATCTCGACTTGCTGCAACCTCCACCTCCCGGGTTCAAGCGATTCTCCTGCCTCAGCCTCCTGAGTAGCCAGGACTACAGGCGTGCAACACCATGCCAGCAATTTTTGTATTTTTAGTAGAGATGGGGTTTCACCTCGTTGGCCAGGATGGTCTCCATCTCTTGACCTCATGATCCGGCCCCCTCGGCCTCCTAAAGTGCTAGGATTACAGGCGTGAGCCACCGCGCCCAGCTTCAGTTTTGCTCTTGTAATGAAAAACAAAATCAGAAAAAAACCTGCTCATTAGAACAGCTAGTCATCAATAATCACTGCTATGAATACCTCATTTCCAGACAGGCATGAAGACCCCCCCCAGCCAGAGCCTACCTGCCCTCGTCCGTCTCACCCAAGGCAGTTGTTAAGATCCTGGGCCAGGGCTGGGTGCAGTGGTCCACACCTGTAATCCCAGCACTTTGAGAGGTTGAGGTGGGAGGATCACTTGAAGCCAGGAGTTCAAGACCAGCCTGGGCAGCAAAGCGAGATCCCATCTTTACAAAAAATTTAAAAGATTAGCCAGGTCCAGTGGTGCACCCCTGTAGTCCCAGCTACTCAGGAGGCTGAGTGGGGAGGATCGCTTGTGCCAGGAGTGGGAGGCTGCAGTGAGCCATGACTGCACCACTGCATTTCAGCCTGGGAGACAGGGAGACAATCCTGGGTCCACCAACTGCCGGATGGGTGACCTCAGGAGTGTCACTCTTCCTCTCTGTGCCTTGCCTCCGCTCCTGTGAGGACAGTGGCCCCTTCTGCTTAGAGCCCCAGGGCATGTTGGAGAGACAGCTGGTGTCAGGCTGTGACCCAGGACCCACGCAGAAACAGCCCTTATCACTCTGCCTAACCTGATCATCATGAGGGTAAACTGGATGCCCTCAAAGTCACTCCTGGAGTAGACTGTGTGTGTGTGTGAGACAGGACACATTTAGTACTGCTTTACGCTGCTAAATGTCGGGGTAATTTGCTCCACAGTGATAGGCAGTGAGTATAGAAGATGAGCCTTGATTCGGGGTAGAACAGAGGCTAGAGAGAACCAGGGCTGGCTTCAGAGGCTGTGCTGGGCCATGCTCCCAGGCTGGGCATGCCCAGGGCTCTTTCCTTTAGTGGCCCTGATCTGTCCAGAGGACCATCCCTGCCAACCTCAGCCAGCCCTGTGTGGCTGCTCTTTATGACTGTGTTGGACTCAAGAACAGATCTGACTCAGCTATGTGCAGCACCCAGCTAGAGGTGCTCACCTCTCAGTTTTCAGAAAATTCTCACAACAGTGCTGGGATCGGTGGCTCATGCCCGCAATACCAGCAACTGGGGAGGCTGGAGAGAAGGATTGCTTGAGGCCAAGAGTTCAAGACTAGCCTGGGCAACATAGCAAGACCCCATCTCTAATTTTTTTTTTTTTTAATTAGCTGGGCATGGCGACGTACAACTGTAATCCTGGCTACTTGAGAGGCTGAGGCAGGAAGATTGTTTGATCCCAGGAGTTCAAGGCTGCAGTGAGCTATGATCATGTCACTGTACTCCGGCCTGGGCAACAGAGCTCTGTCAAAAAAAAAAAAAAAAAGAGGAAAGAGAAGGAAAAGAAAAGAAAAGAAAGGAGAAAAGAAAGAAGAAAAGAAAAGAAAGAAGGAAGGAGAGAGAAAGAAAGAGACAGAGAGGAAAGAAAGAAAGAATGAATGAAAGAAAGAAAGAAAAGAAAGAGAGAGAGAAGGAAAGAAAGAGAGAAGGAAGGAAGGAAAGAAAGAACGAAAGAAAGAAAGAAAGAGAAAGAAAAGAGAAAGAAAGAAAGAGAGGAAGGAAGGAAGGAAGGAAAAGAAAGGAAGGAAGGAGAGAAAGTAAGAAAAATTTTATAGTAGCCTCCTCGGAGGTTAACATTATTATCCCCAGTGCCTAGAATAGTCTCTGGCACATAACAGATATTCATATTAGTGTAGACTAGGCTACAGTAATAAATAGACTCTAAAATTTCAGAGGCTTAAAGAACAAGAAATTTATTCCTATCCTGGAGAAAGACTTTCAAATAGGAGGTTCTCCCAGGTTGAAAAGCCAGCTCTGGTAGGTTTGCAAGCCAAACAGGCAGCCAGTCAACCAGCTCCCTGTTTGCCCAGCCTCAGTTACCCCCTCAGTGCCAGATCCAGGTGAGGATGTGGCCCCCAGAGAAGAGGCTGGGGAGGAGAGGAGTGACGGGCTGCAATGGGACGGGCTGGCCTGGGCTGCTGTCCAAGGCATCCCGGGGTGACCCAGCTTCTCTGTGAAGGGGAGCTTGGGAGCACTGCTGAAGGGGATGGGCTGGTGAGCTGGGCTGCCTTTCCACCCCCACCTGTTCTCAGGCCCTCCCTGGACTACCAGGCTCAACAATGCTCAGGTAACACTCACAAGCTGTGCCCCTGCTGTGTGCCAGGCCCCAGCCTCTGCCCGGTGGGAGACCCTCACAGTCCAGTCTGCTGCGGGGGTAGGCTGACTCATGTGGCTGGGAAAGGCAGGGTTCCTGGAAAGGGGATGTCTGAGCTGAGCCATAAGTAACAAATCAGAGTTACCAAGCAAAGACTGTGGGGAAGGATTTCCAGGGAGAGGGAACAGTAAACGCAAAGGCAGGAAAGCCAGAGGACATGGAAGGTTCTGGGCATGCCCAGTCATTCAGGTGAGCTGTGGGTGGGGTGTGATGGGGACACAGCAGGAGGGGGCTGCGGAGGTGCACAGAGGCAGGTGACAGGGGCAGCAATGGCCTCACTCAGGGCTCTGGGCCATGAGCAGCTGGATGTGGTTACTTAACCTGTGTGGAGGACGCACCAGCAGGAAATCAGGTAGGAGGCGGGGATGGTCATCTTGGCCAGAGGCCATGAAGGCTGTTGCCAAAAGATGCTTGAGAAGGGGAGGTCAGTGGGGAAGGAGCCCAACTTCCGCTTTGTGGTTGATCCCCCAGACGCATCTCAAGGGCTCAGGATGAGAGGCTGCCTTCCCGCTGGCCTCCAGGACCAGCCTTGTCATTATCAAACCCAGTCTTGCAAATGGTTCTTGAAAGCCACAGGGCTGGTGGGCCACACCACCCCCTCCCAGGCTGCCCACTGCTTTTGTCTCTGCCTGGCCAGTGTCAGCAGAGTGAGGGCACAGACTGAGACGGCAGAGGTCAGTCAGCTCTGGCCTTGGCCTCGGCAGTGGGCAGGCAGCCAACACCCCATGCCAGTGCCGGGAAGGCCTGGGGAGTGGTCGGCCAGGAGAGCATTGTAGGTCTGCCCTGCTCTGGAACCTTCTGCGGCTGCCTAGTTTCTTTCAGTGGGATGCACCCACACAAGAGGAGGCTGAGAGGCTGGGAAGGGGAGGCCCAGCCCCACTCTTACTTGCTGCAGGGCCTCAGGAATGTTGCTCAAATGTCATGAGTTGGACTCAGTGATGGCCACTGGCTTTGCTAGCTGCGGCCAGGGCAGACCATCCAGCAACCCCAGGGACCCAACCATGGCCACCAAGTTTCCAGTCCTGCCTAGGCAGGCTGCTTCATGGCTCCAAGCCTCAGTTTCCTCCTGTCACCAGTCCACGTGGTCCATGAAGCCCACGCAGCCAGCCTTGACTGTTCCTCATCCCAAGCTCCTGGCCGCTCTCTCCAGGCTTGTGACCCATGGCTCTCCGTGCTGCCCCCGCACCCCACCACACCTCTCCTCACTCTCAGGTCTCAGCTCCTGGACACCAAGACAGCTACGGTCTCCTCTTAGCTCTCCTGGGTCGCAGTGCCTGTCACTCATGTGAGTTTACATTCATCTGGGAGGTGATGTAACACAACACACACAAACACACAGCACACACACACACACCACATCACAGACACCACACACACATCACAGCACACACACCACACATCACACACACCACACATCACATACACCACACCACATACCACACATCACACACCACACATCACACACACCATACATAACACACACACCACACACACATCACACCACACACCACACATCACACACACCACACACACATCACACCACATACACATCACACACACCACACACACACCACACACACCATACATAACACACACACCACACACACACCACACACCATACATAACACACCACAAACACACATCACACACAGCACACACACACCACATACACATCACACCACACATCACATACCACACATCACACACCACATACCCACATCACACACATCATAGCACACACACCACACACACACACCACACACCATACATAACATACACCACACACTACACATCCACACCACACACACATCACACCACACACCCACCCCACACACACATCACACCACATACCCACCCCACACACACATCACACCACACACCCACCCCACACACACATCACACCACACACCCACCCCACACACACATCACACCACACACCCACCCCACACACACATCACACCACATACCCACTCCATACACATCATACCACACACCCACCCCTACACCACACATCACACACACACACCACACACACACACCACACCATACATAACACAAGCACACACACCACACACACCATACGTAACACACACATATAGCGCACACACACCACACACCATACATAACACACACATAACACACAGCACACAACACAACCACCAAACACACACACACCACATACACACCACACACATCACACACCACATACCCACACCACACACACTATACATAACACACCACACACACCACACATATGCCACACATGCCACATACGCCACACAAATACCACACACACCACACACACACCATACATACCCCACACACCACACAGATGCCACACACACCACACATGCCACACTGATATCACACACACACCACACACATGCCACACAGATACCTCACACACATCATAACACAAAAACACACCACACACACACCACACACAACCACCAAACACACAACATACACACACCACACACGCACCATACACATGCCACACACACACCACAAACCACACAGATGCCACACACACACCACACACACCACACAGATACCACATACATGCCACACACAGAACCACCAAACACACATACACATCACACACACCATACTCACCACACACAATACGTACCACACACACCACACACATGCCACACAGATACCACACACACCACACACACCATACATACCACACACACCACACACCACACACACCACACATGCATATCACACACACCATACAGATACCACACACACACCACACACACCACACAGATCACATACACACAACACAGATGTCACAAAGATACCCCTCACACACACCACACACATCACACACACACCCCATACACACCACACACACCACACATGCATACCACACACACCATACAGATACCACACACACCACACATCACACACACCACATACACCACACGGATCACATACACACCACACAGATACAGATACCACACACACCATACACACCACATGCACATACCAAACAGCATACATACCACACACACAACAGATACCAAACTCATACCACACACACACCACGCACACAGCATACGTACTACACATACCACACACACAACAGATACCAAACACACACCACACACAGCACACACACACCAAACACAACACACACATCACACACCCTACATACATACCACATACCACACACACACCACACACATCACACACACTACATATACATGCCACGCACACCATACATGTCACGCAGACACCACACATACATACCACACACACACCACACACCATACACACCAAACATATATACCACACACCATACATACATATCATACATCCACACCCACACCACACACACACACACCATACATGCCTCACACACACATACCACACACCACACACACACACCATATATACCATAGTCCCACACATATCACACACACCACATACACACCATACATACATCATGCACACCACACACACCACACAAACACACACACCATACACACATCATGCACAACACACACGCCACATAAACACACACACCATATGTACATACCATACACCCCTACACACCACATACACACTACACACACAGCACACACCATGCAGCACACACACACCACATATACATGACACACACACACTACAAACACCATATACTCCACACACACACCACAAATAGATACCTCACACACACCACATACACATCACACATACCACACACCATACACACCACATATCCTACACACCACACACACCATACACACCATGCACCATACACACACCACACATACATACCACACACACATACACATACCACACACACACTACACATACACAAACAGCATGCACACACACCCTTCACACTCCCTCCACCCACACACACCACACCACACCACACCACACACACACATATACCACACACACATACCCCCCCCATGCACACACACAGGGAGTGGGAAGGACCCTGAGGGCAGCCCTCCCTCCCTGTCCCCGCCTGCACTCTCCCAGAGTCCCCTGTGAACCAGATCTATGAGGGTTGGATGCATAGATGGGCAGAGATGGGCCTGGCCCCAGGTCTAGTCGACACCCCCAGGCTGCCCAGAGCCACCCACCTCTGCACGTGCTTCTGCTCCCAGCACACTGTTCCTGGAAGGCCTTGTGCACTCCCAGTCCTCCAGGAATCCCTCACACCCCGAGGTGACAAGTCCCTGAGGAAGTGTCAGATGCCGACACCCCTTCACCTGCCGCCACACTCACTTTGAGGATAGGAGCTGTAGGTCAGGTGGGGAGGCTCAGAAAATTCCAGCAGTACCAGGTGGGGCTCAGAGAAGGGCAAGGCAACCTCAGCATCACCTCCTGACTCTTGCTGCTCTGATGGGGAAACTGAGACCCAGAGAGGGCACAGGGAGGTGCACAGTTGCCCAGCTGGCCTCTTGCCTGGGGTCTACCTTCTCACCTGGGTGCATGAATCACACACACCTGGGTTCAAATCCTAGCTCTACTACCCACCAGCTGTGCAGCCTCAGTTTCCCCAGATGTAAAACGGATGACCACAGCACCTTGCTCCCTCAGCTACAGGGTGTGCCCATGGAAAACACAGGCGGCAGAGGGCCCTGACTATCTCCAACCCAGCAGTCTCTGGACCACGGCCCTGTCCCTCCAGCAACAGGCCAAGTCCAGCCAGGAGCTCCTCTCCAATTGCAAGTGACCCCCCCAGAACTGTCACTGCAAAGCTGCCTGGTCAGCCCCAGAATCTCACAGCCCAGCCCTCATAGTACACACTGTTCAGAAAAGGCAGGCAAGCATGCCAGGGTCACACAGCAAGGCCTTGGCATGCTGAGACTCCAACTTGGGCCCTGTTCAGCTGAGCCTCCAGTCCTGAGCCTCCTACTCCCTGAGTGGATCTGGCAGAGCTGAGGAGGTGCCAGGGCTTGGTGGCAGCCACGGACGGAGACAGGCAGGCAGGCAGCTGGGGGTGGTGGGAAGAACCTTTCCCCCTGTCTCTAGCAAACCCAGATTCCTGTTTCCAAGCTGCACTCCAGAGTCCTCGGGTGCTGCGTCACTGCACGCAGTCAGCCCGCAGTGGGGGAAGGAAAGGCTCCCTCCCCATGACAGGAGCTGGAAGATAGAGGGCAGTGGAGAAGCCAGGCGGCAGGTCAGGGGTGAGGGCAGTGAGGACTCCCTGACACCGCTCAGAGGGAAGCCCAGCTCATTTCATCCCTGAAGTCACAGAAGGCTAAGCCGGGAAAGACTCAGAACACAAACTCCCACCTCTACTCCCACCAAGTAGATGGAGGCCCAGAGAGGTGCAGGCAATCAGTTAGGGACACACAGCAGCAGCAAACCTGCTCGTTCCTCTTACTACAAACCCCCAAATACCCAGCACCCATGTCCCGGCAGCTGCAACAAAAAGCTTCCCGGACCCACCTCTGTCCGCCCCCGCAGGCTTATCTGTCACTGCAGGAAGAAAAACACCTGAACCCAAAGGCCGAGTGCTCACTCCTAGCCCAGCACCTGGGGTGCAGAGTCCTACTGCCCCCACCAGCACAACACCTCTTCAGGGCGTTGTTCTAATCCCCCATCTTGAGTCCCAGTGCAGTGCTAGGTACACAGCAGGCGCTCCATAAGTGCCTCAATAAGTTTTGCTCCATTTAAACACCAGGATGCCTGCCCCATTTCTACATCATCAAAGACAGAACCTGCCCACATCTTATGCTTTCTAAAGATGACCCCCTCATGCACCAAATGTTCCATTAGCCACTGTTGAAGCAGACTCCCAGAGGTGGGTGACCTGCGCAGCCCTTCTCTCACCTAAGAAGAGGAGCACAAATGTGACTGCAGCTGGGGGGCGGCTGCACTGTGTGTGTGTGTGTGTGTGTGTGTGTGTTCATGCGTGCGTGTGTGTGTGTGCATGTGCGTGTGCACATTGAGGGCTCTACCTTTTCCATGAACGGTCCCAGGAGCCAAATATCTTGTTCTTCCTCACCAATGGACTGCCGGTCACGGTCACTCCTTATCACCCATATCACTCCCCATGCCCCATGAGAAGCCTGAGAGATGAGCTGGCTTAACCAGAATTGCATGCTGGGGAAGCACAGGGGAGCCGGGAGAGAGGCCACAGTTCTCCTCTGATGCCCATGCCTCGGTACCCGTGAACCTCACAGTTCAGATGGGGCCTCTGGCGGGGCTGGGGGAGGTGTGGCCGCTGACAGCAGAGTGGCCACTGGGTCCAAGGGTGGTCCCAAGGCTGCTCTCCAGACCAGGCCCAGCTCCGCCCCCAGCGCATCTGTTCAGGTTCCCCAAAGCCAGGAACTGGGTCTGCTCCACTTGATTCCCTCCCCACCCAACGCTTGCTGTGGAACAAACAGGAACTTCAGAATCCCCAGAACATGGGGCTGCGACCAGCCTCTAAACTCTAACTGACTTACATCCAAACCCTGGCCTCTGTCTTCCAGCCTCTGTCATGGGGAGGGAGCCTTTCGTCCAAACCCTGGCACCTCCACTTCACTGGCTGTGCAGCCTTGGCTCTCTGTGCCCCAGTTTCCTCTTCCATAAAATGGGGGTGATAATCATAATAGGGTGTGAGGGAGGCTGAAAGAGAGTCCGGACATCAAGTACTGCATCGGTGCTCACTAACAGAGGGCTGAGCAGTGCACATGGCCTGGGAGATGGTCTAAAATGCTTTGTTGAAAGAATGAATGAATGAAAAGAAATGCTAGCCAATGATACAGTTATTATTATTATCATCGTCAACATCAGTAGGGATCCCCAAGCCTGGTTTTGCAACCAGCCCTGGTGAGGGGTGTAGCAAAATTCTCCAAACAAAATGTGCTTCCATTCATTTTGGGTTTTTGAAAAGGCCACGTCAGACAGCTCGGTGGGGAGGAGGCGGCGTTGCGAAACCCAGCACAGAAGGATCCTGGGCCCTCCTCGGCTCAGGAAATAATGTGTGATCTGCAAGTGAAAAGCCCCTAAATGCTGCCCTCCCTGCAAGGACCCAGTGAGAGGGGCGCCTCGGCTGAGGGTCCACCCCCCCCCTCCGACCTTCCGAGTGACTTTGGGCAGCCACCCAACCACTCTGAGCCTCAGTTTCCTCATCTGTCAAATGCAGACAACATCCCTTTTCACTCCTAACCCTGGCTGTGGCTAGAAGATGGGGGGATGAAATGGGTTCTGCAAATTGTAGAGTACTGCACGTGCTGCACACCCCTAAAGGCTTCAGTCCTGGCCTGGAGGAGTTGCCAGGAGATGCTGTGGAGGGGATATAGGAACAGAACAGGCAACCCTCTCCCCCATAGGTCCCAACAAAAGAAAATCTAGTCATGTGAGTCACAAAGCATCCCCCCATATTCTGATAAAGTAGGAAGTGGGCTTGTCTTTGGTGCAACACACAGGACTCCTCGGTGACAGCTTTTCTCAAAGATGCCCAGTGAGTTTGCTCTCCAGCCCCCTCACTCCCTTAACCAACAGGGTCATCTGTTAGAAGAAACTGCCAAGCCTCACCAGCCCCACGCTGATGCCAGCCCTGGGAGCTTACACACAAAAGCTGTCCTTCAAAGCCACTACAGCAAACCCAGTGGCTTGCTCTGGATCCAAACCCTGGCACCTCCACCTCACCAGCTGTGCAGGCTTGGAGACCTTACTAATAAACTAAAATAATGTTCAGTTTCCTTGTCCAGAAAACGGGAGGACAGCCCACCAGATGCCCCAAGATGCAGGGCTCTCAGGATCACAGACTTCGGACAGTGGAAGGCAGAAGGTCCCTCAGAGATCATCAGGTCCAAGTCTTCACTTTATCAAGGGAGCCCAGAGAGGAGACACGCCTCATCCAAAGAAACACAGCAAATTCGCAACAGGGCTCCTAGAAGAGTGGATGCCGACCATGACTGCACCCTACTCCCTCCACCACCAGCCTCCCTGTGGCCCACTCAGGAGTGGCCACCTCCTCTTAGAAGGACACATAACCCGCAGCATCCCGAAGCTCATCCAGCATATGGCTGCCTTCCTGCCTTTATCCATGCAATTCTTTTTTTTTTTTTTTTTTTGTAGAGACAGGGTCTCACTATGTTGCCTAGACTGGTCTCAAACTCCTGGGCTCAAGGAATCCTCCCACCTTGGCCTCCCAAAGTGCTGGCATTACAAGCATGGGCCACTGTGCCTTGTCCATGCAGTTCTCGCAGCCAGCAGTGTCCTTCCCCACTATTCTCCATCTACCCAAATCCCCAAATCCTCCAAAACCCAGCTCAAGCGCACGTCCTTTATGAAGCGCTTCCAGCCTTTGGACAGCACCAGTCTCCATCACTAGGAAGCACCTGGCAGGATGGCTACAGTTTACAGAGTGGGGTCCTCGCAGGTTTGACTCTGTGTCCCCAAGCCTGGCACAGGGCTGGACACTGAGTGGGCCTCAGGAAGCACTAGTAGCCCAAAGAACGAACAGAGGACTAGGAAATGGAAGAGTGAACAGGCCAGTGACCTGGCGAGTGAAGGAAGGGCTGAGCAGGTAAACAGGTGATGATGTGAGCAAATGAATGGCCACAGGGGGAAATGCCTGGCCAGGGGCATACCCCTAAAGATGCCAGGTCTGCCCCAGCATGACCCCTCTCCCTCTTGTAAAGACTTTGGGGTCCCACACGCCTGCTGGGATTTTAGGGGCTACAGGCCTGTAACTCCCACAGATCCTGGCTAAATGCCTCTGGGTATGCAGACCCAGCTGGAGGCCGGGAGCACACATGGACAGTCATGTTGGCAACGGCCTGGCCAAGTCTCCCCCCATTCCCCAGAGCCCAGCCCTCCACTCAGAATGGACCAGGTCATCAAAAGTCAAAAGAAATGGACGAGTGCACACATTATGCCAAGATGTCTTCTCAGCACCAGAGGAATGGCGTGAAGAGACAGGCGCGACCCTGCCCTTCTCCACACCAGCCACACCCAGAGACATCCAAGAAGGATGGGCACGGGGTAATGAAGCAGAGGCCCACGGGGCTGGGCAGGTGGTGACAGTGACACAGCCTGGCCTGGGCATTGAGGAAGGCTTTCTTTTGGAAGTGATGCTTAAGCTTGGGTGATGAGCAGTAGTTAATCAGGCACATGGGAGAAGCGGGCTGGAGATGTTCAGGCAGAGGAGCCAGCATGTGTGAAGACCCTGAAGCTGGAGGGAACGTGGCCTGTTCCAGGAACTGAAGGCAGGCCAGGGGGACCCGAGCCAAAGAGGGAGGGGGTGGGGAGCAAGACGTGGCTAGAAAGTAGCTAGCTGGGGGAGGGGGAGGTTGGGTTTCATCCTGGGAGCCATGACATTTATTGAGTACCTACTGTGTGCTTTCTATAAAAAAAACCCCTGCATTCAAGATTTTATTAATTCACATTTCAGGATGTTTAAATGAAAGTGTTCAAATGCACTGATGTCAGCGAATGCGATTTTCTAATGCTTTTCTGAATGAATGAATACCCATCATGGAAGTATAGGAGGGTACCACCTGCTTCTGTCACATACAGTGTCCAGGATACGGTTCCTCAGAGCCTCCCCATCATGTGAAACTGCTGGCATTTACGAAGCCCGTGGCTCACAAACCACACAAGAACCTAATGAGATGTCAGTGGGTGCCCCTGATACATCCCATACTTCAGCGTCTCCCGAAAGCTCCAAAGCACACATTCTCTCCTAGTTCCCAAGTGCTGCACAGCCTTCCTTCAAAAACACCAACTCAGCTGCCAGGCAGCTTCACACCCGGGGCACAGCCCTCAGACCTGCGGCTCCATCAAGGCTGGCACCCGGGGTTCCACATAACCCAGCCATCAGGTCCCCTCCAGCTCACAGTTTCTCTTCAGCATGGACACTGTCTCCAATGCCTGACACAGGCTGCCTCCCCCAACAAAAAAGAGGCTCCTGGAGGTGGGGACCCTGTCAGCCGTTGCACTCCCCAGCGCCCAGCACAGGCCTCACCAGGCCTCTGGCAGGTGAGTATAGGGTCGCCATGGACACCACACACGGGCACACTCCCAGAAGTTGAGTTGCACTGTCCCAGCTCCTGGAGGACACAGGATCCCTGGCCTACCCCTGCCACAGCGGGAGACAGGCACTCTAGCCAGCCCCACGTGCACAGCCAGCGTTTCCAGAGCTGCCAGGAACACGGGAACACACTCGGAGTCTGCCGCTGACTGGCCCCGACAGCCGGCTCTGGGGCCTGGTGGTGGCTCCAACACTCCAGCCACCCATCGGCCAGGCCAGGGCACCAGCTCTGCAGCCCCACCCTAGGACCAGGCAGCCCAGTGCCCTCTGGCAGAGAAGGCAAGAGAGAGGTGGCCACCAAGGAGGGACAGAAAAAGGGCTCCTCCAACAGGCGTTCTCGGAGATGGTCCTGTACAACTGATTCCCACCACCTCCAGCTGGCAGAAAACAGCCCCCTCCCACAAGTAGGGCTCAGAGGCAGAGAGAGCCAGGACTCCCTCCTCCCTACTGGGGACTAGGCTTGGAGAGGAGGTGCAATGGAGGTAGAGGCAGGGCAGGCCAGTCTCCCCGGGGCTGGAACTGCAGCCCCCTCCCGCTATGTCATTTCCACTTCCAGGCAGGTGGGGGTGCCGGGAACCCTCTCCCCATCAGCGCTGCCCTCCACGCTTAGGGCTTCCCATTCTTAGGGCACCTCCTCTACCCACTGCTCCCCGCACAACTGGCCTTTGCCAATCACAACCCCTCCCCCATTTCGTTTTTTCCCACATCAACAGTCTCTGACAGCCCCTCTCTGCAACACAGGCAGCAGAGGAAGAAGGGGAAAAGGGACGGAGGGATGGAGGGACGGAGGGATGGAGGGATGGAGGGGGGTCGGAGCGGCAGGTTCGGCCAAAAGAGACCAAGGGCCATCACACGTCCAGGTAGCACCTGTCCCCTCCCAGCAGGCCCAGCACATCTGGACCCAGCTGGTCCCTGCGGCCACCTGGTCCATCCGCCACCGGCTCTGAACGCGAACCCCTGTCTCCACGGGGCGCCGCACGTGGGGGCCTCCGGTAGCCATGTGAGTGCCCCCCCAGCCCAGGTGCCCGGGTCGGCCCAGCCCCTCCCAGGGACGCAAACAGGAAGGGGGCGCTATGCAGCGCGGGAGGGGGGTGCTGCCCCCGCCCCCTCCCCAGATGCCAGGTACGGGAAAGAGCACGGGAAGCGGGGAGCCGGCGGCTCCCGGGGCTACCGAGGCGGGATCCGAGGCAGCTGGGTTGAATGGAGGAATGCCCCGGCCGGCATAGCCCTGCTCTCCCAAGCGCCAAGGTTGGCCGGGCACGGGAGGGGTCCGCCTGACCCCCAGGCCGCCCTGCGGATTAGGGGGCGGGCCTGAGGAGGGGGCTCCCAGGCTTTGGCAGCCGCTTGAGATGGGGTACCGGGGAGTCCGCGGGAAAAAGAGCCGGAATGGGGATCCGGTCCCAGACAGGGGTTCCGGGCCCCGGTAACGCCGCCCCCGATTTGAGGGTCCGGGGAGACGTGGATGGGGCGATCCCAACCGGAGAAGGCGCTTCCCAGCCGCACAGCCGGCCCCTCGGACCCGGGCTCGGAAGACAGAACTGGCAGGGGAGGGGGCTTTTCTGCGCCAGCGCCGTCCCCCGGTTCAGGGAGGTCTGTCGGGGAGGAGACCAGATCGGGGGGTCTAGCCGAGGGACGGAGCGCGCCGGCCCGGGAAGGGGGTAGGAGCCGCCGCGCGCCACCCCCGCGCCCTCACCTGCGCCGGGCGCCTCGGCCGCCTCCGGCCCGCTCGGCCGTTCCGCTGCGCCGCCGCCGCCTCTCGTGTCCGCTCGCAGGTCCGTGCGCCTAGGCCCCGGCCCCCGCCCCGGCCCCGGCCCGCGGGCGCCCCATGCCTCTCCTCCGGCCAGCGCGGCGCCCCAGATGCGGCTGCGGGAGGAGGAGCCGTGCGGCCCCGGCTCCCCGAGAGCGGCGGGGAGGGGGCGGGGAGCGGGGAGAGGAGCGCGGGGGAGGGGGCCGTGCGGCTGCGCCCAAAACCAGGCGCGGATCGGGCCGCGGGCGCGGGGCTGGGGGGGCCTTGGGGGGGCCCGCGCAGTTCCTGGCGCCCCACCCCCACCCACGCCCCCGCAACCCGGGGGAAGGGGGAGGGTCTCCGCAGCGGGCGACCGCTCTGTCGCGATCCGGAAGAGCGTTTGGAAATCCGGGGCCGCCAGTCCAGAGAGGGCAGGCTACTGGAACAAGGTCACACAGCGCGGGCCGCGGTGGCACGGGAGCCTGGAACCCCAGGCTACGGGGCGGGCCGGCAGGAACCTGTGTTGACCATCGCCGCCCCGTGGAGGAGGGAAACTGAGGCCCAGAGAGAACGAGACTGGCCCGGGTCACACCGCGCCAGTCAGGAACCACCCCACCCCCAAGAACTTGGGGCTCCTGCCTCTAGGATTGAGTGCCCCCTCCCGGTGACCTGCTTCCGCAGAACCCTCTCCCAGGTGTCTTCTAGCCTCTGGCTGAACGGGGGTTAAATGCAGTCTCTGGAGTGGGATGGACCTGAACTGCGTACCGGCCCTACCTCTCCTGGCTCTGTGGTTACAGACAAAAGACTGTCCCTCTCTGAGCCCCATTCCCCCACCTGTAAAATGGGGACACCACTCTATCCCCAACTTGGGTGAGAAACCAAAGAGATCACGGGTATGAGCTCTTTACCGGTGCCTGGCATTCAGTAGGTGTCAAATGAATGTGCCTGACTTCCCTGGCTCCCACACACAGCCATCTCCAGAGAATGCCTCTGAATGCAGAAGGGTCAGAATGGTGTGAAAGGGTGGCCTGCAAGGCTCCTCACAGCCCTGTTCCAGTCTCCTCCACCACCAACCCACCCTGCTCACATCCCCAACCCAGTGATGACTGTTTCAGTGCCCAGCCTCTGCCTTTCCCTGTGCCTGCCATGCCCTCCCACCTCTCTACCTGACAAACTCCTACTCATCCATCAAGGCCCAGAGCAATCTGTTTTGTACCCCAGCTTCTCACACTCCCTACTAGTCTACCCATGTTTCCTTTCTCCAGAACACATTCCCCTTTCCCCAGTGTCTGGTCTGGGTTTGTCTCTATCTTCTCTGGCTCTAACAACTGGGGTGAGAGGAGGTCACTCAGAGGGGATGACACCCTGAGGCCCAGCGCTGCCCAAGAGGGCTTCCTGGAAGAGGCAGGGCTTCAGTAAAGCCTGGATAGAGAGGTGAGTTTAACACTTGTATGCAGCAGGCAAAGAGGTGGCATGTTTGGGCAGGGTGTCAGCAAGGAGGAGAGTGGGCTCCCTGGAGCAGTGAGAAGATCTTGGCGAATGAGCTGGGAGCCAGTGAGAGCCAGGGGCTGGACAGCGACCTGGCAGTATATATATGATCAGGTTGAAGATGAGCAGGCTTTGCCCTTGAGAACACCACACATGGGGGCCCGGGAGGCTTGCACAAGGATGCTCATAGCAGCATCATTTGTAATAGTGAAAAGCTGGACACAGCCTAAATGTACATCATTTGGAAACTGGATAAATAGCAATGCATTCAGACAATGGAGAACTGTCTGTGATCCACAATCCTCAAAATAGGTGATTGCAAGCTTATGCATTGTGAGGCTGAATCTCAGAAACACACTGTTGATTCAGTTTGTGAAAATCCAGGGTTGTACACTTATGCTTTGTATGCTCTTTGTATGAATGCTATACTTCAATACAATTTTTAAAATAAAAATATATATTGTTGGATGGAAAAAGCAAGTTGCAGATGGAAAACATAATTTCATGCCAGATACATAAAGTTTGAAAACACACAACACAATACCATATATTGTTTAGCGACACATACATATGTAATACAAGTGTAAAAGCATGCATGGGCGTGATAGACAGCAAATTCAAGAGAGTAGTGACCGTGAGGGAGAGAGGGAAGGGAATGTTGTAATAAGGGCTTTAAATATACTTGAAGTGGTTTATGTCTTAAGCCGGGGTGGTGAGCACATGGGTGTTTGTCATGTTGTTCTCTAGACTTTTCTGTGGACATAAAATATTCCTATTGTAATACTTTTTTGTTTTGTAGAAAGTCAGATGGTGCCTGGGAAGGCAATGGGGAGCCATTGCTGGTTCTTGAGCGGCAGAGTGACATGGCAGTGGACTGGAACAGGCAAGACTAGAGAAAGGAAGGTCAAGGAGGCTAGTGTGATGGCACAGGGGACAGATGCAAAGCCCTGAGTGGGAACAAGGATGGGGTTATGGGGAGGAGGGGAAGGAAGGGCAAGTTTTAGAGGAACAAGCATTGGGCACGCTTAGGCAAGGGTCACAAACCTAAATGCCCACAGGGCTTGGACAGGTTGTTTAAGCAAATCATGAGCCTGGAGTTGTGGGGACTGTGACACATGGTCCAGCAGGGGCAGCCCCTACTCAGCACTAGCTGATTTTGCCATCTAGGGAAGGAGACAGTGGAGCCATATCTTATTTTTTCAAGAGAAACTAGCAGTTAAGATTTTCTGAAATGTAAAACTTCAGAAAATCCCTGAAAATAATGGCAACTAAAGTGAAAAAATTGTTAACTCTATGCAAACCAAGCCATATAGGTTCACAGTCTCTCCAGTGAGGAAGAGACTTCAGGAGAAGAATGAAGGGACAATGACACCGAGTTTTCCTGCCTGTGAGGCTGAGGAGGCTCACAACCTGAGCAGCAATCGGGGAGGGCTTCCTGGAAGAACTGACACAGGGCAGCGAAAGGGGAAGGCATTTCTGATTGAAAGAACAGCATATGCAAAGGCAGGATTGAGTAGAGTGAGCCTAAAAGAAAAAAGAGCAAAAAACAGGAACAGGCATTTCACAGAAGGGGAAACATATGGCCAGTAAACATAAGAGGAGGTGCCTGACCTCGTTAGTCATGGGGGAAATGTAAGTCAAGACCATGATGAGATGCCACTGCACGCCCAGTCGACTGGCAACAATGAGAACGCGGGACAATACCAAGAGCTGGGGAAGCTCTAGCTCAGTGGCAGCTCCGAAGCTGCTGCCGGGAGGGTGATCTGGGCCACCCACTGCGACCCAGCACTTCCACTCCTGATGTGTATGCCTAAGAGAAACCCATGCAGAGGTACACTCGGCCAGTGCTTCTCATATGTGAATAAGCCAGTGAATCCCCTAGGGGTCTTGTTAAAATGCAGACTGAGGTTTGGCGGGGCTAGGGCAGGGCCCCAGACTCTGCATTTCTAACAAGTTTCCAGGTGATGCCCAGGCTGAGGATACCCAGACCACATTTTGCAGAGCTTTAGGATTTATGCACAGGAACAGCCACACAGCACTGTTTGCAATAGCAGAAGACCAGAAGACAACCTGATTGTCAATTGACAGGAGAATAAATAAAAAAATAAATAATAGTATAGTCACATACAGCCTTCAAAACAAACAAATCATGATTACACACAACAACATGGACACATTCTCATCAATGGCATTGAGTTAAAAAGAAAAGACAAGACTATATACAGTATGGCACTTTTTAACCTAAAATTAATAAACAAGTAAAAGCAAACTACATATTAATTAGGTATGCATGCATGTAATAACACTAAAAACAAGGAAACTAGGGGAGGATAAACTCAAAATTCAGAATCTTAGTGACCTCCAGCAGAGAGCTGGGGGATGGGATGGGGTGCAGCACAGAGGCAGATGTCAGATACTGATTCTGTTCTAGTTCTTGGGGTGAGCAGTGGCTCAAGGTGCATATGTTAGATTATGTTTTCTACTATCTTGTATTATATACATTGCAGGACTTGATGCACCAATGCTGAAGGCATGTCATGAACCAGGGACTCAGTTTAACTCACTTGTGTGTATCTGAAGTATGTATTTTTAAAAAGAGAGAGAGAAACTCGTAGAGACAAAGACAGAAAAAGAGATGGAGAGGTCCACAGAGATGCAGTGAGAGTGGAATATAAACCAGGTCTGTAATTTGATAATGATTAAATCCGGATAATGACCATATCTAGCTAATGATGACATTGAGCTTGTACCAAACCAGATAAGGTCCAGATCGGTCAAAATGGATCTGGGGAATGCCCACTCCAGTGCTGTTCTCTGGGTTCATCAAGCATATGTCAGGCAGGGCCCGTTCCTCAGGGAAATGGGGAGGGAGGAGCCTCACAGGCTATCCTGGGCCCAGGACCCCTGCAGGGATCCTCCTTCCAGGGCTCTGGCTCCAGTCTGCCCCTTCCCAAGCCATCCTCCACACCAGCCCCAGAGAGATCTTTCTATAATACGGATCTGACTGTGCCCCTCCCCTGCTCAGAAGCCTGCCTTGGCTCCCTAGTACCTGGGGATGAAGTTTGACCTCCTGAGTCTGGTATTCAAAGCCCTTCACCAATTGGCTTTCATGTCTGCTCCTAACTCAATCTTGGCCAAACCCCATGACTCAGGTACAAGCTCTGCAGTTTCTCCTGAAGACAACAAGCTGTTTCACACCTCAGCCTTTACCTGAAATGCCTCTTCTCCCATTGTGTAGTCACCTTTCAAAATTCAACTCGAATGTCACCTATTCTGGGGAACTCACCCCTGACTTCTATGTCTTATTCTATGTCTCATTCCTGGTTTTATACCCCCAAAATACTTTATGATGACAAAGACACACCACATCTCAAAGCAAATGCTGTTGGTGCCCGCCTTGAATTCTGCTGCAGCCTTGGTGGACAGCTCCTGAACTCTGGTCTGCTGCAAGCACCCACCAGGTCTGTCCACTTTTCTGCCTGATGGCATTTTCTGAAGTTGCAAGAGCTTGTCCCATCCAAGCACAGGACGGCTTGGAAATGCAGGAGAGTAAGGCCCCCAGCAGAACCTTCAGTCCCTTGGGGAAAAGAGTCACAGAGGAAATGCTGCAGCCTCCGAACCTTCAGGGAGACAGTCTCAGGCATGCTTTCCACTGTTCTTCAGAAGGTCCCCAGCAAGATGGAGCGCCAGTGGCCCACAGTGGTGCCCTGCTGGCAAATGCCCATCTGACTGACTTTCCTTCATCCTCTGCCTCCCTCCTGCAAACCAGGATCACCTCTCAGATAAACTACCTGCACTCAAGTGCCTGTTTCAGGGTCCACTTAGGGGGAACCCACACTTAGGCACACCTGTTACTTCCACCTCTCCCACAAGACTGGAAGTAGCTCCTTGGGGTTCAGGCCACATTAAATTAATATCAAATTGTGGTATTTGAGACCTGCACGGTTACGCCTGTAATCCCAGTGTTTTGGGAGGCTGAGGCAGGAGGACTGCTTGAGGCCAGGAGTCCAGGGCCAGCCTGGGCAACATGGCGAGACCCCAGCCCTACGAAATTAAAAAGTTAGCTGGGTGTGGTGGAGCATGCCTGTAGTCCCAGCTACTCGGGAGGCTGAGGTGGGAGAATCACTTGAGCCTAGGAGGTCAAGGCTGCAGTGAGCCGTGTTTGCACCACTGCACTCTAGCCTGGGTGACTGAGGAAGACCCTGCCTCAAAAAAATAAAAAAATTTAAAAAGGCAGCATTTGACAGTCTGGGTTCATACTGTGTGCTGCTTGCATCTGTATGAACTTGGCCAGGCTCAGCCAAAACAAGCAGAAGATTCTCAAACTTTTAATGACACTTAATGACATGTATCCCAGGGGAGGGGAGCTATGCAGAATTACCTCCTTTTTTCTCCTTTCCCATATTTTCCAAATTTTCTATATTGTCCAAATTTGTTCCAAAATAAATTTCTAAGTGTCACGTATTCCTTTGCTCTATTTTGCTTTGTTTTCCTGGTGTGGAGGAGTGTGGGCTCTGGAGTGAGCAGGCCTAGATTCATATCTTGGCTCTGCCACACACTGGCTGTGACTGGGCAAGTTACCAACCTCACTGGGTCTCAGTTTTCACATTCAAAAAATGGACACAGCCCAAAACAACACAAACAGCTACTTTGCAGGGTGGCTGGGACTGTTATAATGGAAGCACGTTGTGAACCACAAAGTGAATTGCACGGCTGAGTTATCGTCTTCCCCGGGGCTGGCATCAGGCCTGGCATGGAGGAGGTGCCTGGGAAATGTTTAGAGAACAAAATGATTGAGGCTAGGAGTAGCAATTCCACACTGTTCCTTATCTCATTCATTCATTCACTCACTCGGTGCCCACTGATACCCACCCAGATCCAGCCCCTCCTGGGTACCAGGGATGCAGAGTTGCATGAGGAATATCACTGGCCTCAAGGGGCTTGCTGCCCACAGAGGAGACACAAGAAAACCCACCACTCCCAGAGGGCACCGACTGAGCCTTGGGAGAGGGTCGGAAGGGTTCCAGGAAGAGGTGACCCCTAAGCTGTGCAGGACTTAGCCTGAAGAGCAAGGGGAAGACAGAGGGGACGTTGCAGCATAAGGACATGCTCAGAGACCTGGAGGCCAGGCTAGGGCACATCTGAGCCACTACTGGCAGCTCACTGAGACGGAAGCCTTGAGAGCTCAAAGGTGAAGCCAGAAAGGTTGGCAGGGGCTGGATCATCATGACCGTGAGGTCCTCTCAAGGCATCAGGACTTTTTACTGAAGGTGATAGTGATCTATAGAAAATGAGGACAAGGCTGGGAAAGAACTGTTGATTTTTTTTTTTTTTTTGGAGATGGGATCTGGCTCTGCAGCCCAGGCTGGAGTGCAGTGGCATGATCATGGCTCAATGCAGCCTCAAACTCCTGGGCTCAAGTGATCCTCCCACCTCAGCCTCCCCAGTAGCTGGGATTACAGGTGCATGCTACCGTGCCCTGCTTGAATCTTTGACTTTGTGGACTTGGGTGATTCATTTTGCCTCTCAGAGTCTCGGTTTCCTCATCTGCACAATGGGGGCAAAAATCTCATAACAAGGATATTCTGAGGAAAATGTGAAATGAGGTGTGCTCATTGCCTGGCAGAGAGGAGGAAGGTGTTCAGTTCAGTAGATATGAGTTGAACGAATGAATGAATGAGTGAATGAATGAATGAATGAATTTCTGCCCAGCTCAGGAGCACCCTGAGACCTTCACTTTTACTCTTCTAAGCCTGGAACTCACCAGCCCCAATCCACCTTCTCCCTGCCTACCTCCCTTGCAGTAGTACCTCCCACTCACCCCCAGGCCACAAGGCTAGAGGGCTGGGACTTTTTCAGGGCCACCAAGTAAGGCAAATGCAGAGCGGGGTCCATTGCTCTGTTCCTGCTCTGTGGTGCCTGGAGCATTTTTCCGCTTCCCCTCAACATAGATTTGCCATAGGCCCTGCCTAGTGCTGTCTGAGATGAGGAGGCACCTGAGTCCCATTGTCTCCTTGAAGGGCCAGCGCGGCCTGCCTCTGCCTCCCAGATGCCCGAGCCACCATCCGCTCCCACCCGAGTCCTCGGCTCTTTTCTTAAAATAATTCCTTCTGTTTCCTTGGAGACATCTCTCACATGGAAGAAAGGAAAGGCAAAAAGGAGGAAGGGAAGGAGGAATATGGGCTGGGTGCCATTTCCTGAGCACCTACTGTGTGTCAGCACCCCTGTGAGCTGGAGATCGCTCCAGGGCCTTTGCAGATGAGGAGCTGAAGCTTGCAGACCTGAGATCATTTGTGCCAGGCCTCGGAGCCGGGCCAGGATTCGAACCCAGGTCTGTAGGACTTGAAAGCCAAAATTTGTTGACAGGATGGAAAGGTGTGTTTGGGACTGTGAGGGACAGTCCTGTCCCTACCCCAGGTCCAAATGTCCTGGCCAGGGCCCTGCTTGTTTCCCAACACCCTCTTCCTTCCTTGATTCAATTCAGAAAACATTTCTGGGCACCCCTGGGCCAGGCATGGGGTAGCAGGAGTCTCTCAGGAACAAGACAAGGTCTTCTCCCTTCAAATGCTCAGAGTTGGGGGCAAGCGGGAGG
Organism: Pongo abelii; assembly: GCF_028885655.2. NCBI lineage: Eukaryota > Metazoa > Chordata > Mammalia > Primates > Hominidae > Pongo > Pongo abelii. Next base: position 40,467,788 of record NC_072006.2, on the reverse strand, counting down.
GGTGGAAGGACAGAGAGAAAGTGACCCCTGGCCATGTATTTCCTGCGCATAGCACCAAAGCCTTCGGAGGGACTTTCAACTGATTCTCCTAATACCTCAACTGGGAGGATTTAAAAGCCCCGTTTTTCAGAGAGGAAGCTGAAGCTCAAGTAAGTAAATGCATTTTTCCAAGGGAGTAAGTGGTGGAGCCGGGATAAAGTCCCAGGTTATGCTGAAGTGGGCAGAAGACGACTTTCTGGAGTTGCCCCAGGGACCCATACAAAGTGGGGTGAGGGAGGGGGCTGTGGCTGGGAACCCAAGGACCCTTGGGTGGAGAGGGAGAAATGGAGGGATGTGGACAGATGCGTCTTAGCCCCTTTCTGGCCTCAGCTCCCTCAAGTCAGCTCTGGGCCTGACCTCACCTGGGTATCTGACACCTTCACCCAAGTAGAGGGACAACCAAACCCTGCCTGCTTCAGCATCTAGTGGATCCCACTCAAAGCATCTCATAAACAGGCCTCACCAGTGAACGTCTGGTCAACCATCAACCCATGCATCCTCTGATGACCCCACTCAAGCAGCCCATCTTGTTGACCCCACTAATCCAAATCTTGGATTTAGAGGCAACTGTCATATCTGAAGCCTAGGAGAGGAGAGGCTTTTTCCAAACAGAAGGAAGCCAGGGACACCAGAAAGGAGGCCACCGAAACTGTCCAGGGGAGAGCTGATGGGACCTGGACTGGGCTGGAGTGTAGGAGGGGGAGGAGGGGACAGTGGAAAGAGATACCGAGTAGGCAGAACCAACGTTGCTGCTGATGGATCCCAAAGTGGGGATGAGGGAGAGGAGGAGGCAAAATGAGGCTCCAGTATCTGGTATGGGGGACTGGTAGGGTTGCCCTGGAGACAGGAGGTCCGGGCAAACGGTAGGGGGAGGCCGGAAGAGGAAGTCCCATTTGGGGACTTGTGTGCACTGTCTATGGGACACAGAGTGCTGTTCCTCCTTTGGCGCCATGTTTTAAGTTTGCAAACAGCTGTCAGTCCACAGTCTTTCTGGAACCTCCCAACAAACCTGTGGGGGTTGAATGAAAAGATGTCCTTTTTCTCAGAAGGAAACTTCGAGGCTCAGAGAGTGGTGAGGATTGACCCACGGGTTCACTGAGTGAGTGTGGAGCCAGGTATTTTGCTTCAGGACCAAGGCTTTTCTCTTGCACACAAGGAGCGTGCCAGGCATCCAGAGGCTTGAAAAGAGATGTCCAGAAAAATGGGCACTCAGGGGAGAGACTGAGCCTGGAGAGGGAATGACTGAAGGCGTGGAGTGAGCAAGGTCATTCAATAAGAGGGCCTTGAGAGAGACAGAGCCTAAGGACATAGCCACTTCACGGGTCAAGCAAAAGAGGCTAAAAGAATGTGAGCAGGTAAGGAGAAGGAAAACAGGGAGCGGCATGTGACAGAAGTCAGGGCAGACTGTGCTTCCCGAAGGAGAAAGTGGCCCACAGTGCTATGAGATGCAGGCTGCTTCCGCACCACTCACACCTGAGCCCTGCGGGGAGGCTCCAAGGAGACAGAGGGTACATCGTAACAAGCCAGGAGAAATTGTTCTGGTCCTGGCTCTGCCACCATCTCTCCAGGTGACCTTAGACAAATCCCTTTCCCTCTCTACACTCCTGTTTTCCCCTCTGTCCAATAAAATGACTCAGTTTCTGGACACTTTTTTAAAGAATATTTACTGAGCCAAGCGTGGTGGCTCACGCCAGTAATCCTAGCACTTTGGGAGGCTGAGGCAGGTGGATCACCTGAGATCAGGAGTTCGAGACCAGCCTGGCCAACATGGTGAAACCCCGTCTCTACTAAAAATACAAAAAATTAGCTGGGCATAGCGGTGGGCGCCTGTAGTCTCAGCTACTCGGGAGGCTAAGGCAGGAGAATCGCTTGAACCTGGGAGGTGGAGGTTGCAGTGAGCCAAGATCACGCCACTGTACTTCAGCCTGGGCAACAGAGCCAGACTCTGTCTCAAAAAAAAAAAAAAAAAGAATATTTACTGAGAGAATATTTACTGAGAACCTGCTATGTGCCAGACACTGTTTTAGGAATTTGGAGTAAAGAAAACATAAAGAACCTGCCTTCATGGAGCTTACATCTAGCAAAAGGAACTGGTCAATAAACAAAAAACATGATAAATCAGTAAATGACACAGATGGCTATAAGTTCTATGACAAAAAGGAAAGAGACAGGCATGGTGGCTCACGTCTGTAATCCTAGCATTTTGGGAGGCTGAGGTGAGAGCACCGCTTGAGTCTAGGAGTTTGAGACTAGCCTGGGCAACATAGCCGGATCTCATCTCTACTAAAAAAATTAAAAATTAGCCAAGCATGCTGGTGTGTGCCCGCAGCCCCAGCTATTCAGAGGCTGAAGCAGAAGGATCATCTGAGAGCAGGCGATGGAGGCTGTAGTGAGCTATGATTGCACTCCAGCCTGGGCAACACAGTAAGACCCTGTGTAAAAAAAGCAAACAAAAACAAAAAAAGGAAAAGCAGAGAAGGTAAGGGAAATAGGGGGTGCTAGAGTTGATAAAGATGATTAAATAGGGAAGTCAGGTAGGACTCACTGAGAAGCTAAGGTGTGAGGAACAGAGCAAAGGAGGCAGCCCTGCAGGTATCTTGGTGAAAAGCATTCCAGCTGGAGGGAACAGCAATACAAACACCCTAAGGTGAGAAATACTACGTTCTCACCACTGTCAAATGCTGTAGATTTTAAACATTATATAGAAATGAATAAGTCTTCAAGAAAGTAGAGAAATTCTCTTGTGCCAGAAACAAAGCAGGAATATGAGTCCTGAGAGATCAGCCTACACTGGTGGTGTGGATGTCATGCAGACATCTCTAACTCATGTAATACAAAGCCTGCAACCTGTACAGGACAGACAGCCAAATGAATCAGAGCTCACCCTACATAAATTATGGACTCAGGAAAGGCATGATTTTTTTTTAATCCTGCCCCATGAAGACAGACAGCAAAGAAAATGATCTGTCTCAGCTTTGGGTCTGGGTGGGATTAAAGAGGAGTAACCTCTGAGAAGTTGCGGATATTGACTGGCCCTGACATGGATTCAAGGTCTGAATTCTAAATATTTATGTGATACCAAAAAATTCAAGCTCAGAATTTATTTATTTATTTTGGAGATAGAGTCTCCCTCTGTCACCCAGGCTGGAGTGCAGTGACGTGATCTTGGTTCACTGCAACCTCTGCCTGCCTGATTCAAGCGATTCTCCTGCCCCAGCCTCCGAGTAGCTGGGATTACAGACGCATACCACCAGCCCTGGCTAATTTTTGTATTTTTAGTAGAGACAGAGTTTCACCATGTTGGCCAGACTGGTCTCGAACTCCTGACCTCAGGTGATCTACCCACCTTGGCCTCTCAAAGTGCTGGGAGTACAGGCATGATCCACTGCTCCCAGCCTCAGAATTCCGTTTTAAATGGATCTGAAAATTAACAAAGCCAAAAGTTGGTTCTTTGAAAAGAGATCATGAAGAGAGAGAGAGATAACATAAGTTATAAACATCAAGAATGAAGAAAGGGCATCACTACAGATACTATAGACATTTTAATTAATTAATTTATTTATTTTTGAGGCAGAGTCTCAATCTGTCCACCAGGCTGGAGTTCAGTGGTGCAATCTCGGCTCACTGCAACCTCCGCCTCCTAGGTTCAACCAATTCTCCTGCTTCAGCCTCCCGAGTAACTGGGACTACAAGAGCGCACCACCATGTCCGGCTAATCTTTCTATTTTTAGTAGAGATGGGGTTTCACAATATTGGCCAGGCTGGTCTTGAACTCCTGACCTCAAGTGATCTGCGTGCCTTGGCCTCCCAAAGCACTGCACCCATAGATACTATAGACATTTAAACGGCAATAAGAAAATATTGTAAACATCTTTATGCCAAAACTTGGATAATTTAATTGAAATGGACAAATTCTTTGAAAAGCATTACTTACCAAAAGGATACAAGAAGAAATAAAAATTTTGAATAGCCCTATACCTATTTTTAAAAATTGAATCTCTAATTTAAAGCCTTCTCACACAAAAAAATTATCTAAGCCTAGATGGCCTCACTGGTGAATTTTCCCAAATATTTAGAGAATAAAGAACATTAATCCTATAAATTTTTCCAGAGAATAGTAAAGGAGGGAATATTTCCTGACTCAATTTATGAATACTTCCTGACTCACTTTACATTACAAAAAAGAAAAACTATAAGCCAATATCTACATAAATGTAGATGCAAAAATACTAAACAAATAATAACATAATAAATCTAGAGATATATAAAAAGCACAATACAACATGACCAAATGTGATTTATGTCATGAATTTAATGTTGCTTTTAAATTCAAAAATTGGCAAGGCGTGGTGGCTCACACCTGTAATCCTAGCACTTTGGGAGGCTGAGGAGGGTGGATTGCCTGAGCTCAGGAGTTCGAGACCAGTCTGGGCAACACAGTGAAACCCCATATCTAGTAAAATACAAAAAGTTAGCTGGGCGTGGCAGCATGCACCTGTGGTCCCAGCTACTTGGGAGACTGAGGTGGAAGAATTGCTTGAACCCGGGAGGCAGAGATTGCAGTGAGCCGAGATCGTGCCACTGCACTCCAGCCTAGGTGACAGAGTGAGACTCCATCTCCATCTCCATCAAAAAAAAAAAAATCAATCAATATGGCAGGGCGTGGTGGCTCACACCTGTAATCCCAGCACTGTGGGAGGCAAAGGGGGGGACAGATCACTTGAGGTCAGGAGTTCGAGACCAGCCTGGCCAACATGGCGAAACCCCATCTTTACTAAAAATACAAAAAATTAGTTGGGCGTGGTGGCATACGCCTGTAATTCCAGCTACTGGGGAGACTGAGGTGGGAGAATCACTTGAACCTGGGAGGTGGAGGTTGCAGGGGGCCACAATCTCGCCACTGCACTCCAGCCTGGGCGATAGAGTGAGAATCTGTTTAAAAAAAAAAAAAAATCAACCAATATGGCCAGGTGTGATGGCTCACTCCTATAATCCCAGCACTTTTGGAGGCTGAGGCAGGTGGATCACTTGAGGTCAGGAGTTCAAGACCAGCCTGGCCAACATGGCGAAACTCCATCTCTACTAAAAATACAAAAATTAGCCGGGCGTGGTGGTGGTGCATGTCTGTAGTCCCAGGTACTTGGGAGGCTGAGATGGAGAATCGCTTGAACCCAGGAGGCAGAGGTTGTAGTTAGCCGAGATCTCACCACTGCACAAAAAAATCAATATAATTCACCACTTAAAAAATGTTCTAAAAAACTATCATTTCAAAAAATGTGGGAAAAAATAAAAAAATGTGGAAAACATTTGGTAAAATTCAATACCCATTCAAAATAAAAATTCTCCATACTAGAAACTGAAAAGGTCTTCTCTTACCTTATAATGGGCACGTATAAAACCCATAGCTAACGTCACACTTATTGGTGAAAAACATTTAGAATGCTTCTCCCTTTAGATTAACTGTCTACTGTCATTACTTTTATTTAACATTGTATTAGAGATCCTAGTCAGTGCAAAAAAAAGGAGAAAAAATGTACAAACTGGAATTGAAGAAATAAAAATATCATTATTCACAGATGACATTTTGTGAATGTGGAAAATCCAAAAGAATCTACAAACTATTAGAGTTAAGAAGTGAGTTTAGCAAAGTCTCTGTACACAAACGAATATTCAAAAATTATTTGTATTTTTACATATGAGCAACAAACAAAAAAATTATTTATTTATTTATTTTTTGAGACAGAGTCCTGCTCTGTCGCCCAGGCTGGAGTGCAGTGGCGCGATCTTGGCTCATTGCAACCTCCGCCTCCCAGGTTCAAGCAATTCTCTTGCCTCAGCCTCCTGAGTAGCTGGGATTACAGGCGCCCACCACCACACCTGGCTAATTTTTTTGTACTTTTAGTAGAGATGGGGTTTCATCATGTTGGCCAGGCTGGTCTCGAACTCCTGACCTCAGGTGATCCACCCGCCTGGGCCTCCCAAAGTGCTGGGATTATAGGCATGAGCCACTGTGCCTGGCTGAAACAAATAAATTTAAATAGACAACACAATATCACCAAAACCCATAAAATACCCAGAAATATCTCTAATGAAAGATGTGTAAGACTTTTACACTGAAAATCACAAAACACTGCAGAAAGAAATGAAAAAAAGAACCTAATAAATGGGGAGATATATCATGTTCGTAGCGAGAATCCGTTTCCAAAAAAAAAAAAAAATCAACCAATATGGCCAGGTGTGATGGCTCACTCCTGTAATCCCAGCACTTTTTCACGATTTGAAAGATGTCAGTTCTTCTCACATGGATCTATAGATCCCAATCCCAATTAACATCTTCTTGGGAACTTGATAAGCTCATTCTAAAATTTATATGAAAATCCAATGGACTTTCAACTGCAGAGACTATACTGAAGAAGTAGCATAAAGCTATAGGACTAATATTACTAGTTTTCAGGGTATATTAAAACATATAGTTGAGAGAAAATATTTACAACAAAGGGCTGGTATCTAGGATGTATAAAGAACTCTCAAAACTCAATAATTTTTTTTTTTTAAAAAAACAACAAACAATCCAATAAGAAAACGGGCAAAAGACATTAGTGGACATTTCACCAAAGAAGACATACTGATGACAAATAAGCCCATGAAAAGATGTTCATCATCATTAGCCATCAGGAAAAGCAAATTAAAAGCACGAGATAGCATTATATGCCTATCAGAATTGCTAAAGTGAAAAACAGTGACAACACCAGATTTTGCAAGAATGCAGAAAAACTGAATCACTCATATGCTGCTAGTGGGAATGTAAAGTGGTACAGCCCCTCTAGAAAACAGTTTGACAGGTTTTTAAAAAATAAAATTAAACATAAACTATGGGAATTAATAAGCAATTATAGCAAGGTTGCAGGATACAAAGTTAATATACAAAAATCAATTACTTTCACCAGCAACAAACAAGTGGAATTTGAAGTTAAAAGCCCAATACCATTTACATTAGTATCCCCAAAATGAAATAGGTATAAATCTAACAAAAATATGTACAAGATCTATATGAGAAAAACTACAAGATTCTGATTAAAGAAATCAAAGAACAGAATAAATGGAATGTTATTCCATGTTCATGGATAGAAGATTCAATCTTGTCAAGATGTCAGTTCTTTTCAACTTGATCTATAGAGTCAATGCAATCCCAATCAATTCCCAACAAGTCATTTGAGGGTATTGACAAACTGATTCTAAAAGTTATACAGCAAGGCAAAAGACCAAGAATAGCCAATTCAACATTGAAGATGAATAAAGTTGGAGAGCTGATACTACCCAGCTTCAAGATTTACTATAAAAATATTATTGTCAAGACAATGTGGTCATTGGTGAAAGAAAAGATAAACAGATCAATGGAACAGAATAGAGAGCCCAGAAACAGACCCACATAAGTATAGTCAACTGATATTTGACAAAGAAGCAAAGGCAATGCAGAGGAGCAAAGAGAGTCTTTTCAACAAATGGTGCTGGAAAAACTGGAGATCCTCATGCCAAAAAAAAAAAAAAAAAAAAAAGAATCTTAACACAGACTTTACACCTTTCACAAAAATTAACTCAAAATGGATCATAGACATAAATGTAAAACACAAAACTATTAAAGTCCTAGATGACAACATAGGATAAAGCCTACATGACCTTGGGAATGGTAATGACTTTTTAGATACAAACAAACAACATCAAAGGCATGAGACATAAAAGAAATAATTTATAAGCTGGGTTTCATTAAAATTAAAAACTTCTGCTCTGTAAAAGACAATATCAAGAGAATGAGAAGATGAGCCACAGACTAGGAGGAAATACAGTCATGCATTGCTTAATGATGAGGATATGTTATGAGAAATGCTTCATTAGGTGAATTTGTCCTTGTGCAAAGAACATCATAGAGTGTACTGGCACCAACCCAGGCGCTATAGCCTACTATACACGTTAAGTCAGATGGTATAGCCTATTGCTCCTAGACTGCAAGCCTGTACAGTATGGTACAGTATTGTATACTGTAGGTAACTGTAATGCAATGGTATATATTTGTGTATCTAAACATATCTAAACAGAAAAGCTACAGTAAAAATATGGTGTAAAAGATTTAAAAATGGTACACCTGTATAGGGCATTTATCATGAGTGGAGCTTGCAAGACTGGGAGTTGCTCTGGGTGAGTCAATGAGTGAGGTGTGAATGAATGTGAAGGCTGAGGACATTACTGTACACTATTGTAGAATTTACAATAGGGTACACTATTTACTATTTACTATTAGGGTACACTAAATTTATAAAAAATATTTTTCTTTCTTCAATAATAAATTAACCTTGGAACTCTCAAAGAACTCTCAAAATGCAACAAGAGCTCAACTCAGATTACTGTACCTTTTTTACTTTATAAACTTTAAACTTAAAAAATACTTTTTGGCTGGCACAGTGGCTCACACCTGTAATCCCAGCACTTTGGGAGGCCAAGGTGGGTGGATCACCAGAGGTCAGGAGTTCAAGACCAGCCTGGCTAACATGGCAAAACCCCGTCTATACTAAAAATACAAAATTAGCCGGGCATGGTGGCTGGCACCTGTAATCTCAGCTACTTGGGAGGCTGAGGCAGGGAGAATTGTTTGAACCCAGGAGGCAGAGGTTGCAGTGAGCCGAGATTGTGCCACTGCACTCCAGCCTGGGCAACAGAGCAAGACTCCGTCTTAAAAACAAAACAAAACAACGACAGAAAAAAACTTTTGATTCTTGTGTAATAAGAATTAGCTTAAAACACAAACACATTGTACAGCTATACAAAAATAAACATGAGATGCATGAGCTGCTGCCAGCATACCATGGCATACTGTTTTAAGTAAACTTTTTTAAATAGTAGAATTACATTCCAAAATAACAATAAAAACATGATATAGTAAATACATAACCAGTAACAGTTGTTTATTATCATTATCAAATGTACATAATTGTATATGTTAGACTTTTATACTACTGGCGGCACGGTAGGTTTGTTTACATTGGCATTACTACAAACACATGAAGAATGTGTCAGCCTAGGACATTAAGACATCTACTATGTCACTAGGCAATAGGACTTTTTAAGCGCCATTAAAATGTCATGGGACCACCTTCATATATGTGGTTTGTCATTGACAGAAACATTATTATGTGGTGCATGACTGTATTTGTAAAAGATATACCTGGTAAAGGACTGTATCTAAAATACATGAAGAACTCCTAAAACTCAACAATAAGAAAACAAACAACCCAACTTAAAATTGGGCAAAAAACATTAACAGACACCTCTCCAAAGAAGATATACAGATAGCAAGTAAGCATATGAAAAATATTCAACATCATATGTCATCGGAGAACTGCAAATTTAAACAACAGTAAGATACCACTCCACAGACCTATTAGAATGGCAAAAATCCAAAACACTAACAACACCAAACGCTGGTGAGGATGTGGAGCAACAGGAACTCTCATTCACTGCTGGTGGGAATGCAAATGGTACAGCCACTTTGGAAGACGGTTTGGTGGTTTCTTACAGAATTAAAAATACTCTTAGCATCCAATCCAGCAATCATGCTCCTTAGTATTTACCCAAATGAATTGAAAACTTATGTCACATAAAAACTTGCACTTGAAAGTCGATTTCAGTTTTATTAATAATTGCCAAAACACAGAAGCAACCAAGACGTCCTTCAGTAGGTTAGTGGACAAGTAAACTGTGCTATATTCAGACAATGAAATATTATTCAGCACTAAAAAGAAATGAGCTATCTAGCCATGAAAAGAGAGAAATATTAAATGCATATTACTAAGAGAAAAAAGCCAATCTGAAAAGGCTACCTACTGTATGATTTCAACTACAGTTGACCCTTGAACAACACGGATTCTAATCACACAGGTCCACTTATATGTGGATTTTAAATATATATATATTGGACAACTTTGAAATTCGCAATAATTTGAAAAAACTCACACATGAACCACTACCCCTGCGATAGCAAGACCAACCCCTCCTCTTGCTCCTCTTTCTCTGCCTGCACAATGTGAAGATGATGAGGATAAAGACCTTTATGATTATCCACTTCCACTGAATTAATAGTAAATGTATTTTCTCTTTCTTTTGATTTTTCTTAATGTTTTCTTTTCTCTGGCTTACTTGATTGTAAGAATACAGTATATAATACATATAACATACAACATATGTGTTAATCAACTGTTCATTATCAGTAAGGCTTCTTTCTGGTCAACAGTAGGTTATTAGTAGTTAGGTTTTGGGGATCAAAAGTTATACCCAGATTTTCAACTGCACAAAGGGTCAGTACCCCTGCCTCCTGCATCGTTTAAGTGTCAGCTATATATGACATTCTGGAGAAACAAAATTATGGAGACAGTAAAAGCATCAGGTGGTTGCCAGGGGTTGGGGGTAGAGAGGGATGAGTGGGTGGAACACAGAGGATTTTCATGGCAGCAAAAATGATCTGAATAACACTGTAATGAGGGACACATGTCGTTTCACATTTGCCAAAAGCCATGGAATGTACACCAGAGTGAACCCTAATGAAAACCATGGTCTCTGTGTGATAATGATGTGTCAATTTAGGTTCATTGATGAAAAACGAATTGATGAATCCACTCTGGTGGTGGGATTTTGAGGTGGGGGAGGCTCTGTGTATGTAGGCATGGGGGTATATGAGAACTCTCTGTACCTTCCATTCAATTTTTTTCTGTGAATTTAAGATGGCTGTACAAATAAAGCCAATTGAAAAAAAAAAAAAACCCTAAACATACAATTACCATACACCCCAGAAATTGCACTCTTGGGCATTTATCCAAGAGAAACAGAAACTTATGTTCACACAAAAATCATGTTCACATGATTGTTTATAGCAGCTCTATTCATAGTAACCCCAAACTGGAAACAACTCAGATATCCTTCAATGGATGAATGGCCAAACAAATTGGTGCATCCACACCATGGAATACCACTCATCAATAAAAAGGAACAAACTACTGACACACGGAACCACCGTGTGCATCCCAAGGGAATTTACACTGAGTGAAAGAAGCCAATCCCGAATAGTTATTGTGTGATTCCATTTATATAACATTTCTGGATAAAAACACAGAAGTGGAGAACAGATTAGTGATTGTCAAGGATTGGGGTTAGGAGTGGGGTGGAGAGAGAATGTGGAAGGGTGGCGGGTGTGGCTGAGAAAAGGGAAACACGAGATTCTGGTGGTGATGAAAGTGTTCTGAAGCTTCACTGTGTGTGGATACACAGACCTACACAGATGATAAAATTGTACAGAACTAAACATACACACACTCATGCACAAATGAATACAGGTAAAACTAGGGAAATCTGAATTAGACCAGAGGGTCGCATCAATATCAACATCTAGATGTGATATTATGCTACAGTTTTGCAAGATGTTACCACTGGGAGAAACCAGGTAAGTGGAATGTGGGATCTCTCTGTATTCTTTCTTATAATTGTATGCAAATCTACAATTCTCTCAAGACAAAAAAGTTAAATAAAAATAAGCTATAGAGCTATAGTAATCAAGACAGTGGGCATTAGTGCAAAGACAAATAGATCAGAAGTACTGAAGACAGTCCAAAACTGGACCCACACCCTGTCACCTGGCTCATGATGTATCCTGAAATTCAGTGGGGGAAAGGGTGGTCTTTTCAATAAATAATGCCACCAAAACTAGATATCCATATGACAAAAAGGAATTTTTACTCTTATCATGCATCATACACAAAAATTAATTGAAGATATAATTAATTGCAAGATAGATCAATTTCATAGATCTGTATGTGGAAACAAAAACAATACAAATTCTAGAAGAAAATATGAATAAATATCTTCATGTCCTAAAAGATATAAGAAACACTGGCCGAGCATGGTGGCTCACATTTGTAATCTCAGCATTTTGGGAGACTGAGGCAGGAGGATCACTTGAGTTCAAGAGTTCGAGACCAGCCTGGGCAACGTGGTGAAATGCCATCTCTACAAAAAAATACGAAAATTAACATGGTGCATGGTGGTGTGCACCTGTAGTCCCAGCTACTCGGGAGGCTGAAATGGGAGGATCACTTGAGCCTGGGAGGTTGAGGCTGCAGTGAGCCGTTATCATGCCACGGCACTCAGCCTGAGCAACAGAGCAAGACCCTGTCTCACAAAAACAAACAAACAAAGAACCACTAATGATAAAAGAAAATAATGATAAATTAGACTTCATTAATATTGAACTCTTCATTTAGGAGAGGTAAAACACAAGCCTCAGACTAGGAGACATTATGTTTTCAATATAGATATCCAACTGATGGCTGATAGCCAGACGGAAGAGCTCCCAGGAACCTACAGGAACAAGACAGACAACCCAATTTTACAAATAGGCATCAGAACAACAGTTTAATGATGAGAACCCAACAAGAGTGGCCACTGGCCCTGCCTCCGGCAGGTGGCCTTCTCTTGGCCCGGACGGTCCAGGACACAAAGCATGAGCTTGGTCACAGCTTCTACTGCCCCTAGAGGGAGGGGAGAGAGGCAGGACAAAGCATGAGCTTGGTCACAGCTTCTACTGCCCCTAGAGGGAGGGGAGAGATCTAAATCAGAGTCTCCCGACAGGCCCCACAGGAATAAAAAGACTCAAGAAACCAGGTCTGAGATATCTCACAGTGGTAGATTCCGAACTGTTGCCAGGGTTGGGGGAGGCCTTGGATGCGAAGTTTCCTCAAGTAGGAGCAGGATTTCTTGAGGAAGGGATGGGCCTTGGGCCTGAGCGCCGCTAATCAAAAAGCTGCCTCAGGGAAGATGGGGAAACACCAGGGCACTAAGTCATGTGGAGTAAGATTCTCTTGTGGCCACTGCAAACTGCCCCCCTCCACCGGCCAACACTGGCTGACTCAAGATGCTCAATGCCATCTGGGGTCCTGTGTCTGAGGAAGCCCCCAGTGGGCAGCCCAGAGATGGGCCTCAGGAATTCCACCTTTTTTCACACTTCAGTTTTCATGATCAGTGAGGAAACAAAGGCACAGAGGGATTTCACATGACTTGCCCCAAATCCAAGAGCAAGCCAGTGGTGGAGCCAAGATTTAAGTCTAGGCAGCCTGACTCCAGAACCTTCTGTGGTAAGGACCATGCGAGCGCTGGGTTTAGTGGAAACCAGCACTCCATGGCTCCAGAAACCATATTTTAAAAGACTCCAGCCCACAGTAGTACTAAAATAGAAATAAAGCCAAATGGGCAGTTAGTGAAATATTTCTTAAATTTTTAGCCATAGACTTCTAGAACTAAAGGGACCTTGGAGATCACTGAGCTCAAAATCATTGTTCACTGCTGTTCACAAAGGTCACCAGGATTTCCCGAAGGATCCCAACAGTATCAGCAAATCTGCAGACAGTGGAATCCACACAGAAACAGACCCACTATCTTTTATGTGCAATGTGAAAATCCAAAGATCTTTCTCAACTGAAAGTCCTTCTTTTACAGTTAATTCATGGTTGACTCTTTGCACGCAAAAATCTGACCTCAATGGATATGAAGATGTTTTATACCAATTAGTGTGAATATTTACACAGTTTGCTGCAGAAATATCAATTAGTTTTGTCAGAGGTGCTACCCTAGACACAGTGGTATCCTGGAGCCAATCCATCCTGGCTCGTGGGAGCCATTTGTTAAAAATTCAGGAGTTTTGCGAGCCATTCAGTAGCTTGAAATTGGCTATGGTTGAAGTATGTATATCATAGAAATCAGAAAATACTGCAAATCAGGCTACTACTAAAAAAAATCTGGCCAATCTGGCTGGGCGTGGTGGCTCATGTCTATAATCCTAGCACTTTGGGTGGCCGAGGCGGGCGGATCACTTGAGCCCAGGAGTTTGAGACCAGCCTGGGCAACATGGTGAACACCCCCGGCTATAAAAATACAAAAATTAGCTGGATGTGGCAGCGCACCCGTAGTCTCAACTCTCAGGAGGCTGAGGTGGAAGGATTGCTTGAGTCTAGGAGCTTGAGGCTGCAGTGAGCTGAGATTGTGTCACTGCACTCCAGCCTGCAAGACAGAGCAAGACCTTGTCTCAAAAAAAAAAAAAAAAAAAAAAATCTGAGAACCAGTTTGCCAGCACATCACTGCCCTACACTGTGCTGGAGGTGTTACATAACTTGGAATATAAGCCACTTTACCTTTCCAGTGAATTCCACTTAATTGAGTTCAGAAAAAAGGAGGCAATAGACTGCACTACATCAAATAGGTCAAAATAGCCAATAAACCTGGAAAGGTGTTCTACATCATTAATCATCATGAAAATAAAAATTAACACCACAGTGAAATACCACTACACTCCTACCACAATGGCAAATGTTAAAAACTGTCAATGCCAAGTGCTGGAAAGGATGTAACCAGAATCCTCATATGTGGCTGGTGGGAGAGTAAATGGGCACAACCACCGTGGAAAACTTCGGCAGGGTCTACTAAAGCAAACATCCATATATTCCATCACCCAGTAACTTCACTCTGGGGTATTTACCCTATAAAAATAAATGCAATGCTCACCAAAAGAAATACATAGGAATGCTCATGGAAACTTTATTCATCATAGTTCCTAACTAGAAATTACCCAAATGTAACTTGGATACCTCATCAGGAGAATGGAAAACCCAACTGTGATATATTCATACAATGGAATACTATACAGAAATGAAAATAAAGACAGTATTATCACATGGGATAACATGAATGAATATCACACATATACATCAAGGTAAAGAATACTACAGTCAGGTAAGGTGGCTCATGCCTGTAATCCCAGCACTCTTGGAAGCTGAGGCCAGAGGATCACTTGAGGCCAGCAGTTTGAGACCAGCCCGGGCAACATAGGGAAACCCCATCTCTACAAAAAATTGTTTAAAATTAGCCAGTGTGGTGGCGCATACCTGTAGTCTCAGCTACTTGGGAGGCTGAGGTGGGAGGATTGCTTGAGCCCAGGAGTTTGAGGCTACAATGAACTGTGATTGTGCCACTGCACTCCAGCCTAGGTGACAGAGTGAGACCCTGTCTCGAAAACAAGAAAAGAAAATGTACTATATGGTTTCATTTGTATATCATTTCACAACTCATCAGTGATTTGGTAGAAGTTAGAATGGGGTTCCCTCTCGGGGTGCAGGTATACTGGAAAGGGAGATGGGGAAACTTTCTGCAGTGCTGAGAACGTTCTATATCTTGATCTGGATGATGGTTATGGGGATGTATATACATTTAAAATGTACATTTAAGATTAATGCACTCTATTGTATGTTCCCCTCAATAATAATTCAATTTAAATGTTTTGCACTCTCCCTGGAAGAAAACACCTTCAGCCTGGTCCTCAGTGAAATTCCCATAGGTCCAGCTGAAAATAAAAATAAAATTCAAAGCATCCAAGAGACATGCCACCCTGAGCAAGACAGAAGAAACAGCAAACAACAAAGTCAGATCCCCAAAGACTTCAGATATTGGTATTGTAGGATTCAAAATGTAAAATACAGTAAATATATTCCATGTGTTTACAGACAGAATAGAGGAGCTTGAAACAATGAATATGCAGTGAGGGATGCTACAGAAAGAACAGGCAGGTTTGAAAAAGAACCAAGCCAAACTTCCAGAAATAAAAAATATACAATAATTAGAAATTTTTAACTCTTGGAAGTGTTAAACAACAGGTTGTTAACCTCAGCTGAAGAGAAAAAAAATGTGACTTGGAATCTGAAGAAATTGTCCAGAATACAGCAGAAAGAAATGGAGGGAAAACTAAGACAGACACAGAGGATAGATGAAAAAGGTCTGACAACCTCTACTTCGAGTTCCAAGAAGAGACAATTGAGAGAATGGGGGAAAGGTAGCATTCCAATAACTTTCCAGAACTGATGAAAGACATGAACCCTCAGATTCAGGAGTCAAAATGAACCCTAAGGGAGATAAATTTAAAAAACAGACAACAAGAGGTTGGACGCAGTGGCTCACATCTATAATCCCAGCACTTTGGGAGGCAGAAGCAGGCATTTCACTTGAGGTCAGAAGTTCGAGACCAGCCTGGCCAACATGGTGAAACCCCGTCTCTACTAAAAATACAAAAATTAGCCGGGCATGGTGGCACGCGCCTCTAGACCCAGCTACTCAGGAAGCTGAGGCAGGAGAATCGCTTGAACCTCAGAAGCAGAGGTTGCAGTGAGCCGAGGTCACCACTGCACTCCAGCCTGGGCGACAGAACAAGACTCCATCTCAAAAAAGAAAAAAAACCAAAAAACAAAAAACAATAAAATGACACTATATATCCAGTGAAGAGCCCTTTCCAGCCCCAGGCAGACTTTATGGGGTGCAGAACCTAAGCCTTCTAGCTGATCCTGAGGGGAGCCATCTGCTCCTTCAACTTAAAACACTTGTGAGGCCATATATTGGGAATCTCAAGCCCAAAGTGGTAAATTTGCCCAATAACGGGGCCCTTGGTTCACTGTCTTCAGGCCTCCTCTGTGGCAGCCCCACCGTCCCAGAACTCAATGGAAGCCGGGTGGGGCTTAGCCTCCCTCTCTGGTCTCTGTACTTCCAGACTTTTCTTTTCCTGTTCATCCATCACACAGCAGCAGGAGCGATTTATTGAAAACACAACTCTGACCCTACCTCTCCTCTGCCTAATCCTCTCCACGGCTGCCCGCCACCTGCAGAATAAAGCGCAAGCTCCCCTGGCTGGTACCATAGGCCCTTTCAGGTCAGCCCCGATGACACCTCCAGACTTATGTCCCTCCGCTCCCGCCCTCCCACCCTGCTCTCCATTCTCTCCACACCCTGTGATCTTTCATCTCTCTGCATAACGTGCTGTTCCCTCCGCCTGGTGCACCCTTCTCCTTCTTGAGTGTCTTGAGAACTTATGCTCATAAGCTCTAAGATTTTGTTTAAATGTCACACACTCACAAAGGCCTCCCTGCTGCTCTTTTTGCCCTCCCCACAGCAGTCATTTGTCCACAGTGCTTCTCCAGCTTGAATTTTTTATACTACACCATCATGGTCTGTTTATGTGTCTGTGCCACTGAACGTGCCATGCACTGTGAGTATATTGAGGGCAGGGACCAGGTCCTACTGTATCTGTGCTGCTGGGAGCCAGCCAGAGCACATCACAGAGAGGTGGGTCCCATGCTATCTAAAAGGTAGGAAAGTCAGCATGAACCATGAACATTTAAAATTACCCTGTAAAATCCAATAAACTGCCCCAGAAATGCAGCTATGTGGTTTTGCTCTCACCCCAACCCCGCAATTAGTAACATGGCTCACCTCATACTCTCTCTGGGCCACACACCCATTGCGCAAAATGGCACGAAAAGTCAACTGTGCTTTTAAAATTCGTTTTCTGTCTTTCTTTATTGCTAAGAATATAATTGAACTCATGTAAATTAAATGTGCATATAGTTAACTGTACTACTGAATAAATGAAAAAAACAGATGAACGGGAGAGTGGATGGGAAGATAGATTTATAGGTGGGTACAGGCCTGAATAACAGTAAGAATCATACTAATGTTAATAAAAATCGATAATATTTATCGAGCTATTTTTTATTTATTTTTATTTATTTACTTATTTATTTTTGAGATGGAGTCTTGCTCTGTCGCCCAGACTGGAGTACAGTGGCACGATCTTGGCTCACTGCAAGCTCCGCCTCCCGTGTTCACGCCATTCTCCTGCCTCAGCCTCCCGAGTAGCTGGGACTACAGGTGCCAGCCACCACGCCCAGCTAATTTTTTTGTATTTTTAGTAGAGACGGGGTTTCACTGTGTTAGCCAGGATGGTCTCGATCTCCTGACCTCGTGACCTGCCCACCTCGGCCTCCCAAAGTGCTGGGATTACAGGCATGAGCCACCGTGCCCGGCCTATCGAGTTCTTAATATGTGCTGGGGACTTTACATTTATCAACTCATTGAATCCTCAAACAATCCCATGAGGTTTATATTACGATCCCCATTTTACAGATGAAGAAACTGAGCCATAGTGAAAGTGAATAAGATACATGGGTGGGTAGAATAAATGGATGGATGAAAGGATAGATGGATGGATAAATGGATAGATGGGTGATGGATGAATAGGTGGATGAATGGATGGATAGGTGGGTGGGTGGATGGAGGATGAATGGATAGGTGGGTGGATGGGTGGATGGATGGATGGATGGATGGATGGATAGGTGGGTGGATGGGTGGATGGATGGATGGATGGATGGATGGATGGATGGATGGATGGATGGATGTGTGGATTGACGAATAGATAGATGGGAGACCAGGTGGCCAGACTGATGGAGGGGTAGTAGGTAAATAAATAAAACAATGTTTGTTCCTCTGCGTCCAGCTGAACCTCTGCCTTGGTATCTCTGGCCTTGTTGCCTGGATCTCAGAAGTCAACCTTAATCCAAACTGCTCTCCCTGTCATCCATTCAGACTGGCCCCCATTCAATGCTGGCTGCCCCTCCACCCTTGAGGCAACCACTCACACCTGGATAGCCAATTCCTCCCTACTGTCTTCGGTAGTAAATTATGTGGCCAAAGATGTCCTTAATAGTATCTCCAATTCCATATGTTATCCCATTGAGAGGTGAGGTCTGTGTCCCCCTGTTTTTAATTTGGGTGGACTTGTGACTCTTGCAGAAGTGATGCAAGGCTATGTGATTTCCAAAGTTAGGTCATAAAAGCGATTCAACTTCTACTTGGCTCTTTTGGGAAGAGAGCCCTTAGAACCCAGCTTGCCCTTAGAACTCAGCCGCCATGCTGGGAGGAAGCCCAAACTAGCCCACAGGAAGAGACAGCACACAGGTAGCTGTTTCGGCTGGTAGCCCAGCTGAAGCCCTACCTGACAGCCAGCATCAATCACCAGACACGTGGGAGATGATCCTCAGATGATTCCAGCTGCCAGCTGTCATGGTGCCCCCAGCTACTGAATCTTCCTAGGTGAGACACCGGGCATCATGGAGCTCACGCCCCCACTGTGCCTTGTCCAAATTCTTGACCCACAGAGTCTGTAAACGTAACAAAATTGTTAGTTCAGGCCACTAAGATTTAGGCTGACTTTTTTTTTTTCCTGTAATAATAACAGGAACATCCTCCCATTAGCAGCCAGGCTCTGCCTTGACTACCTTTGGGGAGGTGGTAGGGAGGGTCTGGGCTTTGCTGAACCATGTATCAGTCTACATGGGAGGCCCACTGGGCACAGGGAGCAGGGCCTCTCCCGAGCCTCCCTTCCCTGACTCTTCAGGGTGAAATGAGGTCAGCTTCCAGGTGTCCTGGATTCCCTACAGACAGGGGTCACAGACCAGGCTTGGGCCCCCTGTAGATGAGGCAGGGCCTCAGAGCGGGAGCTTGACCCCAGCAAACGCTTGTTCTAGCTCCATCTGAGCCTGGCCTGGTTTGCTTCCAGGTTTTGTTCTTTTAAAAACTGGTTCACTCAGTGGGTATTTAAGACAAAAGCCATAGACCGTGGTCTGATGCGAGGGAAAAAATAGTATGGGGGGGTTGGGAATCCAACAGATCTAGGTTGAAGCCCAGCTCTGCCACTTCCCAGCCATGTGGTCTTGTGAGTTGCATCAACTTTCAGGGCCTCTTCTCTGCGGGGATAAGAATAGCTACCCCCATAATGGATTTGTTGTGATAAGAAATGAGATTCCAGCCTGGGCAACATGGTGAAACCCCGTCTCTATAAAAAATACAAAAATTAACTGGACATGGTGGTGCATGCCTGTAGTCTCAGCTACTTGGGAGGCTGAGGTGAGAGGACTGCTTGAGCCCAGGAGATTGAGGCTACAGTGAGCTATGATTGCACCACTGCACTCCAGCCTGGGCAACAGAGCAAGACCCTGTCTCAAAAAAAACAAAACAAGGCTGGATGCAATGGCTCATACCTATAATCCCAGCACTTTGGGAGGCCGAGGCGGGCAGATCACCTGAGGTCAAGAGTTCAAGACCAGCCTGGCCAACATGGTGAAACCCCACCTGTACTAAAAATACAAAAATTAGCCGGGTACGGTGGTACGCATCTGTAATCCCAGCTACTTGGGAGGCTGAGGCATGAGAATCGCTTGAACCTGGGAGGTGGAGGTTGCAGTGAGCCAAGATCACACCACTGCACTCCAGCCTGGGTGACAGAGTGAGACTCCATCTCAAAATAAATAAATAAACAAAACAAAACAAAAACAAGCAAACAAAAAGGAATGTGATAAACTATGGAAAGCACCCTACTCAGTGCCTGGCACACAGTAGTAGGAGCTTAATAAATGTCAGATGTTACCTTGTTTCCTTTCTGAGTAGAGTGTGATGATAGCCTATCTCTTTCATCCACAGGCCTAACACGGTGCGTTATATGCCATAAGTGCTCAATAAATGCCTTAAATGAATGGATGAATTTACCAGAGTCCTCTGAAGTTCTTCTTCACTCATCTCTAATCTTGATCCATGTATTGATATGACTGTCTTCCCCCATAGACTCAGACCTCCCCAGGGACAAGGATGGTTGCTATCTCATTCACCTGTTTTATCCTCAGCATCCGGTGCTTAATTGGTGACTACCAAACAAATCAGGTTCCTCCCTGCTTCAGCACAGAGTCCTCAGTTCAGGATCTGCACCTGCTCCTGCGAGGCATTGAGGTGAGGCTTTCGATTTATCATCAGCCTCTATTGACCAGAACCACCTGCTGACCACTGCTCCCCCGACCCTGCCCCGACCAAGTCCCAGGTGCCCTCAGAGCTCACATGATGGGTGCCCTCCCAGGAGTATCCACAGATTTGGACACCTCTCAAAAAGTCCTGCAGGACAATAAAGCACCTATAATTTTGGAGTGTGTCTTAGGTTGGGTTCCCCCAAGTGCAGATCCCGGGATGAGGAGTTGGGTGCAAGTAGTTTACTTGGGACAAGGGGAACAAGCCAGGAAAGGGAGGGAAGTGGAGACAGGAGCCGCTGCTGTGGGTGACTGTCTCATTGAGGTGCAAGGAAGTCCTTCTTGGCCAGCCCCCAGGCCCCTTGCTCGAGGGCAGCTCCGGGGGAATTGAGTCTTGGTACTTCTAGAGAAGTGGGCTCTGCGCAGAGTCTCGGGCTGAGAGTCACAGGGAGCCCTTGGCAGGCACCTCTGGAAATGTGGGCAGGACACAGCAGCCTGTGCTACAATGTGATGTCCACAGGTGAGGGACAGCCAACTGTCATTGTTCCTCAGGGGCTCGAGGCGAGAGAGGCTCTGTGACCAACAGACAGCTCTGGTCCTTCACTGTCCACTCAAGAATGTAGGTGCATGGGGCCACACTGTCTCAGGGATAACTTTGAATCCGCTCTAATTGATCGTATTTAAAGTAACTCATTTGGAGAATCTGGGACTTTAACAGTTATTTGTGTAAGAAACCTCAGTTCCCAGTGGAGGGGGTGGAAACCTCTGTGCCACGGAGATAATGATGATCCCCAAATGCCCTCTCGCTCGTCAAAGACAGATTCCTTAGATCCAATCTGCAGCCAGTGATCTGCAGGCTTCAGCCCCTCTAGTCTTGCTGAAAATCCAGAGCCTCCCAAATTACAAGAGCAAGGAGTTCTTCCAGGGCCTCCAAGGCTGTAGCTCCTTGGTTGGCCCAGAGGTTTCTGCAGCTGTCTCTAGATGTTCCCTCCAGTAGCCGGGTCTCTACCTCACCTCTTAGCAGCCACCTATGAATTGAGGCTCCTTGACTATTTCTTTTCTTTTCTTTTCTTTTTTCTTTTCTTTTCTCTTTCTTTCTTTGTTTCTTTGTTTCTTTGTTTGTTTGTTTCTTTCTTTCTTTCTTTCTTCCTTCCTTCTTTCCTTTCTTTCTCTTTCTTGCTTTCTTTCTTTTCCTTTTCTTTTCTTTTCTTTCTTCTCCTTCTCCTTTTCCTTCTCATCACCACACATGGCTAATTTTTGTATTTTTAGTAGAGACTGGGCTTCACCATGTTGCCCAGGCTGGTCTCAAACTCCTGGCCTTAAATGATCCGTCCACCTCTGCCTCCCAAAGTGCTGGGATTACAGGCATGAGCCACCACGCCCAGCCTAGAATTTTTCTATATTAATTTAAGGAAGAACCACCTCTGAGTAACAGAGTTGGTACATAACAGTGATAATAACAAAGATAATAATATTAATACTTGTCTCCTTGAATCCTTTTTAGAGCAAGGCAGAACATAGATAGAGAAAATAGTATCTAATGTTTCAGCATTTTGCAGCTTATGAAAGGCTGTCTCACATACCAGTAATTTATTGAACGCTATGAAATTAACAAGACAGACAGTCCCTATCCTCATGGAGCCCATATTCTGGTGAGAAAGATGGACAAGAGAGAAGCAGTTACAGCGAAGTGTAAGTAGTAGCATTTGATGAGTATTTGCCAAGCACCAAGCACTGCGCTAAGTTCTTTATGTGAACTGCCTTATTCAATCCTTAAGCAATGCTTTGAAGTGATAGGGTCTTGTCCCCAGTATACAGATGGAGAAACTGAGGCACAGAGAAGGTAAGCAATCTGCCTGAGAGCACACAGCTGGCAAGGGAATTTCATACCTACGATTCTCTGATTCCAAAACCCATGGATCCAGGCTGGCTCGTCCCTTGGCTCGCTACACCTCAGTTTCTCCATCTGTAAAATGCGAGTAAATAATAATACCCCTCCTGGTCCCGCCCATGGCATGTCATGAGGATTAACCAAGACAGTGACAGAAACACTGTAAATGGCCAAGAGTAAGCTGCTGTTTTTCCTCACTCCTGGCTGAGGCTCTGGCCTTTTGTGCCTGCTCCTCACCCCTGAAGGCCGCCTGTTCATGGCATGGGCTGCAGCCACCCAGCAGGCCTCCCGGTTCCCAGGGAAATCCCGGTCTGCCCTCACCAGCTCTCTAATGACAACATGGTTCCGTGGCGTCTGCGCTGATTTAATTATAGATTAATCAGGAGACCCAGGCAGGAGCTCTTCTCTTTTCCTCAGCAAGCTGGAATGTGACCCCTGTGTGCACACATGCATGTGAGGGACAGAGGTAAGGCCCTTCTGGCTCCCACCTCGGGGGATGGCTGATGTAAGTTGGGACCCCCTCACCTGGGGCTCAGGAATCTCCCAGCCTCCACCTGGCTGACCTCTGCCAAGCTGCGTTCCCATCACCAGCCTTTGCCTTTGCTGTGCCTTAGACCCCAAATATTCATCTTACTCCATCCAATCTTGTTACAGCTACATTTTCAGCCCTAAATGCTGCCTCCTATAGGAAACCTTCCCTGATGCCCAGCTGGGATGATTTCTTCCCCTTCTGAACCCCCAGGCAATTGATCTGGCCTCATCTGAAGGCCCTGACCACTCCGTAGCCTGGACTCACCTCTCTGATGGGATGTAGTCCCCCTGAGGACAGGGCGATGTCCCCAGCGCCCAGCATGGGCTTGGCAACAGTAAAATAACAGAATGAATAATTGAAAGGAATGATCAACCTAGAAATTCCCGAGGGCCAGAAGAACCTGGAGTCTAGAGCCCTGCCTCCTTCCAGAGCCCCAGCCTCCCTGCTGGCCCCTGGTGGGGGCTGCACACCCTGGACGATCCCAGGGTTCCTTCCTGAGAGACCGGACTGCATCCTCTGGTCCCTCCTGACTTTTGGGAACTGCCCTCCTGACCCTCACTTGAGGGGAGGAGCTCGTATCACAGTCAGCAAAGGCTGGACAGAAACAGCTCACAGCGTCATCGCCAGAGCAGACCCATGCCCCAGCCCACCACCCCGTTTCTCCAGGAACCAGAGCCACAATGAACCACTGCTCAGCAGGAACGACAATGACAACAGGGAACTACACTGAATACCCACTGTGATCATTTATGTGTATTCTCTTATTCGATCTTCCAGTGACCCAGGGCAGGGGACATTATTGTCCCTTTTTGCAGATGAGTAAACTGAGAGATGAAGTGATTTTATCAGCAACGGCAGAGAAAGATGTTAGCACAGTTTGGCTCCAGAGCCTCCACCCAGGGACACCCCCCACCCCCTACCCACAGGTGCTGTACCCTACACTGCTCTCTGGCTGCAGCCTGGGCCCTTGACCTCTGACCCCCGGTTGCCCTTGCAGCAGGTGGGACCCGGGGACCAGGCAGCGTGCTGCCCACTACTGCCCGGCATTCTGGGGGCGGCATGAATGAACCGGCTCATGAATATGCAGGCAGGCCAGGCTGCGGAGCGCTCTCAGCTAAATCTGATCACAATGCGGGATAAATTAAGCGGCAGGATAAATGCATTAAAAATAACGGTCGGAGGAACAGGCTGTTCAAGGAGGGGTCTGGGGAGGAGGGGAGAGGCGCAGTGGGGGAAGTTCCACCAGGCACTGCCAGCCGCTCCCAAACAGCCCCAAATGAAGTTCCCTTCCGTGGGGGAGGACCCTCTCCCCATCTCCACCCTCCCCTGGTTCCTATGGAAACACAGAGCAAGTTTAGGAGGGAAAATGCCTGGAGATGAGGGAAATGGGGAGGGACTAAGAATAGCAGCTGGGCTGGGGCTGGGGCTGGGGACAGGTGCAGACAGGGTCTCTTTCCTGACACGGGTGAGGAGAGGACCTGGGCCAGGCCAGGCTCCCCACACCCCCGCAGGCTTCCAGCAGCATCAGGAGAGGGGCAGTGGGGGAGAGAACCACGTTCTGCCAGCCCCAGGGTCGAATACAGATGGTGTCCCTGGGTAATGGCAGCAATAATAACAGCAGCTACGTCTCCATGGAGCGTTTGTTCAGGGCCCCACAAAGGGAGGCAGGCACTGGGGCATCTCTCTTTCTACAGGGAGAGAAGTGCAGCCCAGAGGTATGCGGTGACTCGCCCAGCAACACACAGCTGGGACCGGACAGGGCAGCCTGGCTCCAGGCCTCTCTCTTGACTGCTGCAGGCCCGCTGTGAGTCCCAGCACCAGCTACACAGGGCAGAGCTTGTTCAGCAAACTTTTTTTTTTTTGAGATGGGGTCTCAATGTATGGTCTCAAACTTCTGGGCTCAACCGATCCTCCTGCCTCAGCCTCCTGTGTAGCTGGGATTACAGGCACATGCCACCAAGCCTGGCCCTTGCTCAGCAAATCTTTATTGAGCAGCTACTCTATTGCAGGCACTTGTGTAGGCACTGGGGCTACAGTGGGCAGGAGCGTGTTCTTACTGGATGGAGACCAGGTGGCTTCCAGACTTCCTCTCTCCAGCCCAGACAGGGAGTGGGTCAGGAGCTCAGACCAAGGAAAGAAAGGTTCTGGGAAGCCGAGGATGGCGTCTCAGAGCTTGGAAGACAGAAAGCCTGATTAGACTTTGGCTGGGTGGGACAATCACAGGCTCCAAATCCAGCTCTGCCACCTGCTGGTTGTGAGATCTTGGGCCAGTTACTCAGCCTCTGCACCTTGTTTCCTCCATCTATAAAATGGGGATGATGACGGCACCCACCTCCTATGACCATAAGTAAGGTACCAGCTCGACAGTTCCAGGCACATACTGAGTGCACTTAAATGTCAACTCATCACAGTATTTTGTGTTTTTTGTTTTTTTTTTTGTTTGCTTGTTTGTTTGTTTGAGATGGAATCTTGCTCTGTCTGGAGCAAGGCTGGAGGGCAGTGGCACGATCTCGGCTCACTGCAACCTCTGCCTCCCGGGTTCAAGTGATTCTCCTACCTCACTCTCCTGAGGAGCTGGGATTACAGGAGTGCGCCACCATGCCTGGCTAATTTTTATATTTTTTGTAGAGATGGAGTTTTGCCATGTTGGCCAAGCTGGTCTCGAACTCCTGACCTCAGGTGGTCTGCCCATCTCAGTCTCCCACAGTGCTGGGATTACAGGCGTGAGCCACCATGCCCGGCCAGCTCTTCAGTTTTATGATTTGATTGTTCAGGCAAGAGCCCTGCTCTCCACTCCACCCAACCCCCACCTGAAGGAGCCAAGGGTGTGCTTCCATTCTTTCTCCAGGATCCCCGACCTCAGGCTCCCAGAAGCTGTCCCCCGGGTGAAAGGGGGTGGCCTACAGGCTCACAGGTCATTGCCCACCCAGCCTCCCCCAGTCACATCTGGGCGCTGGGTGGGTGTGAGTGAAGCACACCATGGCCCACCCCTCTCCTCCGTTCCCAGCAGGCCCAGAGTGCAGAGGTGGAGAAGGAAAGAGAGGAGAGGCCACAGAGAGGTGAACCCCACCTGAATCAAGTGACAAAAAGGGAATTGGGGAGGTGATGAGCAGAGAAACTTTGCGCAAAGAGATGTCTCCTCGGCAGCTGCCCATAGTGTCGAAGCACACGGCCTGGGCACTGTGCTGCACTGGGTTTGCACAGGGCAGCCCTGATGCTTTCCCTCAGCTCACAAAGATGGGCTCACTCGTGCTCTAGAGGGGATTAATAAACACGGGAATTCAATGCGGGGCAAGAGTGGAAAGAAGCCGAAATGGCTGAACCTAATGCGGGACCCTCCTCTCTTAGCTGGCGCCCAGACCTGCATGGCTGCCTTGTTGTCAGACGCGCCTGCACGCACTTTTTAGAACTGGGATTGTGGTCCTGAGCTGCCTGAAAACCTGCTCTCCCAGCTTGAAGGTCTGTTGCAGCCTCTTACTATTATTGTTATTTTAATTTTTGAGACCTGGTCTCTGTCACCCAGGCTGGAGTGCAGTGGCGCGATCACGGCTCATTGCAACCTTTAACTCCAGGCTCAAGCAGTCCTCCCACTTCAGTCTCCCGAGTAGCTGGAACTACAGGCACGCACCACCACACCCGGCTAATTTTTAAAATTTTTTTTGTAGAGACAGGGTCTCACTGTGTTGCCTAAGCTGGTCTCAAACTCCTGGCCTCAGGCAATCCGCCTGCCTTGGCCTCCCAAAGTGCTGGGATTACAGACCTGAGCCACCTCGCCTGGCTTGCAGCCACTGCTGAGCTGACCACAGGGAAGGTTTTCACTTAAACCTGTGCTGGTCAGTCAGGAGGCCTGGATGGCGTGGCTTCCTCTTTTGGGTGGTGGCCTCTCCTCCCTTCTCTGTTTCTTCCTTTCTCTCTCCCTCCCTCGCCCACTCCCTCCCTCTCTTTCTGGTTAGTTCTCAGCTCACCTTTTCCTCAGATGGATCTTTCCTTTCCCAACTCTAAATGGAATGAGATCGCAGAGAGCAGAGCAGCGCAGTGAAGGATGGAGAGAGACGAGACGGTGTCCAGGCTGGCCTGGCCGTCAGCCCCCTCGGAAGCTCTGGGCAGGCCCTCCCTGTCCTTCTGCGGGCTTGTTCCCCTTGTTGCCCTCTGCAGGCTCCAGGCCCTTCCTGCTCTGGGCCTCGTCCTGTGGGTTGGCCCCGCATTCTGTCCTCTCCAGGCTGACCCTCCATGTACCTCTGAGACCCACCGCCCGGCTCACAACTGCCCAGTCTCGAGGCTGCCTGCCCTGGCTGCATGTCTCCCCTCCTCAGAACAATGAGGACTTGTAACACGTCACATTCATTCTCTCTCTGTGCATGGTCTCAGGTGAGTGGGATCTGGAGGCAGGAAGAGGGCACGTGAGGTATCGGGTATGCAGGAAGTAGGCTGGAGAGAGCCAGCAGGAACCGGCTTGTGTGCTCATGGCTTCCGGGGGGGCTAGTTTTGATCCCGGCTTCCTGGGCACAGAGGAGCCTTCCCGGGCAAAGGCCCCATTCAAGGCCAAGGCCTTTCTCTAAGCAATCAGCCTGGAGAGCAGGAAACGCAGCACAAGCTCCTGCCTGGTTCTACAGATTCTGGGCCCTTCCTGTAGATGTCTGTGGAACTCAGTGGAGCCTCTGTGCTGGTTTGCTGTTTAGACTTCCAGTCAGAAATGATGTGATATCAACAGCAAAAACAAACAAAAAACAAAAACAAACAAACAAACAACAACAAAAACCCTTGACCCAGCAATTCTACTACTACAGAGCCTACGAACGCATATGGACAAGAAGCAAAGCTGCTTTTCCAAGCATGTTCATTACAGAGCTATTTATACTGGAGCAAAACCAGAAACCTAGTTCCCCAAAACAGGAGAGTGGTTATACCAAGGTATAAACACAGAATGAAATACGCTGTGGCAGATAAAAGTGATGCCGTGGGCCGGGTGTGGCGACTCATGCCTGTAATCCCAACATTTTGAGAGGCCAATGTGGGAGGATTGCTTGAGGCTAGGAGTTCAAGACCAGCCTGGGCAACATAGAAAGACTTTATCCCTACAATTTTTGTTGTTGCTGTTAATTAGCCAGGTGTGATGGTGTGTTCCTGTAGTTCCAGCTACTCTGGAGGCTGAGGTGGTTGGATCGTATGAGCCCAGGAGTTCAAGGCTGCAGCGAGCTATGATTAAGTCACTGCACTTCAGTCTGGGTGACACAGCGATACCCTGTCTCTAAAAAAAAAAAAAAAAAGAAAAGAAAGTGATACTGCGAAAGTAAATTTATGTATTGACATGAACGAATGATCAGTTTTGGCCGGGCGTGGTGGCTCACGCCTGTAATCCCAGCACTTTGGGAGGCCGAGGTGGGTGGATCACAAGGTCAGGAGATCGAGACCATCCTGGCTGGCACAGTAAAACCCCGTCTCTACTAAAAATACAAAAAATTAGCCGAGCGTGATGGCGGGTGCCTGTAGTCCCAGCTACTCGGGAGGCTGAGGCTGGAGAATGGCATGAACCCATGAGGCGGAGGTTGCAGTGAGCCGAGATTGCGCCACTGCACTCCGGCCTGGGCGACAGAGCAAGACTCCGTCTCAAAAAAAAAAAAAAAAAAAGAAAGAAACAAATGATCAGTTTTACAAAACAGCCTGTATAGTATAATCCCATTATATGCATGCACACATATACAAAAAAGTCTAGATGCTTTCCAGCAAAATTCTTAAGCATATCTTGGTAGTAAGATTTGGGGAAAGTTATGATTTTTTTCTCTTATTTTTCCTTATCTATATTTTCTAATTTTTATTTATTACCTAATTATTACACATTCATTATAGGAAGGGAGGATAGTATTATAATTTTGCATTTTATCTTTTTAAAAAAGTATAAACCCTTTGGCCAGTAATTCCAATTCCAGGAAGTTGTCCTAAGGAAATAACTAGGTTGATTACAAAGATGTAACTACAAGAATAAACCATGTACTGTTTCTCATAGGGGAGAAATGGACACAAGCTAAAATGCTGGGCATTGGGGATTGGTTGAGCAAAGCGTGGTGTAGTGATATGCAAGGTGCCATGCAGCCACTAAAAATCATGCTGTGGAAGTGCGACTGTTGACTAGAAAGATGCTTGTGAATATATGATTGGAAGAAAAGAACAGGACTTAGAACATTATGTACTGCATCAGCCCCTCTGTCTGTAGTATGTGCTGAGTCCTAAGACTGGAAGGATATATGCTTAATTGTTAATGGTTGTTTCATTTAGAGGAGCTGATTACAGGTGATCTTAATTTTCTTCTTTATACTTTCCTGATTATTTGATGATACATATGTATTATTACATAATTTTAAAAATTAATTCTTTAAGAAGGAAGAATAACCTATTCCAAGAGGTCAGGCAGTGAGAGGTAAAAGCTGGGCCCCCTGGTCCTGACAGCTGGGGGCCATGGAAGCACCTGGGGAGGGGGTTGGGGTTGGAGGCAGCCGGCCCAACACTGATGTGGCATCTGTCTGCACCTGCACCTGCTAAGGAAGGCCCCCCCACCCCCACCCCCCCCCCAGCTCCCTGCAGGCCCGCTCTCTGCCATTCACCCTCTGGAATTAGCTTGCAGAGACCATTTTAGGAAGCCTGTGGGCGGCTGGAAGCAGCTTGTGAGCAGAGCTGGAACCGGCTGAGAGCTGCAGAGAGAGAGTGCCCAGAGGAAGACAGGCAGAAAATAAGGGGAAGCCAGCACCTTTTTCCCATTTTTCTTTTTGGTTTGATTTTCTGAAAACAGTTCTCAAGAAAATCCTCACTTTGACCCAAATGTTTCTTCTTCTGCCTTCCTTCCTCCAGGCCTCCATAGAGGGGCTGAATCTAAACTTGCTATAAAGCCGGGACGAGGGGTCTGGTCTTGACACTTCCACTAACTCACTGTGCAACTTTGCTCAGTGGCTCACCCTCTCTGGGCCTCAGTTCCCAATTTCTGTCAAACTGGTCTGGAATGGACTCAAAGTTCTTTGAGGCTCCTTGCTTCTGGGATTCTGTCTTAGGAGCAAGACAGCTGGACTAGATGTCTCCAAGGCCTCTGTACAGCTCTGACATTCTGAGATTTGTGCTTCAAGATCTTTGAGAGTCTAAAATACACTGGCAAGAGCCTCTGTTTTTTGCAGCTGTGGTCTGGAATGCCATGGTATTAAATTGCGAATATTCCAGTCTAAGTTCTAGCTGAGTGGCTGCTTCTTATTTAAGACTACCTAGCTGAGCCCTACTTTTGCTAGGGGAATGGGGTTCTCTTTGCCAGTCTGGACATGGAGGCCTACATCCTGGGTCCCCACAAGTGAAGTTCAGACCCCAGGTAGCCCCCTGAAGTAGACATGAAAATAATAGCTCACGAATATGGTGCACTCACCAAATGCCAGGCTGCAATGGGTGAGTGGCCATTTGCCAATGGAGCCCCCGCCCTGGGGTGACAGCAACAGTCTCTGTTTACTGAACATCTAGGATATTCCAGGCCTGGGGGCTACAGAGATCACAGGACTCAGGGGGCTGGCACTATGTTATGCCCGTTTTCCAGATGAGGAAGCTGAAGCTCAGCGAGGTCCAGTGACTTGCCCAGGTCACAGAGCCAGAAGATGGGAAAGCTGAGACCAGAGCCAGATCAGCTGACCCCACGGCCCTGCGGAACTACGGTGTTGCCTCTGGGCAGCCCCTGGCCCTGCAGACCTCCAATGGATGGGGCAGGCCATGGGGAGAGGCAGGCCATGGCTTCCAGATGATCAGGACTCCCACGGCAAGGAGGCTGATCCAGGGCACCCACCCGGCCGGCCTACCTTCCCCAGCCAGGGTGGCCATTCTGGAGGTGGAGTTGGTTTGCAAGTAGGTGGGGCCTGTGTTTGTGCCCGCGTGCATGTGGGTGTTGTCTGTGTGGCTCCGGGAGGGTGTGTATCTGTGTCTTCGTGTGGGCGTCTCTGCACGACGCGCACGCGTCTGATGTGTGTGAGTGCTCGGATGTGGGTGCTGGTTGTGTCTGCCTGTGTGTGTGCTGCCGTGTCTCTCCTGGAGCATGCGAGAGAGACAGAGTGTGATCCGTGGAGCCTGTGGGAGGGGAGCTGGGTGGGGACAGTTCTCGGCGTGCTCCCCGCTGCCCTCCTTTGGAGCTCCATGGCCTTGGGCCCCTGAAAAGCTGCCTGCCTCTGTGGGTGTCCTGACATTTCGCCAAGTTGAACCTGCAACCCCCAGCTCCCACACCTACCCAGTGGCCGGACCCACCACCCAGGACCATTGTGGGAACCTCTTGGGCCAGACGGGGGTCTACTATCAGCCTTGGCCTTGGTCCTTGGAGGACAGGTGAAGGCCCTGCAGAAAGGCAGCTGGGTTGCAGCATCCCTGCTCCTGAGCCCAGCTGTGGGTTGCAAACAACTCGCCTTCAGCCTGGGACTCCCCTTCCTCCGCCCTGAATCAGGCCTGCGAAGGCCTGTGTCTGTCTTAGAGGGTGGACTGGGGAGAAAAACCCTAGAAAGGAGATTCGTGGTCTAAGAACTGGAAGGGAACCTCACAGTCATTTAGTGAGGCTACTGTCCTAGTGGATGTGTGTTAGCCCCATCGGCTGCAGGTTTTACTTCCAAATCTCTGGGAACAGAAAACTCACCTCTTAAAAAGAACCCATTCCATTGTAGGCAGCTTTGATGGTAAGTTGTGCCTCACACTAAGGTTTTCCATCTGCCTCCCGTGGCTTCACCCTGTGGATCTCAGCCCTGCCTTCTGGGGGCCATAAGGCTCAACCTCGACCATTCATGCTGAGGCAGGGGGCATCAGTCCAAAGCCTTGTGGGGACCCTCAGGCTGAGAGGTAGTTTCTGAGGCCAGGTAAAGCGCTGAGAACCCTCAAGGACACAGAGAGGCTGAGGTAGGGCCATTCTGCTGGGGGCCGATCTCCTGGCTGGGTAGCTGAGAGCCCCTAGGTCCCACCAGGCCGAGGGTGAGGGGAGGCAGCTGACACCGAGTGTCCCAGGGAAGTTTGGGGATGGCTGCCCTGGCTGGGCCTGGGTCAGGGTCTCGGGGGCAACTCTGAGCCCTGGGGAGAGTTGGGAGCCACCGCCTGGAAAGAAGGGGTGCATATGCATGGTGAATGGATGAGGGCAGGGCTGCAGCTCCACCCCCAGCACAAGACTCCGCTGGGATGAAGGATGGCGTGAACTAAGAGCTTGGCACACGGGTTGGGGGGTGTGGACAAGAACTGCTGTTATGATGCTGTTCATCCATCCTCCTGCTCATTCTCCTCTGTGTCAGGCCCAGGGCTGAGGGATGATGACCTGGAAGTGAAGCCCCCCTCCCCTTCCTGACCCCCACTCCTGCCCCAGAGGACTAGGCAGGTGGGAGAGACAGACTCAGCTCTGGATGTGTCATCATAACTCGGCACATACCCAGAACAGTCCCAGCCCCAGAGGCACCGCAGAGCGGGCTGCAGGTATCTTTGGCTCAGTCCCCTGCTCCGGGAGGTGAGGAATGTCACCCCCTACCCCTCTGGGACTGGGTGCCATAGTTTTACATTGGCATGGGGGCAGAGTCAATGCCTCTATTTTACAGAGGAGATGCCCATTTTACAGATGAAGAAACTGGGGCTCATAGACTTTCAGTGACTTCCTTATTATCCTTATCACGGGCAAGGCTGGGATCTGCCACATCCCAGAATCCAGGTGTCTCCTCTACCAGCCAAAAGGCCAACAGCAGGGTAATGTGTGCTCAGAGGACCATACTTATGGCTCAGGAAGACCTTGCACCCGGTCCCAGCAGCTCTTTCCATGAGTTGCCGGGGACCCAGCTGTTTATACGGCCTCACTTGGTCTCAATTTCCTCACCTGTAACATTGGATAAGGAGGTTCCTTCTGTGCTCCTGGCCTTCCCCAGCAAGCACACATGCCCCACCGCCCGCCCCGCCCAATCCCTGCTTCTGGCATTCACTGGCCTCTGACACACACTTAGAAATGAGTGAGTGTGAGCAAGGCAGGGTGGCATCCTAACCACATCGAGGTAGGTTCCCTCTCCTGCCAGGTGATGGACAGAGTCCTGTGGGTTAGAACAGCTTCCTCCAGCCATAGAAAGAGTATAGTAAAGTCGAAAAGTTGCAATCCGCTGGCTTGCAAATGTGGGTTGGGTTCCCTTGTACTGTGTGTGTGTGTGTGTGTGTGTGTGTGTGTGTGTGTGTGTGTGTGTGTGTGTTTTAATCTGTATTTCTTTGCCAACATTTAAAAATAGAGACATTTCACATAAAAGTCCAGATTTCCGGCTTCTCTTGAAAAACTGGAAGCTCTGACAAGCCTGCCTTGAATTGCTTGCCCTGGGCCGGAGCTGGGGAGCCGAGGCACGCTCTCCCACAGTCCTCGCGTGGGCCTCCACTCATTCATGTGGCCTGCCTGATTTTGCCCCTCCTTGGTGCAAGAGTCAGGCTCTGGAGTCAGGCTGACCCTGGTTAGTCCAAGTGTGTGGCTCAGTCGCAGTGTGACCATTGGGAAGTTCCTGTTTTCCTGCTGATAGAACAGGGATTCCCATAGCACCTACTTCATAGGGACGCTGCAAGGCTGAGAACGAATGTAAAGCTACTGTGCCCATTTAACATGGTGCGTGGCCCACGGTGAGTGTCAGCAAATGCCAGCAAGGTCTTGTTCACCACCATTTTCTCATTCTCTCCCGACAGGGGCTGAAGCAGCAGCAACAGTGCCCTCCCCACCCCCGCTCTGGCCCAGCCCTAGAGCTCTCCCTGGGCTGCACATGCGCTTGTATGGTGGCGGCAGTCCTGTCTGGGTAACACATCCAAAACAACAGATCAATAGCCACTAAGCACTGCAATGCCATTGCAGAGGCCACAGCGCCGTCCAGGCTGCTGGGCAGTGAGTTCAAGCTTTTTCTTTTTTGAGCAGGAAACGATGCACCACGTGACCTTGGACAAGTTCTTTTCCCTTCGTTTTACCAACTGCAGGATGAGACTGTGGTCTCTAAAGCCCCTTTCAGCTTTGACATCTTAGGAGTTTTACAGTGGGGCAGACAATGAAGTCCAAAGCATCGCAATGCAGGGGTGAATCAGGATTCTTCAGCAAAAACCTGTCATAATGGGGCTCAAATTAAAAGGTACTGTATTGGCTCATGTAGGAGGAAGCCTGGGGATTGTGGGATGCAGGCAAGGCTGGATCCAGGTGCTCCAGATATTTTTCTTGGCTTCTCTTGCTCTTGTCTCTCAGCTCAGCTTCCTTCTGTGTTGGGCTCATCCTCATTTCAGGTACAAGGGCTTTCTGTGACGGGGATGATGATCCCTAGTAGGTTTAACTGAGAGTCCTCTAGAGCCACAGCTCTAAAAGCAAGTGGGGTCCTTTTGCGCCTTCTTGAAGAAGCATCCCAGGGAAGATGGCAGTTGGCCTAGCTAGAGTTGTGTGTCTGTCCCGGTGAGTGGAAGGATGGGGTGAGGTACTGTGATTGGCACTCCCACCAAAGATGACAGGGAGCAGAAAAAGTCGTCCTGAAAGCAAAGGAGGCCTGACATCAGAAGAGAGGTGAACTGAAATGGACTATGAAATCTAAAATAACAGCAACCGCCGGCTATTCTAGGGGCCTTTAGTGCAAGGACAGAGAAGAGGGGGAAATCTTCCAATCAATGACCTTCCAAGTATGGACATGCAGAATCTTGAGCAGACGATTCTAGTCCCTGAGAAGCAACAAGAAAAACACTCCGCTCCACCAGACTCTGACACCCAGAGCCAGCCATGTATGTGGTTCTTCTGACTGCAAATGCCGGGAGGGGTCAGGGAGGTTTGTGAGAGGCCCTTGGTGTCCAAGGAGGGGACGCGGATGGAGGTGTGAGGCAGCGTGCTAGGACTTGAGAGGAAAAATCGAGGACAGATGTGAGGCATGAAAGGTGACAGTGGGGCTGGAGCAGGTGGGGCTGAGGAAACATGATTTTGACTATGGCAAAATAAAAGATAAAAAAAGAATAACACTAGGAAAAACTGGAACAAAATATAGATTAATTACATTTCATCTTAAGATGAGAATGGACTTTTAAGCATTAAAGCAATGGGAAAAAAATAAAAAAGAAAAAGCTCAACATATGTAACATAAAAAATAAAGCATACATTTCAAAATCAAAACATTAAAAAGCAAATGGCAAACTGGGGGAAATATTTATCATATTAATGTATTTGTGATACGATAAATACAGTTTCAAAAACATATGAGGACACTAAGAGAAAAAGGGACAAAGGACATGAATAGACAATTTCCAAAAGGGAAATGAATAATGGTGTCGTCTTCTTCATTCAAGCGGACTACAGAGAGCTCCTCTAACTAGCCCTATCCCACTCCTGCTTTCAGGCTGCTGTACTCGGAGTGACAGTGTCTCGCTTATTGATCCACAGGGCAGGCAGCTGAGGCGAGGCCTGTCCAGAGGATGGCTGGTCGTTGAGTCAGCCCCTCAGGGGCTTTGCTTTCGCAGCATCTTTTTTTTTTTAATTAATTTTTTTTTTTTTTTTTTCTCTAGAGAAGGGATCTCACCATGTTGCACAGGCTGGTCTCAAACTCCTGGGCTCAAGTGATCCTTCCACCTTGGTCTCCCAGAGTGCTGGGATTACACGTGTAAGCCACCATACCCGTATGTAGCATCTCTTTCTAAAGCAAATGCCTTTTGCAAAAATCAACAGCAGTCTGGTAGGACAGGGGTGGGTGAGAGGAGGGAGGCCTTTGCTCGGGCATTCCACCCTGAGTGGTCCCTCACTGGCCCTCATTGTCCTCAAGGAGGGCAGAGGCAGGATCCTTTCAGATCAGAAGCAACCCCACCCACAGGTACCACCTTGCTCTGGGCCAGGTCATTCCAGTGTCTCCAGAGGCCCAGACGCAGACACAAAGGGTCTGGGTGGAAATATCAGCAAGCTGTCATGACCCCAGAGGCCAGTGGGGCCTGCCTGCCACCCTTGTAAGTGACTGATACTGCCAGTTGCCAGGCTGCAGCCTCGGATCCACTGTGGTGACCTTGGATTAAGTAACCGTCTTTGTTGAGGAGCGCTGCATGGTGGCCGGGGCGGGGTGGGACTCACAGGCTTGGGCTCCAACTCCAGGCGGGCTCAGCAGCCTCTGCTTTCCGGGAAGTCCCTTCACCTTGCGGGGCCTTGGCTTCCTTCTTCCTTGTGTGAACAAGGAGGAAAGATGAGGCCTTCCCTGGAGAGCTGGTGCTCCAGACTGAGGAAGGCAAGTAAAGGGCCTAACACAGTGCCCAGCAGCCAGGAGGGAAGCCCCCAACACACACCGGCTCTTAGTAATCACCTCTACGTCCAGGAAGTTCCACGGCAGAAGTGGGTGTATGAATGATTCCAACCAAGAACCGTTAGTATCAATAGAGAATTCACATGCCCTCAACTCCTGTTTTCTGGGGTTTTCTTTGGAGACAGGGTCTTGCTTTTTCACCCAGGCTGGAGAGCAGTGGCGTGATCATAGCTCACACAGCCTCAACCTGCTGGGCTCAAACAATCCTCCTGCCTTGGCCTCCTGAGTAGCTGGGACTACAGGTGTGTGCCACCATGCCTGGCTAATTTTAAAATTTTTTGTAGAGATGGTGTTTCGCCATGTTACCCAGGCTGGTCTCGAACTCCTGAGCTCAAGCGAGCTGCCTACCTTAACCTCCCAAAGTGCTGAGATTACAGGTATGAGCCACGGCGGTGGCCCTCAATTCCCTTTTAGTCGTGTGGACACCTGAACAGTAAGTGGGACCATCCTCACTGCCCATCAGCAGTAAGAACATCTGCACAGGTGCTGATGGTGCAACCACAGTCTATCAGGGGCCCTGACTCACCCACTGCTTCTCAACAGAGCCACTGCCTCCATCTGCCACCCCATCACCCACTGCCACCCCATCCACTGCCACCCCATCACCCACTGCCACCCCATCTACTGCCACCCCATCACCCAGAAAACCCGTGACAGCCCTCCCAATCCTTCATCATTGCCCCACCTCCTCAAATGCACCATGGACATCTGAGAATAGGAAGGGTCAACATACCCCACGATGGGACAGTCAAGAGGTAACTCCTGTTGGGGGTACGGGCCCAACAAGTTGGCATTCTGCTCAGATCTGCGACCTTGGGGAAGTGGGGGCTATCAGGCTAGAAGGGACCTTCAAAGACATCCCTTCTGATCCATCTTCTGAATCATGGTACAGCACAGCCTGCACCCGACACCACTGTGACCTGAGTCACTATTGCCTCTCACCTGGATTGTCACACTAGCTCCTTAGCAGTCCTTCTGCTTCCACCCTTACCCGCTGCAGTCTATGTTCGACACAGCAGCTTGGGATCCTGTTACAAACAGAAGTCAGCTGCTGGGTGTAGCTCATGCCTGTAGTCCCAGCTACTGAGGAGGCTGAGGTGGGTCACTTGACTCTGGGAGTTTGAGGCTGTAGGGTGCTGTGATAGCACCTGTGAATAGCCACTGCACCCAAGCCTGGGCAACACAGTGAGACCCCATATGGAAAAAAAAAAGCAAAACCATGGAAGTTAGGTCATGAAACTCTCCTGCTTGAAACTCTCAACTGTGTCCCCATTTCGCTGATCAAATGGACAGGTCTTACAACAGCCCATAGGCCCTGGACAACCTGGTCCCTCTGTAAGTTACTCTCTGGTTTCCTCTCCTAGTATTCTCATCTTTGATCACCCAACTCCTGCCTACTGACCCTGACCCCCGATGCTCCTCCAATACACCAGTCAGGCTCCTGCCCCAGGGCCTTTACCTTCGCTGTTTGTTCTGCTGGAACACTCTCTAGACCCCTACATGGCTCACTTGCTCACCTTTAAATCTTTGTCCAAATGCCACCCCCTTTAAATTGCAGCCTCTCAGCTTGGCACGGTGGCTCATGCCTGTAATCCCAGCACTTTGGGAGGCCGAGGTGGGCAGATCACAAAGTCAGGAGATCGAGACCATCCTGGCTAACATGGTGAAACCTCGTCTCTACAAAAAATACAAAAAATTAGCTGGGCGTGGTGGCAGGTGCCTGTAGTCCCAGCTACTCGGGAGGCTGAGGCAGAAGAATGGCTTGAACCCGGGAGGCAGAGCTTGTAGTGAGCCGAGATCACGCCACTGCACTCCAGCCTGGGCGACAGAGCGAGATTCTGTCCCAAAAATAAATAAATAAATAAAAATATGCAGTGTCTCCCCTCACCCTGCCAGGACTCTCTGTTCCCCTTACCCTGCTCTGTTTTGTTTCCCAGGAGCATTTCTCAGGATGGGCCCACTCTGCAGTCTACTTAGCATGCTTACTGTGTGGCTCCCCCATAAGGATGTTAGCTTACTGTGGTCCCTGAGTGCCACAGGCACGGAGCTGACCTCGGCCGCCCTGTGGCTTCTCCCCGGGTCCCCACTCTACACTCTCGAGTATGTGGAGACCTCCTCCTTAGGCCAGCCCTCCCACCTCTGTTCTTGGGTGAAGGTCCTACATTTTTCTCCAACGCTCCTCACTGCAGGCAGGCTCTCCTGAAGATGTAACTCCATCTGTCGTCCCTTAGAAGTGAGAGGCCAGACCTGAGCCAGGTGCACTTTTTGGAAGTGGACAGAGGGAAGAGGGAGAAATCAGGAGAGAGAAGCAGCAAGACAAAGATGCAAGGAAGAGGGAACTGTTGAGTTTCTTTCGCGCGGGGCCACCTGACACTGGACAATGCAACTGAGACGCCCCTATTTTTTGCCTCCTCCCACCAAGCAGCTGTCAGCCTGACAAGACTCAGGATTCCTGTTTTCCAGAGAAATCGAGGGAGTCGACACAGATCCAGGACACATGAGTAGGCCTGGCAGGCTGGGGGTGGGTGGGGTGGTGGTGGGGCAGGTGACAAGGGGAGCTGAGTGCCAGATGAACGCCTGTGCACCCTGCCCCCCAGTAGTGAGCAGCTGACATTATTTCCCGCTCTCATCTCACCACTCAGCCCACCTCTCAGCAGGGAGGCCCGTCCAGGAGCCCAGGGTTGGGGGACAACAAGCCAGTACCGGAGACCTTGGATGCTCTGGAGATAGAAGGGCCTAGAAGGCTCTAACAGAAACAAAGCCTGTCCAGGCCAGATCCAGTGAATCTGAGGTGGGGAAGTGCCATCTACAGTCAGCGGGGGACTGAAAAGAGAAGCAGTGTCTGCAGAGCTGCAGGACCACACGGGCTCCCAGATTACTGGGTAGCTCAGGTGAGCCTCCCCCTGAAAGGAATATGGTCCTGATTTCAATCTGGCGGGCGTGACTCAGTGCTGGCCTTGACCGTGGCATTCACTCTGCATTTTCAGCCCCCATGTCAGCAGGGGACAGCATCTCAGTCAAGCCAAAGTCTGATTAGTTGGAGAGACCAGCATGTCCCAGTGCCCTGGGAATATTAAGTAATATTTACAAGGGGACGATGGTGGGGAGATAATGGTAAGAGGCAGTCAACAGTGGGGAACTCCTCCACTGCTCAAGTGGTGAGAAATTCGATGGGAACGAGGCTCACAGCAGGGAGGGTTTGTCATGGGGACAGCGGAAGGGGTTAGAAAGTCACTACCTCTGCTGATTCTGCTAATAGGATGAGCCAGCCTTACAAATAAGAGATAG
Source organism: Pongo abelii (assembly GCF_028885655.2). NCBI lineage: Eukaryota > Metazoa > Chordata > Mammalia > Primates > Hominidae > Pongo > Pongo abelii. The sequence goes on along the minus strand of NC_072006.2, from coordinate 40,428,041 downwards.
ACCCCATGAGGCCTGCATTTGAGAGGGTTTTTAAATCAGGCCAGGTCCTGCCAATAGCTTCACAAGTAGATGTGTTAGAACTGGAAGGGAGCTTGGAGATCAGCAGCGCCACTGGTTCTGTTCCAAAAACGTCTGCCTTCCAAAAATACTGCAAGTATTAAGTAATAATTAATCTGTTTTCACATTTTTTATTCATCAAAGACATACAGAGGACTGCCCATTGGGACAAGCAGAAGACCTAAAGTGGATGTCACTGCAGCCCCAAACAAAAGAGACCTATTGTTTTTTTTTTTTTTTTTATCAGCCCAGCCATATTATCCTGTATAAATGTAGTTTCCGTTTTGAAAACATTTAAAATAACACAAGGGTCAACTTTTAAATACCTGTAGGAGCCCGCAGATTCTATATCAGAAACCTAAATCCAAGCCTTTTTTTTTTTTTTTTTTTTTGGAGATGGAGTCTCACTCTGTGTCCAGGCTGGAGTGCAGTGGCGCAATCTTAGCTCACTGCAACCTCCATCTCCCGGGTTCATGCCTCAGCCTCCTGATTAGCTGGGACTACAGGCGTGCACCACCACACCCAGCTAATTTTTGTATTTTTAGTAGAGACGGGGTTTCACCATGTTGGCCAGGATGGTCTCAATCTCTTGACCTTGTGATCCGCCCGCCTCAGCCTCCCAAAGTGCTGGGATTACAGGCGTGAGCCACCGCGCTTGGCCCCAAGCCAACTCTTATTTTATGCGAGGAGCTAAGGCTCAGAGAACATAAGCAGCTTGCTGAAGATCACACAGCTTGGCTGGCAGCAGGGCCAAGGCTGGGAGCAGGGCGGAGGGGAAGGCTGCCCTGGATACATGGGGCCAGCAAGGAAGGAAATCAGAGCTGTGAATGCAGCGGCAGAGTGGGCTGTGGACACCAGAGGCAGGGGCCTGACTCTTGTTCTCAGTATTCACTGGCTGTGACCCTGGCAGAGTGATTTCAGCTGAGCCCATTTTCCTATCAGCAAAATGGGGATAATTGGAGTACTTACCACATATTGCTGAGGATTTCAGTGAAGTAACAGAACAGAGCCCTTGGTAAACAGTAGCTAGTTTTGTTTAACCTGTTAACTGTGTGTGTGTGTGTGTGTGTGTGTGTGTAGGGGGCGTGCATCTGTGTAAACACAGGAATACTGACTGACATGCTTGGAGAACAAGGTTACATGATCCAACTTTCAGGTACTGCCCTGATGGGAGACAAATTCTGTCCCAGGGGAGCTCCAGGTACTAATCGCAATGCTGTCACTTACAGGTAATGTTACTTAAAACTGAGTGTGCCTCAGGACTCAGGCCCCATCTGGATTCGCTACTTCAGAATTTCTGCAGGATGGGACTTGGGAATCTGCATTTTCAGAAATTATTGAGATGTAATTTACATACCATAAAAATCATTTTTTTTCTTTTTTTTTGAGACGGAGTCTTGCTCAGTCCCCCAGGCTGGAGTGCAGTGGCGCGATCTCGGCTCAATTCAAGCTCCGCCTCCCAGGTTCATGCCATTCTCCTGCCACAGCCTGTAGCTAGGACTACAGGCGCCCGCCACCATGCCCGGCTAATTTTTTTTGTATTTTTAGTAGAGACAGGGTTTCACCATGTTAGCTGGTCTTGATCTCCGGACCTCGTGATCCACCCACCTCGGCCTCCCAAAGTGCTGGGATTACAGGCATGAGCCACCGTGCCCGGCCAAAATTAATCATTTTCAAGTGCTCACTTTCAGTGGTTTTTAGTAAATTCTTAAGGTTGTACAACTATCACCACCATCTAATTCCAGAATATTTTCATCACTCCAAAAAGAAATCCCAGACTCATCAGCAGTCACTGCCATTCCATACTGTCTTATTCTCTGGTAACCGCTAATTGACTCTCCCTCTCTGTGGATTTGCTTATAGTGGACATGCCACGTGAATGGAATCATGTAATAGGTGGTCCTTGTGTCTTTGACTTAGCACATTCTCAAGGTTCATCCGTGTTGTAGCATGTATCAGGACTTCACCCCTTTAAAGATAGTTTTCACAAGCTCCCCAGCTAGTTCTGATGAGTGGGCTTTGGGAGAAAAAGAGGTGCCAATTCATATGAGGTGAATCTTGGGTTATTATTGAGACATGGGGCCTCATCCCTTCTTCCTTGTGTGCCTGTCTCAGGGACCTCAAGAGGAACAGGAGGAACACTGGCTGCCTGCCTCTTCCAGGCTCCAGAGGTTGGGCAAGTCTCCCAGACACTGGAGGGAGGTGTGTGTCTACGGACAGTAGCCTGGCTGCTCTGGAGATTAGGCGGATTAACTGCAAGAGACACACACACACAAGGGGATTGTCTCAACTCGAAGACTTTAATGTACATTATGCTCTTGGAAAAACATCTCCAAGGAAACAAGTGGAAGCAAATGTCCCAACCAGCAGGGATTCTCATCCAAAAACATGGTGTAAGCCCCAGTCTTGGAAAAGGATGGCACAGGGACTGTGATCATAGTACAACAGTTTGATGTCAGGGTGGCAGGGCCTGTGTACTTGTCTAGAGAGGAACCCTGCCACACAGCACGATGGACTCCCGAGGAACCAGGAGCTCATTACTCTGGTGACTGACAGCTCCACAGCAGGACTGGGAAGATTTAGGCTGACCAGGTATTCTTCAGCACTTGGAAGGCACAAAACTTCACAAGGGCCTTAAGAAGCCTGCTCTGGGTAGAAACCTTTCTGGTTGTTGTTGACTCTCCAGGTCATCAGAAACAGTCACGGTGGCTCTGGTGAGGAAGGGGAGGGTCCCACTTCTGGGTGAGGCCTCGGAATGGAACAGGTGGGAGGTGACAGCACCAGCAAGGCCCCTGAGGCCAGGGTCCACACCCACCTTGGGAGATGACCCACTGGGCCTCTGGACAGGAGAATGGGATTTCGATGGAGAAAGCTGAAGCTGACCACCTGCTAGATTGAATCCAGCTGCCTCCCTTGACACTCTCTTCCCAATCAAGGGCTCCCAAGGAGCTGCAGGCCCAAGTCCTCTGCTCCTATTCAGCAAGAGGCAGGTGGCAATTCGGGGTGATCTCCCCATCACCCTCCATTTAACCGCAAAAAAAGTCACCAACCGACTTCTCAGGCCCCCTGGGCAATCCAGGGTTTCTTGTTTCCTAAGCTCCTATGGAACAAGCAATCAGTTATTTCTTGGACTTTTGGTTCAATTCCTTCTCATTCAGAGGGAATATGGTTGCCGTGTAGGCAGATCTCTCCTGGGAGCTTCTGTAAGAGCCTGTGTGAAATTCAGTCAGGTTAGCACCAAGGCCCGGCTGATGGGGAACCCACAAATGTGCCTTCAGGATGGGTACAGCCTCTTTGGCAATGAAGAAATATATTTGTCAGTGAAAAAGGGAATTCTGGCTCCATCTTTGCAAGACCTGGAGAGATTGCTGCCCTGGCAGGTCCCAGGATGGGAAGAAGTAAATGGAGAGGCCAGGACTGCAGCCCTGTGGGAAGGGGCCCCTCGCAGCTGAGAGCGCTCCCCGAGTTAGCCCATCTCGATGCCCTCAGGGAGCTCCACCACCACCGGGGCACAGTCCTCAGGTTCCGCAGCAAAGTCCCACCGGAACTTCTTGGTCAGGTGAGCTTGGAACTTTTCAGCTTTCTTCCTCAGGGTGGCATCCACGGCAATGCTGCAGGCAGAGGAAAAGAAAACCTACAGAGAACAGAGGATAAGTCACTCCTGAAAAGACGGAGGGCGGGGGGCGAGAAAGCTGTGGAAATTTCCTCATGGTGTTCGGCTCTTCTGGGGCGGGTAGATCAGCTGCTGCTGGCATAGGCCCAGGACACCTGCTATGCTCCCCCCAAACCAAGAAAGAAGGCCCAAACCCAGCTGAGATGCTAGGGCAGGACTAGAATGGAAAATTACTATCTGGGCAGAGATGCCCCACCGAGAGTAAGGCTGGGGGCCATTACCCTGGCTCCACCCCCTGGGGGGTTTTACTGGACACCTGGGCAGTAACCCAGAGGAACAGGTAGTAGCTACACCAGTCGGCACTAAGGTCCTAAGAAAGGCTTGGGGGTGCTTATAAGCCCCTGGATCCCATAAAGTCCCAGGCCCCAAGCCAACAAGACTGAATTGCTGCTCTAATCTTCTAAATGGGCCACAGGCTGCCAGTTTGAGGCTTCTATCCCCCTTAAAAGCTGTCTTTGATTTTTTTTTTAATTGTGGTAAAATATACAGAGGGACCCTGACTTACGTTCAATTTACGACACTTCGACTTTATGATGATGCAAAGTGATACACATTCAGAAGAAGCTGCACTTTGAATTGTTTCTTTCAGTACAGTATTCAAGAAATTACATGAGATATTCAACACTTCCTTATAAAATAGGCTTTGTGTTAAATGATTTTGCACAACTGTAGGCTAGTGTTACTGTTCTGAGCACATTTGAGGTGGGCGAGGCTGAGCTACAATGTTAGGGACGTTAGGTGTAATCAATGCATTTTTGACTTATGGTATATCTGATTTACAGTTTATTAAGACATAACCCCATGGGAAGCTGAGGAGCATCTGTACATAAGATCTACCATTTCAGCCATTTAAAAATATTTTTATTTTTTAAATTGTGGCAAAATATACATATTTATTATTTTAGCCATTTTAAGTGTACAGTTGAGTAGCATTAAGTACACTGACATTGTTGTACAACCATCACTACCACCCATCTCCAGAATGACCCCATCATCCCCAGACAAAACTCTGCAGCCATTAAACAACAACTCCCCCTTCCCTCTTCCCTCCAGGCCCTGGCAACCCACATTCTACTTTCCGACTCTATGAATTCGACTACCCTATCCCCCTTCCCTCCTCCCACCAGGCCCTGGCAACCCACATTCTACTTTCTGTCTCTATGAATCTGACTACTCTAGGCACCTCATCTAAGTGGAATCATACAGCATTTGTCCTTTTGCAACTGGCTTATTTCACTTAGCGTAATATCCTTCAAGGTTCATTAATGATGCAGCATGTGTCAGAATTTCCTTTCTTTTGAAGGCTGAATAATACTCTGTTGCATGCAGATACCACATTTTGTTTGTCTAGTCATCTGTCAATGTCCATTTGTGTTGTTTTTACCTTCTGGCTATTGTGAATAATGCTGCTGTGAACATGGGTGTACACATATCTCTTAGGGTCTCTGCTTTCAATTCTTTTGCGCAGAAACCCAGGAGTGGAGCTGTTGGATCATACGGGAACTCCCTGTTTAAATTCTGATGAACTGCCACAGTTTTTCACAGTGGCCGTACCACTTTATATTCCCACCAGCAATGCACAAAGGTTCTCATTTCTCCACATCCTGGCCAACGCCTGTTATTTTCTGTGTGTGTTTAAATCATAGCCATTCTAATAGGTAGGAGGTAGTATCTTACTGCAGTTTTGATTTGCATTTCCCTAATGATCAGTGGATATTGAATATGTTTTCAAGTGTACATTCGCCATTTGTATATCTTCTTTGGTGAAATGTCCATTCAACTTCCTTGCCCATTTTTAAATTGGGTTGTTTTTGCATTGTTGAGTTGTAGTTCTTTATATATTCTGGATATTAACCCCTTATTCTGATGCTCTCATGAACAGTTTCATTTAATACAAACATGGGCAAGGGAGCAGAATGGTAATTTTTTCCACATCTAAAACCCCATTCCAGATTGTCCTGGATCCCAGTCCCTTCCTAAGAGTAATAGCAAACCCATGATTCCTTCTTATACTATTTTACTGTTTTCAAAGAAGTTTCACAGAGCATCCAACTGGATCCTCCCAACACCCTGGGAAGATACAACAGAATGCCTATTTTAAGGAAATGGAAGCTGAGAGGAGTTAAATGACTGAATAAAAATTACCCAGAAAGGAAGAAGTGGTTTTTCCCAGACTACCATCTGCTACCCTGCAGGCCCACCCAGAGACACAGGGGTGTGGCGGTGGAAGCAGCTCTTTGATCCACATCACCCTCATGCCACAGTTGGCTTTTAGGCCACCATGGAAAGATGCTGGGCCCCAGGAGACCTGACCCAACAAAGGCAACAGGCGTCCTCTGCAGCTGATTCCAGGGAGAATATTCCTCCCACCTGCTTCTCCGCCGTCTTCCTGTTAGCAGGAGTGCGGCTCGTTTTCAGTGGTCTTTGTCTGGAGCCATTCCGTTGGAGTAGCAGCAGTAGGAACACAGAGAGAAGTGATGGGGGAAGGGGGTGGTACAGAATCCAGCTTCATTAACTTGGGAATCGACTAAACACAGGAGTGGGAAGCGCAGCCACAACAAAATGCCAGATCAATAACTAATTAGAGGGGCTGTGTGATCTTGGTGGCGAAGGCCATGAGGAAGCCAAGGGTTGGCCTGTCTGTAGGCAGCTAGTGGAGCCCGACTGGAGCAAGGCTGAATTCTGGGGAGGGGCCTGGTATGGACAGCACAGAAGCCTTCTCTCAAACAGTTTTAGCTCTGGAGGCCCTGCACACCCATAAGGCCATCCCCAGAGGTTGTGGGGAGCCTGTTGGGCTGAATTAGCAAGTCTCTTCCTGTTTCCCTTCCTTACATGGGAATTGGATGACTCTCCACAGTCCCTGCTCTCCAGCCACTGAGCAGCCGCCCACACATGTGCCACTGCTTCCTCTGCACCTCTCTGCACACACGCTTTTCCCTCTGCTCTTAACACCCTTCCACCTCCTGCTTTCTCCTCCTTCACCTATGAATTTCTCCTAAAGACTCAGGTTCGGCTCAGACATCACCTCCTTGAAGATGTCTTCCAGACCAAGGATGGAGTGGGTGCTCCTCTGCACTCCCTCAGCCCCAGGGCTACCTTGATCAGTCTCAGTAAGGTAAGAGGCCATTTGCTGTTGATCTTGCCCACCAGACATGGAGCAACCTCACAGCAGCGGCTCTTTCACACCGTGCTCCACTCTTGGCACAGCGCCCGACACACAAAAAGGACCCATTAGATGTTTCATGAACAGAAGAATGAAGACAACCACAGGTTCAATTTTGGGTTCACTTTTGTACAGTGCCTAGCACCAAATAGCTGTTAAATAGTGATGTAGTGATGCTGGGGAGAAGGAAAGGCTCATCCTAGGGAGGAGGCAGCTTCTTTACCAGGCCCCTGAATGCCATGGCTCTCAAGACACCTCCTTGTGACATGAACTGCTCGGACCCCTGTTCCCCAGCACTGTGCCCAAGCCTCCCTCATGGCATTCCTCACACTGTGCTTGTATCACAGTGATTTGCACCCTCTCAAAGTGGGGACTGTGTCCTAATTATCAATGTGTGCCACAAAGCATATCACCCAAGGCCAGGTATAGAGTTAGGGCCCAAAGGGTGCTCACCGAATGACCTAATGAGACCAGGGACTGCCCTGCACTTGGCAATGGCCAGGAGTAACAGGCTGGAACAAGCTGGGCTCACTCACGCTCATCACCCATCCTCGCGAAGCACCTCTCAAACACTGCCTGGGAATAAATTCCACTAGAGGCAGGTAAAACAGACACCTTCAGTCTAACAAATATGGTTTCTAATTTAAAAAGTGCTTCATCCTTTTTAAAGAACTCACCAACTTGATCTTTACCACAGCCTGGGAGGCAGGACAGGAACTTACTATTCCCACCGCAGAGGTAAGACACTAGGCGTGCGGCAACACGCAGTGACAAATGCTGAGCAGAGTCCTGTCAAAGCAGAGGCATCTCGGCTTCATCCTTCACCTGCCCAGACCTTTTGTCTTGACAGAGGCTTAATCCATCCCTGATATTTATTTTTAGCACTGCCTTGTAGGGAACCAAGGTGCTTCTGAAACTGTCCCTTCTGCAGCCTCCAGGACACAGGGCATAGTCTGGGTTGACTTAAGAAAAAAAAAAAAATCAACCTTATTGTGGTATAACTTACACACAATTAATTTTATTCATTTTATTTTATTTATTTTTTAGAGACGGGATCTCACTGTTGCCCATGCTGAAGTGCAGTGGCATGATCATATCTCACTGCAGCCTTGAACTCCTGGGCTCAAGGGATTCTCTTGCCTCAGCATCCCAAGTAGCTAGGACTACAGGTACATGCCACGAACACCTAGATAATTTTTTTTGTTTGTTTTTTGAGATAGGGTCTCACTCTGTCACCTAGGCTGGAGCACAGTGATGTAATCACAGCTTACTGCAGCCTTGACCTCTGTGCTCAAGTGATCCACACACCTCGGCCTCCTCAGTAGTTGAGACTATAGGTACATGCCACCATGCCTAGCTAAATTTTGTATTTTTTGTAGAGACAGGGTTTCGCCATGTTGCCCAGGCTGGTCTGGAACACCTAGGCTCAAGTGATCCACGCACCTTGTCTTCCCAAAGTGCTGGGATTAGAGGCATGAGCCACCACGCCTGGTATTTTTTTTTTTCTTAATTTTTTGTAGAGACAGGTTCTCACTATGTTGCCCAGGTTAGTGAATTCATCAATTTTAAATGCTTAGTTAATCTGGACAAATATATATATATACCCCTATGCAACCACCATATGATATATGTTCACAGTGTTTGCTTTGCTTTTGGTATCCAGTTCTGAGTTTGAAGGTGCATATAAATTTGTGTAACCATCACCCCAATCAGGACATGGAACCATCCCATCACTCCAAACAGCTCCCTTGTGCTGCCCCTTAGCAGTCAAACCCTTCCCTCACCCCTACCCCTTGGCATCCCCTGGTCTATTTTTGACCACAGTTTCACAAACTTGGTATTTGTAAAAACTCCTCACAATTCAGAAATGAAGATGTCTAAATAGTACTTAGTTTCCAAGCAATAACTTATTCTGATTCTTTTATTTTTAGATTAATTTTATGCCTTCTTCAGGAAACTTAACAGTGATCTAGTTATTTTATTCACTAAAACAAAATCAAGTCAACACTTTTTAACATCACTGGGACATAAATCACCTTAATCTCAGCAGATCAATACTGAATATTTAAAAAATACTTTTGAAATAGGATAATATTTTGCAAACAAATGCATTTATCTAAAACAAAAAGCACATCTACTGGGTGTTTTTCTTCAAACACAGAATAAAGCATGAACACTTTAATCATTTAATCTGTGTATTATGAAATTCTAAATTACTTTAGTCACACATGTGAAAGCTTTTCTTAAACCTAAGTTAAATAAATTGAGTTCAGTTAGGTCACCTCGAGAAATTCAAAATATCAAGGTAGGTAGCTATGTCACTATCTTATCCTATTTTTTTAGCTAGACCAAAAAGATGACATTTCCTAATTTTTTCAATTCCCAAATAATTATTCAACTTAGAATGAAACTAGCAATAGGTAGAAGATTTTGTTTCCACTTGCAGCAGAAGAAAGTGGTGTTAAAAGCAAGACTATTGTTTCACAATGATGACCGGGAAGGTGAAAAGCAGCATAAATGAGATCACCTGAGGTCAGTTTGAAAAATCTGGGATGTTTCATCTGGGGCTCTAATCATATACAGGAGCCCACCATGGGCTTTAGAATGTAAAGCTCAGCCTTGCCTTCCACTAGCTCTGTTGATTTTGAGCAAATTATGTGACCTCCCTGAGTCTGCTTCCTCATCTATATAATGGGATTAGAGACCTAGCTTCTAGCACTGTTGTGAGGGCTCAATGAGACTAAGCATGCAAAAGAGATAGCTAACGGCAAGAGGTGTAGGATTAGGCAGGCAAATTTATCATAGTGGGCATCGTGATAAAAATACCATAGACCTCATTGTCAGAGTTGGTGTTTTCCCTCAAGAGTTAAAGATGAACACACATTTAGAATACTAGCAAGAAAGGAAGTTGGAAAGCATATACGGCCTATTGTAACTAGAAGTATTTTTAAAAACAGGTTAGATGACTATATGCCTAAGTACTACGTAATCAACAATAAAAATCCTTATTTCGTACATAACTCACTTTGTAACATATCATTAAATTCAGATTATCCTTTCATTGGTTTTAAATGAATTATGGTGACTTAAGTTGCTTTAAATAAAAGAAAAAACTGTATCTATTTTTGTAAAACAAATCCCTTTTATTCAAGTGAAATCCAAGGGATTTGTAAAAACCAGTGGCTTCTATTCAAAAGGGCCTCACGTGGGAAAGTTGAAAAAAAATTAATGGCTAAGAGAATTCCATTACGTGGCTGATTTTATCCATGCTAATGTGGCTGTCTTTAAGTGCTCACACACACAAACACCAGTCCCTCTCCATGGGTAGCAGCCATTTAAGCTCCTAAGTAAGAAAGCCAGTTCCACTTACTTGACTACCTGGGAGGGCAGGCAGCTGGCTGAGGAAGGCTTTTATGGGCTGATTCATTCAGTCACAAATGCCCTGAGTGAATGCCTCTGTGTGGAGAACTGGACTCTCACTGCCAACATGGCATCAACGTGACTCTCCATTAAAAAAAAAAAAAAAGTTTTACAATATTCTTCTCCACATTGTGCCTTTTGAAATCTCAGTCATCCCTCAAGTGCATGGTCAAATGCCCCCACCTTCCACCCTTGCATAAAGCCTCAAATCCCAACCCCAGTCAGAATTAACCACTCCCTTTTTGGTGCTCCTAATGCCCTTTGATCAGACTCCACTGTTTATACCTATGATATTTACATTGTCACAAGAATTATGAACTCTATCCATCTAAAAACACCCAATGAAATAAATGTTAGGCCTTGACAACATATTGATGATAACCAGATGTGAGGTCAGGAGTTCGAGACCAGCCTGGCCAACATGGCGAAACCTCATCTCTACTAAAAATATTAAAAAATTAGGTGGGTGTGGTGGTGCACACCTGTAATCCCAGCTACTTGGGAGGCTGAGGCCAGAGAATCACTTGAACCTGGGAGGCAGAGGTTGCAGTGAGCCGAGATCACGCCATTGTACTCCAGCCTGGGTGACAGACCAAGACTATGTCTCAAAAAAAAAAAAAAAAAAAAGAAGAAGATAACCAGATGAACAAAAAATAGGCCTCGTGTAAAAGGAGCCCATGACTCAGTGCGGGAGTCAGGCAGACAATATATTAGTTTCAGCAAGCACATCTCATGCAATATAATAGTGACAAGTACAAAGTAAGCTAAGAGTAGGGAAAGGGGAGAGTGAAAGAGAGACAGAGTGAGACAGAGAGGAGGGATGGCTTGACAGAGAGGGATGCCTTGAGGGCATGTTGTAGAATGAGCAAATATGTACCAGGGAGAGGGAAAATCAGGTTCAGGCAAGAAGGTATGAAACATGGGTATAAAGTTTCAATTATGCAGGATGAAGAAGTTCTAGAGATCTGCTGGATGGCATGATGCTTATGGTTAATACTGTACTGAACACTGAAAATCTGTTAAGAGGGCATATCTCATGTTAAATTGTGTTTTTTACCACAATTTTATTTATTTATTTATTTTTTGAGACAAAGTCTCACTCTTTTTGCCCAGGCTGGAGTGTAGTGGTGCAATCTCGAATCACTGCAACTTCTGCTTCCCCGGTTTAAGAGATTCTCCTGCCTCAGCCTCCTACTGAGTAGCTGGGACTAGAGGCGCCCACCACCATGCCCAGCTAATTTTTGTATTTTTAGTAGAGATGGGGGTTTCACCATGTTGGCCAGGCTGGTCTTGAACTCCTGACCTCAAGTGATCCTCCAGCCTCGGCCTCCCAAAGTGCTGAGATTACAGGCGTGAGCCACCACGGACCAGCCGTTTTTTACAATTTTTTTTTTAAAAAGCATGAAACAGCATAACCTGTCTGGGAACCTGCAAAGAGACCACTGTTGCTGGAGGTGATGGGGGAAAACGGAGAGGAAGGAGAAGCTGGAGAACAGGATAAGAAGCCAGATCGGAATGGCCTTTGCGACCAATGTTTAGGCTTTTAATTTTCTACGCAATGAGGAGCCACAGAGAAGCAGGATCACAGCTGCATTATGGAGCAGCACCTCGGGTGGCAGCGTGGGAGAGACATGGGGTAACTGGTAAGCACGGAGGCTGGTAAACTCCGATGCAGTCTAGGTGAGACCAAAAGGCTGGGGCTAGGGAAATGGTACTAGGGCAGGACTGCCTTCTAAAACACTTACTGCTATCTGCTTACTGCTATTTGGTTAGTTAACTTTCTGTTAACTTTCTCAAAACACAAGAGTCTGCTATCTGGAGTTACTTGGCTAGTTAACTTTCTGTTAACTTTCTCAAAATACAAGAGTCAAGACAGTGACTCTGTCTTGCTCACAGCTATATTCCCAGTTCTAGAACAGAGTCTTCTATACAGCAGATACTCAGCAATTACCTGCTAAATCAATGAACAAATCCCTTGAGGGCAGGAACTCTGGCTAACTCACATATATATATATATTCCTCAACACTTTCAGTAGAATATTATATATGAAGAATGCTCAGACATGTGTTTTGTTTTGTTTTGGCACATGCCCTGGATTTTTCCAAATAATGACATCGAATTTTCTTGGTGAAAAGTCCAAAGACTTTTGGAAAAGTCCAACCATCAGCTTTGCACAACCCACCTGGGCATCTAGCAATCCAGCTGGGCACTTTCTGCTTTGTAAATCATTGCTGGCAACAAAGCCTGGCAATTATAGAGCTCAGCTGCTGGTTGTGCTAACAATGGTCTAGACAGCCAGCGACACCGTGGCCCTCCTGTGTCTGTGCGACGCATCAACGTGCATCAGGAGGGAAGCAGCCACTGCCAGAGGCAAGTTAGCAGGCTAATGCCTCCTCACACTGCCTCACAACCCATAACCAGTACCTTTGGGGAAAATTTTCCCCACAGAGGAAGGACAAAGGGGTTCAATTTCTCTGTTATATGAAGAACCAGTAAAAGGACAGTTTTATAGCTCTTCTGAGTGGAACAGACCAGGCTCAAACCATGCGTTTGAGTGACTCATTGCCGTGGTTTACACAGGTCCTTCAACTGCCAGCTTTAAGTCAGATGCCTGCTCACAGGGACTCGTCCAACAGTAGGTTGGCTTTAGAAAAGCATTCTGTACCTCTGAGAAACAGGAACTCGATGAAGTCTTCACTGATGTCAATCAAGAATCCTTTCTGGGGGATTCACACTGTGTTCACTACACAAGGGCATAAGCACAGGCAGGAAACCAAGACTCAGGCCTGGGTACAAATCCTGACCTCCACCTGCCAGCTGTATGACTTCAAGTAAGTGATTTAACCATTCTCAAGTGTTCTCATTTGTAAAATGGGAATAATACCCCCATCTTACAAGGCTCCAAAGGGATTCAATGAGTGAACAGGGTCTCACTCTGTTGCCCGGCTGGAGCGCAGTGGCATGATCATAATCATTGCTCACTATAGCCTCAAACTCCTGGGCTAAGTGATCCTCCTGTCTCAGCCTCCCAAGTGGCTAGGACTACAGGTGCACATGACCATACCTGGCCAATTTTTTAATTTTTGGAGAGACGGGGTCTCACTATATTGCCCAAGCTGGTCTTTAATTCCTGGGCTCAAGTGATCCTCCTGCCTTCACCTCCCAAAGTGTTGGGATTACAGTCATGAACCACCACACCCGGCCCCAACATTTAATGAATGCTTGTCCCTTCTGTTACCCCGAGTGGGATAGGAAGGTTGGTGAAAGGCTGCCTTATATGGAGCAGGCCTCATGGGGGTACTACACACAGGGAGAAGAAAGAAGCTCATGGGAGGGAAAGTATGGAAACTGACAGTTGGCAGCTTCTGCCTCTTCTATTCTTGAGAAAGTTACACAACGTGAGTGACAGAGGCTGTCCCAAGTACATAAAGGAAACTAATCTGTTTGCAAAGGGAGGAAATAGCATAGGATGAAGATTGTAAGTTGTTTGAAGCTTCTTTCCTAATTACCACTCATAATGAAAATTTAATTGCCAAGTTAAAAGCAAATTTCACTTTTTCTGTCATAGAATCTCTGCAGAAACTGGCACATTTTGTTTGAACAGGAAATCAAAGTTATTTTAATGCTTAAATGAGATCTAAGGAGCTGCAGATGTTTCACTGGGAATAACAAACTTCAAAATTCTGCTTTACTGGGTTGTAGCAATTCATGGCTACAGGGAGAAAGAAAAGCTGTTTTAAGCTGAGTAAACCAAAGCAGTGGAAGGAATTCAAATCCAAGTACCCTAGTGTTAGGCACTCTGGGGACGAGGTGTAGGGAGAGGGTGGTACAGAGAGAAAACTTCTGGCATAGAGGCACTTACAATTGAGTAAGAGAGAGAAAAGCAGGAAATATCCCAAGACTAGGAAACTGAAATTTAAAAATTCTGGGGTCATGGAAGAATAGCGAGAAACAAAACACATACTGTTGCCTCAATTCTGACCCACATGTGCATCAGCTCAGTCAGAAAGACTGCTCACCTGTAAGGTGCTGGTGAGGAAGTTATCTTGGGAGACAATGTCTACGAAGAAGTCAGCGGGGATCTCACCAAGCTGGTGGTATAGGATGGAGATGAGGTTGATGTAGAGGGTGTGGTGCTTCATCATGGCTGCTTCTGACCGGCACAGGAGGTTCAGGAGCCGCTTCCAATGCTCAAATGCCTCGTACACATTCCCCAGCAGGAAGCACACAAAAGCAAACTGGAGTTCACCTGAAAGGTGCAGAGAGGAGAAGTGATTCTGAGGGAGAGGAGGACCAGCTGACACTCTCCATCACTATTCACAAGGCCATGAATTCCACTGGACCTCAGCGACAGATGACCTTTTATCCTTGTCACTCCTGCAGAGCCTGGCAGGAGATTTTGCACCTAACAGGTACTCAACAAATGTCTGCTGAACCGCTATGAATTCAAGCCATGGGAAACCAACCTGTGGCTTTGGATTTTTGTAAAATCAGACTGCTAGAGAAGAGGTATTCCCAGTATTTGCCTGGCATTTTAGGTTTACAAAATGTGTTCATGGATATTATGCCAAGTGGATTTCAAACCTGGCTACCCATCAGAATCACTGAGAGTCTGTTAAAAGTAAAGCTACCCAAGCTTCACCCTCAGAGGTTCTGGTGGAGGAGAGATGATGGGGCCTTCGTATCTGTAGCTCTAACAAGCTCCCCAGGTGATTCTGATGCGGATGGTCTGCTCCAGGGTCACGGAAATACTGCACTATACCATGTAACCCTCAGTCCAAATCCACAAGGCGATCAGGAAGGTGGTATTTGCCTCATTTTATAGATGAGGTCAAGGGCTTGCCCAAGGCCATACATCTAATGCTTCACAATGTGGGCAACGGAAAGATAAAACAGATTCTCCATTGGGTGGGAACAGTTCTGGAACCTCCCACAAAAGAAAAATTCATGAGTACTTATTCCAGGGTCAGCCTGCCAGGCAGATTATTTTTGTTTGCTTAATCACAGGGCTCTGTGATTTAATCTCTATGAGCAGCTTAGTGGCTAAGAGCATGGGCTCTGGAGCCAAACTGCCTAGATTCAAATCTTAGCTCTGCCACTTAGCAGCTGTGTGACCTTGGGCAAGTTACTCAATCTATTAAGGCCTCAATTTCCTTATTTGAGGGTTGCAGCAAAGATTAAATGAATGGATATAGTACACATATAGCATTTAGAATAAGACCTGGCACAAAGTAGCACTCAAAAGATATTATGTTCCCAATTTCTATCAGATGCCCATCTCAAACAGAGACCTGATGATCCAGACACCACTGTCCCTGGGCAAGTAACTGGGTCTCTGGTTACCAGAGAATACTGCTACTCATCACAGGCATTCTCTCTATTTCAAAGGTGGCTGGAAATTTAATGAGGTATACGTACATGTGGGCCATAAAAAGAAGAGATGTACTCAACACCAAATACCTCTTTAAATGCATGGCGTTTGATCTCTGCCACCTCCAGAGACCTGGAAAAGCTAGCTCCCTGTTCCTAAGCATATGGAACTAAGTTTGATTTGTGTGAATAGCTACCTGGTTTAGATATTTTGGATCTCTGACCAATATTTTCAAATATAGTCAAATTTTCTTTCTATAATATAGGTTAATGATTTGCTTCTTCAGCTGACTTTACTTGGTTTGTGAAACTAAATATTAGCCTATTCTTTGCGTTTAGGACATTTATTAAATTTGTACATTTCTGACTTTATCTAAAATTAAATTATGACATCAAAAATAATTTCAAAGAGCTGTGATGTAGATTCAAAATTATCCCTGGACAGGTGCGGGGGCAAGGATAGTCCTAGCCCTTTGAGAGGTCAATGGGGGAGGATCGCTTGAGTTCAGGAGTTTGAGACAAGCCTGGGCAACACAGGGAGACCCTATCTTGACCAAAAATAATTAGCTGGGCGTGGTGGCACACACCTGTAGTACCAGCTACTTGCGAGGCTGAGGTGGGAGGATCACTTGAGCCCAGGAGGTTGAGGCTGCAGTGAGCTGTGATCATGCCACTGCACTCCAGCTCGTGTCACAGAGTGAGACCTTGTCTCAAAAAAAAAAAACAAAAAACCCAACAAAGTTATTCCTGTAACAGACCTTTTCACAAGATATATTTTGAAGAATTGAAATGTTTAAGAGGTAGAAAGACAGGATTTCTATTCATTTGTAAGCCAGACTTTCAAAAGTTACTTATTACATGAAAATACTAATGCATTAAGATGTACCTGTTAAAGGCTGGGTGCGGTGGCTCACGCCTGTAATCCCAGCACTTTGGGAGGCTGAGGCGGGTGGATCATGAGGTCAGGAGATCAAGACCATCCTGGCTAACATGGTGAAACCCCGTCTCTACTAAAAATACAAAACAAAATTAGCCGGGCGTGGTGGTGGGCGCCTGTAGTCCCAGCTACTCAGGAGGCTGAGGCAGGAGAATAGCGTGAACCCGGGAGGCAGAGCTTGCAGTGAGCCGAATTCAAGCCACTGCACTCTAGTCTGGGCAACAGAGCAAGACTCCGTCTCAACAACAACAACAACAACAACAACAAAAAGATGTACCTGTTAAAATATATGTTATATCATTAGCTGAACCAATGATATAAAAAGTCCTGTCTGGGCACAGTAATCCCACCACTTTGGGAAGCCGAGGCAGAAGGATTGCTTGGGCCCGAGAGGTTGAGGTGGCAGTAAGACATGATTGTGTGACCGTACTACAGCCTGGGTGACACAGCGAAACTCTGTCTCAAAAAAAAAAAAAGTCCTACATTGAAATTTCTCACTGAACTTCCAACAAGAAAATATGCAAATTACCTGGAAAATCTGTAAATATATATAAAAATAGCTGTTCAAAATGTGACACATATTTGCTGTCATTAGTATTTAAGAAATAAAGAAATATAAACAAGGTGCCATTTTTCAACTATCCAATTGGAAGAGGCCTTTGTTAAACTGCCATGCCCAGTGCTGTCAAAAGTGACGGGCAATAGGTTCCTACCAGCCAGCAAGGATGCAAAAACCTTCTCCTGGCAACATGCACAGTCTGACCCAACAATTCTATCCCTAAATGTATGTGTAAGTACACACGAGAATGTTCACTAGATGATATATGTATAATATATTTTTGAGACGGCTCTTGTTGCCCAGGCTGAAGTGCAATGGCGAGGTCTTGGCTCACTGTGACCTCTGCCTCCTGGGTTCCAGCGATTCTCCTGCCTCAGCCTCCAGAGTAGCTGGGACTACAGGTGTACACCACACAGCTAATTTTGTATTTTTAGTACAGATGGGGTTTCACCATGTTGGCCAGGCTGGTCTCGAACTTCTAACCTCAGGTAATCCCCACCAGCCTCAGCCTCCCAAAGTGCTGGGATTACAGGTGTGAGTCACCACACCTGGCCACTTGATGATATTTATAATAGGGAAAATAGGGAGCATCTCAATGGTCCATAACAGAGAACTGGTCCAATAACTATGGAACATGAAACAGCCACTAAAAAAGTGACTGTTAGTGACATGAAAAAAACATTTATATTAAGGCAGATTACAAAGTAATAATATACTTCAATCCTGTTTTTATAAAAACTCATATATATATAGACACATATACTGAATTTTTAAAAGACTTGAGAGGAAGTACATAGAAATAAACAGAGAAGACATTGAAATGAAATACATAGAAATACACAGAAAAAAAGGAACGTAAATATACCAAAATGTATAAATGGTTATTTCTAAGTAGTGAGATATGAAGTAAATTTTGTTTTTCTTTTATGATTAATATCTATCATTTTTGTAATAAAAGGGAAGGTAACAATAAAAACTATAAAGATTAAAAAAAAAATCACTGTCCTGTTCTAAGCCAGTTGAGAGACCAACATCTTGAGGGTCAGGAGCAAACTGAGGAGGCAGGTGAGAGGCTACAACGAACACAGGTCTGGCCCAGAAACCAAGAGTCCTGGGTTCTGGTCTCAGTTCAGCCACTCAGTGGGCCAAATCTTTTCCTTCTGTAGGACTGGGCTCTATCAGTGGTTCCCAAACAGAAGATTATCTGCACCAGGTTCACCTAGGATGCTTGTTTATTAGACAGATAGACAGAAACTGCGGAAGCCCTACTCCAGATCTCTCGAATCGAAATCTCCAGGGCTAAGGGTAAAGACACACCTGTATCTTCAGCCTCCCAGCCAGGTTTACTTGCTGCTGGACTAACACAAGATGTACTCCCTATTCTAAAACACCTCTGCTAATATCCTCCCCTTGGCCCACTCCCAAAGAGCCTTGTTCCTTCTCACCAAGCACATCCTGGGGGCTGCTGGGGAACTGCTTGTTGAGCACAGTCTCCAGGGCATAGCTCAGGTCCATGCTGTGCTTGGTTATCTCGGCTGGCGTGGCACCCTCTGGGAACATCTGCGTGGGCAGCTCTGAGAAGCGGATCTCTGTCCCGGCTCTGGGCTTCATCTCTGGTAGCCGGGCCAGGCCCTCTTGGTAGCTTTTGCACTCAGTGCCACAGCGGGGTAGATTCTGCCCCACGCGGTCCTTGGTGTGCTTCATGGAGAGCACAGGTAGCACATCAGAGAAGGCACAGATCTGTCGGTTCTCGGGCTGCAGTTTCTCCACTGTGGCTTCGCTGATGAAGTTGGTGAGTGAGATCCACTTCTTCAGGGTGGCATAGGGGTAAGGCCCCAGGAACTGGTCCAGCTCCTGGAGGTTGGCCCTCATGGCTTCCACCTCAGACTCTGGGGCTGGGGACAGGTCTACCTCTTCCCTGAGTGTGCTCCAGCGCAGCACTGTCAGCCCCCGCTGGTGCAGGCTAAGGAAGAAACCCATACGAGGGCCTACTTCCTTCGGATTAGCCTTGTCCACAGAGCTGTAGTGGAGGAAGTGGATGCCTGGAGGGATCATCTTCACGCCCCGGAACTTGGGCCCCACCTCCCAGGAGTTATAGTCAATCCCAAACTCTGTTCCCCTGGGCATGTTCAGGA
Source organism: Pongo abelii (assembly GCF_028885655.2). Classification (NCBI taxonomy): domain Eukaryota; kingdom Metazoa; phylum Chordata; class Mammalia; order Primates; family Hominidae; genus Pongo; species Pongo abelii. Next base: position 40,408,726 of record NC_072006.2, on the reverse strand, counting down.
TGACCACAGTGGCCCCTTCAAAGAAGAGGCGCTTGGCTAGCTCAGGATCCATCTGCATGGCAGCCATGGGGCCAGTGGTGGGTGACCAAAAGAACCCTTTTTCTTTGATGAACAGCTAAGAAAGAAAGAAATCAGAGTTAATCAGAATGTGGGGGAAAGATGCTTCATTTGCTAAGCATTCTGTATATGCCAGATATTGAGTTAGACCCCTGACATGGCTATTTCCCTTAATCCTCATGACAACCCTGCATTGAGTTTACAGATGAGAAAAATGAGGATTAAAAGAAAGGATTTTTGTGTTTTGGCTTAACATGCAAGGACACTCACTTCACAGCTATAAGATAACAGTGAAAGAAAAGTGACATGCTCATGGTCATACCAGGACCCAAATTAGAATCTGGATACCCTGCCTGCAGGCCAGTGTTGTGTCCACCGTCCATTCTTAGTATCTTCTCAGATCTCTTTCTCACAACAGAGGGTGAGGGTGGAAAATTCCTGGACGGCTCACTCTAAACTATACGCCTAAATCATTTAGAACTACAATTCTGCCGAAAAACTATCCCAAAAGATTTGGAAATATTAAATCAAGTACATATCCAGTTTCCCATAAGCCTCAGGGAAGGCCCAGAAATGGACAGACGGTAGAAAGTGGAGGCTCAGCATCTAAAGTTTGTTCAGGGTCTAGAGAGCTTTTTCTACCACAAATCTCCCCTCTTCTTTCACTCATAAAAACCCTAAACTCCAGGGAGTGAAACAACTTCCCAAAGAGCCCACAATCAGTGGTGGCTCTGGACCATTCATCCAGAATGAATTCAGGTGGTAAAGCTAGCCTAGGAAGAGAAAGCTGGCCAGAAGAGAAAGAGCTTAGTACACTTATTTTACCTACTTCTGAATATCCCAGACATTGCCTCTGGGATATCGGCAAGAATGGTACCAACATGAACAAATGTAAACAAACCATTACGCAACCTTCTAGTCCTAAGATAACCTACCTAATTTAACAAATATTCACTGAGTGCCTGTATTGTGCCAGGATCTTTGCCAGGCCCCCAAAAAACATCACAGATTAAGACAGTCACTGCCCTCTAGGCAATTCCAATCTAGCCAAGACGCCAAAATTTCACACACAGAAAAACAAGCTGCCTGTTTGTTTACTTTTTTTTTTTTTTTTTTGAGACAGGGTCTCGCTCTGTCACCCCAGCTGGAGTGCAGTGGCGTCATCTCGGCTCACTACATCATCCACCTCCTGGGTTCAAGCAATTCTTGTAACTCAGCCTCCCAAGCAGCTGATACTACAGGTGTGCGCCACCACGCCTGGCTAAGTTTTGTATTTTTAGTACAGACAGGGTTTCACCATGTGGCCTAGGCTAGTCTGGAACTCCTGACCTCAAGTGATTTGCCCGCCTCGGCCTCCCAAAGTGCTGAGATTACAGGTGTGAGCCACCATGCCTGGCCTTGTTTACCTTTTTTACTTTAAATAAAACAGTGCAGAAAGGAAGACCAATCCTTTTCCAAAAATAAGAGCACATTTTATCATTGTTACCTCAAAACCACCATAAATGACTCTTACCCTGAATCAGCACTTTGTGTTTCACCTAACTGCAAGTCACAATCCATTAGTGGATTAGGAAATCAATGTGAAGGTCTCAACCAGCATTATTTTTTAAACGAAAATAACAGAATTTTTGAAATATCACAGTACATCATGAGTAGTAAAGCTAAGTACTGTTTTCCGGAGCTTTGTGTGTTTGTGTGTACACTTGGTTGTGCCATAAAATGTATTCATTACTGTAGGTCACAGTCATAAAAGTTTGAAAGACCCTGCTCTAAATAATTCGTATTAACAGGCCGGGTGCGGTGACTCACGCCTGTAATCTCAGCACTTTGGGAGTCCGAGGCGGATGGATAACGAGGTCAGGAGTTTGAGACCAGCCTGGCCAATACTGTGAAACCCCATCTCTACTAAAAAATACAAAAAAATTAGCCGCGCATGGTGGTGTGCGCCGGTAGTCCCAGCTACTTGAGAGGCTGAGGCAGAAGAATCGCTTGAACCTGGGAGGCAGAGGTTGCAGTGAGCTGAGATCACACCACTGCACTCCAGCCTGGGGGTCTGAGCAAATTTCGTCTCAAAATAATAATAATAATAATAATAATAATAATAATACATATCATCTTCCTATTTGTAATCCTGAATTCAGAAAGTATTTAATGTTTGCTGAATGAACAGATATTCCATTTAGAATAACTGCTCATCAATTAGCCATTTTCCCTTGTGACATCTCTGTGCTCCTCCTTGATAATGACATTTCTTTCATGCTAATTTCACCAGTCTGTAATTCTATTCACTATATCTCCAGCAGCTGGCACAGGGCCTGGCACAGAGGAGATGCTAGGAAAAGGTTTATTAAATATGCATAGAACTCTGCAGTCTACCAACCCCTGTCACTGACAGCTCTGTGAGTTCCTCACAGTCCTGGAACACCTAAAGTCACATCCATCCACTTCTCTCCACCACCTCCCTAATCCAAGCTACCATCGTCCCTCACTCAGAGTGCTTGCTCCTCAACCCATTCTCCATTCCACAGCAGTAACCTTTTCAAAATGCCAATCTAATCACATCACCACCCATGTCAGCTTCTGAGTGGTTTCCCATATGGTTCTTGAAAAACCAAAATTCTTATTACCTACAAAGCCTGCACGGTCTGACCCCTGGCAACCCCTTTAGCTTGTTTCACACCATGGTCCCCCACAAGCTCTCTGTTCCAGCCACAGTGGCCTCTTTCAGAACCTGAAAGGCTCTCTCCACATAGAAAACTCTTCCCTCCCCACTTTGTCAAATCCTTTTTTCTAATCTCAGCTCAATATTCACCTCCTCAGTAAAGGTTCCTTGACCTGGGGCTAGGTCAGGTCTCCTGTGATACACTCTGGGGTACCTTGTACCTTTCCGTTTCAATGATCACAACTGCAGTTTTGGACGTTTGATTGAGGGCTGTCATCGCTACGAGACTTGAGTCCTGCTGTATCCCTAGCACAGATTCAACGCTTAGTAAACATTTACTTAATACAAGTATGATATCCATTTTGTAAACGAGAAACAAAGACTCAGTTCGGGGAAAGACCTTACTGGAAGTCACGCAGAGTAGGGCAGAGCCAGGTCGACTGCAATCAGGGTCTCCGGCCCCCAGGCTCTAAAGTTAAAAAAAACCGCGAAGTAACTAACTTCGTGTGCCCCGCGAAGCCCTGGCGACGGCTTCTCAGGAAGGGCCTCCAGAGACACCAGCGTCCCACAAACAGAGAACCAGCCGCCCCGGCGAGGTGGGCCTAGTTCAAGGCACTCCGTGACTCTAAGCCAAGAAGAGGGACGGCCCAGCCACACATACACAAGGAATCAGGAAAGGAAAAAGAGGCCAGGAGGCCACACTCACCTCCTCGCCCGACGTTCCGGCACAGCGGAAAAGCACCGGAAGTTCTCCAGCTTTGGCGTCTGACTGGAGCGACGGGGGAAGCGGTCCGGCAGAGCCCTGGGTCGCGGGAAGAATGGCCCGTGCCTGCAGGTTCCGCCGGATGCAAGGTTGCCTTTTGTTATTCTTAGTTTCTCGTTTTAGCTTCTGAATTGTGAACAACTTTCATTAACCTATGCATTTTATATCCCCGTCCAGAAACACAGCCACCAGCCATCAGCCATCTTACTTTGGGCTCAAGCAGTCATGGTCACTAAAGCACAGCCAAGGCTTGTACCAGTGGCTACTATTCAGTAGTAGCCAGTCAGGCGCTCGGTCACTGTCTTTGTCAGCCAGTCTCTATCCCGGTCACAGTGTCTCAGCTTCCAGTCACACTCAGCCCTCGGGGAGAGCCTCAGAAACCCAGCCACCAGCCCAGAGAGAACCAGCGTCAGCCTCCGCTGCTGCAGCAGCAGCAGTCACCACCTCAGTCCCTCTGGCCCTTATCACCCCGTGTCCTTCCTGCAGGCCAGTTCCTAACATCTCAGTCAGGTTATCAACGCACGAGGGAAGGAATTTGTCTGTCTCGTTCCTCACTGTTTCCCTGGAACCAAGCACAAAGCCAGGCACAAAAGCTCAGCTGAGTACATATATTATGCATTTAATTAATAATGATGATAATTTGGTATTAATAAATAACTTCTATTTGTGGGTCTAACCCTGCACTATTAATCAGGGTTCCACCAAAGATACAGAGCCAGTAGGAGATCTATATTAAGTGATTTATTGCCAAGAATTGGCTTATGTGATTTTAGGGCGGGCCACTTGGGTATTTCTTTTTTTTTTTTTTTTGAGACACAATCTCACTCTGTCACCCAGGCTGGAGTGCAATGGCGCTATCTCGGCTCACTGCGTCCTCCGCCTCCTGGGTTCAAGCCATTCTCCTGCCTCAGCCTCCCGAGTAGCTGGGATTACAGGCGCCCACCACCGTGCCCGGCTAATTTTTGTATTTTTAGTAGAAATGGGGTTTCATCTTGTTGGCCAGGCTGGCTTCGAACTCCTGACCTCAGGTGATCCGCCCACCTCGGCCTCTCAAAGTGCTGGAATTACAGGCATGAGTCACCATGCCTGGCCCACTTGGTTGTTTATAATCCTTGCACTAACCCTAGTAAGGTATGTGTATTCCCAGTTTGCAGAAGAGAAAACTGAGGTTCAAAGAGATGTTACACAGCCAGAGAATGGCAGAGCTAGAATGCAAACCAAGGGCTGTCTGTTCTTATCTCTTGTGCTGCTGCTTCTTAGCTTGTCTGTCACATTTCCTCAGTGACAGCTGGACATGCCAATCTGTCTCGGTCAAAATTTATCTCTTAGTGGGTTGCAGACTAGACCGGGCCCTGCAGTCATGGTTAATCACAATGAGCTGCTGCAGGATTAACCAGAGACAGCCTCCATCAGTCACAGTCATGCTTATCAATCTCAGCCTGTCCTGTCAAGTTTCATTTCCTGCATGAAGAAACTCAGCTCCCTCTCCACCCCTCCCCACTCCCAGTCTTAAGCGCTGAGCTCTATGGTCTGGTCTCAAAGCTCCCTGTTTCAGTTGGGCTCACCATCTTTTCAGAGACTCCAGGACACTGAACACTGGATGTAGAAGCTGTAGATGGTGGCCTAGGAGTCCCACCTTGTGGATTACATGTCCATTTAGATCAGAATTTCTCAACCTTGGCACTAGTGACATTTGGGGCCAGATAAGTATTTGTTGTATGTGGCTGTCCTGTGCACGTATTATGTTTAGCAGCAACCCTGGCGTCTACCCACTAGACGCTAGTAGCACCCCTCAGTTGTGACAACCATTGCTAAATGTCCCCGGGGCGGGGGTTGGGGGTAAAGGAGGAGGGGTCATTTCCCCACTCTCAACGCAGTTGAGAAACACTAATCTGGGTGAACTTACCTTTGATTATTCAACAAAAGCAGAGTCAGGATGGTCCTTTATGGGAGACAGAAATATGGATCAGGGTGTACGGGGTCCTGAGGAATCATATGAAGACCCATTGTTTGTAAACCAAGTCCTATTCTAGAACCCTAGGGATAACAGATTGCTAAAGGAGACCTATAGGGAAAATTCAGAGAAGGATTCATAATGTTCCTCGCAGCAATTGCCTCTGACAAGAGACAGAAATCTGGAGAAGGCTGAAGAATCACTTTTCACTGCATAGTCTTTGTATCATTTAATGAATTACCTTTCCAAAGAAAATAAGTATTTAGTATTTGAAAGTATACGGAAATGCTCAGGACATATATATATATTTACAAAAGTATGTACAAGATGACCAACTCTGGAAAAATACATACACATGGAAAAGACTCACTGGTGAGATTTGCAGCAATAAAGAAAGGTGGGCTGAGGTGAGTTGCTTGGTGGAATAAAAGGAAAGTGTGGTGTGTGCATCTCAGGTGGTCCAAGGGATGAGTTTAGGTTTTACATGCATTGTGGTTGTTAATTTTAATATTTTTGCATTTATTTTATGAAGACCTCCTTTCTTGGCAAATGACATAAGCTTTTCATTTGTGGAAGTAATATAGTTTCCTTTTTAAATGCATTTGCTTTTAACGTGAGTCAATTTATTTAGTTAGTTATTTTATTTTATTATTTTTTTGAGACGGAGTCTCTCTCTGTCACCCCGGCTGGAGTGCAGTAGCACGATCTCGGCTTACTGCAACCTCCGCCTCCTGGGTTCAAGTGATTCTCCTGCCTCAGCCTCCCGAGTAGCTGGGACTACAGGCACACACCAACACGCCCGGCTAATTTTTTTGTATTTTTAGTAGAGATGGGATTTCACTATGTGGGCCAGGCTGGTCTTGAACTCCTGACCTCAGGTAATCCGCCTGCCTCAGCCTCTCAAAGTGCTGGGATTACAGGCGTGAGCCACTGCACTTGACCTGAGTCAATTTAAAGAAAAATAAGTGAATAATGGGACAGGTGGTATGAGGATATGGGAACATATATAGAGGTTTTGGGCAAAGGCTGAAGTTGAGGATTGCTGTATTTTTTCCCACTAGGCTCCCATGTAGGGGGGTTACAGGAAGAGAGACTCCAATGTAGGTACTCTTCTTTCAGGAGGAGGGACCATGCTGTTTCTCCGCTCAACAAGCCCCTCCACGTCCTGGGGCCTGTATGCTTACTGTTCCCTCTCCTAGAATGTGCACCAAAGTTCCTCACCTTTGTTGATTGATCCTTTTTTTCATTCAGCTCACAGATCGCCTCCTCAGGGAGGCCTTACCTGGCCACCATATTTAAAGTGGTCTCCTTCAGTGACCCTCCTTCCCTTCTCCCTGTGTATTTCCTTCCTAGTGCTGAGCGCTCTGTAACTGACTGTTTGCCTGTGTTGGCATCTGTTTCCTCCACTAGCCTGTGGGTTCATGGAGGGCAGGGACTTTTGTCTTGTTTGTGGTGTGCCTGGAGAGTCACCCAAGGCCTGGACCACCTTGAGTTCCAAATATTTGTTGAATAAACATGTTCTAAGTTGGGATGTCTCCACTTCAGTTTTAGCCCCTCCCACAGTGCCAACTTGTACCAGTGGCCAAAGTCAGAGAGAGAGAGAGAGAGAGAGAGAGAGAGGAGAGGTGCCAAGGAAGTATGGTTCAGCATCAAACACATTTATTTCACTTTTATTGAGTATACAAGAACAGAGAGCACACGCATACAGCACGGAGCACTGAAGTGGGGGAGCATGGGGACGAGAAAGGAGAGAAGGGTGTGAGTAAAAAGGAACAGGACAGCATCGCAATTGGTTGTTAAGGTGCTTTTGAAAAAAAAATTATTTCGAGTGATGTTGCTCATGCAATTTCAGGCCAGTCTTGGAATGTGCTTGCAGGATTCAAAAACTGAAACAGGTCCTGGCACTTCCTGTACCCTCAGATGGAAAAGATCCAGAGAAAACAAAATAAGAGAAAATGAAGACCCATGAAATGGCAGAGTAGAAAAAGACCCTGGAGAGCATCTGGTTCTTTCTGCTTATTTTGCAAGTCGGGAAACTGAGGCCCAAGAGGGGGAACGGGGATAGCCTGATGTCACATGGTGAGTTAGGAGCTGAGCCAGGATGGTCACCCAGAACTCCTAACCGCCCTCAGGGACTTTTTCCACTATGCTACATGGCCTCCTGGGTGGAGAGGCGGCACAGAGAGGATGAGAAACGAAAAAGAGAAAAGGAAAAGTAGGTTGAAGACAGACAAGACAAACGTCTCTATTCTCTACAAAGAGGAGGATGGGGAGGAAACAGTGCCCTAGATTCTAGCTTTGCAGGTCCCCTTCTCCCTAGTGGCACTGCCTGCGTCTCCATAGAAGGGAGGTCACAGCATCCGCGGGATGGTGATTTCCCCAAACCCTGGTGGCCCACAAGCTCCACAAGCTAAGCCTGGTCACTTCACCCCTGCCCCGAAGCCAGGTACAAAATCCACAACAAGGATCCTCCCTCTGAGGTGTGTTCAGTGTGCTCAGGACTCCTGGTTCCTGCAAAGATGAGTTCCTAGACTGAAGTGGCCCAGATCTAGACTGAAGTGGCCCAGAAAGGATGGAGCCACCACTCCAGCTCTTGACCCAGAAAGAGTGGGAACTCTCAAGTTAAGAAGGGCAGGAAGAAGGTTCTGTGGCTTTTCCACCAGGATTGTAGAAAGAACCTGGTGTATGGAAAGTGTGCTGCTGCACTCAGGGGGAGTTGGAGTGGGCCCACCGGCCTGCACCGGGGGAATGCCGCTGATTCTCCTGCCCCGCTGAACTTCCCATTTGCCCAGAGAAGCAAATGCTATTCTGATTTCCTGCCCTGCCTCAGGCCAGCACCAGCTAAGCAGCTAAGGTGTACGTCATCACTGACAAGCCAAAGGGACGCATCTAACCTGGGCCGCCTGGGGGCATCCCTAGGCAATGCCCCAATAGGTTGGCGAGAGTGGGGAGATGCTCTCAGATGGGCCAGACATGGTTGAAATATAAAGCTGGCTCAGGTGGCTCCTCAGGCTCCGCCCTCCCCTCCCACCTTCTTCAGCCTGAGAATAGTCCCTGGCACAAGCAGGTAATCAGTAAATACTTGTGGAATGAATTTATTAACTGGTTTAGAAGGACTGGGAGGTAAAATGGAACTGAGAAATTAGCAGTGCAGTGGGACATTTTCCCTCATCAAGGGGCACTTTCTGAGCTCAGAGAAGTAGCTTGTGGCAGACAAGCCTGAGGAAGCCCACGTGTGGCAGAGAGCAATGCCAAGCTTGTGATGGGAGCTTCTTGAAGGGCTTCTGTGGTCTTGGGGCACAAGCTCAGAGTTCAGATGTTGACTGAGAGGGAGGTCTCCAAGCCAAGGTCTTATGCAGAGCTGGAGCCTATGAGCAACATCACCCGTCAGTCTCAGCTTTGTCCTGGGACAGGGGAGGCCTTTGCAAATGCAGTTTTGATCTCTCAGGGTCTGCCCCGTGAAGCCTCCTTACCATGGCTACTTTGGCCCGAGAAGAAGAAATGATTCAGAACAAGGAAGAGAGTAGAGGAAAAGGCTGAGCTGGGAATTTTTAGACAGTCAGGTTAAAGCCACCATCTTCTACAATGGCTGAGAGCATCACCTCCCTTTAGATATGGAGTTGGTTATTACAATGGGGTCAGGGAAGGGCAGGATGTGGCAAAAAAAAAAAAAAGAGAGAGAGAGAGAGAGAAGACTGAAAACCAAGGCAAGCCCCGTAGGAAGATGAGGACTAAGCCAGGGACCTCTACTGTGGCAACTTCAGCAGCAGAGTCCCAGACTGGGACCCAGTACCTGAGCACAGACCAGGCCCTGACTGTTACTACCAGCGGGGCAGGGAGAAGGTGTCTTGAACTGGCATTTTGGGGACGACATCTGTGTTGCTTCTTTCTTGCCAAACCCACACCTCTCCATTGGGGCCCCCACCCCTCCCCACCAATCAACCAATTACAAACACCACACACAGTATTACTACACTGAACCCGTCAGCCCCTACTGTGAGCCAACCCACACCCAGAGTCCAGGTCTCCTTAGCTGGGCCAGTTCAGTGAGATCTAGGAACCTCAGGATACATCAATCACAGTCAGATAATTATAATTTTAGAATGTCAGCTTCATACTTACCAGCACTGTTTATTTTAATATTTTTTCCTGTTATATGTAATATACATAACTTAAAAGCACATCCGTACAAACCTCCTACAAGCTGCACCTTCATAATGAGAAACCATAAACATACAATGTCTACTTCTCTTCCTGTAGCTTCGTTTTCTGTTCTTGCTTTCTTTTCTTTTTCTCATTTCAAAGGAGAGTCATCTGCAGTGGCCCTCAAAAGGACCAGGACACAGAGGGTGAGGGGTGTGGGGTGGGGGAAGGGGGAGGAGGGAGCCGAGACAGAAAATGACAGCAAGACATTGAGAGTTGAGGGTGAGGGGAGGCGGGAGAGAGGAAGGTGAATTTTGCAGCCCAGTGTCAAGATCCAGAAAGTAAGAATCCAGTGTTCCTCCTCTTTCTTTCCAAGTGGGGAATTTTCTTTTTTTCTCGGAAAATGTTTGACTGTGCGTGTCTTGCTGCTGCGACTTCTCTTGCTTTGCTGCGCGAGTGTTTTCCTTTGCATTCAAGTGGGCCTCAGAGATGCTGGAGAAGAACAAATGGAATTGCTTGTCTGCTAACTGTAACGTGCAGAACCAGGGCGGGAGGGACTTCTACAATCATCGTGGTCTGGCTTGCGTATCTTATTTGGCAGGGGAAAGGGGTGAGCAAGGGATTATAGTTATTATATAATTTTTTTTCTTGAAAAAAATCCCACCAGTTCTTCAATTTGTCTGCAAAGGAAATGTAGGTGTTCAGATGTCGGTTGTTGCTGTCGGCCAACTGCTCTGCCAGCCCCAGCAGCAGTGCAAGGACGCGGTGTTTCCTGTATATATATCTATATCTCTATATATCTATATATATATGCTTTTCCCTTCCCAGTCTCTCATCAGTGACAGTACGTCGCAGCTGGGACGTCGGTGTTGCGTCGGAGAATCCAGAATGAAGGCCCCTTCTTAATGGTTCTCTGGCTTGGGTTGGACCAGAAATGCCAGGATCTCTTCACCGAGGTCAGGATTCCTGGAAGCCAGAGGCATGGGGTAAAATAGGGGGTGGGGAGTGGGGGGAAAGGAAGGAAGAGGACAAGAAAAATTAGTAACTTCTGTCACTTGTTTTAAAATACATGGCAAGAGGTTGTTTTTGCTACCCTTTACCATATGCCCTTTATTGTGACTCAGCAACGTAGAGTGACTTGCACCTGTAATCCCAGCTACTTGGGAGGCTGAGGTGGAAGGATCTCTTGAGGTGAGAAACTCAAGGCTGTAATGTGTAATCATCATGCCTGTGAGTAGCTATTGCACTCCAAGGCCACATAGCTTGTGTGTGGCGGCAGAGAACCAAACCCACATCTGTTGGATTCCAGAGCCCATGTGTGTTTGCTCGCTTGTTTCCAGGGAGGTGGTAATCTTTTACTTTGGCCTGAAAATGTGTTAAAATGTCCTTTAACACCGAGAAGCTAAGATCATCATCATTTCACTTTTTCTTCCTATCTTTTGTCAGCTCTAAGAAATGTTTAGTCACGATTGCAGATGTTCTTTTTTCATTTGTTTTTCCTTTCTGTTGTCCGTGGGCTTGCTGTGTCCTGGAGATTAAACCACAGACAGCAGTGTTTAAATAAAGAAATGGAGCCTGGATTCCAAGTTTGGCTCCAAAACTCAGTGTTTAAGGGAGCAGGCTGTGAAATCAGAATCCCTGAGTTCAAATCCCACTCTATGGGCCTGCTAGCTCTGTAATCTTGGGTGAGTTCCTTAACTTTCTTTACTTTAAACAATTTTTAACAGACGAGTCTTACTATGTTGCTCAGGCTGGAGTGCAATAGCTATTCACAGGCACAATCAATGCACATTACAGCCTTGAATTCCTGGCTTCAAGTGATCCTTCTGCCTCAGCCTCCCAAGTAGCTGGAATTACAGGTGCACACCACAGTGCCTGGCAAGTTTCTTAACTTCTTTAAGCCTCAATTGCTTCCTCTGTAAAATAGGTTCTGCCTCCCATTATAGGGAGGAATCGAAGCAAGGGCCCAGCATATAGTAAGTGCTGAATAAATACGGGCTGTTCTTATTATGATGATTGTTGCTGTTGTTAATTTAACCACACACTACTCTGATCTCCTTGAGGGTAAGGGCTGTCTTTTAACTCTTGTCTTTCCAGTGTCCAACACTGTGCCTGGCAGATAGCAACTACTCAAAACCATTTAATGGATGAAATGTCATTTCTGCTACTTGCATACAGTCAAGTGCTAACGGAATCACAGAAAATGGATCTTTCTTGGCTCATTTGACAGATAGGAAACTGAGGCCCAGAGGCTTCAGGCTTAGTAAGTTGGCAAAACTAAGACTAGAGCCCAAGTTTCCTGTTTTGGAACAGGTCAATTTTTTCCCATTAAATTTTGGAAGGTTAGGAAGCTGGGCAAGTGCTGCCCTCTTGCTGGTGGTGTTTGGGAGACAGGTCCTCTTTGAAGGAGGTGGGCCAGTGGGAGAAGATGGAGCAGAAACCAGATGTCTGACCTGCAAGGTTGCAGGGAGAGAAGGGAAAAGGTTCTGTGTGATATGGGTGACTTTCCACGCTCATAGCAAGAACTTCAAGAAGGAAGAACTTTAAGAAGGAAGACAGAGTTAACTGAAGCAGGGACAGATGTTTCTGGAGGATTTGGGGAAGGAACAGAAGATGAAGACCAGTAAGACGAACACCCTCATGGAGACAGGGCCTCAGGCACCAGGCTGGTGGTGGACAATTATGGTCTGACTTTCTCAGTGCTCTCATCAACCTCTAAACATGGAAAAACCTCAGAGGGACAAGGAAGCAGGTTCACCTTGCTGATCCCCTTCTGTAGGCAAGACACAGATCCAGTATATCACAGGTGGGTGTTGTTTAGTTATTACAGCAACTCCAATGTATACATTAATGACATTTTGCAGATGAGGAAACTGAGGTCAGAGAGGTTCCTCTGGGCACACAGCTACCAAGGTGTTTCTAGCTCCAAAACCTAGTTGTATCCATCTATTCCTTCCTTCCTTCGTTTTTTTTTTTTTTTCTTCTTTTTTTTTTTTTTTTTTTTTTTTACAGGGTCTTGCTCTATTGCCAGGCTGGAGTGCAGTGGCGTGATCATAGCTCATTGCAGCCTGGACCTCCTGGATTCAAGCAATCCTCCTGCTTCAACTTCCCAAGTAGCTGGGACTACAGGTGCCAGCCACCACACCCAGTTAATCTTTTAAATTTTTTATAGAAACGAAGGTCTCATTATGATGGCCAGGCTGGTCTTGAACCCCTGGGCTCAAGTAATCCTCCTGCTTCAGCCTCCCAAACTGCTGGGATTACAAGTGTGAGCCACTGTGCCTGGCCCCTGGTCAAAATTGAGTAGAAAGAATACTACTCAAAGAATACTACTCATGTAGCAAAATTACTACATCCTAACTGGGCATTGGTTTTGGTTTTGTTTTGTTTTGTTTTTCCTTACAGTAACAGGCTGCACTTGAAGTTTGTGCATCAATTAATGAAGTGGCTGTCCTATAAGTCAGTGTAATCATTATTCTGGGTATGTGGGATGTCTTCATAAGCCCATAGACACTTCAGAAGTACCAAAGACATCTAAACAATACAGTGTTATGATTTATTCTTCTGGTTTATTACAGCACAGCACAGTCCCTGCGTGCAGCATTTTGTTAGCCTATTTCAAGTTAATAGTAATAGTAGTCATAATGAGCTTTTATTAAGCACTCACGATGTGCTAGGCAGTGTGCTAACTACCATGCTGCATGGATGATCTTGGTAGCCCTAGGAGACAGATGTTATGAAAAGTGGGTATGGTAAAAAGGTCAAGACCATTGGGTTTTGGAGTCTAACAAATTGGGTTTCACTCTCTAATCAATCCATCATGTTTACAGCTTCATGACTGTGAGCAAGCCACTTAACATCTCTGACCCTCAGTTTCCCCATTTGTAAAATGAATGAGCAGGTAACAGTACTTGTGTTGAGTGCATGGCCTGGTGCCTGGCACAGCGTAAGCTTTCCATAAACTATAGCAATTGTTATTACTATGATGATCATTGCCATTTGGCTGACAAGGAAACATAGGCTGAAAAGTTTAAATGATTTGCTAAAAGGTCACACAGCTAATAAAGGGCAGGGCTTGAGACTCTGCAGGAGTGCAGAGCTCTTCCTTGGGGTACCAAGAGGCATCCATCCATTAAGCCAATGTTTCCAAGCACTTTAAAAAGGAGTTTTCGAATTCAGAGGAGACCTCTTCTAGAATTAGTGAGTCTGACTGTATTAAGAGTCAGACGTGGGTTCTACTTGACCATAATTACTGGTAAAGCATGTGGGCCGAAAGGCAAGGGAGAGAAACTTCTGGCTTGCCAGGGCAACATAAACAAGGTGACCTTTACAGAACAACCCAGAAGAGAGAGAGATGGGGCATGGTGGTGCGTGGGGCAATGGCAGCGAAGAAAGAACTAAAGAGAGGCGAGGAGGGAATGAGACAGCAAAGGGAGCAGCGAGGTGGGCAGATGTGAAAGACTGCATCGCAGCGGGGTGGGCAGCATGTGGAGGCCAGGATGAGAGCTCTGAATGGCTAGGGAAATGGGAAGGCGGGAGCCTGGGGGCCTGGTTCTGAATGCCCTGAGAAAGATGAGGAGGCGTGAGAGAGGGAATGGAGAAGAGATGGGAAACACACAACAGATACCCCAGGAAAGCAAATAGCCAGAGGACTATAATTGGAAGGGGGCTCGCTCCACCTCTTCATTTTGCAAATGAGGAAACCGAGTCCTCACCTGGGAAGAAAGGGACCTACGGTCACACACCAGTCAGTGGAACAGCTTTAGAGCCAGGTCCCTGGATTCCCAGTACAGAGTTCTTTGCATCAATGCTCCTATACCTGGCTGCACGGGGACTCCCTAAAGACCAAGGTAAAAATGAAGATTCCCAGGCAGTACAGATCCCAGGTCCCAGTCCAGTCTTTCTAAATCAGACTTTACGGAGAGGGTTCTTTAGTGCCTGTATTTTAAAAAGGCTTCCCCAGGTGATACACCCAGCTCAGCAAGTGGCCTACACTCTACCACTCTGAGATTTGGGAGGAATAAAGGAAGAACGATTGAAAAACTGAGGGGATAGGAATGACAATCACTTGTATGAAGGTCTAAGGAAGGCTGGGAGGTAGGCTCCACCCATGGCCAACCTACACTTCTAGACCAGTGCTGTCCAATAGAAATAGAATGTGAACTACACATGGAATTTAAAATTTTCCTAGATAGGTCCGGGTGCAGTGGCTCACACCTGTAATCCTAGCACTTTGGGAGGCCGAGTTGGGCACATCACTTGAGATCAGGAGTTTGAGGCCAGCCTGGCAAACATGGTGAAACCCCGTCTCTACTAAAAATACAAAAATTAGTTGGGTGTGGTAGCACACGCCTGTAGTCTCAGCTACTTGGGAGGCTGAGGCACGAGAATCACTTGAATCCGGGAGGTGGAGGCTGGGGTGAGCCAAGATCGTGCCATTGTACTCCAGCCTGGGTGACAGAGTGAGACTCCATCTCAAAAAAAAAAAAAATTTTTTTCCGAGATAATAGATTTTCTAGATAACACTTCCTAAATTTTCTATATACTTCTATTTTTCTAAAAATTTCTAGATAAAGAGAAAATTTTAATTTCACAATTAAATTTCTCAATTTTGGTTTACATTAAAATGGTTTAAAAAGAAACAGGTGAAATTAATTTTATTTTATTTTACTTTTGAGACGGAGTCTCGCTCTGTTGCCCAGGCTGAAGTGCAATAGTGCCATCTCAGCTCACTGCAACCTCTGCCTCCCGGGTTCAGGCAAATCTCCTGCCTCAGCCTCCCTAGTAGCTGGGACTATAGGCACCCACCAACCCCCACTCCTAATTTTGTATTTTAGTAGAGACAGGGTTTCACCACGTTGGTCAGGCTGATCTCAAACTCCTGACCTCAGGTGATCCACTTGCTCTGGCCTCCTAAAGTGCTGAGATTACAGGCATGAGCCACTGTGCCTGGCCAGATGAAATTAATTTTAATAGTACATTTTACCTAACCTGATGTATCCCTTATCATTTAAATATGTAACCAATGTAAAAATTATTGAGATCATTTACATTCTTTTTTTCATATTAAATTTTCAAAATCCTGCACGTATTTCACCCTTAAAGCACATTTCTTTTTAGACTAGCCAATTTCAAGTCCTCAATAGCCACGTGTGGCTAGTGACTACCATCCCAGACAGCACAGCAAGAACACTTCCGTCACTGCAGAAAGTTCTGCTGAACAGCCCTAGTCTAGACCAGAGGTTAGCAGCCTTTCAGAGCAGCAGGAAAATGTTTCAGTGCTTTTTCTTCTGACATTAAGAGGTCTGGTAATCAAAGGAAGAGAAACATTCTTGTATCTTTCTGGAAAAGACTGGTTTCGTTCATTCAAGGAAAAGGGCAAAAAGGAGACCAGCAATTATATTTGTGGGGTCTTTGAGATGGATTTTTTTCATTGTGGTAGAACCCGTGAAATGTGTGAAGTGCACAACTCTAAGTGTGAGAAGAATTTTATAAATATACACCCTTGTAACCCACCCAGTTGAAAACAGTGACATTTCCAGCACCCTAGAAGGTTCCTTTGTGGCCCTTCCCTCTTCCTTGTGAATACTGCATCCCAGAAGTAACAGAAAAATCAGAAGAATTTTTTTCTCAGATAGAAAATCAGAAATATTCTGATTTTCAACATTGTCCATTAGTTTTGCTTGCTTTTGGACTCCCTACAAATGGAATCATACAGTTTATACTTTCTGTGCTTGGCTTATTTTATCCAACTCAATGTCTATGGGATTTTGTTTTAAGATCTGATAAGATCTGGTAAATTTCCAGAGGGCCCAGAAGAATCCCTCCCCTAATTTAGGTTGCTAAAAGCCCTATCTGCCCCAACATCATCTTATTTCTCTTATTCACCAAAGCATTGACGGCCCACAGTGAAACAGGAGAATATTAGAGTCCCTAAGATTTTGGCACCTGCAGGTCTCAGAAGTCAAGATGCAATCATGCCAGGCATGGTGGCTCACGCCTGTAATCCCAGCACTTCGGGAGGCTGAGGCAGGCGGATCACTTGAGGACAGGAGTTTGATACCAGCCTGGCCAACAAGGTGAAACCCCATCTCTACTAAAAATAGAAAAATTAGGCTGGGTGCGGTGGCTCATGCCTGTAATCCCAGCACTTTGGGAGGCCAAGGCGGGCAGATCACGAGGTCAGGAGATCGAGACCATCCTGGCTAACACAGTGAAGCCACGTCTCTACTAAAAATACAAAAAATTAGCCGGGCGCGGTGGCGGGTGCCTGTGGTCCCAGCTGCTCGGGAGGCTGAGTCAGGAGAATGGCGTGAACCCGGGAGGTGGAGCTTGCAGTGAGCCAAGATTGCACCACTGCACTCCAGCCTGGGCAACAGAGCAAGACTCCGTCTCAAAAAAATAATAATAATAATAAAATTAAATTTAAAAAAATATATATATATATATAAATTAGCCAGGTGAGGTGGTGCACCTGTAGGCCCAGCTGCTCAGGAGGCTGAGGCAGGAGAATCACTTAAACCCAGGAGCTGGAGGTTGCAGTGAGTCAAGATTGTACCACCGCACTCCAGCCCGGGCGACAGAGCAAGATTCCATCTCAAAAAAAAAAAAAAATTGCAATCAAGCAAGACAAAAGGGATCAAGGGCTCTGCTCATCATGTCCCCTTAACAACATTCGGTGACTTGTGATAGAGAGAGAGACTCAGGGCCAGGAATGTGGCACTGGGCCTAGTAGGACTTTTTCTGACTTCCGGTTTATAGGCAATGTCCAAGGAGATAATGAGGACCTCCATCTGTCCCACCTCAATATCCACTGTCAATCCTCTCTTCATTTCCCTCCCTTTAAAAAAATTTTTAACCACTTCTGCATTTATTTTTCTGGATCTGGAGCCTGAAACCCTAAAGAAACCAAGGAACCAGTCTTCCTTCCTCTCCCCATCAACTTGTATCTCAGGGAGGTGCCTCTCTCCTTTGAGCAGCAAATCAGGAAGACTGATGGGGGGAGGGTCAAAGCTGCACTAGGGGTCAAGTCACTGGGTTCTCAGATGGAAATGGCTCTCAGAGGACCTTGCTACTGCTCCCTCCTCTCTCTCATGGTTTCTGGGCCTCAAGAGCCTTACCTGTGGCTTCTTGTCCCTCTCCTCCGGGGATGGGTCTGTTTCTCTGTATACGACAGCTTTGGTTACCAGCATATCAGGATGCTGCAGTTTGGCCTCCTTGATGGCCAAAGCCAGGGCCTGGTGGTAAAGAACAGCAAAGGAAGAAACCATGAAATATCCAAGATGAGAGAGACTGTGAAGAACAGCAAGGCCTCTAGTGCACAGCTGGAGAAACTGAGGCCCAGGGAGGGGCAAAGTCAAACAACTAAAGGGAGAGACTAGAGCTCAGGTCTTCTGGATCCTTCTGGCTCCCATCTAATGCTCCTTCCTTGGGGGTTTCTCATCTGAACAGGGTCAGCAAGAAGTGGACACCTTCTCTGCCCATGAGGGTAGCCATCCATGGGTAACCCAACATAGGAGGGATTGAGGACAGGGCAGTGGCACTGGGAAGAACGGTCCCTACCCCCATACCTGGTCTTGATCGACATCTTCATCCCCAGTAATGATGATTCGCTTCTCGATCCTCGTCTCAGAAAACCCTCCTTTCACAGTCTGCAGAGGGAGAGGGAGGTGAGGTCACTCTTGGGTCCTGTTGGGGCAGCAGCCTCAAGAGGGGACCTACCCAAATCATCTCTCAAGGGCAGGACTGAGAACCAGCAGTTACCTTCTCTCCTGACTTCCTCAGATTTTTTTCTTTTCTGGTTTTGGACTTCGAACTGCAGATCTTGCCTGCTTGCCACCACTCCCCAAAACTACCAAACCACCCCATCTAGGACTTCCAAGCCCAGCTCCAATGCTGCCTCTCAGACCCTGGTTGGCAATGCTTCTGTCTTCCTGCCTTGGTATTCCCTGAGCACTGAGTCTGTCTCTCTCACAGTTCTGGACCTCTCTGCCTAGTGCCGACCATATGTGTGTCTGTGGCCTTGTTCACCTCACCAGGCTGCCAGCTCTTGAAGGCAGGGTCTGTATTTTGTTCATCTCTATATCCCCTCCTCCCCCACTCCCTCACCCAGTCTAACCAGGGCAGTGCTGAATGCAGATTTGTTGAATGAACACATGAATGAAATGTGAATGGTGACAAGGTTCTGCCTTAAGCGACTTCAAACAATACTACAAGAGAAAATTAGATTGATGATACTTATGACCTCTGCTATTTTCTGAAGGCAAGGGGTTTGGACAAGTTTAGAAGTAATAACTGAGGCAGGACCTAATTATTTGGCATGTTAAAGCAGGGTGGTGTCTGTGGGGAATCCCAGCTGGAGTCAGGAGTGGATAGAAAGAAGAAGGGGCTCCCAGTTGGCAGGGACTTTGGGAAGAAGAGTTTCCTGAGCTGTCTGCTGTGGGCATGGGATGTAAAACCTCCCATAAAGCTTTCAGAGAAGTCAACATTGCTCAGTAATGCTTTTGCTGAGAGTGGGTTCTTTGTGGGGTACGTGAGAAAGTGCTGAATCCTGTAGAGGCGCAGGCAGAGGCCAGGACAGGCTGTGCAGGAAGGCCCAGTACAACTGACCAGAGTTCTCCTCTGATGGCTCATCAACCTGGCTACTCCAGGCCTCCAGCCCTGGCTAGGTGCCCTCCTGCCTTCCTCCTGGCCACATAGGTGTGGATGCATCAGCCCACCTGCCTCCCAACTAGCCCTTGTCCTTATTGCTGGGTCACCCAGGAAGGCTTCCCTCCTTTCGCCCTACCTCTTCCTGCCTGAGCTCTGACTCACACCCTGGTCCAGGCCCTCCCCACCAGGCCTGAGTTATTTATTATCCATCTCTCTCCATACTTCTCCCTCTTCTTTCTCCCACCTATCTACACATCCTGGTGGACCTGATATTCTCTCCTCAAACCTATGTTCACTGGGTTACTCTCCAATCTAAAAGCCTTCATGGCTTTCCAATCTCCCTGAGGCCCAGATCCTCCAGAGTCAAATGTGTCCTGGTATTTGTTATTTGCTCTATATTCCACCTCCCTGCCCCCAGTGCAACCTAATTTCCTAGTTACACCCCCTACATGTGCTTCTCATGTCCCATAAACAGGCCTCACTTACTGCTACATCCAGCAGCCCCTGGCACAGAGGCCAACACAAAGTTGACACTCACTAACATCTGCTCAACGAACAAACAAATAAGCAAACACACAATTTCTGTTTCCCTCTTCTGCTTTGCTTAGAACACCCGCATCTGTCTTCTCCTCCCTCAGGTGTCCTGCCTGGCTTTCCAAGACTCTACTCAGTCCCTACTTCTTCCAGGAGATGCTTCCTGACTCTTGCAGGGCCTCCCATATGTCACCCCGTCTAGATTCCTCCAGCACCTTCTATCTACAAGGCGCACACGCCATGGTTCACAGTTACTTCAAAGAGGAGAGTATTGTTCCCCCTAGCCTGGCTGTCAACGCCGTGTGGGAAGGGCCCATGCCTAGAACAACATGTGGCACAGGACAAAGCGCACAGTATTCCAGAAGCTGGTAAACACTACAGGTTTTCTCTGTCCACTTTACAGATGGCGAAGCCGAAGCAGAACAACAGTCATGACCTTCTCGCCTGCAGCTCGGCTGGGGGCATGGGGCGCCCTGCTGCTACTCACTTTGGTGACATGGGTGGTGGTGGAGGTTGAGAGGGTTTCCGCAGTGGCGCCGTAGGTGCTGGTGAGGACATCTTTCCCGATGATCTGCAGAATATAACCACCCCCCACCCAGGGTGTCAGGTGAGGACACTGGGCTCTGGAGGGGTGGGGGCGGGATGGGGTAAAGGGCCCTGTGAAGGTGACGTTTCGAAGCCAAGATGCTTTGAGCCATTAAGAATTCAAGAATACTAGAATCTTCAGAAAACTAGACCCATCAAATTCTCAAACTCTGGAATCTGAGATTCCTAGACGCTAAGATTCCTGAGGCCCAGAATCCTAACAATACCCTAGAATTTAAGAATCCTGGCATCATGGAAGAATGACCAAAAGGATCCAAGGTGGAAACAGAGCCCTCCTGATGCCCCATCCTGTCATAGCCAGGTGCACGCTCTCTGTGGAGCTAAACAATGAGAACCACAGACTTGAAGAATGCAAGAGCTGAAAGAGACCCTATAGTGACAGACTCAGGGTCACCGGGCAGGCACCAACAGAGGCAGGTCCAGAATCCAAGCCTCTGGCCTCCTAGTCCATTGCTCTTCCTGGTTAGTAGGGAGGGCAGATGCAAAAGAACCATCAGCAGCACCACCAAGGTGAGGGGCCGCTTCACCCTCACATGCCACCAATGCCCCACTTACATGTGTGGGCAGTGGGGAGAGGGCCACTCATGAGATTCTAGCAGGCACCAGGAAGCCCTGTGGGCATCTAAAAAGGGTCCAGTTTCCTGGCTCTGCACCTAGAAGGGTGCCTTCTGGCCTCAACGCTGCACTTCCTGCCAGCCATACATGGGTCCATGCCCATATTCTCAGTGTGGAGTCCCCTAGCCTGAGCTGGCCTTGCCCACTTACCGGAGAAAGAGAACGGATTTCCGTGGCCACCGTCTGTGGGCCTGGGATCATGGCAGCTGCCCCCTTCCCGGACTTGAGACTGTTCTCCTGGGGAAACAATAGTGCTCAGATGGCCAGCTCTCAGCCGGGTGGGCCCCCAGGATGGGCGGAGCACATGGCCACGTAGCTATCACGACCACAAGGTTGAGTAGAAACAGTAGAAGCAAAGGACTGAAGGCATCGTTCAGTTCCGCCTCCTCTCATTCATCCCTTGCTCACTCAGGCAACACACTCGTTCACTCGCACATTTGCACACTCGCCCATTCAACAAACATTTACAGACTGTCTGGCGTTAGGAACACTGTAGTGATCGAGACGTGGCATTGTTCTCCGGAAGCACTAGCAGAGGAGTTGCCAGATTCAGGCTCGTGTCCTGCCCTGCCACCTTCGAGCCATGTGACTTGGGGCAGAGCCACTTCCTCTCTATGGGCCTCACAGATGCATCTGTAAAAAAGGACCCTTGCCCCAATCCCACAGAGAACCTATGAAGCTAATGGAGTAGAAAAGGTTTTGCAAACCAAAATACATAGGATAAATATAGGGGCGTAAGCTGGCTATTTAGAATATAATAATAATAATGACTTTCTGAGTGCTTGCTATGTGCGAGGCATCATTTTAAGGATGTTACATGCCTCATCTCATTTAATTCTCATAACACCAGTTGGGCATTATTTTTAATATTCCTGATTTACAGATGAGAAACTGGAGGGCAAGAGAAACTTAAGAGTTCAGTCTCCCAGCAAGTTAGTGGTAGAGCTGGAACTTAACTCCATGTTGTCTGACTCCAAGTCCGACACACTCTGCACGCCACTCTGCCCTTGGGAATCTTTCCCTTCAGACAGCTCCCTTGGCCCTACCTTAAATTCTAATTGCTAGATCTTCCTGGAATTGTCCCGACTTACTGCCCCCGATGTGGCGCCAGGGCCCAGCTGCCTGCTTCTACCTCCTACTTTCTGCACCATCTCAGAGCTCAGCCTTGTCTGTCCAGGGGCCCAGAACTGTGTCCATTCTGCAGGTCCTCAGTGGCCTTACCTCTGATTCTGGTCCGGGCATGGCACTAGATCTGGACTTCTGTCTACCAAGGGACAGGTGAGGACAGAAATTTGCTGACTTTCCCCTGCCGCTCCTACACCTGCATCCTGCTGAGGTTGCCAGCAGCCTGGTTCCTTGGTACTGCACCACAAGGCATGTTCCCAGATGCACCTGCAGTTCCAGAATGTGGCCCAGCAGCAGACTTTCCAAGGGCAGCTTCCGGGCTCAATGCTTCCTTTCCCCTTAACAGCCACTAACACCTCTGAATCCTAGCATCATTCTGGGAAGTTCTCCCTTAAAGCCTCTTATTCTCTCATTGTTCTGTCTTTGCCAGGGCAAAGCCTCACCTCCACCTTCACACTAAAAACAGAGGCCACCACTAGGGACATCAGTCATTCAAAACAAGGCACCCTCTGCTCCTCCCTTCCTCTCCTGTATCCTTGGCCAGTCCCGTCACCTGCCTCCAGGAGGAGTGGTTCCTCTCCCTGACCAAGGCAAACTCAGCCCTCTCTTCCTCCACATTCAGGCTGTCCTCACTTGCCACCCGCTCTCTGGGCCACCTCGGCTACTCAACAGCTTCTGCTGCCTCATGGAGGTCAAAGTCCCCTATCCCTTCACCTGTAGCCCAGATCTTTCTTGGACCCCAGGCCTTTAAAACCAGTTGTGTCCTAGACATTTTCCCCTGGAAATGTTCCACAGGCACCTCAGACTCATCTGATTTCGAACGGAATTCACTGCTTCTTCCACTTCCAACACACGCTTGTCACTAAAGAGCACTTTCCCCCATCGCTCTGTTTATATCAGCAGTTCTCCAACTTCAGAGGCATCAGCTGGAGGGCTTGGAAAAACATACACTGCTGGACCCCACCCTAGAGTTTCCGAGTCAATAGGTTTAAGGAGGAGCCCAAAGGACCTGCCTTGCTAACAGGTTCCTGGAACCACATTTTGAGAACCATTGGCTAATGAACGGTATCACGAGCTCATCTTTCCTCTTGTCCCCTGAACATCCTACCAACGACCAAATCCTGTGCTTTCCCCCATCCAGGCATCCCTTAACCCTGACCCCTTCTCTGCATCCACCTCCTTGCACTCCAGCCCCACCCCAGCCTGGGCACCAGTGTCTAAGCTGGTTCCCTGCCTTCTCTCTCTGTCTCTCCCAGTGGCATGTGGGCCCCAGAGCTCAGGGATGTTCCCTTCTTCAAGCTGGATTCACAGTGGCTGGTACAGAACTGTATACATCATGGGTGTTCAATCAATACTTGTGGAAGGAAGGAGAGAGAGAGAAGGAGGGAAGAATTTTTTGCTCAAGTCCCTCCTCCACCGAGGTTGCTAGAATAATCTTTCTAAAACACAGAAACACATATCTGATGACATCATGTCCCTAATGTAAAAAATTTAAGTGATTCCCCATTGTCTGCAGGACAGAAGTTTGAACTTGGTATATGACATTTGAGGTCCATCAAGCTCTGGCCTAGCCTTCTTTTCCAGCCCTTCCCCCCCGACTCCTCCTCCATGTGCTTGACATCTGGCTTTCTCGACCACTGGTCCTTCCCCAAATGCTGCGCTCCTTCCCTTCTGCCCTTTGCACTTGCTTTTCCCACTGTCTAGAATGCCTTCCCCTGGGACCGTACTTTATCCTTCAAGCATAGCTCACTCAAATGTCCCTGCCTAGGGAAAGCCTTTCCTGGCTCTTTCTGGCAGAGCTGTCACCCCATAGCTGTCCTCCTGGTGGCCCCTAGGATAGCGTTATTACACTGTCCCATGAAGGCAGGAAAGAAGTAACTGCAGCTCACATCTTCAGACCACTTATTATGTGCCAGGCACTGTTCTCAGGGCTTTGCACAGATTGCTTTGGTTCCCCCTCACATCAGCCCTTTGAGGTCGTGCTATTACTGCCCTCTACCCTCACCCATTTTACAGAAGTGAAAACTGAGGCTTGGAGAGGTTCACGTGATTTGCCCAAGGTCATCCAGCCAGGAAGTGGGACAGCTGGGCCTTGTTCTCCACTGTATGCCCAGAACCTAAATACAGGGGCACAGCACATTAAAGGTGCTCATGACAGTCATTTGAATGAATGAATTCCAGCAGGCAGTATAGTTTCTTCAACTGTATCCCCCATACCAGGCAGATAGTAGAGACCAATAAATGTTTTTGGAACAAATGAATGAATAGATGGATGGATGGATGAGTAAATGAATGGTATAAGTGCCTGCTCACCATACGAACGGATTTAAATTTAGCCCTACAAGCATCCCAGTGACACGTGGTGAAGGACTGAGGGGAGAGGAGAAACTGAGTGACCAGGGAAAGGTGTGCAAGCTGGTAACTAGTTTGGACTTACTGATTTTAAAATTTCTGTGTATTCAAAACCTACCTGCTGGCTAGTCTAGATTGATGGAATTACCTTCCTGTGTATATGTCATGGGGTTGGCAAGAAAAAGTATTTGAAAACAACTTCTCAGTGGCTCAAGATAGATCTGGCTCCAGCACTGCTACCTTCCCTAGCCCGAATAGCGGCTGCAACCGCAGCCCCAGCCCCATGTGGCCGATGTTTACAATGGTCAGGATTAAGGGAGCAGAGCAGAGTGGCTGGGGTTGAAAGTGGGGCTCCTGATGTCAGAACGCCTGGGGATAACCTGGCACTACCACTTATTGATTGTGTGACCTTGGGTAAGTCGCTTTACCTCTCTGAACTTCAGTTACCTCATCTATAAAGGTTGTGGAGGGAAGAGCATCCACTTCACAGTGTCTGTGAGCATCCACTGAGATTATCTACTCAGTAGTCTCAGCACATTGCCTGGAACCACAACCTGTGTGCCAAATGCTATCTGTTCTGTTTAATCATGAAGGGATCTAGTGTTGCCGGGGTCTCTTAAGAACTGCAGAATGGGGATTATTGCCATTTTACAGATGAGGACACCTGAGGCCAAAGGCCTTCCTTCATGGGTCAGACAGCAAATAAGTAGCAGAACCATGAGGTCCCTCAATAGGGAGGGCCCAAAAAATCCTGTTTCCAACTTAGGGTCACCGCACGCCATCTACTGACCAAGGCAAGGAAGTGGTCTAAGGCACGAGACAATGTGCAGCCACCAGGATGGGTCCACAGGAAGGACTCCAGCCTCACCTTCAGAGTGGAGGTGAGATGAGCCAATGAAATCTCAATGCAAGATGAGATTCGTGGGTGCCAATAACCAAAGAAGACCATTCTCTCTCTCTCTTTGCCGTGGCTGAGATGGTCTAGATAACTGACACTATCAGTGGGGATTCCATCGCCCACATTACTCACTTTGGAAAACTGAGGCCTGACTGTATGTCCTGTGGCAACTAAAGCCCCAGATAATAAATGGCTGACTTATGTCCCGTGCCTGATGCAGCGAGGGCAGCTCACAACTTCCTGAAGCAGCCAGGCAATGTTAGCTTGTTCTCTGGCTGTTTGGCGGGTCAGGGGGCTGGTCAGAGAGGGAAGCCTCCTGGGTTCAACTTACCATGGTGGTCGATATGGTCTCCGTGGTGATGGAGGGGGTGGTTGCTATGAACTCCCTCCCCACTGAGGCACTCCCATCAACCTGCTGACCAGAGGAGGAGTCGTTAGAGCTGGGGAGAGCCGGGTACACCTGCAGCATCTGTCACCTGGGCTCACGGCCTCCCAGTTACAAAGTGACAGGCTGTGTGAGTGAACATCACTGGCAGGGGGCTGCACACAGACCAAATCACAGAGGTGCAACAGGCCCTCATTACATTTCAACCAGTGTATTTGATAAATAAAAAATAATCTCAGACTATCTGGCAAATTCTATCCAAATTGCAATGTGTGTAATCTTTGACCTAGCAATCTCTAGGAACTGACTCTTTGGATATAACCTTTGAAAAGCTCACCGAGAAGTACGAGCAAGGAAATTCACGGCAGCGCTGATCATGAATTGCACAAAACAAAAACAATCACAGGGCAAGCCATTGGGAGACAGTGAAATAAATCAAGATTTGCCTCCTAACTGAGATGATCAAGAGTAAGGTGGGTCTATGTATGCCAGCAAGGAGTGATCTCCAAAATAATTACTAAGAAGAAAGGTAAGGTGTAAGAAAATGATCACTTCTGTGTAAACATTGTTAAGTATATAGAGATGTAGGTATCTGTATTGGAATAGGCTTATATTTTTTTCTGGGTGATATTATAAGAAAAATCCCATTTTGTTCTGCTTGAATTGTATAACCATAAACTTTTTTTGTTGTTTTGTTTTTATGTCAATAAGGGTTACTGGGCTGTGGGATCTAGGGCCAATTTTAGTTTCTTTATACTTTTCTGTGTGAAAACACAACAGAAACACGTGTTACTAAAACAAAACAGGTCGGGGGGAAAGCAGCTTGCCCAAGGTCACACAGCTCATCAGAACTCAAGAGTCCTGACCTGTAGTAGGCGGCCTCATAAACTCCTACCATCATTATAAAAGTGGGAGAAAAAAATCTGGAAACAAAAGAATTGCCCATGTTGTATTGGTTTATGTCTTATTTCAGTTTTCTCTTTCTCTCTCTTTTTTTCCCTGCCACCCAACCTGGAATGCAGTGGTGGAATCATAGCTCATAGTTCACTGCAGCTTCGACCTCCTGGGTTTAAGTGATCCTCATACATCAGCCTCTCAAGTAGCTGGGACTACAGGCATGTGCTACCACGCCCAGCTAATTTTTGTATTTTTTGTAGAGCTGGGGTCTCCCTATATTGCCCAGGCTGGTCTTGTACTCTGAGGCTCAAGCGATCTGCCTGCCTTGGCCTCACAAAGTGCTGGGATTACAGATGTGAGCCACTGTGCCTGGTCTTATTTCAGTTCTTGAGAAAAAGGTTAGTCTCAGAGCAAAAAAGCTCCTAGCATTGTAGCTCTTCTGGCCAGGAAAAACCAGGAGGGCATCTATCAGATCCTCAATCTTAACTTCCTAAGTTTAAAAAGCACAGAAGGAGTGCAGGGAATGGACTGGAAGTCATGAGCCTGTGCCTATGCCTGACAGCTTTCTCCAGGTGGTCAGGATGCTGCTTCTTGTCAAGACACATGATCTTTGGTTTTCTTCTTTCACCTTGTTCATTTTACTGATCTGATGTGGAACTCTAATGCATAAAAAATGACCCAAGGTGAGCTATTCTGACTGAAGATGAATTGGGATCTCTCCCTCTTCTCTCCCCAAGCAGCCCCTGAGATACCTCAAGAAACCTCTCCAACTCCTCCAAGCAATGTGAATCCCAATCCACTAGTCCCAATCCACTAGTCAGTACAGTCCTCCCAATATGCCCAGGAGGAAGGGGTAGACAGGGTCATTCCCATTTTATGGATGGCTAAATGGAGGCTTTAAGAGGTATGGTCTGCCCAGGACAGGAACCTGCTTTACCCGTTGCCCCTCCCCAGGGCTCAGGGAAGACACTGAGGCACAGAAGAGCATCAGTATTAACATATGGGTTCCAGGGAAGCTGAGATTAAAAGAGTTGGCCAAAGGGTTTGGCCACAGCAGTGGGGACCCTACCACCAAATGCCCAATACCCATGCTTAGGGTACATTGGAAGGCACAAGTTACCTGGGTGTTATCCATAGCGGAGACTCTGGTCTGCAGTACGGCCTCCGGCTCAATCTTCTTTCTAATGGCCAGACTGCTGACAGTCATGGTTTCCGTTTTCACGGGCTGTAGGAAAAGGAGGGAGAATGCTCTGTAACTGAAACCCTAGCATGACCCTTGCTCACAGACAATTGGTCTGCAGGCTATCTCCTATCCCCACAGCTGGCCACATCTCTGGAAGGGTACTCAGGACAGGTAAAAGAGTCATTGTGTGATATCATAGACAAATAGCCCACGAGGAGAGCCAGGACCACCACCAGGACCAGGCAGGTGCCTGGTGCCACACACCCTCATGGTGGCTATATGCTGTTTTTTAGGCTACTATTAGAACATCTACCATTTCATTAACATACTCTATGACAGGCCCCGGGCTAAGTGTTTTCCTTGTATACATAATGTCACCAAATCCTGGTGAGCTCACCACCTCTCAGCTGCTTCAGCTGAACTCTTCTTTTTTTGTTTTTTTTTCCTTTTTTTTTTTTTTTTTTTTGAGACAGTCTCTCCCTTTGACACCCAGGCTGGAGTGCGATGGTGCGATCTCGGCTCACTGTAACCGCTGCCTTCCAGGTTCAAGCGATTCCCCTACCTCAGCCTCCCAGGTAGCTGGCACTACAGGCCCATGCCACCACACCCGGCTAACTTTTGTATTTTTAGTAGAGACAGGGTTTCACCATGTTGGCCAGGCTGTTCTTGAACCCCTGACTTCAAGTGATCCACCTGCCTCAGCCTCCCAAAGTGCTGGGATTACAGGTGTGAGCCACCGCACCCGGCCTGGACTCTTCTTTAGAGCAAGAGCCACACATGCTTGGAGGCCTACAGCATCCAGGCAGGAGATGTCAATGAGCGAATAGGGTTTGTTGAGGACTGGGGTGAAGTAGAGAGCATGTGGGGTCCATTTGGGTATGGCAAGCTGTGATTATGACCTCTGAGTATAGTTGTTTTGTTGTTTTGATTTTGTTTTGTTTTTCAGATGGAGTCTCGCTCTGTTGCCCAGGCTGGAGTGCAATGGCACGATCTCAGCTCACTGCAACCTCTGCCTCCTGAGTTCAAGTGATTCTCCTGCCTCCCGAGTAGTTGGGATTACAGGTAGGTGCCACCACGCCCGGCTAATTTTTGTATTTTTAGTAGAGACAAGGTTTCACCATGTTGGTCAGGGTGGTCTTGAACTCCTGACCTCAGGTGATCCACCTGCCTCAGCCTCCCAAAGTGCTGGGATTACAGGTGTGAACCACTGTGCCTGGACTTTTCTTTTTCTTTTCTTGTTTTGTTTTGTTTTTAAGAGACAAGATCTCACTCTGTCGCCCAGGCTGGAGTGCAGTGGCACGATCAAAACTCACTGTAGCCTCGAACTCCTGGGCTCAAGTGATCCCCCTGCCTTCTTGCCTCAGCTCCTGAGTAGCTAGGATTACAGGCACAAGCCACTGTGCCTGGCTGAAGGGGATTCTTATAGATGGTTGCAACCCTGTAACCCAGCCATTCATCCAGTTAATCATCTATCAGTGCCTAGTATATGCCAGGCCTAGAAGAGCTGCCACCTGGAGGGACAGCAGGCTCGTCAGCCACTGACCTGACCGCTTTGGATAGTGCTGGAGCATAGGCATTACAGGGCAAGAGGGCAGGGGGGCAATACTTCTGCCGATGGTGGTCAGGAAAGCAAGCCCCTGCTAGGAAACTGACATTTGAACTTGGTCCTGGAACATGATAGGTTTGTAAGGCACCAAAAGGGAGAAAAAAAACCTGCTCAGAGAGTATAGCATGAAGTGAGAGCCCAGAGTGGCTAAGCTCATATTTCAATGCCAGGAATGTTGGGGAAAGGAGAGTGTAGGAGGGAGGTTGGGTCTAGAAGAGATGAGGGGGCAAAGGAATGATATGGGCAGACGTGCCTTAGAGAAATCCCTTTGCAGCTCTACAGAGGAGACCACAGAGAGGCCCAGAGACAGTCTGTCCCTCCTCAATGACCACATTTCCTCTCTTCCAGGAGTTTCCATTACCACCCTGAGACCCCAGGGCCAGATGGATTTAAACTGCTTCCCCTTCCCCGGGAAGCCCAGACCCCGGAGAGACAAGCCTGGGCCCGGATCAGGAAAAACCATTCAGCTTTCAGACCAGGCTGCAGGAGCCCCCCAGGAGTCCACAGACGCATGCTCGCTGCTGGTGCCATGCAACACAGGTGGGGGGCAGGGGGTCAAGTAAGACCAGACTACCTGTCATCGCTCGACCTCAGCAAGCGATGGGGTCACGGGGTTAAAACACCAAGGAGCGCGTGTTAGGGGTAAACCGAGACGGCAAACATGCGAGCACAGAACCATGCTGTTCTGCGGAGGGGCAGTCATGCAACACGAGACAGAGCTTCAGGCTGCAGGCTGGGTGCTCGGTCTTCTCACGGGTGGCCCGGGGCCCTCCGAGCATGCGGTGCCCAGTGGGCCCGGCTCTTGAGGAAGCTCCACTGTACCTCAAACTGGGGCATATCCGGGGTGGAGCAGGCCCCTCGATCCGGGCTGTCCTCAATGCCCCCAGACTCATCATCCTGGCTGGGGGCCCCCTTGTTGAGATCCCGGGAGAACACCAAGCCCTCAGTGTCCGAGTCGCTTTTGTCCCGGTCGAGCTCAGGCAGGCTGCGGGAGAAGTCTTCGAAGGCGCTGCCGTGGTAGTCACCAATGACCGTGAAGTCCACCTCAGCCTCCAGGCTAGATGTAGAGCTGACCGTGATGCTGGAGCACTTGCGCTCAATGGCCAGGTGGTTGTCCTTCAGGAACACCGTGTCTCTCTCCTGGTCCTGGTCCTCATCGCCCGTGTCACTCTCTGGGGCCCGGGGACGTGGTGGTTTGACTTTCTCCTCGGAGCCCTCCCTCAGCCCTGCTCTCTATGGCCAGATAAAATCAAAAGAATGGGGATGTGGGGTGGGGAGAGAGAGAGAAAGAGAAATCAAGATGGTGAATGTCAGGAGAAATCTCGGGGCTGTGTCGACATCCCGAATGGAAGAGCAGGCCAGGAAATGAAAAACACCCCAGGAAAGGTTCCTTGAAATCATAACAAGCTTAAAAAAACAAAAACGACTCAAGAGTGGAGATGCCCCTTTCCGAGGGTCTCACACTGATGGCAAAAGCAAGTACAAAGCAAACGTCCTGCCAGTGAGTCCTGGACAGGAGGCTCCATCCAAGGGTATTGGATCTGGGAGCTTATTGGAAGCAGCATTGCACGAAAGGCAGGGATGGAAGCCCGGACCCCAGGCCCATCCGTGCAGGCGGGCGTTGAGAAACAGAAACTAAGGAGGGAGATCCAGGGATTCAGGGAGACCCAGGAAGGGAAGGCAGAGAGGTTGGAGCCAAGAACTTTGAGGAACAAAAGAGGAAGCCAACATGTTTGTCAATTCCACTGAGTCTCCGGGGGAGGGGTCAGCATCGACTAGAGAGAAGAGCAATTCGGGGTCAGGCCTTTTGGGCACGAGCTTCTTGGGAGCTGAGTGCTACACCAGCTCCACCCTGAGCTCCATGAGTGGATCACGGGCAGGTCAGGGAGTAGAGGCTCTGGTCCCATCAGTGTAATTGACAACAGCGGGCCAAGGCAGTGCCTCGGGGAACCAGCAACTCTTGTCCGACATACATACCTCTCAACTGGCCTGTCAGGGATTAAACACCACACACACATTTTTGGCTGGTTCATAACATTCTCTTTAAAGACCAACCTAATACCCACGAAAGATTGTAAAGAACTTGGCTTCTGGTTCTAGGGATTCAGTGGGCTTAGACATTCACTTGCTAAGCGAGCCTCCATTTAGCCAGTTTCTGGAAGGTTGAGAGGTGTGAGGGAGACATTCCAGACAAGCCAGAGTTGAGCAGCATAAGAGGTGCTGCCACAGCAGGTGGGAACCTAAGGCGGCGATGCATCCTGGCCGGGTGAAGGTGACCGGGTCATCAGGGCACAGAGGGGCTGCAGAGACCTGAGGGCCCGAGGGGCTGGCGAATCTCAGGTGCCCCCCATTCCCAGGGGTGTTGGCTGCTAAGTTGGTGGAGCGCTTCTCTTCCCTGACCGCATCTCCGGATTTGTTCTGGATTAGAGAAGACAGTTAGTCTTAAGGAGGCAGAAAGAAACTTGGCAGTGGGACTGAGAGGGAACCAGAAGCGAAGGATGGAAACCTCTGGACTGTCAACTTTCCCAAGGCGGGAGAACCAGGGATGGGAAAGGATGAAGAAAGATCGCTGGACAAGCCAAGCAAGGTAGGCAGGAACCCAGCGGGTATGAGCGGCAAGGCAAAGCAGGTGTGTCATTTGCTGGTGGTGGCGCCACCTTCTCCATGGGGGTTGTGTGACCCTCTGGGCACCAGGTCACACCAAAAGCTGAGGGTCTTTGTGGCCAAGCTAACATGGGCCAAGCAGAAAAGCCCATCGTTCAGCCTGAGCTACACCCAGGCCCGTTTAGGGAAAAAACTCACAGGGATGGATAAGCAGCCTCTGATTGCAGTAATGACGAGGGGCCACTGAAACATGCTTCTAAAAACTACAGAGCATGCGGCCAGCCCCCATGGGCGGGGAGCAGCGGTGGGGGCGGGGGCTCACGCGGCCAGTTACCCCAGTTCCAGTAGCTTCTGCCAGCGTGGTTTCACAGCCCGAATCAGGGGACACGGGCTCTAGTTCCATGCGCGCTTCCTGGTAGGTTGCAGAAGTGTCCTCCCCGAAGTGTCTGGTAGCCAGAGGTATCACTGTGGAATGTGTGGCTTTGGGGCTGGCAAAGTCCCCTGGGGGCTGGAGTTGGGCAAAGCCCAGGTCTGAGAGCGTACTCCGCTGCTGCTCTGCCTGTCCCACGGGGGCCTCTGAAGACAAGTCATTTGGAAGAGCCCTTGCTTCACCCTCGCTCGTTCGGCGAGTTTCAGCTCCGTGGGTCTCAAATATCCGAATTTTATTGGCCACTGAGGTCTTGCTAATATCTTCTAGGGAGCCCTCTTGGATCCCAGCCTGGAAAGAGGTCATCTCCCTTTGCTTCCCTGAAGGGAACCCAAACCCCAGAGGTATGCGCCCCTCAGCTTCTTCAGGGACTACTCTTGGCTTTCTGCTGGCGATGGGAGGAGGCCTGCGCTCACCTCCTGTGGCAGGGGACACCACAAACCCTACTTGGTCCTTGGGCTCTGGGCTGGCTTTTGAAAGATGGACATGTCTAAGAAAGGGCTCCCTGAGCTCCGAAGGCTCCCCTGACCCATGGGAGGTTGGGCTTGGAGAAGCTTCCTCCAGAGCTGCCAGGTCCTCAGAATGACCAGGGGAGGCCGAAAGGGGAATGATCACCTCCATGTGAAGAAATGCTGAAGCCTCGCGGTCCTTCAGCTCAGCCCCTCCTTTCTGGGTGGGAACCACTCCCCTCTCTTTGGGTGGGAAGTTGCCTCTGTCTGGTTTGGCTGGCTTCCTGACATTCAGAGGGATGGCCCGAGGAAGGGCGCAGGCCTGGGGATCGGAACGCACACCCCGTCCTCTGTGAGGAGGGTGCTTCTTCAGTTCCTCTGTGGGACTTTCCTCAGCCTTTCCCAGCAAATCTCCACTCACAGGGTTCCCTTCCTCTTGGGCTGCGCTGGCTGTCAGGTGGGGAAACTCTCCTTCCACTCCCCACTGGGCATCTTCCCAGCCTTCAGCAAACGTCTGTCCTGCAGGAGATCCCTTCAGGTCACCAGGTCCTCCATGGTTCTTGGGGGTCCCTGCCCCTTCCTCTGGGGAAGCCATGTGGGCTTCGTCCTTGCTCCTGCTGGAAGCAGCAGCAGAAACCTTCAGGTCTAAGGAATTCAGCGTCGGCCTGGGCTCACCTCCAGGAGGGGCATCCAGGCGCCCTTTTCTCTCCTCCAGGGGTGGAGGGAGAACTTGGTCTTCTGAGTCTTTTTCTTCATAATTTAAATAGAAGCTCCTCTCTGCAAAGGAGGTATCAGTTTCATTGCTCGACTCAGCTCTGGCTTCTGCGTGGGCTGGATCCAATAGAAACGACTGGAGTCCTCCCTTGTTGGAGGCTGGAGAGAGGACGTCCACCTCTGCTGGCCTGGTCCCTGGAGCAGTGGGTCTCCCACAAGTGTGGGGCTCCTCCAGCCCCTTCCTCAGGTCTGTCTGGCCCTCCGGCTGACCATCTGACATGCAGCGGTTCCTGATGGTTGCCTCTCTGGTGTCTGCCCTGAGCTCAGAACCCTTGAGGAGCTTTTCTGCCAATGTGCGGCTGGAAGCCAGGGCAGCCCCTCCTGGGCTTTCCCTGATCCAGGGGCCTTCCTCCCCCACTGACTCAAAGTCTTCAGGACTCGCAATCATTTTTCCTTGTTGCTGGGTGTTTGCTCTTCTGTTTCCCACCATTTCTTCTGTGGCCACTTCCACTTTGAACTTGTCCACCAGAACGTCTACCTTGGAGAGTCTGCCGTTGGCAAGGATACCAGCAAGGCCTGCCTGCCTTTCTTCCTGCTGCATGGTGGTCACTTTTAGGAGACCGAGCTCTTCTGGCCTAGTGTACTGTCTTTCTATAAATACCCAATGCTCTGAACCCTGTGTTTCAATTGGAGCAAGAAGAGTTAACATGAAATATCAGGTACCTGAAGAATGGGTGAGTTTTTCCCTTTGTAAGAGGGGACCAATCTACCACTGAAATGTTTGACTTTGGGACAGCACATCCCCAGAACTGGCTGGGGAGAGGAAGGCATGACGTGCCAGCCATTCTCATCAAGGTCCCTCTTCCCATCAGGCACTTGATAAATTATTGACCAATTTTCCTCAACCACTGCCCCCAACTTGATAAAATGGGATGAGGTCTTATGCCCTCCCCATGTCAGCCATGGGGAAATGGAGATCCACAGATGGGCCAGGACCCTTCCTCTTCCTCTTTTAATAACATAACTGCCACCGTCAGAGGGGAAAGTCGTTTCCATCACATAGAACCTTTGAATGTTAGAGTCAAAAGTACTCTTACAATGTTATCCAGTCTCATTTCCATATTGTGTAAATGAGGAAACAGGTCTAGAGAAGGTCTGTGACTTGCCCAAGGTCACTGTTAGTAGAAGACAGAGTCAGGAAAAGAAAGCCTGATTTTTGAGGCTGGAGATCTTTGCTAACTTACTTCACAACCACGGAATATGGGTGTCAACTGTGATCTAATGGCAAATTGAAGGGATGCATTAAGTTCCACAGGCCACAGCCTGAAATCGAACCTTTCTACGAGGGCTTCTGGGAAGAAAGCAGAGTAGTCATGGAGATACCACATGGCCAGGTTAGTGCCAGGCACCACAATGGCTTAAACAGCTTTAACATCGTGGTGTTCAATCTAAAAGAAACAAATACCAGGGCCCATTCTAATTCTAACAAAACCCATAGAAAGAGCAGAAAAGGACTGAATAGAATGCATCAAGGAAGGGAGAGAGGTAAAGATCTAAGCATCATCGTGCATCAAAAGCACCAGAGGCCAAGCGCGGTGGCTCACACCTGTAATCCCAGCACTTTGGGAGGCTGAGGCTGGCAGATCACGAGGTCAAGAGATCAAGACCATCCTGGCCAACATGGTGAAACCCCATCTCTACTAAAAATACAAAAAATTAGCCAGACATGGTGGCATGCACCTGTAATCCCAGCTACTTGGGAGGCTGAGGCAGGAGAATTGCTTTAACCTGGGAGGCGGAGGTTGCAGTGAGCTGAGACTGTGCCACTGCACTCCAGCCTGGCGACAGAGCGAGACTCTGTCTAAAAAAAAAAAAAAAAAAAAAAGGCCAGGTGCGGTGGCTCACACCTGTAATCCCAGTACTTTGGGAGGCTGAGGCAGGAGAATTGCTTGAACCTGTGGGGCAGAGGTTGCAGTGAGCCAAGATCACACCATTGCACTCCACCCTGGGCAACAAGAGCAAAACTCCATCTCAAAAAAAAAAAAAGCACCAGATCGCAGCACTGTTAGGCCATCTCCCAACAGCCTCTACCTCCCCCAAGAGTTCTTCAAACAATGCCTGGGAGGGGATGATGGACTTCTAGGGTGGTTAGAAAAGCAGGAAAGTCACTGGGCTTTTCATCTTGTGGCCACAGGATACTTCCCACAAAATTTTAATGCAAGTCGGCTATGTGACAGAAATACAGAGCTGCCCTGGTAAAGTTGGGGGTGTGGGCGGCCTTAATGCCCTGAGGTACCTACCTCCTTACTGCCCCAACTAGAGCCCCTCGTGATACAGATATGGAAACTCAGACCTGGAGAAGCATCTTGCCCAAGGCCATACAGGGAGCAAGTGGAAAGGCAGGCCTTGAACTCAGTCTCTGACGCCACGTTCTGTGAAGTGTGTCCTCTCCACCCTACCATGACCACCTCCACAGGGAGACATGCCCAAAACTGCTCCTGGCAGCAGGAGGGAGAAGGTTTATATGACCTTGGGCTCCTTTTCAGGTTATGACTTGGTGAGGAGTCTGTTAATCCCACCCCACAGGGAGGAGTCTGTCAGATCCCATAAAACCTGAAACATTTTGAAGGTCCAAGAGAGCATCATAAACCCTCTGTTCCCCACTGTGTTTTCAGAAAATCTCTCTGTCAGGGAATCAGAACCCATTAAAATAATCTTGTCCATGGGAAAGCAAGATAAAAGGAAGGGGGGAAGGTCTAGGTAAAGTCTGGGGTGGGTTTCTGAGCTTTTACTTCAGGTCATTAAGCC
The DNA here is from genome assembly GCF_028885655.2 of Pongo abelii. NCBI lineage: Eukaryota > Metazoa > Chordata > Mammalia > Primates > Hominidae > Pongo > Pongo abelii. The sequence goes on along the minus strand of NC_072006.2, from coordinate 40,372,293 downwards.
TTCAGGACTACAGCTCCTGAACCATCCCAAAGGGACGTGCTTTGAGAGCCTACAGAAGCTAGGTCCCTTTGCTCATTTCCTTGAGAAGCAGGTTCCTTCAGCTGCCTCCATTCCAGCTGTACTGACATCCGCCTGGCAATGATGGCCAAAGCTAATCAATGTGCCTCCTTCTGGAACATTCCTGCCCCAATTCTAACTGGCAATTAGGCTAGATAAGCAAGAGTGAGTGGCGCAGGTGCTGGCAGAGAATGAAAAGTAAGACTCTGCAGGAAGAAAGGGGAAATGTATAGTGCTTGTTAGTTACTATGTGCCAGGCAATACCAACCCTTTGTCTAAGTTATTAAATTTAATCCAAATGGCAACTTGTGAAGCAGATATCGTTATCCTTATTTCAGAAGGGGAAACGGTATCCCAGAGGGGAGAGGCCATGCACAAGATGACAGGCTGAGCAGCAGGGGACAAAGTAAAACGTAGGATCCTGAAGAGGAAAAGAAAACTGAACAAAAAAGAAAAAAACTTCCACGGTGCGAAGGCACGGGTAGAGCCACACACCTGGCCCGAGGGGTTGGCGTGAAAGTCGTTCTAACCCGAATCACAAGATGGGATAATATTAGGGTAGCCCCAGGTAGCCGCAGCCCTGCAGCCATTCTTTCTCAAGCCAGGGGACCGTCGGTGTCTTGCTCAGAGCGCCCCCTGCCGACAGACAGGGGCACTGCAGCAAGGGAAGCTAGCAACAGGGGTGGGGAAAAACAGAGCCAGTTGGGCTCACAGCTGTCTGCACCCAAGGCACAGACAGGAAACTCTCCAGCCTGGCTGTTCTCCTGAATCCAGGCTGTTCAGGCCCCTCCTGGAGCTCTGGGTCACATTTGGGGGCCTGCCTTTTTTTTTTTTTTTTTTTTTGAGACAGAGTTTTGCTCTGTCGTCCAGGCTGGAGTGCAGTGGCATGATCTTGACTCACTGACACAGCCGCCTCCCGAGTTCAAGCGATTCTCCTGCCTCAGCCTCCCCAGTAGCTGGGATTACAGGCACGTGCCACCACACCTGGCTTATTATTATTATTATCATTATTATTATTATTATTTGTATTTTTAGTAGAGACGGGGTTTCACCATTTTGGCCAGGCTGGTCTCGAACTCCTGACCTCAGGTGATCCGCCCAACTCAGTATCCCAAAGTGCTGGAATTACAGGTGTAAGCCACCATGCCCGGCCAGGCCTGCCCCGGCAGGGGGTCCAGGGTAAGGGGCCCTCCAGAAACCATGTCCTGGGAGAAAGTGGGAAGAGAGTGAAGTGTTCTAGGGAAGGGGAGGTGTTCAAGTCTCCAAAGGGCTGGCCTGGAGGAGGATGCAGAGCGGCAGCAGGCACCACCGGGCAGAATGAGACCTACAGGCTGCTGATTTGAAAGGGCAGGTTTTAATTCAACACGAAAACTTCTCAATAGTTAATGGGCTGCCGCCAAGGACAGCAAAAGTGCCTGCTGTGGAAGAGGCTGGATGGACATTTGCAGGAGAATGATGGGGGGGTGGGGTGCAGGTTGTGGGCTCTGCTCCCCAAACGGGCACCTGTCCTTGGTCACAGGAGCATCTCTGTGTCCAGGGCATCTCTCTGGCCCTGTCCTTGGTATGCTGTTGACTCCTGTCCGATTTCCCTCAAGAGAGTGCGCGGATAGTTTTGTTTTTATTTTTAGATGGAGGAAAAATTCATAGAGTAGAAGTATGATTTATGTTTTATCACTTATGTAGCTCATTTATATCTTTCTTAAGGTTCCAGCACGTTTGCAGCAGCTATAGAAGTTTTCTCTGAGAATGGAGAAAGGTACAGGCCCTCAGAGGACAGCATACGTCAACAGGGGAGCAGCAGATATCGGGGAAGAAAGTTCTGCCCAGATGATCGCTCAGTACCTTCCAACCCTGACAGTCCATGAAATCCCAGGAGAGGAGGGAGTGCATCCTCCTTCCTGGGCCTGGATTCTATACCCAGCATCCATGCAGGACCACAGGAAGTTCAAAGAGCCCTCCACTTGCTGCCGCCCTGGGCATAGAAGCAGTGGCCTCCTCATTTCAAACACTTGCCTGACCAATCTCTCTACAACCCTAAGGATACTCCTTAGAGAAAGATGTCCACTTTTGCCTGCCTCCTTGATGGGCCCAAGCTCCAGGGGAATTCAGGGAAGACACAGGCAGGGGATGCCTGGAATGTCGTGCCCTAACTAGCCACTGCTAGACCATTCAGGCTTCTGAACAGAGACAAGACCTTAAGGTAGAAGGCATTTGGGTGCCATGACCCCTGACCCTAAGCATAGAAGTCAGAGCCTGCCTCTAGCATGATCCCTGACGCTAAGCATAGAAGTCAGAGCCTGCCTCTAGCATGACCCCTGACCCTAAGCATAGAAGTCAGACCCTGCCTCTAGAGTCACCTGCCTCACCAGGGCCTGAAAGAGGGAGATCATTCCTGCCTCTCCTTCAAGGCCAAAGGCAATGCAGGCTGTTCTGTCTTCCCAGAATGGTTGCAGTCCTGTCCCTCCTGAGAAACAATGGATGAGGGAGGGGCTGGCCCTTTATGGATCTCTGGGATGGGGACATTTCCTTATCACAGCATGGGGACAGCATGGGTTACCCATTGCTTCCATCTGCTTGGCAGAATCTGGCACATTCCCCTCACCCCAGAGAAAGGGTTTTCTTAAGACCACAGAGGGTGGTTCTGGGTGGGCAGGAGGAAGGGGCACAGGAAGGTGAAGACAGTAACCTCAGGAGATGCTGCGAGGCTTTTCTGAGTGAACACTTCCAAGCCTGCGGCTGCTCCAGGCTCAGGTACCAAGTCCTGCTGAGAGATGTCCTGGGTCCTCTGGGACTGCAGGGGAGGCCCAGAGCCAGAGGAAAGGGAAAGAGGGAGGAAGGGAAGGAGAGACAGAGACAGGAAGACAGGGAGAGAGAAAAAGTAGGAGAGAGAGACACACACACAAAGTCCATAAATAGCCCAGCTTTTTAAGTCCCACATCTGTAGGATTTGTGGATTAGGTCAGGGAGTAGCCACTCTGTTGGGTGAGCTCGGGAGGGACTGCCCTTCTGAACCACTTAAGGGAGGCAGGCCCACAGTCAGCCCCAGTGCCCTTCCCCCATGGCCTGCCCACTCTCATTCAGAGATGTTGGAGCCATACCATTTACACTCTGGCTCCAGATGTCTCTGGCTTAGGCTATGGTTCAGTCGTGCAGTTTGGATTACAGCCCCCTTTAAACACTGAAACTTGGGTTTGGCAAATGGGAACAGTTAAAGTTCCCTCTGTTTTCCCCTTGGCCCAGATGAGGCCCAACAATATACGAGGAGGCTTGCTAGGAATTCTGGATGACACAGGCATCTTCAGGATGCCCTCCACAAAACTGATTTTGGGATCAGGGATTCTAGTCACCATCAGCAATAGCCCCATGACTGCCCAGCACCTTCCAGTTGAGAAAGTGCTTTTATATTCATTATTTCACTCCACTTTCCCAACTACCCTATGGAATGACCATTTTGGTCCTCTTGTAGATGGACTAGGCAATGCGGCTCAGAAATGGGAAGTTACTCACCCAAGGAGCCAGTCTATCCTTGTCTATGGCACCTCCCCATCTCCCAAATCTTCAAAGGCCCCTAAATGCCAAGGGGGGCCTGTAAGCCAGTTCTGAATGGTCCATAGCTCCAGGGTGAGCTCCTGGACCATAGTTCTTTCCAGCAGTGGACTATACTTCTTGCGGCTGAGCGGGGCTGGGAGGTGGAGCAGATTCTACCTTTTAGTAAGACCCATCTTCTAGCAGTTCCAGCTATCACCAGCAGGTGGGGCACACCCTACACCAGGCTACACTGAGACACTCCAGAGCTCTAGACCTCACTTCCCAGGGCTCATCCTCCCCTTCTCTTCTGGAGACTCACTCTTTCAGTAGTCTCTGCATCCCACCTCGCCCACAGCCAGGCCAAGCTTGGCCAGCCCACATCAGGATTGATTAGAGGCCACGCTGAAGGGCAGAAGAGGGCACTGTTCACTGGATCACTAGACCAGCCTCCGCCACCCAGCCCAGGGTCTTGCTTGTGCCAGAGGCAAACAGAGGCCCTTCGTGGATGCAGAGGTCTGCCCTTCTTCCACGGCACCAGCCTTAAAGGCCCCCAAAGCATCCCTACTTCTGTGACTCACAAACCAGAAAGCCACCCCAGTAGCTCTCTCTGGACTTAGGCCTTACTAGACAAAGCCGTCTGTTATCTGGCAGGTTCAGGCCATAGTAGCACTGATTCAATAAAATGCTCTGCTAATTAGATCATGGGTGCATCACCAATTTTCAAAGCATTAGAGGGCAGCACACATACAATTGACTCTCTACCTGGTCTTTATGTGATTTGGTCTTGCTCCTAGGCAGCTGTGATTTAATAGCAAATACAATAGCCTGGGTCACAAGAAAATTGCATTCTGGCTCCTCTTCCATCAGCTAAGACACTGAATAAGTCCTTCCTCTTTCTGGGTCTCAGTGCCCCTATCTGTAAAATGAAGGTTCTGAGCAGGTTCCCAGGGCCCTTTCAACTTTTATTTTATTTAGGAAAGGGGAATTTTATTTCTTAAAGAAAAGTCATCTGTGAATGCCTCTAGTTAAATTAGTATGCTTGACTTTAACACTTTGGATTGAAACATGCTTTCTTTATCCTGATTTGACGTTAACCTCCTCTGTGGAAGAGTCTGGAACTCTCAAGTGAAACAATAACTCATACTGCGCATCCAGGTACTCTGCTAGTCCCTCTAAGTGCATTATCTCACTTAATCCTTACAACATCCCCATGAAGTAGATGCTTTTATTATCTCTACCCAACGAGTCTCAGAGAGGTTAAGTAACAAGCCCAAAGTCATCCAGCTGGCAGGCAGCGGAGCCGGAATTCAAACCCAGGCAGTGTAAGTCTACACCACAACCATATTTGAGACCAGTAAGCAATCGCTTCAGGGAGAAAACACCTAAGTATAAACTGGGGTAAATATCGCCAAGATTTAGCAAGGGCTAAAAATACTGACTTGAGAGTCTAAATGCAGTGCTTCCCCAAATCCTAACTTCATCTCTTCTTCAATCGAGAAAACACCCCACTCTTTCCACTCAGAAAGGCAGGTCATGTGAGATCCTTTTCTGAAGCCTCAGCAGCAGGTCTGATTTCTGTGAAGGGCCCATTCCCCTCCAGTGGACTACGAAGCCCCTTCTAGGAGGGACCACTCCCCAATCCGTGTTTTCACAATAGGCACAACAGGGTCTGGTTCTGGAGAGAGCTGTTGGGATTCTCAAAATGTAGTGCACATGAGAAGTCTCTGCAGCACTTGTCCAAATGCCGATGCCAGCACTGAGTCCAAATATCTGATTCAGTAGGTCTGGGCTGGGGCCCTGAAACCTGCATTTCTAACCAGCACCCCTTCCCCATTATACTCGGGCTGATGGAAGGGGAGTACGCCAAGCTACCATGGGTCTTGAGTTTTTCAGGTTTTAAGTTGGTCTCCAGGACCCAGGATTCCAAGATTTAGTGAATTCATCTCCCTTAGCCTAATCTACCACCCTCTCCATCCCCACCAGCCCCTAAGCAGCAATGGGGGAAGCATATTGGTGTGGAGGATGAGTGTAAGTCAGGATGTAGCAACCCAATGCCTCTTTACCCAAGGCCCCTATCGAGGGGTTCAGGGCGACACCTACCTCATTGGCTTTCTCAGGGGTGCCCTTGGGGGAGGGGGAGGCGGGGGAGGAGGGCAGCCTGCGCTCCCATTCCCAGTCTCGATCCCGGTGGATGAGTTTGCTGTTGGGCTCCTTCAGGGTCCTCTTGAGCTCATTGATACTGGCCTGGTGCTTCAGCAAGACGTCTTCTGGCTTGTCTAAGAACTAGGGATAGATGGAGAGGGTGGTGGTGTTAGGGGAACAGCTCCAAGCAGGGGATGCAAGATGCAGGGATGATGGCAGCAGTCACCATCACCACCCTCCACCAGCAACGTGATTCCCACTCTGACCTGTGTCACCCTCATGGCAGCCCCAGAGACCAACCAGGGCAAGGAGAACCACCCCAACAGGTACACATCCCAAGGCACAGAGCACTGAAGATGAAAAAGAGATGTCTAATCAAGCCACCTTTGCTTCTCCCTTGCCTGGCCCTACAGCCTCTGAACAGCCAACCTCTACCCAAAGCCCACAGGTCTGGGTGAGTTCCCTGTGGTGCTATAAGCCCGGTCTTAGTCACAGAGGTGACTTCCCTCTGTTACAACTAAGGCATAGCAGGCGGCAACTGCCAGAGAGCTATAATAACTCACTAATCCTGTTCACTGGGCTGCTCTGGCTCGTTCAGGGGCCTCCTAGATCCCTCCTGGATCCCAGTGTCCACTTTCTGGCCGAGACTTGGGCCACTGTACTTAGCAGGATGCCCAGTCTGGGCCCCTCCTAGCCCAACATGCACAACTGCTCAGGCCCTGGGGAGGCCCACAGTACAGATCCTCCTCAAGCCAGGGACATCCAGAAGAATGGCCAAGCTCCCACACTAGGGACTGGGGCAGGAAAAAATTGCGTCTAGTCTCCTCTGTGATGGGACACTACCTTCCCCAACCACCCTGGACCTTCCAGATACCTTTCAGGTACTGACTCACCAATAGCAGACAGGGTGAGATACAGCCAGATAGAGAAACTAGAATGCTGTGGAGTGTTCAGGAAGATTAGGAGAATTAGAGACCAGGAAGAAGAGCAGTAAGTCCCGTGGCTGGGCACAAGAATTGAGCCAGGTATAGCCGGATCTGTAGGATTCTACCTATATGGGTAGTGTTCCTAGCCAGTGCAGCATGACAGTCATCTCCTTAGGTCAAGGGAGGACGAGCTTTGCGCAGGAGCTGGCAGGGACCTGCCAAAGCTGTTTATCTGGCTACTTCTGGGGCAAAATGGTGGCTGGCAGCCCAAGGACGCTTATCTGCAAGGCTGCTTAAAAATTCATGTTAACTCAATTCAGGACAAGAAATGGACAATCTCAGCTTATTAAAGTCAGATCAGCTAATTCTGGAAGAACCACTGGAAGGTAAGCTTACCCTTGGACAAAGCTAGAATCTTCCCCTGGGCTCATCTCTGGTACCCAAGGATCCACTATGGCTGACTCCTAAGCTACCTCAGGAAGGAAACCAATCCCAGTGAGGCTCCTGCTTTCCCTCCAGACATCTGTCTGTTCCTCGGGCATCCCTTCCCAAGCTGAGCTGTCCTCTGGACAATAGCTGTCTGAGAAGTCAAACCTGATGGTGCTTGCACAGGGAGAGGGTTTGGGCTGCAATGGGTAGTGAGTCCCAACCTGAGATGTGGCTTGTCGTCTTCCATCACAAACCTACCCCACTGCCTCCGTGGGTGTGTTATGTCCCTGAAGGCTGTAGGGAGCAGTGGGATCCTGGGATCCTTAAAGGTTAAGGGCATTGGAGAAACCTAGTCTGAATGCTTTGCTGTGCAGACAGGGGACTGGGGCCTGAGGGGAATTTCCCAAGACCTTCAAAGAGTTGGTGGCAGAAACGGGGTTGAAACCCAGATCTCAGAACTCCAAGGCAAGGCTCTTCTTATGTCCCAGTCTCTGGCCCTTTCCCTTGGCAGCCCAAGAATAAACCCACTTCTCTTGCAGTTAAAGTTCAGATGAAGAGTTGGTGACTGTGTGAGAGGGAAGAAGTGGTTAACATGGAAGGAATAATTTGGGAAGCAACAAATGGGAAGAAGACGAGGAAAGGAGGAGAAAAGGAGGAGGTTTCTGCCATAGCTGAGCAGTAATCGACCCTGCCTTGGGGAGGTGTAGGACTGGAGTTGGGGCAGATGCAGATGTGCTCTGAGGCACCTCCCTCCCCCACCCCAATCCCCACTCCCACATCTGACTGCCAATAGATACAAAAAGAAGCTAGGGGTGAGGACACAGGGGACACAGACGAGATGGAGGCAAGACCAAACAGTGCTGTCGGGGAGGAGATGAATCTAGGGAAGGGGTGGGTCAGGGGAGATGTGCTAAATGAAAGCACAGAATGGCCTGGAAGAGCTGGTGGTGCAGGTGGGATGGTCAGCAGGTGAGCTGCAAGTATGGAGGACTGGGTGAGCTGGGGAGAGGGTGGGAGGGCTGAGGAAGGAGGGAGAGATAGCCGATTGGCCAGGAGAGTCTAAGAAGGGAGCTGGAGAGATAAGCTTAGCGGGTGGCAGAGTGGGGAGCAAGGACGGCTGCAGAGGGGGATGGCTGGGGAGCAGAGATGAAGTTGAAGCTGAGATGGTGCCAGGGAAGTGAGCCTGGGATGGACTGTGGGATGGTGACAAATGAGCTAGGGATGGGAACGGCTGGGTAGGGAGGGACAGGTCCCATGCAGTACCTCCTGCTTGTGTCTCGGCGTGGTTTCCTGCTCCGGCTAGTGGGATGTGGTAGGAGGGAAAGAAAGCAGCAGGGTCAGTAGAGCAGATGGATTAGAGATACCACGATGGGCTTGGTCCAGCAAGGAGCCCAGAGCACTCACACTCGACCAGGTGGAGGCCAGGGCAGCTGGGTGGGCCACCAGCAGGGCAGTGAGGTAGTCGGAAGAAGGTACAGGTGTGAAGCAGGGCGCTGTCCCAGGAAGGCAGAGAAGGGAACTAGAGGCCAAGTGGGCAGAGCCACACTGGGCAGATGGGATGTGAGAATGGGGTTCCCTGTCTCTTGCTGTCAGTGGGAGCATGTTCAAGGCCCTGTGCTCACAAGGTAGATGGAAAGAAACCTGCTGAACAACTATACCAAGAGGAAGCTCTCCCTGGCCTGTGCGTGCACACACCTGTGTGTGTGCATGTTGTTTGCACATCTGTGTGCATGGATCTAAGGGTGACGGGTGCATATATCTGTTATTAAATGTGTGTGAGGCTGAGGTCATGCACTCCTGCATGAGCATGTAAACACAGATACTGGGAGTGTGTGTATGCACCTGAGTGGGGCCTGGGGAAATAGAAAGGGGACACACTTGAACCTCACACTCCTGAGAGCTGTTGGTGACACCTGGTCATGCTCTGAGGAGGAAGAGAGCGGTGCAGATCCAGATCCCAGTCAAAGGGGCAAATTAAGAGTGTGCAAAAGGAGGCCTGAGTCCTCTAGGGGACAGAGTGCCCCTCTGGAAAAGCAGGGCAAAGCTGGGGAGAGTATAGGGCAGGCAGCATGCCCACTCCCATGCCTGCCCCATCCCGGCAAGGGCCAGGTATTGAGAGATGACCCAAAGGCAAGGCCCTGCCATGGTGCACTCCATAGCAAGGGTGCTTGGCCACAGCTGGAGGCACGTGAAGGCCAAGGCCGAGGCTAGACCTCAGGTCAGCCTCCTGATCCCCAGGGCAGAGGGTATGAGAAAGCCAGGCTCCTACCTTTAGCTCCTTGATCTTGGTTGGAGTCCTGACCTCTCCCTCCTCAGCCTCTGACCGTCGCCCCCCAGACTCGCCATCCTCATCCCGCTTGTCACCGTCAGGCCCTGCATCGTGGTTCTCGCTGACCGAGGCTGGGCGGGAGAACTCTGCTGAAGTGGGTGGAGATAGCCAGGCAACCATGTGAGACCGCTCCCAGAGAACAGAGAACCAGCCCAGCCCTGCCCAACCACGCCTGGAGTGGAGCCACCTCTTCCACACCCCTCACCCATTGCCCAGAGGGGTGAAGTAGACTTCTGATCACATGGTCAGTGAGTGGCAGAGCTGCCTCCCAGCCCAGGACTCCTTCCTGGTTTCTACAGCACTAGAGCCTGGCTTCAAATCTCAAATCCATCTGTTCTTGACTGTGTGACCTTGGGTAAGTTACATAATATTTCTGGGTCTTGGTTTCCTCATCTAGAAGCAGTGCCTGCTTTAGAAAGCGGAGGTGAGGAATGAACAAGCTAATGTATATAAATATTTATGGAAGAGTGGCTGGCACAGGGTGAGCCTTCCATCAATGGCGGCCCATAAATGTTGCTGTTTTGGTTGTGGTGGTTGTGGTAGAATACTCAACTTGATCATCATTTAGCAACACACAAACATTGTGAGATTAGCTTTCCCAGCGAAAGCTAAAGTCCTAAAATTTGCAACTGATTTACCTTCTTTATAAATTAGGGAGAATTCAGGGAGATGCCTGCAATAACACCTTTCTCACTCACTGGTATTCCAAAATGCTTTTCTGAATAGGAAAGGAAGGGGTGGAACTAGACTTCGCATCAGGCATTGGGCATAATCCGACTATGCCCATGGATTGTGTCTTGGTGGAAAATAGGCTGAAAAACACAGGTTTAAAATAACCAGAGCTCAGATTATCCTTGGGGTTGGCCTAGATTTTAAAAAGAGGATAATTATCCTTTCTATTCATATACACTCACTTTGCAAAGTACGCATTTATGCATATATTTCGTTTGATTTACACAATACCCTATGTTGATGGCTGGAATGGGACTGACTTATCCCCATTTTACAGAGGATAACTGGAGACATCAAGGGGGGAAATATCCCACTGGTGACTTTTTGGTGAGTTGGGACAGGGACCAAGGCCTCCTGGCTTAGAGTCCATGCTTCTGTTCCTCTCCAATGAGCTTCACCAGCTCTGGGCTAACCTCTGCTGCCTGCCAGAATCTGGACTTCATTTGGCTCCTGACATAGTAATGGAAGCTACAGGAGAGGGACCTTTCCCTTTGCATAAACCCCAGTTGTCAGTCCTCTGTCTACCCAAGGAGAAGAAGGAGCTTCTTCAGCCTCAGACGAACCCTAGCAGAACTACACATCTTTCAAACATGCACAGGAGTCCTGAGACAAGTCTCATTTTCATATACCAGAAAAAGTATCAGACTTTCTTAATCACCTGGCAAACTCCTAGGTATCCTTCAAAACCCTGCCCAGTTGGCACCCTTTCTGCAGAGCCATTTCTGCCCCTTCTAGACTTAATTCCTCCCTCCTCACAGCTATTCTACATTCTACACATGCTTTTCCCATTGCTTGAACTACAACAAATGCTTACGAACCTGCTATTCTATGAGCTCCTCAAAGGAAAGGGCCAAACCTATTCACTCTAAATACTATACCCAGGACCCAACACAAGGCCTGGCACACATATAACACTCAGAAAATATAAGTAGAACTAACTTGCCTGAAGCCTGCCCCAAGGTGTTCTGGGAGTATCCACGGTTTCCCTACCCAAGTCCCCACTTTCCACCTTTTTTTTTTTTTTTTTTTTTTTTTTTGAGACAGAGTCTTGCTCTGTCACCAGGCTAGAGTGCAGTGGCGCAATCTCGGCTCACTGCAACCTCCACCTCCCGGGTTCAAGTGATTCTCCTGCCTGAGCCTCCTGAGTAGCTGGGACTACAGGCGCCCGCCACCACGCCCGGCTAATCTTTGTATTTTTAGTAGAGACGGGGTTTCACCATGTTGGCCAGGATGGTCTTGATCTCTCGACCTCGTGATCCACCCGCCTTGGCTTCCCGAAGTGTTGGGATTACAGGCGTGAGCCACCGTGCCTGGTCTTTTTATTTTTTATTTTTTATTTTTTTTTTGAGACAGAGTCTCGCTTTGTTGCGCAGGCTGGAATGCAATGGTGTGATCTCAGCTCACTGCAACCTCTGCCTCCCAGGTCCAAGCAATTCTCCTGTTTCAGCCTCCCGAGTAGCTGAGATTACAGGCGCATGCCACCACGCCCGGCTAATTTTTGTATTTTTAGTAGAGATGGGGTTTCATCATATTGGTCAGGCTGGTCTCGAACTCCTGACCTCAGGTGATCTGCCCACCTTGGCCTCCCAAAGTGCTGGGATTACAGGCATGAGCCACCGCGCCCAGCCCCAACTTCCCACCTTTAAGCCACTCTCTACAAACCTAAAAACAATAATGATGGGTACAATTTCTTAAGGTGCTACTATATGCCACAGAATATTTTCTAGGCATGATCTCATTTAGTTTTCCCTAGAACACAGCAAAGTAGGTACTATGTATTTTGTAGAAGAGGAAATAGGCTCAGGGAGTTAAATAAGTTGCTTAAGGTCACCCATCCATTCATTCAGATATTTATGAACCACTTCCGGTGTCCAGAGAATAGCCCACGGTGACTGTCAAGCTGAGATTTGAACTCAGATCTGCATAATTCTGAATCTCCCCAGTGCCCCATGTGACTTCTGAACATCACCTACAAACTCTAGTGTGTACATCCTGGGGAGAGACTTGGGCCCTGAAGGGTGCTGATTTAGTAGGTCTGGGGCAAAACCTGGGAATTTTCGTGCTTAACAATCTCACAGGCGACTCTGATGAAACGTGGTTTGTGCACCACATTTTAAGCCCTGTCTGCTTGCTACAGGACTTTATAGGGCCAGTTTTCATTGATGTTAAGGGCACCCATCAGTCCAACAGAAATGGGGACAGTGGAGAGTGCCATGTGGTTAGACTGTCAATCAGCCCAGAGCCTAGTAGAACCAAAAGAACGACCAAGAACGATGCCCTGGCCTCCGAGCAGATAAGGCATCATCAGCTCCACACTGCAGTCATAAGACACTATTCTCCTAGTATGATGACGACCATCGCAAGGGACACCAGCCTGCAGCAGACGGATGCAGGGGAGGAGGGGGAATCAGACCTGCACTGCCAGGCCCAAGGTTAGACCACAGGTTAGACTGGTGGATTGCTAAGCTTCTTGGGTAGGTGGCCCAAACCATATGGCTAAACCTAGGACCCCAAAAGACCACGACTCAGGGAAGTTGTGGGGAATCCAGAGACTGGTAGTGTCACATCTCAAGTGGGAGTGAGCTCTAGGTTGGGACTAAGCCACCAAGAGCTGCCCAGGGACAGCACTGGTCTTGAGCGGCCAGCCTGGTGCAGATGAACTTGGAATGCGTCTTCCATTTTCCTGCTCATTCTGCAGAACCCAGCATGCCCACTCCCCCAGTTCCCTCTAAAGACCTTTCCCCGCCAGCCCTCCAATTTGGGCCATACCTCCATCAAGGCTGCGGGACATGGTGTACCGTTTGCTGGAAGAACGCTCAAAGAAGGGTGCGGGCCGGTCAATGAGGGCGCTGGCCTGGCGAGTCTGTGCCTGGGTCCTCCCACTGTACCGGAACTTGGAGCCCATCACCAGGAAGCCCTTGGGTGGGGGCTCAGGGGACACCAGCCTGCAGCAGAGGGATGCAGAGGAGGAGGGGGAATCAGACCTGCAGGCCCAAGGTTAGACCACAGCTGGCCTTTCCTCCCACGACTCCACCAACTACAATTCAAAGTGGTCCAGGAAGGGAGGGACTTGGGGAAAGGGTGGAGGACTTTCCTAGAGTTCTCACTAACTCCTCCCCTGCTCCCCTCCATACACATGGCCTCTGCCCCATCCCCATTACGCCATCCAAGGTCAGGCTCACCGGAAGAATGTGTGATGCTCGATGCAGACCTTCCACAGTCTCTTGGCTGACCGGTGGTTTGGGAGCTTAAAGCCAATTGTGCTCTCAAATTGCTCATACTGGAAAACCAAAAGGGCAGGTTAGAGGCAGGGCCTGAGCTCACTCTTGCCACTAGCCCATTCTTTGTGTTTTTTATTTTATTTGTTTAATGTTTTTTTGAGACACAGGGTCTCGATCATTTGCCCAGGGTGGAGTGCAGTGGCGCAATCATAGCTCACTGTAACCTTGAATTCCTGGGCTCAAGAGATCCTCCTGCCTCAGCCTCCCAAGTAGCCGGGACTACAGTCAGACGACACCGCACCAGCTAATTTTTTGTAGAGAATGAGTCTCACTATGTTGCCTAGGCTGGCCTCCAACTCGTGGGCTCAAGCAATCCTCCCACCTCAGCCTCCCAAAATGCTGGGATTACAGACGTGAGTCATCCTTTCTGAACTCTTCTCAGGCATCTGCGACTTTGGCCTGTTCATTCACTGAATCAATAAGGGTGATGGAGCCCTTACTCTGTGAGGGGTCCAGTGCTAAACACTAGAGATACATGGAGACCAAGGCAGAAGATTCTAGTGGGGGAAGGGGCCCTCCAATAATAAATAAGCAAACAAGATAATTGCAGACACTGATCAGGGCTACAAGGGGAATGAAGGGAGATGTGTGGTGCAGCAGAACTGGGAAGGCATAGGGGCTCCTGTCATCTAAGGAAGAGCAGGGGATCCCCTCTAGACATAGATCTAGGTGATCTTGAGCTGACATTTGAAGAATGGGAAGGAACCAGCTATGTGAGAAGCGAGAGGGGGAGACACTTTCAGGTAGAGGAAACATCAAATGCAATGCACTCAGGCAGGACAGAGCTTGACTTATTCAAAGATCTCAAGGCCAAAGAGGCTAAAGCACCTTGGGCGTGGGGCAGTGTGGCAACGGATAGGTGGGAGAGGTAGGTGGCCATGGAAAGAGTTTGAAGTTTAGCTCAAGAGCTAAAGAGAGTTCCTGAAAGGTGTAAGCAAGGGTGTGGATGGGAAGGGGGAGTGGGCTTGCCACGATCTGATTTAAGGGACTTTTTAAGATCTCTCTAGCAGCTATGAGGAAAATGGCCTGGAGAGCACCAGAGGCGAGGGAGGGCAGTGAGAAGGCCCTCATAGGCAGAGGCAAAAGACGGGGGCTGCTGGAGGTGGGTGTGACGGAGAGGAAGAGAAGCAGATGGGTTCATGTTTATTCTACAAGTACAACCAAATGGGCTTTTTGATGGGTGAGATGTGGGGAATTGAAGGAAAAGAGGTGTAGACATATACATGTTTGCATTTGTGTGTGTTGTGTGTATAGTCGGGTCTGTGTATCTTAAAATGTGTACAAATTTCCGTACTTACAACACCTAAATACATGAACTTTACACAGACATGTATTCATTTATCTGTGTCACCTGGATGTATGTAGTTATACTTCTTTCCCACCCCCCCTTTTTTTTTTGAGATAGAGTCTTGCTCTGTCACCCAGGCTGGAGTGCAGTGCCAGCTAATTTTGTATTTTTAGTAGAGACGGGGTTTCACCATGTTGGCCAGGTTGGTCTCAAACTCCTGACCTCAGGTGATCCACCTGCCTTGGCCTTCTAAAGTGCTGGAATTACAGGTGTGAGCCACTGCACCTGGCCATATGTGGTTATACTTTTATTTAGGCTCCTCTCTCTCTCTCTCTGTCTCTCTCTCTCTCTCTCTCTCTCTCTCTCTGTGTGTGTGTGTGTGTGTGTGTGTGTTGGCAGTCCAGGCCTAGCTGCCAGGGTCCACTCCGTTCTAGTTGATTCCAGTGAGGAGGAGTGTTTCCCAAGGCAGGCTCACCTCCCCAGGCCGGATCTTGATATAGAAGTTACTCCTCTTGTAGGAGATCTTGAGGATCTTGGGCCAGGCAAAGCGGTTGATTCTCAGCCGGTCCCGGTAGATAAGCAGGCCATTGGCACAGACGCCTAACATGATGTCGATGCCCTCAGAGTCCTGCATGAGAAGAGACCATGGAATGGGAGGCCCGGGGTCCATGCCTGGGGACAGCCTGCCAGCCACCCCGAAAACACCGCCCTGTGCGCTGCTTGTAACGAGCTCTCAGGAGCAGGGTTGGAGCCTCCACGCTGGAGTCCCACTGACCAATCCCTCCCATAGTCATTCAGTCATTCACTCGTCCATTTAGGTATTTTTTCACCCACTCACTTGTTTGATCATTTGCTCTGTCAATCACTCAATCATTCATTCACCCAGCAAACATTTAGTGGCACACGCTTGGTGCCAGGCTATGTGCCAGGTGCTAGGGATACAGAAATAAACTAAGGCCTACATCTTTCCCTCACAATGCTCTCAATCTAGCGGTGGCTCAAACAGGTTCATAAATAAAATACATGGAGAAAATGATACAGATCATGAGAAAATAAAAGGTTCTGGAACTTCGAGGAATGAGAATGAGAACAGAAAAGGTTTCAAGTTGGAGGTAACACAGGGTCTGGCACACCAAGCCCTAGGGAAAGGCCTGATAGTTCTTTGGGGGCACCACCCAGACACTGGGGGAACCCAGGAAGCTGGTGGTACCTTGGCATGGTGCAGGTCTACTCCATACATGGAAAGCTTCTTGGCATTCTCTAAGAAGTGGATTTCTGCTTCTCCCGGGGTCATCCCCCTGAGGGAAAGAAAGTGATCACAGGTGACCAAGGGAAAGGCCCAGGCTTGAGTCCTGCTGTCCAAAGGTGTCCACCATCAGAACTCATGATTCTAGGAAGTCAAATAGGCTGAGCCTCACCCTAATCTTTTCCCTCTGCCCTCAGAGCAAGAGCGTGTACCCCAACTCCCACTTGAGCCCACCCAACCCCCAACTTCTGCCAAAGCTCAAGTCCAGTCTTGTTAGTCCAGGGAGCATACAAGGGCTGAGCTGGGAGTCAGGATTTTTGCCTCATTCTGCCACTGAGTTGACTGAGCTATAAATTCTACTTTTGCATGACCGTAAAACCATTGTTAAGGACATTGTTCATTATAACCACCCAGGGGCTCCTAAATTATTACCCACATAGGATATTTCTTGCAGAATTTAGTATCAGAAGCCACTTAATCTCTCCTAAGGAACAGGTGCACATTCTCCTTTCCGAAAAGAAGAGTTATGTAATTAATCAAGTTCCTTCTTTGCTTTGGCTGCCAGGAAACTTGGATTACATTTTATACTTAGTCACAGCAAACATTTATTGAGTACTATGTGCTGGTTACTGTTCTAAGCACTTTACACGTATTAACTCACTGAATCCTCATAACAACTCTGTAAGATAGGTATTATTATTATTCTCATTCTACAGATGAGAAAACCAGCACAGAGACGTTGAGTAGCTTGTCTAAGGTCACACCGCTATGAAGGAGAAGAGTCAGGATTTGAATCTCGACAATGTGACTTCAGAGTTTATGCTCCTAATCACTTCATTACAGGTCTTGTGTATCCTCCAGGCCTCAGTTTCCTGTGACCTGTCTACCTCTGGGCTGCTGTGTGGGATACTTGGACACGAGACGTCAGTGTGCTTTAGGTCCAAAGAGCTTTAGGGACAGCCCTTAGTATTTCTCCAGCCCATATTGATCTGAACATCTTTCTCTGAATTATTATGACTCTGCAAATCCTAAGATGTCTTGCTGTCTAGGACAGGGATGACAAATAGATGGCAGGCAGGCCACTACTCCCTATTCGTATGCCCAGGTGGACATTGCTAACCCGGGCATTGTAGGGAATCGGTGTCCTACTCAACACAACACCACAGCAGTCACTTTTAACCAAGCAGAGTTAGTGTGTGACTCTCAGAGACAGCATTTGCCACCCTTGACCTAGCATTCATCACACCCAGCAGGCTCTTCCCCATGTACACGATCCCTCCACATCTGACTCTAGCCCTCCTCTCCAGATAACACCCACAGAACAAAAGCCTCCTAATCCCCTCCATCCTCAATAGTAATGAGACAATATCACCATACTCCTTTCCCTGGGTGCCGCACTTTACAGTTTATAATGCACCTTCACATTATTAATTATATCGAGTCCCCATAACAATCCTGGACTTACAGCCCTGAATACTTCCAGCTTAAAAGGACCCTACAAATCATTTAGTTCCAAGGGTTCCTCTCCAGGGGAACCTGTATAGAAGCAATGGCAAAGGGGAGTATCTGGGTTGTTACAATGACTGAGAAGGTGTTATGGGCATTTACTGGGTCCCAGGGATGCTGAACATTCTGCACAATGAATTCTCCTGCCCCAAATGCCAATAGTTGAGAGACACTGATAATCTAACTTTGTGCATATACAGGTGAAAAATGAGGCTTAGACAGGTTAAATAACCAGCCTACAATCACACTAGTTAATTATCGTCCAACTGCTGGAACGAGGTACTTTCCCCTGCACCATCAACTGTTCAACCCCTTGATCCACAGACAGCAACACTAACAGCCAACATGCAGTATGCCTTTAATATGTGCTATTTAGGCTTCCCAACAATCCTACAGGGTGGGTTTAACAGCATCCACCTTGAACAGATGAGGAAACTAAAGCATAGGAAGTGAAATGACCTTCCTGAGATCCTCTAGTTAGAAAGTGGCAGAGCCAGTATAGGAACCCTAGCAGGCTGGCTTTCGGGTCCAAA
This sequence comes from Pongo abelii, assembly GCF_028885655.2. Classification (NCBI taxonomy): domain Eukaryota; kingdom Metazoa; phylum Chordata; class Mammalia; order Primates; family Hominidae; genus Pongo; species Pongo abelii. Next base: position 40,354,296 of record NC_072006.2, on the reverse strand, counting down.
CTTTTGAACTCTACACCAAGATCTAGACATGAGGACACTTACTCAGAGACACAGTAGCGATTATTTTCTCCAGTTGGCAGATAAACTTATTCTCAGAGGCCAAGGACAGGGAATTATCACACCTATAGAGGAGCTTAAGAAACTTGGATCCCAAAGGGTCATCAAGGCCACATAGCCAGTCACTATCATTCCTATTTACAGAGATGATTTGCTCTCAGATATACCTCAAGCTAGGGGCAGAGCCAGGTGGGGTACAAACAGCACAGTATGCGACGGCCTAGGACATTCAGGCCTGCAAGGAAAGCTCCCACTGGCCAAGGGGCCACGGAAGGCCCTGGCTGGCACCCTCTTACCTATATGTCTTATGCAGCTCCATGATCCTCTCCTCCAGCTCCCGGGTCTGGTTAGGGGCGAAGCGGAGCTCGCTGACATAGTTGCCCACATGCTCCTCAGCATCATAGTCGCCCAGCTCAGCCTGCACAGCGTAGGAGCCCAGTAGGGCATGCGTGACAAAGGAGCACGGCAGCCGGCCCGTGATGATGTCTGCCCGCAGCTGCAGGCACAGGTAGTATCTGGAGATAGGGGAGAGTCAGCATGGGCACAGGGCCCTACTCCTCCCTAGATCCCCCAAGCACAGCTGTCCATCAGAACCAAATAGAACACAGCTCAGCAGAAAAGCATGTTTGTAGACATTGGCGCTTCATATATTGACAATCTGGGTATGGTCTCATGAGATGGTTTTGCAACATTTCACATGACTTTAAGCATTTTTGTGCATTTCTAAATCTGAGGGATTTGTTTTCTATTACGAGAGCATTTTCAATTTCTAACTCAATTTCAAGCTAAATAGGACTACTTTGCTGGTTTGGCCATTACAAAATGTTGTGTAGTTTTAATTATACAAGTAATATACTGTATTCATGTTGTGGAAAAATTCACACTTTAGAGGTGACTCTAAATTTCCTCTTGATGACCAGAAATGTATGTTTTGATTTATGGGTGTTTCTTACCTGTAAATGGCATCAAATGCTGTCTCTGATTCTAACAGCTCACTTTTTCATACCTCGGCCTTAGAGCCCCCCCATGTCAGCACATGTGACTCTACCCCATTCATTTTAACTTCCACATTGTATTCCATGTCCCAGATGAACCTGCTTGCCAATGCTTTCCCAAAACTTTCTTATTTTGCCTCCAGCTCTAAGTAAATTGTCTGAAAACAAATTGGTTTAAAGAAACATTTCCAACTACCAGGCCATGATTTTTTATAACTTTTATGCACACTTGGACGATTTTACAATTTTAGAACCATTTAAAACCATTTTTATTGCTGTTTTGGTTACTATGTATTAAAAAAAAGTTTCATTTTTAGCCAACGATGCCTCCCTGTCCATTTTTGTTACGTTTCACCATTTTTTTTCAACTGCCTATTTCTTTTTCTTTTTTTTTTTTCTTTTTTTCTTTTTTTGAGATGGAGTCTCACTCTGTCACCCAGGCTGGAGTGCAGTGGCGCGATCTCAGCTCACTGCAACCTCTGCCTCTCAGGTTCAAGCGATTCTCCTGTCTCAGCCTCCTGAGTAGCTGGGATTACAGCCACATGCCACCACGCCCAGCTAATTTTTGTATTTTTTGTGGAGACAGGGTTTCGCCATGTTGCCCAGACTGGTCTCAAACTCCTGGTCTCAAGCAATCTTCCTGCCATTGTCTCCCAAAGTGCTGGGATTACAGGCGTGAGCCACCACATCTGGGCTTTTTTCTTTTAAGTATCTTTTACTTAATATAATTCTTACTACTTGGTGACATTATTCCACAGTCAGAACTGAAGTCCTGGCAAAAAGTATGTGCAGCCTCAGTGTGTGCGCAGGGCCAAGGCATAGACTCAGAATCAGTAGCAGCTCAAACATCACGGGCATCGAGTACGGGCTTATGGGCATTCTGTTCAAAAGTCTCAAAATTCAGAAATCACTGCCAAATATTCTGACCAATCTTTCATTTCAGTCAATTTGTCATTTTGACCAGTTTATTTCGGGCCTAACTATTTTTGGCGAAATCAGCTGCTATAGCACCCATCTCCTGAGGCCATCTGTGCTAGGCAGTCCTAACTTCCTTCCTGGTGTCCCTGGAAGCACAGTGCCCAGGGTCTGGCACAAACAGGAGAGGTATCAGTAGGGAAGACCAGGGGGATTGAGGTTGTGCTGGCCTAACCTAACAGTCCACTTGGGAATGGAGTTTCAGATCCTGCTGCTGCCACATTAGCCCGCACCTGACCTCAGGGCTCAGAACTAGGACTAATGACACCAAAGCCCAGGACTGATCTGTTCCAGGAACATCTGTCTTATCTCCCAAGGCCAGAGTCAGCACCTTGACCTTGGTCGATGGCCTGGCAAACAGGCAATCAACATGAAGATGAAGGAGGGACCCAATGGGAGAGAGGGGCTGGCTTAGGAGCCCTTCCCTTGCTGCAGGGGAACTCCAAGCCCATATTTTATGTTGGGAGTATAAGGCCCATCACCTGGATGACACAGCCCCAGGATATCATGAAGTGAGACTATCTCTTTGGAAAGGGCTTAAGAGAAGGGCTTCCCCCTGTTCTGGTTTCCAGAAATGGGATAACCCCACGGAAGCTCCCATCCTGAAGGATGCTTTGCACTCATTTCCAATCTTCAGGCCATGTTATCTACTGGCCCTGAGGCACAACGAGACTGCACACACAGTCCACGCCTGCCCCAACAGTCCAGGATTTTCTCTGTGGGGAGTCCCAAGCCCCACTTGACTTCCACGTGCCTGACGTGTGCACAGAGTGGCATGCAGACCAAAGTCCTACATTCGAAGGCATCCCATTCTACTCCCTCCATATTCCCAAAGCTGCAAACTGGTGGCTCACCCAGCACAGCAGCCTTCACATGGGTCTGGTATGTCCCACCCAGAGATGGCCCATGCTATGTTTTTTTAAAGTTTGCATTTGTTGCCAACATTTAGAACTGTGGTTTTTATTCTTTAATCTCTAGGTTCATTTCAACAATCAGGCCCAATTCCTACATAAGAGCGATGGCTCGGAGGGGAACAGCAACTGTTTTAGGTGGTTTCTGTCCTCTTAAATCTACAAGGGGCCCCACAGTTCCCTGTGATACCTCCTTCTCTGACGTCAAGGGTCAGCTGCCACTGACCACTGTGCTTGCATCACTGTGTTTCGTACAATGAGTCAGCTTCCTGTGTATGATGCTGTCTGCCTGACCTCAGTAGGCGACTGCATTTGCAGCTGCTGTCACATACTGCCTGTGTCCCCAGGGCCAGGGGCCCTCATCCATAGTCCCACACAGCCAGCACACCTGTCTCTCCCTCCACAGCCCTCACCTTGTGATGTCTTCTGTCAGCTGGGCAGGATCAGGTGGGTAGAACTTGACTGTGAAGGCAAAATTCCAGGGGCTACCTGAGAGGAGATGGGAGAGAGATCAGCGAGGCCTGTATCAGTGGTCCAGATACACCATCCTATGGGCAGTTTTTCAAAGTTGTCTCCTATCTATAATCTCAGGACAATCCAATCAGGAAGGCAGGAACATTATTCCCATTTGACAGATTAGCAAACTGAGGCCCAAGTTAAGAGACTTGTGAGCTAGCAGTAGGAAGGAAGGTAGAAAGAAAGACAACTGACGCTGCATGCCAGGCACACCGTTAATTGCTTTACAAACATTACTTCAGTAAACCTCACCATAACCCCATGAGTAAGTCCTATGATTAGCCCCATTTTATAGATGAAGACACTGAGGCCCAGACAGTAAATTAGTCAGCCCAAGGTCACCCCGCTTGGAAGTGGCAATGCTGGGGTTCAAACCCAGGCCACCTGGCTCCTTGGTCTACACTGTAGTCTGGGTCGCAGGATGTTAATGATAAGAAAAAAGTCTAGATAATATATTAAACAGGTTTCCTAAATTTGGATTTGTCAGAGCTCTCACCCTGCTACTGTGCATTGCAACTCTCTGAGGGGAACATGCATTCAAGAATTTCCAAAAATGATTTGATTTGTTGTATCCATTTTTCACACAGCATCCTAAAAGATTAATGTTTTTCAGAACACATGTTGGAAAACTCTGCCCTGTATCATGTTGACTCCATCTCAGATGACAGGATTGGATTATAAACAAGACCTAAAATGTAAATATAATGGGCTAAATGTAACAAAGGGATATTTTAGGGGGATAATGCTAACCTCCACACTTAGATGTGAAAAATCAGTGGTACACATCTAAGAAGATACACAGGGGAATAAAGGCTGAGGTTATAGCTAGAAGCAAGCTCTGCAAGCCCAGAGAAGGGGTGGCCACTTGAGAGGGGATGAAGGCAGGTAGATATGAGGTACTGGACAAAATTAGCGAAAGTCTACATATCCACAACAATGGTCAGACCACCCCTGGGACATTTCAGGTTCCAGGCTCAAAATGGCCCCTGACAAAGTGAGAAAGCGAGGCCCATCCATGGCAGGGCTGTGGTCATGGACTGCTGGAGGCCACATCGTCACTACCATCCTTGTCTCTGCGGTAACTACCATCTGCACCATACAGATGTCACATCTCAAACTCTTACTAGATGCCAGTCACTGTGCTTGCTAAGAACTTTATGCACATGTACAGGGGTTTGATCTTCATAATCATCCTGAAGTTGACTTTCTTTTTTATAGATGAATTCTGAGAGGTTAAGTCACTCTCTCAGGGTCACTCAGCTAGTCAGTGGTAGAGAATGGGGATCCTAACTCTGGCCATCTGGCCCCAGAGCCCAGGCTCCTGACCACACCGACTCCTTGGAAAGAGCAGCTTCAAGGAATAACAATGGTCTCAGGAATTCCTACCTCAGGAATAATAATGGTAATAATCAATAATAATAATAATAAATAATAGCTAATACATACTGGGTGCTACTGTGTGCAGGCACCATTCTACATGTAATACTCATTTAACCCTCACAACAATGTAAATATAAGTACTAGCATTACCCTGCTTTACAGAAGAGGAAACCAAGGCACAGTCAACACAAGAAGCAGATGGAGTTAACATTCAAAACCAGGCAGTCTGGCTTCAGTGTCTGTCTGCTTAACCATCACACCAGATTGCCTCAGGGAAGCAAGAAGAAAACAGCTACTGAGCACCTACTATGTGCTTGGTGCTGTCCATACATATGTCATTGAACTGTCACCCCCACTTCATGAGGCAGGAACTACTAATCCACTGGCCAAGGAGAAGCAGGGGCCCAGAGAGGTGGAGAGCTTGTCCCAGGTACCCTACTTTGCCCTACCTTGCCCCAGGTGCACTGAGGTTTGGGAGGAGATACACCCAACTCTGAAGCTCAGGCCACAAGGACCAATGGCGCCACCTTCAGAAGGCTGAGGTGCTGTCACAGAGGGCAAAAAATTGCTCCACTGGGGCACCAGAAGGTAGGATGAGGATAAATGACTGGAAGTTACAGGGGTAGAGGCAGAGACTGTGGCTCTCCTGGATAAGGTACTTGCTAGGGATCAAGACTATTACTCGATGACTTGGGATGGCTACAAGGAGTTACATCCACCAGGCCTGGGCTGTGCTGGCAGGGGCTGCAGGCCACCTCTGGGAGGGATGCTGAGACCTGACTATTTGGTCCAGCCACCTGTCTTTCCCAAGCTCCTGGTCCTGACCAAACATCACACACTCGGCTGCCTGTATGTGTTCCGATCCCTTTAGTCATGAGAGACAGGCCTCCCAGCCAGGCTGGGGCTCCTGGGGGACAGCCTGAAGCCCAGGTGGAGGATCTGTCAGCCCCCCGAGGAGTACACTCTGTCTGTGTGCCTGCCTCTTTGTCTCCAACTGACAGAACCTACAGGAAGAATTCCTCAAGCCCCCTCCTGCAGAGTCAGCTGGCATCCCTGGGCCCAGCTGCCCGCTGTCATGGCAACAGGCTCAGCTACAGCTTTCCAGCCAGGGGACCAGGGAGTTCAGGAGAGACCAACCACAGCCAAGGGGGAGGGGCCCTGGGTGGAGGCATCTCCGCCTCGAGGCCCCAGGTCTCCAACTGCCCAGGCTGCCTTGCTGAGGCCACCTACCACCCCCTTCTGCCATTTGGGAGCTGCCCCATCCCTTCCCGACATGCTTTCTCTCTCTGGGCCAGAAAGGACAGGTTGTTGGCCTGCTGATCTGCCTTCACCCCAGGCCTTGAAAAGAGCACAGGATGGTGTTGGAAGACCAGGGCTCAAGACCTGGCTCAGCCAACATTTGGCTCTGTGACCTTAGGTAATAACTGCCTCTCTCTGGGCCTCTGAGGAAAGGGTCGTTGCTTACTGAAGACTACACCATTCCTGGACAGAAGGGTGGCTGTTTCCAGTCCATCTGCTTGTCCTTTGTCCTAGATGGCTCTGCAGGTCCCTTCTAGAGCTGACATCCTGAATGTATTTATGATTCCTCTGCTAACTTGCTGTGTGACTCTGCATGTCATTTCTCTTCTGTGGGCCTTAGACTTGTCCTTCCCACTCTGGCTTCTCCCAAGATCTGCCATGTGGAGTACATGGACTCATGGATCTGAATGCATTTTCTCTTTTTTTTTTTTCTTTTTTTGAGATGACATTTTGCTCTGTTGCCCAGGCTGGACTGCAGTGGCATGATCTCAGCTCACTGCAACCTCTGCCTCCTGGGTCCAAGGGAATCATTTGAGGCAGTCCCAGTGCCTCAGCTTCCCAAGTAGCTGGGATTACAAGCACCTACCACGCCCAGCTAATTTTTGTATTTTTTTTTTAGTAAGGACAGGCTTTTCCCATGTTGGCCAGGATGGTCTCGAACTCCTGACCTCAAGTGATCCACCCGCCTCAGCCTCGCAGTGTTGGGATTACAGGGGTGAGCCACAACGCCTGGCCTGAAATGCACTTTCCAAAGAAGGAGAGAGCAGTACAAGGGGGGCTCTCATGGCCTGGAATCCCCTCACCCACCCATCTCCCCAAACACAACAAGCCACTCACTCCGGATCTGCTTCTTGATCTCCTTGGAGGGGTCCAGCCAGTTCTAAAAGAAAAGATAGAGATCTTCAGAGTGAAGACACAGGAAAGGACCTGACTGGGCTGGGAGAGAGAAATATCCTGAAATGGCCGGTCAGTTCCCCTTGTGGGGAACGCCCTTCCTTGGCTAAGCCTCTTGGTTCCTTTTCCTTGGGACTAGGGGGTGAGGGGAATGGGGCCAGGATTCACCACCAGGCTTGGACCCAGTGCCCCAGAGCTGCCACTGCCCTGAGGCAGTCCCAGTGAGCAGGTGATGCACCTGCAATGGGACTGGCAGGAAGAAGGAAACTCAGAGCCTCCCAAGGGTAGGGGAGAGGCTCTAGCAGGGAGCTCCTCAGCTCCCCCAGCAACTCTAGCAGCCAGACCAGGGCTCTCCAAATTCTCATCTGGGGGTGACCTGTATGTCACCAAGAAATGGCTGAGACAGGGAACTGCAGGTGGATAGGGCTGGTTGAGCCTTGGGGACATGCAAACAGAAGATGCTTAATGATTTGAGCACTAATGGATGCTATGGGGGGTGGCCAGGATTACAGGAGCCTAACCGAAGAGCAGGTCCCACCCTGCTCCCTAGCCCAGTTACCTTCTGGCTGTCGGCATCACAGAAGGTCAGGCCAAAGTAGTCCTTCTCTAGGAGGTTGAGGTGTTCACAAACCAGGTCAAACAGCACCTGGCCCCGGCCATGTTTCTAAGGAGGGAAGCAGAGCAGCTGTGAGGCTGAAGCACACCCCGGGGCGAGGCTGGGAGATACCCTAGGCTCCACCAGGACAACTCAAAAACCCCAAGGGCCTTTCGGCGTCTGGACAGGAATGCAGTGCTCCTGCCACACTTGGCTCTGCCCTCTGAGTCCTAAGGGATCCTGGGGGTGACAATGGCCAGCTCCTTGATGGCCTTCTTCCAAGTTCTGGTGGGGGTTTCTGGACCTTGAGCTTGCTTAGGGAGAAGCTGAAGTGGAAGGCATAGGAAGTGATGGCTTTCTCCTTCCTTTTTAGTGATTAGGAGAAGGAGGCTAACTTAGACTGAAGGAGCAGAAAACCAAGTCCTAAGCTGTGGGTGTGAGAGGAAAAGAAGCCGCCCCTGGAATATGACAGAAGCGGGCAGGGGGAGAAGGGGAAGGCTTGGGACTCAGGGTCGCAGTGTGACCCTCCCTTCCCTAAGTGAAATCCAGGGTAGCCCAGGCTAGCCCACCACTCCCTTCCCCACAGCCAGTGAGGTTTCACAGAGGCTCATGGGGCCTCCATCAGCTTCTGCTGGAAGTACCATTGTTAAGGCTGGGTAGGTTCCTCCCACTCCTGTAGAGCTAGGCTTGGGCCTCTCTGAACCACCATTCAGAATGATGAAGCCAAGAACCCGACTGGGCACTCCAGATCCACAGAGGTAAAGATGAGCACCAATAAGGGGATCGCGTGGCAGGGGAACAGGAGGCAGTCACCACCCAAAGAGGCAGGGACTCTAGAGAGGGAGTGAGACCCCTGTAAGGTCTGGCTGGGCCCTCATGACCAAGCCTGACAAGGAATTCCTGAACCTGGAGATCATCAGAGAGAGAGGACCTGGCCTCAGTCAAACACTTTGTGCACTTCTAGGACAGGCAGAAATGGCATCTTGGGGCCCATCAAGGTAGGAGAGAGGACACAGAAGACAGCCCTTTCCTTTGTCCCAGGAGCAGGGAAGGTGAAATCTTTCTATATACAAAATACATACACAGTCGGGCGCAGTGGCTCATGCCTGTAATCCCAGCACTTTGGGAGGCCAAGGCAGGCAGATCACTTGAGGCCAGGAGTTTGAGACCAGCCTGGGCAACATGGTGAAACCCTGTCTCTACTAAAAATACAAAAATTAGCTGAGTATGGTGGCGGGCACTTGTAATCCCAGCTATTCAGGAGGCTGAAGCAGGAGAACTGCTTGAACCTGGGAGATCGAGGTTGTAGGGAGCTGAGATCGCACCACTGCACTCCAGCCTGGGCAACAGAGCAAGACTCTGTCTCAACAAAAAAAAGAAAAAAGAAAAAATACATGCACATAAAAACAAAACAAAACAAAACCCTGTAGAGAAGAGGGTCTCAGCTTCCCAGGGCTCAGGAGTAAGTCACATCCCTAAAATCAGGGCTTGGGAGAGAAAAGGGCGCAGCTCCTATTAATCTCAGTAGCAAGGACACCCTCTGAGCCCTTTCACACATGTGGAGAAGGGCCAGGAATGCTGCCTCGGCAGGGGTAGAACCTCTAAGGGCTCACAGAGGGGGCAAGCGAGAGCTCAGAATTAGGGCGGGAGTCAGAACCTATACAGGAAAAGGAGACCTAAATGTGAAGCCAGGAGGGCCAACCCCAGAAGGAGGCATCTGCTGTGTCACCACCATGGGGCAGGGCCATACCACAGGGTTTCTACACGGCCTGGGTGACATCTTCCCAATGGGCCGCCTCCCTGTGACGGGGTGATGGGCTTGCCATAGAACCCTCAGGTGACTAGTTTGTCCTGGAGACTTGAGATGGTGCCCTGGACAGGGATATTCACTAGGAAGGGAGGAGCCCTCTCTCCACCCTGTATATAAAAATGATTCTAATTTAAATGTCAGTCTCTCCTGGGTGAATAGGGGAGCCCAGTTCCCAGGTCTACTGTTTGTAGATCAGCCCTTACATGGTGGCATCCTTGCCAAGGTATAGTCACCCTGCAAAATCTTCCCCTGGTGCCAGCCCTGTACCTCGTCTAATTCTATTTGCAATCATAACCACTCTCTCCAGGCTTCAGTGCCACCATCTGTACAAAGGAGCTCTGAGCCAGGTCATCTCTCTGGACACTGTGGCTGGTCCGGGACTCCTCTGGTTTGGCCCAGGCTAGGTACACACAGGAGCCTGCCCTGGACCTGAGGCTGGCCGACAGGGGACGGGACATATGGCACTCAGTGCTCCCCTACCTCCACCTCACACTCATACTCCGAGGCATCAAGCAGAGTGACCCGGCAGATGGCACTCTTGTATTTCTTGGCAATCTTCTGGGGCGATTTCTGGGCCTTGCTGGGCGTGGTCCTCTCCGACAGGCCATCGGCCTCACTGTAGTCCTTCTCCTCCATGTCTAGGCTCTGCAGGACCAAGCAAGGGAATAGTTTGCTCAGTGAGTTTTAAGCCATGGCCTTTCATATAAGTAAGAAGCAATATGGAGGCATCTGGGGCCAAGACAGACCCCAGAATGAAAGTTGCTGCCATCTGAGACCCACAAGGCAACTAAGGTCTATGGCTGGTGTGTACAGGAGAGCCAGGGCTTCCATGCACAATGGGTGGCCTCGTGTGAGGGGTCCCCATCTTCCCTGCAGGCTACTGCTGCCATAGGCATCCTCTGAGGCAGGAGCATCCCATGAAACCAAAGCCAGTGGCCAGAGCTGCCCTGTCTCCCTAGAGCAGCACATGACTCATCACAGCATCCATCTGGTCTCCTTCTTTTTGTCTGTCACTGGATCTAGCAGGAGTCTGGGAGCTGTGGGCTGAGTTAAAGGAGAGGAGAAAGGCCAGAGACCTGCCCCACCGCCGCCCGCCCTGGGTCCTAACTCCACTGCTGATGCCCTCAGTGATCTTGGCCAAGTCCCTGTCCCCTCCAGGCCTGTCGTGAATTAAGGAAGGTGTTAATCAGATGATGAGGTGAGTCTGTTGTAGCTTTAGGGCAATGAGTTTTGCTCTGGGGTTACATGGGGCTGGCCAAGCTAGAACAGACAGGTTCAGGGGTACGAAAATAAATGGAAAGAACTCAGGCTTCAAAATCAGATCTAGATTTGTCTTCACCTCTGTTACTTTATGGCAATGTGACTTTGGATAACTCATTTTATCTTGCTGGTGCTCAGTTTCCCCAAGTGTAAAATGGGGGAGTTAGTAGCTACCCTCTTTAGTCTGAGAGAATAAAATTTTAAAATGACCACAATGGGCCAAGCATGGTGGCTCACACCTGTAATCCCAGCATTTTGGGAGGCCAAGGTGGGAGGATCTCTTGAGCCCAGGAGTTTGAGACCAGTCTAGGCAGCATAGTGAGACCTCATCTCTACTGAAAGTTAAAAAAAAAAAAAATTATGGCCAGGCGTGGTGGCTCACACCTGTAATCCCAGCACTTTGGGAGTCCAAGGCAGGTGGATCACCTGAGCTCAGGAGTTTGAGACCAGCCTGGCCAATATGGTGAGACTCTGTCTCTACTAAAAATACAAAAATTAGCCAGGCGTGTGGCCTGTAATCCCAGTTGTAATCCCAGTTACTAAGGAGGTTGAGGCAGGAGAATTGCTTGAACCCGGGTGGCAGAGGTCGCAGTGAGCCAACAGTGCAGTGGCACCACTGCACTCCAGCCTGGGTGACAGGGCGAGACTCCAACTCAATTAAAAAAAAAAGAAAGTTAAAACAATTAGCCAGGTGTGATGGTGCACACCTCCTGCTACTCAGGAGGCTGAGGCGGGAGGATTGCTTGAGCCTGGGAGATTGAGGCTGCACTCCAGCCTGGGCAACAGAGTGAGACCTGTCTCAAAAAAGAAAATAAAATAACTACAATGCTCCCAGCACAGTGCTTGGCATGTAACGGGTCACTAATAAATCTTAGTTTCCTTCTTTCCTCCCTCCGGAAAAAACACTGGAGCCCTAAGAACTGGACCTGGAGGACGGTCTGGGCAGGAAAGGTACACCCATGCTCTCGGACACACACCTGTTCAGCAGGCCGCGTGTCCTGCTGGGATGGATGCTTCTCATTGGAGTTGGCCTCTGGGTGGCCGTGGCCTGCAGGGGTCACAGGGGTGGCCACAGCGGCGGCGGCCTCGGGCTGCTGCGGGGCCTCCTCCTGAGCTTTCTTCACCTCAGAGTCGGGGCCCGTCTCTGTTGTCATGGTGACCAGCACGCCTGCATTGGCATGAAGGAGATCATGTGACAGGGAGGGACAGCAATGGTATGACAGCGAGAGGGGCAGGAACCACATGCAGAGAGAGACAGATGGAGGCAAACGGACAAAGAGTCACAGGGCAAAGGGAGGAGGGAGGAAGAGACAGAGGAAGTGGGGAGGAGGGAGGGTCATGGGAGGTGAGGGGTTAGTGGCCGAGGTCACAGGCACCCCTCCCACCCTGTGTCTACAGCTCTTCAGGGACTCAAATCTCTGGGCCTTTCATAGGGATGATGCGTCCTTTCAGGGAGCCCTGCTCTGCCAGGAGCACACGGGGCCACCAGTGACCGCCTCCAGGCAGGGCCCAAGCCAGGCTGTCTCTCCAGCCACCTCACCTGGCTCTTGGTAGACCCTCGGCAAAGCTGGATGCACAGAATTTAACTAAAAGAACCCTGGGTTCCAGACCTTTCCAGTGCTGAAGCTGGACACACCTCTTCATGCCCCAAGCTTCAAAAATTCCTGCCCTGCTAACTTCACAGAATAGATCCAAAAAGAGAATGACAGGAAGAAACTTGAAACAAAACAAACCTAAAAATGCGCAGCCTTGACGATGTAAAAGTCAAAAGAACAGGCTCAGTCCCCGAGTTGGCCACAAATGTGGCAGTCACTTCACCTCTCTCAGACTCATCCAAAACATGAGCAACGTAGAGAAATGCTTTCTGGGATAAACTATGCTTGTCATTTTCCCCTTTCAGCAGTAAATGAGGAGATTTCAGAGAGTCAAGGACCCACTGTCCAGCTATTTTGCTGGAATAGGCAAGTTACAGGGAGAGAAAGAGAGAGAGAGAGAGAATGGCATGGTCTCATTTTTATATTTGAAAAACAAAACAGGCCAGGCGCGGTGGCTCATGCTTGTAATCCCAGCACTTTGGGAGGCCGGGGAGGGCGGATCACCTGAGGTCGGCAGTTCAAGACAACCTGGCCAACATGGTGAAACCTCGTCTCTACTAAAAATACAAAAATTAGCCAGGTGTGGTGGCACACTTCTGTAATCCTAGCTACTCAGGAGGCTGAGGCAGGAGAATCGCTTGAACCTGGGAGGCGGAGGTTGCAGTGAGCTGAGATTGCACCACTGCACTCTAGCCTGAGCAACAATGTGAGACTCCTTCTCCAAAAAAAAAACAAAGAAAAAAGAAAAACAAAACAGTAACCTCAACAACGTATGTTTGTGTTTGCACACATTTAGTAAAAGGTCTGAAAGGATACTTACCAATGTGAAGAGAGGTTGGTAAGGCAGAAGTGGGTAAAGGAAAATGAAAGAGATCCTTGGGAACCGGGTGACATAAGAGAGAAAACTTCACTTTTTACTTTATATGTTTTGGAACTACTTTTATCTTTTAAAATATGCATACATAGGCCGGGAGCAGTGGCTCATGCCTATAATCCCAGCATTTTGGGAAGCCGAGGCAGGCGGATCACCTGAGGTCAGGAGTTCGAGACTAGCCTGGCCAACATGGTGAAACCCCGTCTCTACTAAAAATACAAAAATTAGCTGGATGTGGTGATGCATGCCTGTAATTCCAGCTACTGGGGAGGCTGAAGCAGGAGAATCGCTTGAACGCAGGAGGCAGAGGTTTCACTGAGCCACTGCACTCCAGCCTGGATGATAGAGTGAGACTCCATCTCAAAAAAATAAAATTAAATTAAAATAAATAAATAAAATATACATATGTACTTTTTTAAATGTACAAGTTGGCTTTTTAGAAAGGTAGGGTGGCGGAGGGGCATCAGATGCACCCATTCCTGCCCCCAATCAACAGATCCTCAAAAAAAAGCTTTGAAGCTAAAACCAGGGAAATAGAGAAATGAGCAGGAACCCTCACCCCTGAGTCCAGGCCCTTCCTCTAAATCTATCATATTACATGAGAGAGATTCAGGCTAGACTGGCACGCCCTCTCCCCTGCACCATCCATCGTGGAGGCCTCTGATAGACAGACAGACAGACAGACACAGCATCCACCCTGGGCTAGCCACGTGCTCCAGGTCCCCCGCCCCACACTTCCTTTTCATTTTTCAGTTTTTCTCCCTGCATCTCAGTGGGCATCAGCCCAGCCCAAAGCCAAGAGCACTGGATAGAAAGCCAGGGACCCTGAGCATCCCACTCAGGCACAGGAGAGCTCTGGGGCCCTGAACATCCTCAGCCCCCCACAGAGTGGATAATGGTGGAAAGTCTTTTTACGTGGAGTACAAATGAGAGGGTCTGTTGTTACTGATGCTGCTATTAAGAAGGAAGATGAGGAGGAAGGGAAGGCCTGGGTCCCCATCACCTCCTCCCCACCCAGAAATGCTTTCCACTCAAGCCACTACTCTGTGCTTTACGGGTATAACTTAAAGCCATAGTTAAATAAAGGCTCTCTGTCACTTATGGGACCATGAGTGCTGACTCCAGGCCAGGATACAAAGCAATGAGAGCTGCTCTAGGGGAGCCCACGGCCTTGGAAGGGTCCAAATGATACCGGTGCACCGGGCTCAGGATCTTTTCTGAGCCTGCACTTAAGGATACTGGTCATAATGCCAGATAAAGCCTATAGGCAAGAACCCTTAAAATAACTGCCTACTTAATTTTGCTTAAAAAGAAAAAAAAAAAAAAAGCATCACAGACTCATCTGTGTGTTTTCTGCTGTGAGATGCAGAATCCACTTGACCCCTCGTGGGCCCAGACAGCCAGGAGACACTTCCACTCCTCCCCCTGCGATGGCCTCAGTCTGATTTCAGCTCACACTCTCGGAACTTTTCCTGGGCCTGAGGTTTCTTGAAATATCCAGGAAAGCAACCTTAAATAAATATCCCAGTCTTCTTTTGCCTGGGTCTCCAGCAGAGCCCGCTGGCAGCAAATGCCTGGCGCTCCCAGAACGACAGAGGAGAGGAGCTGGATGCCTTTTGAGATAATTCAATCTACTCCTCTTCCTTTACAGGTGAGACCCAGTGAGCAAAAAAGACGACTGACAGTCATTTCCTCAGAAACCAGGTTTCCCTGGTTCTTCCGCCCACTCTCCTCCCTCCCCAGCCTCCAGACTCCCCAGATCCTAACTCTAGGTCTGCCTTCTCTCCACTGTACTTGGCTGCCTCAAGCAAACCCCAACAGAACCCCCCAAAGAAGAAAGTACTCAGGCTCAGGCTGGACACCAAGGACGTGGCAGGAGCCACCTCTGCATTCTATGGCCAGGGGCTAGTGAGAGAAATGATGGCTTATCCACTCTAGAGAGTTAAAGAAAAAAATGTAAAAAATCATGGAAAAGATTTGAGTAAAAAAGCATGATACACAACAGTTTGTACAGATTAGCTCTATGTTAATGAATACACATGCACAGATACAGAAAATTCAGCAAAGTATTAACTATAGTTATTTCTGGGTGGCAGGAAGACAGATTATTATTTTTTCTTCTGTTTAACTGTAGTTCTCGGTTTTGCTACTATACTTGCAGATTCCTTGAATGAGTTTAAGTTAGAGGTCAAAAAAGAATTTTTTCTGAGGCACATGGCTTGGTATGGCCGTATGAGAAGGAGATAAAATCTGTTTAAACCTTTTAAAAATTTATAAATCAAAAATAACATCTTTAAAAAAAAATCTATGATGAAATCTTTATTTCACAAATCCAAGGATAACACCATGGTTCTCTCACTAGGCCACAGAAAGGGAGCCTAGGTGGCCCTGGCTTCTGACATAGCCCGTCACGTGGGCATGGTTCCGCCCAGGCCCAGGTGAGCACAGACTGATGGAGCCTGCTGTGCGGCTAGGCCAGGCCAGGCACTGTAGTGGTCCCTGGAGGGAAGCACATGCTGGTTCCCGAGGAGCTGGCTGCAGTGTGGGAAGAGGATGCTCACCCAGGAGATGGCTAAACACTCATGCAGAAGATGATTTAGATTTGCCATGTATGTTTCAGCCTCTCAGCAGAGTCTGGGGACCTGGTGATCCGGACTATAGCCTGGAGTTCCCAAAGGGAGCTTCCAGGGTGGGGAGGTGAAGGTGGAATTAGGTGTTGAAAAAAGGGACCATTTAGACAGGAGATGCATGGAGAGCATTTGAGCTGAGTCACCGTGTGGGCAGATGCCCAGAGATGGGAAGAAGGGGGTTGGGCAGGGGATAGAGAGGAGACCTTGACATTCTGGCACTTCAGAGTGAGAAGCCTATAAAGGTGAGCACCAAACAGCCTGGAAGGAGGAACTGGTTGGAGCTTGGGAGGAGTGACCGGGCTGGGAGCCTTGCAAGAGTCAGAAGCATCTCTGTGCAGGAGAAGGACAGAGATCCCAACACTAAGCGCTGCTGCCATCCAGGCCCAGGGCTAGAGACTTCACACAGTCATTCATGGACCTCTTGAAGGGAGGTAGAGCAGGCGGTCCTGTGGCTCAGTGCTTCACAGCACAGGCTTTGGAGTCAGGCAGACTCAGATCCAAAGCCTAGTGCCAATGCTTGTTCACTCTGTTACCTTAGACAAGTGACTTCACTTTTCTGAGCCTGAGTTGCCACTTTTTTTTTTTTTTGAGACAGAGTCTTGCTCTGTCACCCAGACTAGAGTGTAGCGATCTCAGCTCACTGCAACCTCTGCCTCCTGGGTTCAAGCAATTTCTCCTGCCTCAGCCTCCTGAGTAACTGGGATTACAGGTGACTGCCACCGCAGCCAGCTAATTTTTCTATTTTTAGTACAGACGGGGTTTCACCATCTTGGCCAGGCTGGTCTCGAACTCCTGACTTCGTGATCCACCCGCCTCGGCCTCCCAAAGTGCTAGGATTACAGGCGTGAGCCACCATGCCAGGCCCTGAGTTGCCTGTTTTATAAAACAGAGACACTCCTCCCTCCCTCTCAGGATGGTGAAGGAGATTTAGGAAAATAACACAGAGAAAGCCCTTAGTGGCCCGGTGTGGTGGCTCACGCCTGTAATCCCAGCACTTTGGGAGGCCGAGGTGGGCGGATCACAAGGCCAGGAGATGGAGACCATCCTGGCCAATATGGTGAAACCCTGTCTCTACTAAAAACACAAAAATTAGCTGGGCGTGGTGGCGCATGCCTGTAATCCCAGCTACTCGGGAGGCTGAGGCAGGAGAATGGCTTGAACTGGGGAGTCGGAGGTTGCAGTGAGCCGAGATCGCGCCACTGCACCCCAGCCTGGCAATAGAGCAAGACTCCATTTAAAAAAAAAAAAAAGCACTTAGCATGGTATACACCCAATAAAACAAGCCTGAGACGTAGGGTCTATAATTACCAGCAGTAATGGGAAGCTGCAGTGAGGAGGGGCCTGAGAACGGGAGTTCAGAAGTGTCCACCCACAACAAATGGAGAAAGAGATGTTTCTAAGAGACAGAGGCCAGCAGGGCCAGACTGATGACACTAACATACTAACATATGAAAGGCCTAATGCACAGGATTAGAAAAGAGAAAGGTCAGCCAGAGAAGTAAATGCTGACAGCGCCCGTACTTACTCTGTCTGGGGAAAAGGGACCCAGTGAGACCAGGGATGCTTGCCTGGGCTGGGGCTGGCCCAGCAGACTGTCAGCATCTGATGCTCTTCAACACCCTAACCACCCTCTGGCTCCTCTAGCTCACCTTCCAGGGGCACTCAGCAGCCTTCTCACCTGTGGCTGTTTATCTGGGTGGCCTGCAGGGAGAGGGTGTCCTAGCCCAGATGAGGCAATATTCATTCACTCAGCCTGGCAGTGAAACCACTCCTTAAAAATGAATCAACTGGTATCCGGTTTATACATCAGGCCCTCTAACCAGGGTTAGCATGAGTCAGCATCTCTGAGTCCAGTAACTTGGATTTGCTCCTTTTCTCCATCACCATTGCAACTGCCTAAATCTAAGCCACTATCAGCTTGTTCCAGGAGAGCTGCCCCAGCCTGCTCCATGGTCTCCCTGTGACCACTTGGGCCCTCCTAGAGTTTATTATCCACAAAGCAGCCATAAGAATCTTTCCAAAACTCTCAATGGACACCCTCTTTATTTATTATTTATTATTATTGTTATTATTATTATTATTATTATTATTATTATTATTATTGGAGATGGAGTCTCACTCCATGGCCCAGGCTGGAGTGCAGTGGCATGATTTCGGCTCACTGTAACCTCCACCTCCTGGATTCAAGCAATTCTCCTGCCTCAGCCTCCCGAGTAGCTGAGACTACAGGCACCTGCCACCACGCCCAGCTAATTTTTGTATTTTTAGTAGAGATGGGGGTTTCACCATGTTGCCCAGGGTGGTCTTGAACTCCTGAGCTCAGGCAATCTGCCCGCCTCAGCCTCCCAAAGTGCTGGGATTACAGGCGTGACCCACCGCGCCCAGCCGGATGCCCTCTTTAAAACCCCCAAGGGCCTCCCATTAAAATAAAACACAAACTCTTTATCAAAGCTACAGACTTCTGTATATGGCTGTTGCCCATCTATTCAGCATCAGCTCCCACCACTACTGGTCCCCTATGGCCTCCCCATGCCGCCACCATCACCATGAGCCTGTCACATTGGCTTTCCGTCTGTTCTTCGACTGTGCAAGGCTTTGGGGCTTTGTCCTTAATGATCGTCTGTAATGTTCCCTCTGCATGGACAGCTTGGCAGCTCCTATCTTCAGATTGTGCATCTGTGTGCCCCTTGACCACCCTGTCTAATTTATTTAGGTCCTTTCCCCTGTTTTTTTGGTTACAGCATGCTAGATTGTTTTGTTTTTGTTTCATTTTGCCATTTTAACCATTGTTAAGGGTAACAATTCAGAGGCATTAATTACATTCACAATGTTGTGCAAAAATCACCACTGTCTATTTCCAAAAATTCTTATCACCCCAAACAGAAACTTCGAATCCATTAAGCAAGCATGCTGGGTTGGGTGGTTGGTTTTCTTTTTCTTCTTCTTTTTTTTGGAGACAGTCTCGTTCTGTTGCCCAGACTGGAGTGCAGTGGCGTGATCTCAGCTCACTGCAACCTCCACCTCCCAGGTTCAAGCAATTCTCCTGCCTCAGCCTCTGCAGTAGGTGGGACTACAGGTGCACATAGCCATGCCCAGCTAATTATTTTGTATTTTAGTAGAGATTGGGTTTCATCGTGTTGCCCAGGATGGTCTCGAATTCTTGAGCTCAGCCAATCCGCTCACCTTGGCCTCCCAAAATGCTAGGATTATAGGTGTGAGCCACCACGCCCAGCTGGGTGGTTGGTTTTCATAGTAATTATCACAAACTGATCTTCTATCATTGATTGATTTACTTATTTCTTTTTATCCCTCCTTCCAAAATAAACTCCATAAAGATAAGAATTTTGTCTCATTAGCCATTATCCCCAGGGCTCAGCGCAGTTCTTGATAAATAAAAACAACATTATCATTTGTAGTCTGCTATTTGCTAGGCACTGATCTGAGTACTTTACATTGATGAACTCATTTCATCTTCACAATAACCTATAATGGGTAATAGGTAGTCTTATTATCCCTATTTTACAAAAGAAGAAACTGAAGCAGAAAAGTTAAGGAACTTGCTCCAGGTCACACAGCTAGTAAACGGCAGTGCCAGAATTCACATTCAGCAGAGTTGGCATCAGATGGAGGGGTAGATGGATAAAAGGTTGAACACATGGATGACTGATGGATAGAACACAAAGAGACAATTTCTAGTCTACCCAACTGAGGATGGAGACCTGGGCTGCATTCACCTTGGGAGCCTTTGTGGCTACCAGCCAGCCTGCCTCTCCTGATGATTTATTTTATCTCAACACCTGATGTTTCCATCCAAAGTCCTGATATTATTCTCCTCATTTTACTAATAAGGATGCACATGCTCAAAGAGGCAAATGGATTTGTCCAAGGTCATAAGGCTGTGCCAGGTATCTCTGACTCCAGAGTTCTTCCCACTGTATGGCATTCCAGCAACCTCAGGGGGCTCATGCTGTACTGATTTCTCCCAGGGTTGGGGCTGGCTAAAGAAACACTTCCCAAGATTGAAAAGGAAATATACTGGGAAGAGCTGAACTCAGAATCAGGACCACTGCTGCTTCAGTGCTTCCACTTCCGATCTGATCAGCTTTGGGCAGATCACTTCCTCTTTCTTTTTTCTTTTTTTGAGATGGATTCTCACTCTGTCGCCCAGGCTGGAGTGCAGTGGCACAATCTTGGCTCACTGCAACCTCTGCCTCCCTGGTTCAAGCAATTCTCCTGCCTCAGCCTCCCGAGTAGCTAAGATTACAGGTGCATGCCACCACGCCCAGATAGTTTTTATATTTTTAGTAGAGACAGGGTTTCACCATGTTGGCCAGGCTGGTCTTGAACTCCTGACCTCAGGTGATCCACCTGCCTTGGCCTCCCAAAGTGCTGGGATTACAGGCGTGAGCCACCACACCTGGCCACTTCCTCTTTCTGAGCATCAGTTTCCTCATGTGTCAAACAGGGATGAGAGACCCTGTCCTCCACATCAGAGGAAGGCCATGGAGATCAAGGCTATTACAGAGAATAGAAGGACTTTGAGATACAAAAGTTAATGTCCTGGGCGGCGCGGTGGCTCACGCCTGTAATCCCAACACTTTCAGAGGCCGAGGCAGGCAAATCACTTGAGGCCAGGAGTTCAAGACCAACCCGGCCAACATGGTGAAACTTTGTTCCTAGAAAAAATACAAAAATTAGCCAAGTGTGGTGGTGCGTGCCTGTAGACCCAGCTACCTGGGAGGCTGAGGCAGAAGAATTGCTTGAAACTGGGAGGCAGAGGTTGTAGTGAGCTCAGATCGCACCACTGCACTCCAGCCTGGGCGACAGAGCGAGATTCTGTCTCAAAAATAAATAAATAGCCGGGCGCAGTGGCTCACACCTGTAATTCCAGCACTTTGGGAGGCTGAGGCGGGTGGATCACCTGAGGTCAGGAGTTCGAGACCAGCCTGGCCAATATGGTGAAACCCTGTCTCTACTAAAAATACAAAAATTAGCCGGGCATGGTGGCAGGCTCCTGTAGTCCCAGCTACTCAGGAGGCTGAGACAGGAGAATTGCTTGAACCTGGGCAGCAGAGGTTGCAATGAGCCGAGATCATGTCACTGCACTCCAGCCTGGAGACAGAGCAAGACTCCATCTCAAAAAAATAAAATTAGATAAGTAAATAAATAAAAAGTTAATATCCTGCTGTATACAGAGGAGACTATGTTATAGATGCTTATGACATGTACACAAGAAGCATGTCTTTGCATGCACAGGTACAGCAGTGAAACAACATGAGAACACACACAGCCACATGTATCATGCAAGCAAGGCTGTCTCTTCTAAACCCTGCACACCGATGACACCAAAGACTGTTGCCCAGGTGGTCTTGGAAATTCTGAACCAGGTGAGAGAGGAGGCGGGGGGCAGGGGAGGGAGGAGACACCAAAACACCAAGAGACTCCCAGGCAGAAAAAAAGTCTCTTGTTTTGAATGATGTTTTTAATAATCAGTTACTAAGACAACTCTTTCTTTCTAGGAAGTCAGGGGACATGTCTCTCCCATCTCCCTACAACCATGCCGCCTGGGTTGTTAGTCTCCATGTGCACCCCCAGATCCATGACCTGCTTGAAGAAGCGGGAGGCTGGCCCATTGGACTGTCCCTTGAGCTCCCTTGCCTCCTGGCTTCTGGTTCCATTTGGCCAATAGAAGGCACTGGCAGGGGCCGGGCACAGTGGCTCACACCTGTAATCCCAGCATTTTGAGAGGCCAAGGTGGGTGGATGACTTGGGGTCAGGAGTTTGAGACCAGCCTGGCCAACAAGGTGAAACCCTGTCTCTACTAAAAATATAAAAATTAACTGGGTGTGGTGGCAGGCGCCTGTAGTCCCAGCTACTAGGGAGGCTGAGGCAGACCTGGGAGGTGGAGGTTGCAGTGAGCCAAGATCAGGCTACCGCACTCCAGCCTGGATGACAGAGAGAGACTCTGTCTTAAAAAAATAATAAAGAAGAAGGCACTGGCAGGAATTCAGAAGGTGGAAGGAGAGAGATCCTGGGTGTATCTTCCCCAATTTCTCTCTCTGTGGTCCTGGTGGTGGCTGAGCCCCTCTGCGACAGCTCCCTGCCCACCTCTACCGGTCACGGAACTCAGGTAACACCACTCCCTCCTGCTCATTCCGGCTGAGAGCTGGTAATGCCTTCTGTCACTATTAGTTTGTGGGTGCCTCACCATCCCGTGTGGGTTCCCCTCACCCTGCTCACACCTTTATTAACATCTCCTCAGGTGAAGCATCTGAGTAGAATTCCGTTTCCTGTCAGAGTCTGACTGATCCACCACCTGATGCTCATTTAGGATGAGGGGCGCCTAAGAAGAGGCCGAATAGGCTAAGAAGTCAAGGAAGGCAAGGGAACCGTAAGCAAGCCCCTTAACCTCTTTGTGCCTCAGTTTCTTCATCTGTAAAGTCATGATGATAAACTTACATACCTCACAGGCTTACTGTGAAAATGGAATCAGATCATGCCTGTAAAACACTAAACACGTACCAGAATATTAGAAATATCTGCTCCAGAAATATTACTCTCCAATTAAGTCCAAAGACTAAAATGTTAACAATAGCCTTCCCTTGGAGAAGGAAATAAGGGCCTTTTTCTCTGTATTTTTCAATTTTCTACTATGAGCATGTATTACTTTCAGAGTCAGAAAAGAAAAAAGAAGAATTACAAGAAAAAAAACCCAGAAAGAGTGCCTATTAGGGCTTATTCTTTCTCTCACTTGCTGGAGATGATGTGACTTCCCAAGGGGATTTCCCCGGTATGGAACACTCACTTCCTTGAGTTATAAGGTCTGCATGGATGTGAATGAAAGGATGGAGGGTACAGGCTGAGAGAGCTCCTCTGAGACCTCAGGCCACTTTCACAGCGAGGCCAGAAGGATCAAAAAGGGAGCTGGGTCTGCAGTCATCCTGTCTGGTGCTTGGATTTGTACATGGCAGTGGGGGGATGGCAGTTTGTCAGAAGCTTGCAGTACCCACGGACACCACTTTAGACCAAACAATGTGAAAAGGCCACCACCCATCAGCCTTGGCTTCTTGCCCAAAAGCTTCACGGGCCACCAGGGAGCCTCAGGCTGATGTGCAGTGGTGGGCTGGGGACCACATGACAGCACAGAACTGCAGACTAACAGCATTAACACAGAGAAATGCGTCCCACCTGGCCCATCCTGATGACGACGCAGAAGGCAGAGAGAGACCTCCCGCTAGCAAGGTATCCTCTGAGAGCCGGGCAACGTGCTGGCTGCCTTTTGGGCTTTATCTTATCTGAGCTGCACAAGGGCCACACGGAGTAGGTGAGCTTATTTCCCAGACGGCTTAGTGGCCAAGGCCACATGGCTAGTCAGTTTCAAGGAGAGCCAGGACTAGGACTCAAGTCTGCTGGCTCACAGTCCAGTGCTCTCCCCACTCAATGCTGCTACATCCCACGACCTCCAGCTTGCTGTAAGCCATATAACCAAAGCTACTGTTGCTCTGGATGTAGAAATAATAACAGCAGTATCAATCCCTCCCACGTGCAGGGCACTTTACAATTTAAAGGATCTTTTTATAATCATTTCGCTTGGACCTCACCAATTAGCCACTGTTGAGAGCGGGCAGGAAACAGCAGTTACAGACATGGGCTTAGGAGCCAGAGCTGGAATCCTGATGCCACAGGCTTGGTGACCTTGGGCAGGTTACTTAACCTCTATTGAGAAGACTATCCCCTGCACCTCCAAGGTGTATAGTGAGAATTAAATGAGATAGGCCGGGTGTGGTGGCTCACGCCTGTAATCTCAGCACTTTGGAAGGCCAAGGTGGGAGGACTGCTTGAGCCCAGGAGTTTGAGAGCAGTCTGGGCAACAGAGCGAGACACTGTCTTTACCCTGCGCCCCCCCCCAAATTAGCCGGGCATGGTGGGGTGCACCTGTAGTCCCAGCTACCCAGGAGGCTGAGGCAGGAGGATCACTAGAGCCTGGGAGTTTGAGGTCACAGTGAGCTGTGACTATGCCACTGCACTCCAGCCTGGGTGACAGAGTGACAGGTTGTCTTTAAAAAAACAAGAATAACGGCCGGGAGCGGTGGCTCCACCTGTAATCCCAGCACTTTGGGAGGCCGAGGCAGGCAGATCACCTGAGGTCAGGAGTTCGAGACCAGCCTGGCCAACACAGTGAAACCCTGTCTCTACTAAAAATGCAAAAATTAGCCAGGCAGGTGGCACGTGCCTGTAATCCCAGCTACTCGGGAGGCCAAGGCAGGAGAATTGCTTGAATCGGGGAGGCGGAGGTTGCAGTGAGCAGAGATCCTGCCATTGCACTCCAGCCTGGGCAACAGAGCAAGACTCCATCTCAAAAACAAAACAAAACAAAACCCCAAAATCAAACAAACAAAAAAAAAGAATAATAAAATAAAAGAAAAAGAAAAAATAAAAAAACAGATAATGCACATGAAGCTTGCTCTAGCACAGTATTTGACATATAGTAGATACTCAGTGGCAGCAATGGCTCTGATCACCACCAGACAGATGGACAAACTGAGGTACAGAGGAGGTAAAAAGCTTGTCCAAGGACAGTCTGGGTGTGGGCAGCTGCACAGCCCAAGCAGCAGCTTAGAGCATCCTAAGAGAATTTGAAAATTTCCTAGGAGAGCTCCATACTGGGTGGGTGAAAGAAGGCATCTCTCCCTGGGACATCACCACCTTTTGAGGGTGACAGAGAGATGGCCTCCTCCAAGACCAGTCCCCCTAGGCTCCAGCAAGGAGAGGAGGGAACAGGAGAAGGGAGAAGCAGCAGACCTTTGAGGGCAACTCTCACGGTCTCATGGTTTCTGACTCCTTCTCTCACTTGATTTTCATTAATTGTCTAAATACTGTTAGAGTTCAGTTAGCGTTACTTAGAATACCGTAAAATTGGAAACAACTTCAAATGTCAATCAACAGGGGGGCTGGCCAAATTAGCTAGGGTTTATCCATTAAAAATTTAATTATGAAAGTATAACATACCTATTGCAAAAATCTTTGAGATAGATTTTATATCTACTGACAAAAAAAGATGTCAATGTGTAGTTACATGAAAAATGCAAGTTGTAAAACAATAATGCAATGTATGATCCCATTCTGGTTTGTATGTTTATGTTGGTATAGAAAATATCCTGGAAGGATACACAACACGCTATTATTAGCTACGACTGGAGAGTAGGATTTGTTTGGGGATCTAAGGGGAGAATACACTTTTCTTCTTTCTTTCTTTCTTTCTTTCTTTTTTTTGTGATGGAGTCTCACTCTGTCACCCAGGCTGGAGTGCAATGGCGCAATCTCGGCTCACTGCCCCGCAACCTCTGCCTTCCGGGTTCTAGAGATTCTCTTGCCTCAGCCTCCTGAGTAGCTGGGATTACAGGCGCCAGCCACCATGCCCAGCTAACTTTTTGTATTTTTAGTAGAAACGGGGTTTCACCATGTCGGCCAGGCTGGTCTCGAACTCCTGACCTCAGGTGATCCATCCGCCTCAGCCTCCCAGAGTGCTGGGATTATAGGCATGAGCCACCGTGCCTGGCCTACACTTCTGAATTATTAGATTTTCCACAAATTTTTTTTGTAATTAAAACTAAAGAAAAGTAAATATAACAGTAAAGAAATATTTGTTTTTCTGTTTTATTTACTTCCCATATGCTTGCTGGAACTCCATTTTCTGCCTGTTTTCTTCCAATCTGTATCTATGTTCATACCTCATTTTATACCATTGTAATATGAATACTGATAATCTTATGGGTCTTCTTTCCCATTTAACATTAATTGTATCAGACCATTAATGACATCACATCATGACATCATCATCATCTCCACTAATGTTCACGGATACTTTACTATGTGCTAGTTACCATGCCAATATGTTTACATGCCATAACTTATTCAATCTTGATGACAACCCTAAAACCAGGTACTTGGACTATCCACATTACAGCTGGGCAAATCGGGGCTTTGAAAGATTAATTAACTTGCCAATGCCTCACAGCTAATAAAAACAGAAAGAAGACTTAAGCCCTGTTCTATGCAAGTGCCAGGTCCTCACTGGGAACCTCTCTGTCCTATTCCCCTCGAAGATAGTGAGTGGTTAGCGAGAAGAATGTGGCAAGTAGGGAACAGCAAGTATATGGCAGGCACTATGTCTCACAATTTGAGTGACCTTAATCAAGTCACTTCCCCTCTTGATTAGTTCACTCATTCTTTCATCGGACAAGTATTTGCAAACCACTGAGCAACCTGCTGTGACGAAACAATGAATAAAATGTGAACTCTGCCTTCAAGGAGACTGGAGTCTAGCATCATTCTCTTCAAACACAGAAAGGATCTAGCCCCAGCCCCACCTCTGTCGCAGGGCAGTCATAAGCACAAAATGAATCAAGGATGCAAAAGAGCTTGGCAATTGCACAGCTCCATCCACTGCAAGCAGTTTTTCTGTGGGTGTTCACCACTGCGTATTATTTTATCCAGTGGATGTTCCAAAGCTTTCCCAATCATCTTCCTATTGTTGGACACTTAGTCCCAATTTACTGCTATTATAGAGGAAGCTCTGATGGGGATTTATTCAAAAGAAATAATTCAAAGGAAAAACAGGACAGATGTGCAAAAAAGATGCTACCCAATCTTCCAAATGACTAAAGGGAGACCAGCCCTTCTCAAACTCACCAGGTCTCAAACAGAATTCCTGACCCTGTGGCCTTACCCACTCCAAGCTCCTCCTTCTCCAACCTGGCGAACCACCCACTACCGGAGGGACACCTTAGTGAGTGCCAATCTTGCTCCCTCCCCAGCCCTCCAAGTCCCCACAGTTAAGGTTTCTCCTGTAAGATCACGTCCACCCTCTCCTGTGGATCATACGGTTGCCAAAGGGACCTTCCCAAAACACAGTTCTGTCATGCTCCTCAGCAGACTAAAATCCTGCAAAGGTTCCTAGAGCATCCCAGCTCATGTCAAGTCGAAACACCTTGGCCTGACATTTAAGAGAGACAGAAGGGGGAGAGAAGTAATGTTTACTGAGTTCCTGCAATGTGTTAGCATTACACTAGGTGCTTTATGTAACAACCACAACATGGTCCCTATGAGACAGGCATGTTTATCTACATTTTACAAATGAGGAAACTGAGGTTCGGGCCAGCTGAGTGATGTGCCCAAGGCCACATGGCTAATACAATGCACTGCTGTGACTATAGCCTACGTCTGGTGGATTCCAGACCTCCAACAAAAACCCAAACACAAGGTGACTTTCTGAGTCACCTCCCAGCTCATACTCCGCCACACGCACTATCTGTTCCACGCATATCAGACCGCCCACTCTTCTTCAAAGGCATTCCTATTTCCTTCCCCTCTGACCTGGGGAAGTGGGTGCCCTTCCCCCTTCAACCATTGAAATCCGACTTGGCCTTCAGTGCCCAGCTCAAAGGTCCCCGTCTTCTTGAAGCCTTCCCTGAGCACCAAAATAGGAATCCATGCTGAGCCTATGCAATAGCACACTCTTTACTTTTAGTGTGTCATGTCTGCATCTCTCCCAGCTAGACTGGGAGGCCTTTGAGGAGAGGGATGCATCTGACTGAGTGACTATTTCAACTTGAACAAAACAGAGTACAGTCTCTGAGAAACTACAGGCTGCCTGGCATGGCCTTCAGGAACATGGCTCTGACCCACACTGCCTAGGTTTGAATCCTGACTCCCCCACAACCTAGCTGTTTGACCTTGAACAACTATCTAAGCCACAGCTCCATCAATCTGTAAAATGGGAAGAATAATAACTCCTATACCTCATCTACACCTCATAGGGCTTTGTGAAGAACGTATGAGTTGTACATGGAAGCCCTTAAAACTGGGCCTGGCACATAATAAATCCTCAATAAATGTTAGCTGTTACTATTCTGATCCACAAGCCTCCAGCCCACAAAGGAAGCAGTGCCAGCCTGCTCCACCCCCACCCATCCACCAAGGCTCAGCTCCCTGCCCACAGGGCCTCCTCAGCTCAGTCCCCACTGCGGCCTCGGGATGTGTCCAGGGCCAGCCCAACTTCCCAAAAGCCAATGGGAGCAGGGAGTCTGCTGTTTCCCCACTTCTGGGGGACCCTGGCCAGGAAGGAGAAGGCCAAGGCTAATCCTTCTCTGAGAGCTCCTAGTCAGTACCTATCTACCCCTACCCCTCAGGGCTATAGTAATATTCAGTCCGCAAAGCCACCCTTGCCTCACCAGACACACACACACACACCTCACACACCTCTCCACCTGGACTGGCCCTGGCCTACCAATGAATTGCCTGGCTCCACTGGACACCAACCTGGTACTTCCAGACATTGGCCCCAGTAAATGTCATGGTAGAAAGAAGGGCTCTGGACTCAGACCACCCCACACTTTCCAGCTGTGTAACTTTAGTCCAGTGACATAACCTCTCTGAGCCTCAGTTTCTCCTCTGTAAAAAGTGGATAATTAATCGCACCTACCTGATAGGGTTACCGTGAAATGACTCAAAGCACTTCTTGCAGTACATGGCATACAGTAAGTTCCAATAAATACCATCACTTTGATTGTGTAATCATTGGTATTTATTCCAGGCAGAGGTGATCATCCCCCCCCGCCCTTTTTTTTCTTTGAGAGGGAGTCTTGCTCTGTCTCCAGGCTGTAGTGCAGTGGCATGATCTCGGCTTACTGCAACCTCCGCCTCCTGGGTTCAGGTGATTCTCCTGCCTCAGCCTCCCGAGTTGCTGGGGCTATAGGCGTGCACCACCATGCCCAGCTAATTTTTGTATTTTTAGTAGAGACGGGGTTTCACCATGTTGGCCAGGATGATCTTCATCTCTTGAACTTGTGATCTGCCCGCCTCGGCCTCCGAAACTGCTGGGATTACAGGCGTGCGCAGTGGCGCACGCCTGTGTCCCCTTTTAACAAATGGGACAGAGAAGCCCAGAAAGGGGCTCTTAGGGAAGTCCCGGCAGGTGCTAACAAGCACCTCCCACCACAGCCTGAAGTCAGAAAACTCTCTCTGTTGCCCCCTGGAGGCTCAGGCCAGAACATCCCTGGGCACCTGGCATCCTCTCAGCTCTATGCACTTCCAAGAGGGTCCAGGGCCACCAGCAGCCCTTTCTCTCAGCCCTGGCCTCTCCTGCTCACCTACTGAGCGCAAGGGCTGGGAGGCCAACATAACGCCCCTCCTAAGGGATCAGGTAGCCTCAGGCTCCAGGCTACAATGCCTAGCCCTTGGCAGAGTCCTGTCTATAGCACAGCCACTGCAGCAGGGAAGCCAGCATCTGAGCTGCAAGAGCCCCAGAACAAGAGGTGGAAGACCTGGGTACATTAGTGCTGACTCCCCCGCTCAGCTGCTTTGTGACCTTGGCCAAGTCACTCTTACTCTCTAGGCCCCATTCAACCTTTCAATATCGACTGAGTGAGGACTACTGGACCAAGCATTGTTTTCATGCAGGATTCTATGGAAGAAACTCTTCAAGAAGCTCACAGGGCTGAGCCCAGGAGGACTGTCACATAGCCCAGGAAGGGCTTTAATAGGAACAATGCCCGCTGCACTGATCTCCTCCAGGACTGCCTTGAGGTGCCCCTGAAATCCCAGGGACTGTGCTCTGCATGCCACAAATACTGTGCCTGGGTTGCCAGGCAGGCATGACCTCAGGCTGGCCAGGAGAAGCCAGCTCCATCCCTGCACGGAGCTGGCAGAGCCTTCCTGGGCCACGGTGGCTCACAGAGGAGGCTGGCACAGGCTGCCTCTGCCGCAGGCTCCATCTGGAGGAATGGGTGGGCAGAGAGGCACACAGCTGCCTCTATTCTCCACACCCTTGCCCGGGACAGGAGGCACTGAGTCTTCCAGGAGCTGTGGAGGGCACCATCCAGGCCCCAGATCTTGACCTGGCTCAACTGCCACTGATTCTGGAAGGCTTCTAATGCTGGGGGTGGGGGGACGGGGTGGGAATGAAGCCAAGCCGCTGGACCCCGCACAGCCCTGGAGAGGTCCTAAATCTGGCCGTCTCACATTCCCACCTTTGGGTGCAGAGGAGGTGCTATGCGGATCCAGAAGTGAATGTGGGAACACGTGGTGCTCTCTCCCCCACCAATGCATCCTCAGAGCTCCGAGGGAAAAGCAACGACGATGGCGGGCAGCTGAGGGAGAGACCAGCATCCCCAGAACTCCCTTTTGGTCCTTGTCCAGGCTTCAAGGTCTCCATGGACCATTTTGAGCCATATAGGTCTGCCAGTCAGTGGCCTCTGAACCCAGTAAGTACCCTAGTGGCTGTAGACATTGGCCCCCCATGCCTATCCCTGAGACCCCAGCCTCTCGGGCCCTTGGACCTCCCCAAGTGTGAAGGTGCCAGACACAAGTGGGACACGCAAGCCCTCTCCTTCTGATCAGGGGACAGTCACTGGCCAGGACAATGCCAGGCCAGAACTGCAGAAGTCCTAGGGCTAAGATCCCTGCTAGCAGCTCTGAGGTACTTGGAAGGGAGACGGAAGGCGAGGCAAGCCCAGAGCGGGGAAGGGTCCGTAACCAGAGTGAGGAGAGATGAGGGCAAGGGCTCGCCAGCATCCCAGGCTCCAGCCAAGAACTCCTCCTGCAGCGTCCGAAGCAGGAGAAATCCAAAGAGCCCTTGGCCTCTGGAGGCGGCAGCAGGAGTGCTCTCCGAAAAGAGAGTGGGCCAGCCGGTGGGAGCCCAGCGCCCACCCACCGCTCATCCTACAGCAGGACCAACCCCCCGCCACCCCCCAGCCTCTGGATCCTCTCTCCAGGCCTTGGAGGAGGCTGCAGACCGGTAGGTAGGGAGGAACAGTGAGACCCTCCCCCACACTAGCCAGGGGACCAACAGCCTGAAAACTCAGTTCTCGGCCTCGCCCCCGTTCCTCCCCAGGGCTGGAGGTTGGGCCTAGATGTTGCAAGCCCCCGGCCCCGAGAGCCACCTGATCCCCCCATGTGCCTACCTGGGCCCGGGGGTCCCCATGTCGGGCAGGTTGGGCGAGGGGCGGCCCCCTCGGCTCCTCTGGCAGGCAGGCCGCGGGGCGGGGCGGCGCGGGGTCGCGGCGGGCTCTGCGGAGCAGCCTGTTCGGCGACACCCCCGCCCGCTGATGGATGCCGACTGCAGCAGCGGCGGCGGCGGCGGCGGCGGCGGCTCAGCGTGCGCCGGGGGCTGGGCACTGTGCCCACAGCCCCGGGCCTGGCGCCCGACGCGCGGCCAGCCCCCGCCCCCGCCCCGGCCTCGGAGCCCAGCCCAGGGGCGGCCGCCGCTCGCGCCTGCCTCCCAGCTCGCGGCGGCCCTGCCCCTGCCTCCGCCTCCTCTCTGCCTGTCTCCTCTACCACCGCCCCCCCGCGCCCCGCCCTCTCTCTCAGGCTCCCAGGCCACCTCCTCCCCGTCCCTGCCACACGGGCAGGTCCCAGACCACTGCGGGACTGTGCAGCAGGGGGGGCCTCTCGAGCGCCCCGGCTGCCCCCACCCTGGTCCTAGCCAGCCCCGGTCCTCCTCGCTCTCTCCAAGCCCTCTTGGGGGCTCAGCAGCGAGAAAGGGAGGGGGAGGAGAGAAGAGGGGGATGGATCCCTGACTCAGAAGGGGTGACTCAGCCTCAGTGGGCCTCCCATCCCACCGGAGCCGGATCCCCTCACCACCCCTGCAGCACAGCGACAGGGCAGAACCCGCCTAGGACTCGGCGTCCTCCCCCACCGGGAGGAGGTATTGCAACTGTCTCCTGGGAATCCTCTGTGCCTCTGAGTGTGTCTAGAGGGTGTCTATGTGTACATTTGTCCACATGTGCCTTGGTAACAATGACAGTAAGTGTAACAGTGAGCCCAGGGACCTATTGGGGATGGGGCCTGTGTACAGGCGCGCTTGCTGTATGTGTCTGAGCACAGGCTGAGTGTGCACCTGAGCTCCAGGAAAGGGCAGGGGCTGGCCAAGCGGCTTGTGGCAGAGATCATGGCTCAAAACCAAGCTAAGCCATGCTCCTCCCCTCCAGGAGCACTGTTACCCTCTCAAAAACCCAGTCCAACCACTGCAGCACCTCCATCTCATGCAATCCAAAGGTGGGGACCTCAAGCCGCAGAGGACTCTGGGAGGGAGAAGGCCTGGGTTCCAGTCCAGCTCTGCCACTGGCTCAGCAAGTACCCTTGGGCAAGTTGTTCCATGCTCTGGGCCTCATTTGCAAATGACGAAAGGGCTGGATGTTCCTACCCTGGGTCCTCATATGCACTCTAGGGCCTCCAGAGAATGAGGCTATGCCCTCTCCTCAGCACCCTTTAGAGAACTCAAGATACAACTGCGTCCCTTTGTACCATGCCCAAAGCAAGCCTTCTCTTCTCCAACTTAAACTTCCTTCATCAGGTGTCTTTAGACACAGCTTCCGGTGCCTTCACTCCCCCTGCTCACCAGGTTCAGCAGCGGATGAAGAGCAGAGAGCAGAATGAAGCCAGCTCCTCCCAGTCCTAGAGAACAGGCCCACCCTCCAGACAGAAGGTGGGAAGACAGACAAATCTGCCCAGGCCAACTGACAGAAGGACCAGTGTCCTGCTTGGCAGCCTTCTGTACAAATCCTGTCCTTTGCCTTTGGATTTCTCATCCCCAGGCCTTTCAAATTCGCTTCTTCCCAGGAGCTCCCAAGGGAGTCTCACACAGGCCCCTGGGGCTGTGGCCTTGGGCAAGTCACTTTGCCACACAAAGTGCTCTGTTTGAGTTTAGCTCACCACACATTTATTTAAATGAATGAGTGAAAGGACCAATAAAACTCAGGAGTTATACCAGATGAATTTATTGTTTCAGATGCACAGCTGCTAAGAGATTCTTGACTGCCTGCCTTCAAGTATTTTGATTCCAAATAGGCTCAGTCTCCCCTGCTGGCTGAGCCTTCCCAGTCATGGACTCCCGTGGGCAGGAGGCTCTGGGCTGCATGGCCAAGGCTCTCTCTGTTCCTCTTAGTTCAACTCTCCTTCCCTGGCCGTCTCCCTTTCCTTCCTTCCCCCAGGCTGAAGCCTTCCCCACTCCTCCCCTGGGGCAGGGCCACTTTCCCACCCTCCTCAACCAGATGGAGCCTCTCACTTTCCCGGGAGAATCCAGGCTACACTCCAAAGACCAAGGCAGGATGTTCCCAGACATCATTCTGCATTTATACCCAAAGGGCTCCATTCACTTCAGGTCATTGAGACCACACAGAAAATAAGGCTTCTGCTATTTTCATTATTTTGATTATTATTATTATTCACTAACATTTCTATTAGCACTTTCCAGTTTGCAAAATACTTTTGTGTGTCATCTGCATAGCATCTTGTGAGATAATATCATCCCTCATCTTTTTTTTTTTTTTTGAGATGGAGTCTCGCTCTGTTGCCCAGGCTGGAGTGCAGTGGTGCGATCTCGGCTCACTGCAAGCTCTGCCTCTCGGGTTCACGCCATTCTCCTGCCTCAGCCTCCCCTGAGTAACTGGGACTACAGGCACCTGCCACCACCACGCCCGGCTAATTTTTTTTGCATTTTTAGTAGCAGTGGGGTTTCACCATGTTAGCCAGGATGGTCTCGATCTCCTGACCTCGTGATCCGCCTGCCTCGGCCTCCCAAAGTGCTGGGATTACAGGCATGAGCCACCGCGCCCGGCCCCCATCTTATCAATAGGCAGGCTGAGGCTCAGAGTGGGAGTGACTTGCCCAAGGTTACACTTGCACAGTTACACTGGCTCCCTGGACTAGATACTTTCCACTTTACCCAACAATAACCCTTTCCAGAAAAATCAGGCTGGAGGAAGCAGGAGAGACACTTAAGAATATATGGCCCCTATAGGCATCAGTTGCAATTACTACTTGAGTTACTTGTTTTCATTCCCCAGGCAGGGAAACTGAGGCACAGGGACAGGACTCAACCCAGGACCAAGTCTCATGGAGAAAGAAGGAAGGAGGAGCCCATCCAAAAAAGGGGCTCCTCAGTTCCTTAGCTGCAAATTCTGCTTCCGGCCCTAGCGCTACCATTTCTTTTTGTATTACTTAGGCAGGTTATTTGACATCTCTGAGCCTCAATTTTCTCACCTATAAAATGGGAGAATCCCTGCCCCATGTCTGTCACTGGGCTGCTGTGATGGGAGGTCAGCAGATGCTGGCAGAAGAGAAGGGACAGGACCCTTCATCCCCTCTCTGCTCTGTCTAGGAGGCAGGAGAAATTCTTTCCTCTTAAATTTTAACTGGATGGAACTAAATGGTGCAAAAGTCCAGGATACAGGAAAGCCAGGAGGAGAACGGAAGTGATTCACTCCACTGGCTGGGAAAGCAAGGGACAGAGTCAGCCACAGCCCCCAAGGTCACTGCGGGGCAGAGATTCAACCAAATACTTCAGGCAGGGCCCCTCTTATCTCCCTTTTATCTTTCAAAGGAGGAAACCAAGGTTCTAAGCAAAGCAGTGACTTGCCAAGGTCACCCACAGGTAGTCAGTGGTCTCCTGACTCCCAGCCACCAGGGCCCTTGACTCCTGGGCAAGCAGGGTGGGGTGGGGAGCACTCCCAGCCCAAGGACTTAATCTTTCATTCAGCAAGCAGTCATGCTCACACCAAGCCAGGCCCTGGACACTGGGAAAGGCTGGGGGAATTGAATACAGCCTCTGCCCTTGAATTCACAATCAATCTGGTGGAGGCACGTACCCCAGCACATCAGAGGATACTAGAAGATGAATCACCACCATTTTCTGAGCACTTCCTCTGTGCCTGACACTGGACACACATTCATTTGTTTAATCCTCAAGGCAATTCTCTGGCACTGAAATTATTAATCCCTTTCACAGCTGAAGTAACTGAGGCTCAGAAGGGTTAGCGACCCCAAAGTTCATCCAGCTAATAAATGGCAGGGCCGGAATATGACTGCCAGGTATGTCTGGTGCCAAACTCTGAGCTTCAACCCTTATAAACTCCCTGTTTTTAGGTCTGTGCTAATCAATATGGTAGCTACTAGCCATGGCTAGTGGCTATGGAGCACTTGAAATGTGGCTCGTTCAAATCAAAATGTGCTGTAAATATAAAAATCAGATTTTGAAGATTTCATACCAAAAAGAATGTAATATGTCTCATTAATAATTTTTATATTGAAATGACATTATGGCCGGGCATGGCTCACACCTGTAATCCCAGCACTTTGGGAGGCCGAGGTGGGCAGATTACCTGAGGTCAGGAGTTCAAGACCAGCCTGGCCAACATGGTAAAACCCCATCTCTACCAAAAATACAAAAATTAGCCAGGCATGGTGGCATGTGCCTGTAATCCCAGCTACTCCAGAGGCTGAGGCAGGAGAATAATTGCTTGAACCCAAGAGGTAGAAGTTGTAGTAAGCTGAGATCGTGCTATTGCACTCCAGCCTAGGAGACAAGAGCAAAACTCCATCTCAAAAAAACAAAACAAAAAAAACCTTATGAATATATTGGGTTAAATAAAACAAATCATTTGAATAATTACATCTGTTTCTTTTGACTTTTTTTAAAAATGTGGCTACTAGAAAATTTAAAATTGCATGTGGCTTGCACGTGTGGCTCACATTATATTTCTTTTGGTCAGTACAGGTTTAGATACTCTGGGGTCCTAATTCAGCCCATAGGGATCAGAAAAGGCTTCCTGGAGGAGAAGACACTAAGCCAAGCTGGGTTAAAGGTGAGGTCATGGGGAGGAGGGTATTCCAGGACAAGAGAGCTGGAGGGCATCTGGCTCCTGCCCTGGAGGGCAGCTGGGCCCAGTGACAGCCCCAGGCCACTGGGAGCTGGGCCAGAGGGAGGGAGCTACTGGAGCCAAACTTAACAGAGCAGCATGACCCACCAGTCTGGGAAGTGCTGCCTGGCAGGCTGTTTCACTGAGGTTGGCACTCTGTGGAGGGCACCATAGGGCAGCTGTGTCGGGGTGGAGGAAGTAGGCAGGGTGGACAGGCGGCAGTGCCCACCTTGCAGGGACCTCCCCCCTCCAGCTGCCCCCTACTTCCTCTTCTCCATCTCCTCTAAGAAGCCTCTCAAAGCACTGCAGTTCCCAGAGACCTTACCCTTCCATACAGCCCAGACCATGAGAACCACACCCTCCTGCGTTAAGCCTTATTCTAGTGTGGAATGATGAGGATGCCTGCAAACTGCATAGCAGGTCACAGTGTACAAAGCACTTTTCCATATGTATCTAGTGTAGTGTTGTTGAAGAGTCTAAGGGCAATGTTCACCTCTGGCAAGGGGGCTGGGGCAGGGATGGGGGACATTTATTAGCACAGGAGCTGCATGACCTTGAGCAAGGCCTTAGCCTGTCTGAGCCTCAGTTGCCCCATCTGTACAATGGGGATAATATCAGCACCGTCTTCCAGAGCTATGAGAATGACATGCAAGAATGCCCACAAAGGCTCTGTATGGTGCTGGCATGCTCCAAGCTCCCTTCTGCACCTCAGATGGACCCCACTAGGGTGCCCCTGCAGTACCCTCAGTGTCTCCAAAGCCTGCCCATTCTGAAGGTTGCCTCCCCTCCAGAAAGCCTGGCCCCGTCTCCTCCCCGCATGCTCCCCCAGCCAGTTTCTTCTTCTCTGCCTACTGGACCCTCATCTCATCCTTGCCTCTACTTCTGAATTTGGGGCTCAGTTGTCATGAGGCTCTCCAACGTCTCCAGTAAGACTGCCATTTCTCAAAGCTGGGAACCTCAGCTCTGGTCTGTGCCCCTCCCCCTCTTCTATACCCACAGCCAAGCCCCCTGTACATGTCTGGGCATCCCAGAGGCTCTCACAGCCCACTCCAGTGGCTTGGACAACTGCTGCCATCTTTGGCTAAAAACAATGCTGGTCTCCACAGAGCACAGTAAGAGGATCTGGTCTTGCTCTGCTTCCTCAATGGAAGAAGCTTCGGTGGCTCCTCATTCTCTGATGAAGCAACTCAAATACCTCAGCCCGACTCTCAAGACCTTCCACAGCCTGGTCTCACCTGGCTCTTCAACCTCATTCTCAGATTCCATGTGATGAGCTTTGTCAAACTGACTGGTTCCAGGTCCCCAGGGCACAGTGGCTGTGCCCTCTTCTCTGCCTAGGAGACCCTCTTCTCATTTCCCATAGTTATTCTTCTAGGCATTCTCCAGGAAGTCCTTCCTGAACCCTTCCTCTTTGCACCAACTCCTCTGGCTAGAAATAACCTCTTGGCCTCTCTCTCTCCCTCCTGCCACCCTCAAGTTCAGGGTCATGTGACCTGTCCAAGGGTTTTAAACTTCCATTGTATTATGAGCTTTAGGATAATGGCCACTTTTCATCATACTCCCTTCCCCCAACCCACACACACCCCTGAAGGCCCACATCAGTGCCCAGTTCACAATATGTGCATAGTATGTGTTGGCCATCTTCACACCGAAAGCCAGAGGCCAGGGAGCAAGTAGGAGTCAGGAGTCCACCCAGGACGCCAGGACACTCCTGAGGCTGAGTTCTGCCTTATGTCCACCTCGGCTATGTTTCTTAATAGGTCCTCATGCTTTCAGCTGCTTCTTGGGAAATCAGCCCCTCTAGGAGGTCTGGGAGCCACATTCCTGAGGCCAGAACATGAAAAATCTGGCCATGTACCCACTGGATACAGATGTCCACCCAGCCTCCCATCGGGTACCTGAAGTGTCAGCTGAGGTTTGCATCATCACAGCATCTCTAATTCCTTGCAGTCAGAAGAGAGCTGGAGAGTATCATACAGAGGCTGGGAGCAGTGAGAGGCAACAGGAGAAAAGCTGTGTGTGTGTCCCTGGTCCCGGGTGCCAGAAGGTGCTGCAGCATCACCATCAATTAACATCGCCATTGCAGAGAGCATCTGAGTCCCCACTTACGTGCTGGCACTGTGCCTAGCAACTTGCCTATATTTTCAATTTTAAATCTCCTACTTCCCTGTAAGGCAGACATTATAGATCCACCTTGATTTTACAGGGGAGGAAACTGAAGTTAAATCACTCATCCAAGGTCACACTGCTAGTAGGTGCGGGGGCCCAGGATTCAACCCCAGGCATGCCTGACTCCAGGGCCTGTGTTTGTTCTATCATTAATCCTACACACATTAGGCTTCACACAGGTTTATTCTGGAGATACTGACATATTCTGTTCATGTCTGGGGGGTAGTTACACAAGTATGTGTAAACTTATGATCTGTGCACTTTTCTGTGTTTATGTTATAACATCAATAAAGTTTCCTTTTTTTAATGTTTTTGTCCCAGAGATGAATATATGCTAGAGATTTTCAGGATGTAAAATACTCCTAGGATTAGAGTCTAAAGCCAGAAAGCTGTTTCTATCTTTTTTCCTCTGTTTTGTTGTTGTTGTTATTATTGTTTTGAGACAGGGTCTCACTCTGTCGCCCATGCTGGAGTGCAGTGGTGTGATCATGGTTCACTGCAGCCTCAACTTCCCCGGGCTCAGGTAATCCTCCTACCTCAGCCCCCTAAGTAGCTGGGACTACAGGTGTACACCACCATGCACTGCTAATTTTTATATTTTTTGTAGAGATGGGGTTTTGCCATGTTGCCTAGGCTTGTCTCAAACTCCTGAGCTCAAGTGTTCTACTCACCTTGGCCTCCCACAGTGCTGGGATAACAGGCATGAACCACTGCACCTGACCTCCTTTTTTTTTTTCTTTTCAACAGTTTTTCCATTTAAAACAGGGACTGTTATGAAGACCTCATAACCCCCGAAGCCAGACCCAGCAGAATTTCACCTGCTGTCTGCTGTCAGATCACAAACATTTGCTTGCACTCACATTCCCAGCCCAGGTGCCCACTCCACCCAGCCAGCACTTCACTTCCAGAAGCTGGCACTGCTCTGCTGTCTTTTCAATCCTCTCTTCATCCATCCATCTGCAGGGACCAGACGGCTAGACCAGCCGCTGCATCACTGGTTAATCCCCAACTTCACGAGGCAGCCAGGCAGCGATGCCTGAATGTTCCCATCTCCCCACACTAGGCCAGGCTGGGCAGAGAAGTCGTCTGTGTATGTAAACACAGCCTTCTGCTTAGGCAGCTCCTGCCGGACTCCCCTCGCCAACTGGGCCCTCTGTGGCTTTTATCTCCCTGCCCAAAATAACCATTGGCTTCAATGGTTCTCTGGGCATGAATCAGAGTCTCGTAGAAGCCTGTGAGCAGCTTGAGGACAGGGAAGTTATGGTACCGATCTCTGTATCCCCAGTGTGCCAGTGCAAAGGTTTGTGGGATTTGTCGAACTCCTCTGTGTACCTGGAGGGACCTGCAGTAGGAAGCAAGAGCTCTCTACAGAAAACAGTCACATCCTCCAAAAGCTCACAGTTTAGTAAGAGAAAATACCCACACCAGCCAACTGCAATGTAAAACAGAAAGCACTAAAGGTTGTAAGAAGAGGACAGAGTGTTGGGGAGTTCAGAGGAGAAAAAGATTAGAGAGCAGCGGGTGTCAAAGGAGGTTTCGAGGAAGAGGTCACATGTGGGTTGGGCATTAAAGGCAGGGCAGAAGGACAATGTAGACTGAGGAGAGAGCATAACACAAGCCACAGTGCTGGGAATTACAAGGTAGAATCAGCAAACGCTGCATATGGCCTGGAGCCTGGGATACTGAGGGTTGAGGCTATCCCTGAGGAGATAGAAAGGAGCTGGGGCCAAGCAGAGCCTTGAATGACAAACCAAGTGCACTGCACTGTCTAGCAACTGGCCACATGTGATTATTTAAATTTAAATTTAATGGAACAAAATGTAAAATTCATAGCCACATGTGGTTAGTAGTTACCATTCTGGACAGTGCAGATATAGAACATTTCATCACTGCAGATATTTCTACTGGACAGCAATGGTGGACAGTGTCAGAGGATCCAGAGAGCTTTGAGCAGAGGCATAATTAGAGCTGGGCTTTAGGAAAATTAATTTGCTCCTAGTGAAGAGTCAGTGACCGGAGTGAAGGAGAAGCCTGGAACCACAGTGGGACATTGCAATAATCCAGGTGAGATCAGTCACCACTTCTTTTCCCTCTGTTCATCTCTTCCTATCAGGAAACAGGGATGATTCTCAAAGTGTGGTCCCTGGAACACCAGCAATATCTGGGAACTTTTTTTTTTTTTTTTTTGAGACGGAGTCTCCCTCTGTCGCCCAGACTGGAGTGCAGTGGCTTGATCGCAATCTCGGCTCACTACAACCTTCACCTCCCAGGTTCAAGCAATTATCTGCCTCAGCCTCCCAAGTAGCTGGGATTACAGGCACCCACCACCACAACCGGCTAATTTTTTTGTATTTTTAGTAGAGACAGGGGTTTCACCATCTTGTCCAGGCTGGTCTTGAACTCCTGACCTCGTGATCCACCCGCCTCAGCCTCCCAAAGTGCTGGGATTACAAGCGTGAGCCACCACACCCAGCCTTATCTGGGAACTCTTAAGTACACAAATCCTCAGGTCCCACACAGACCTACTGAGTCAGAAACTAGGAGGTTTGGAACAGCAACAGTGCTTTCATCAGCCCTCCTGTGATTCTAACGCACGCTGGAGTTTCAGGTCTGCCAGCATAGAGGCTAGAAGCCTACACTTTGGCTCCAGAGTGATGTATACTCTGGAATCAGAGGACCTGACTTCATATTCTGGCTCAGCTGTTTCCTAGATGTGCTTAATTTATTTGTGCCTCAGTTTCCTTATAATAACCATATGGAGTTATTATAAGGATTAATGGAGGTAATACATGTAAATATCTTAGAAGAGTGTCTAACTTATAGTAAGTATTCAATAAATGTTACTTATCAGTCCTATTATTCACTCCTATGGCAGTTTAATTCCTCCTGTATACAATGAGACAGCATCTGTCTCTTGCCACTAGCTATGACCTCCTGCCTTTCCATCATATAATATTCCCAGGCCCACTCACCCATTCCATTTCCTGTCCTCCAGGACCCGAGGGTCAGTTCCTTTCCCACAAGGCAGAGGCACTTCCTGTATCAGGGAACGTCCCACCAGGATAAAAATGTCAACAGACAGATTTAACTATCCTGGGCAAAGATGCCCTCTAAAGGAGTGAGTCAGGAGATGCCCCATGGGTTTTCCCCTGGGAGTGGGAAGGTCTGGAGGTGAGTGCTCAGCTGCCCACTGTGATTGAAAGCCTCAAGCCTGTTTAGTTGGATCCATGCCAGCCAAGAGGGTATGGAAAATGATACTGTGATCCTGCCTACTGTAGGTAGCTAGACCCTGGCTCAAGGAACCAGGCAGGGGAGGGTGGCGTCCTGTGTGGCAGAGGGTACTGGGCTGGGCATCAAGAAACCTTGATTCGACCTTTGCTGTGAGATCTTGGGCAGTCATTTTCCTCTCTGAATTCAATTTCCTTACCTGTAATGTGAGGGGGTTGGACTAGCGTAGTTCTAAACCTTTTAGGGGGCTGGGCGCAGTGGCTGATGCCTATAATTCCTACACTTTGGGAGGCCGAGGCGGGCAGATCACCTGAGGTCAGGAGTTTGAGACCAGCCTGGCCAACATGGTGAAACCCCATCTCTACTAAAAATACAAAAATTAGCCAGGGATGGTGGCATGCGCCTGTAGTCCCAGCTACTTGGGAGGCTGAGGCAGGAGAATCACTTGAACCTGGGAGGCAGAGGTTGCAGTGAGCCAAAATCGCGCCACTGCACTCCAGCCTGGGTGACAGAGCGAGACACTGTCTCAAAAAAAAAAAGAAAAAAGAAAAAAAAAGAAAAAGAAAAAGAAAACCTTTTATGGGTCGTGATTTCCTTTGAAAATGCAATGAAAACTGCAGAGCTCCTCCTAGAAAAACGTACATGAGTATGCACACACACACAAAGTCACACTCACACTCATGCACCACACACTCACACACACACACCCCTACCTTTATCATCTTTCAGGCATCAAGAGAGCTCATGAAGCCCATGCATAGATCACCCCCTGAGTGATACATAGATAACTCCCTTGGTTAAGACGGGCTAGACGATCTCTAATCAGCCACGATAAGAAATTAGCTGTATTTGTGTGTATTTTGTATTTTGTATTTTGCATCTAATTTAAAGGAACCCTACATTAAAGACTTCTCTAAGAAGGTGAGCTTTTACATGGGCTTTTGTGGGACATAGATGTTGATTGGCTAAATGCTGTGCTTCCCCAGAGCCTGCCTCACCCTTGTCATATTGCCTCTGAAGTCACCCTCTCCATTCCACTCTCTCCGCCCTTTTTCAGCTGGGAGTGAGCATACAGTCCTGAAAAATACCGCTACCCCCACTAGCTGTCTCTGTCCCCAGCTATGGGAGGGTAGAAAAGAGAGAGCCTGGTCTGCCTCTCATACCCCCACCCCAAAGCCCTGGCTCAGAGGTCAACCAATCAAGAGGCCCCAGATGGCACCTCTATCCCCAACACACACACACACACACACACACACACACACACACACACACCCTCCCTCACATAGCCACAACCACAGGACTGCACCTCCAGACACCTGGCGGTACGGTCACTTGGAACAGGCAGCAGTTATTTTTAGAGGCCAAGTGACAGGATGGTGAGAGCAGTTCCACTCTGTCAGAGTTACTGCTGCCACCACCAGCTCTGATGAATCACTCTCCACTACGTGAATGGACAAGTCTGTCAGCATGGCCAGGGAGGCCACGCCAGCTTCTAGAATGAATGTCTTGGATTGGTGACCACGCTGATCACACCAGGCTGAGCCCAGGATCACACCAGGGACAAGACTGCCAGGCCTGAGCCAGTGCAGCCAACCCAGACCAACCACCCAGCACAGCCTCCCATAACCAATACAGTCAGGCCAACACAGCCCAGCACAGCACAGCCCGGGCAGGTAAGCCCCTTCAACACAGTCCAACCCAGCCCCATCAGGCCACCCCGGGGCCTCTCTTTGCAAAGTCCCTTTAGAGTGGCTATTGATGCCTCCCTCCGCCCAATCCATGCAAGTGAGCCTCCCACCCACTAAGCTACCGCTGCCGGGTTATTAAGATAATGCGCCTCCAATAAATTGGGCAGATTCAGACAGTGTCAAGGCAGCTATCAACTGGTTTCATCTTTCATCGTTGAAAAAGTACATGATAAGCCTTAAAAGTGTGCACACCGTTTAACACAGAAATTCCTTTTTTAGGAATTGATCCTTAGGGAACAATGAATGACACAAAGATGTGGCTATAAGAACATTTGTCTAAGCACTGTATACAAGAGTAAAGTAGAGCATTGGAGTTAATATATATGTCCAATAATAGTGGCTACGTTATGTAAATAGTGATACATACATATGCTGAAATACTACGTAGCTACTACAAAATAATGTTGTGGATCTATATGTGGCTATATAATCATGTTCTTAACACAATACAGGTAAAAAAGCAGAGACAAAATGGTACGTAACAAATGATCCAATTTCTATAAAATATGTTTTTTGTTCTTTTTTCTTTTTTTTTTTTGAGATGGAGTTTTTGCTCTGTTGCCCAGGCTGGAGTGCAGTGGCACGATCTCGGCTCACTGCAACCTCCGCCTCCTGGGTTCAAGCAATTCTCCCACGTCAGCCTCCCGAGTAACTGGGATTACAGGTGCCCGCCACCACGCCTGGTTAATTTTTGTATTTTTAGAAGAGACAGGGTTTCACCATGTTGAAAGGCTGGTCTCGAACTCCTGACCTCAAGTGATCTGCCCACCTCAGCCTCCCAAAGTGCTGGGATTACAGGCATGAGCCACTGTGCCCGGCCCCAATTTCTATAAAATATG
The DNA here is from genome assembly GCF_028885655.2 of Pongo abelii. Taxonomy (NCBI): domain Eukaryota; kingdom Metazoa; phylum Chordata; class Mammalia; order Primates; family Hominidae; genus Pongo; species Pongo abelii. The sequence goes on along the minus strand of NC_072006.2, from coordinate 40,310,824 downwards.
TATGTATGTGCACATGCCTAGAAAAAAGCAAACGGGAAGGAAATATTTTAAAACATGTTACCAGAGGTTGTTTTATGATAGTGGAATTATTTCTTTTGTGTCCATTTGGGTCTTGTTTTGTTGCTTACTTTCTGGTATATATGTGTAAACATATTTATATAAGAAAGGTCTGTTACCTTCACCTCACTCAAAGCTTCTGGCCTGAACCATTGAAAGTCCTTCCTGGAATCTCACTAGAGCCAGGAAGTGAGCAGCTTTCAGCAACCATAGCCCCCCTTGGGCTGCCTCTCTGGCTTTGAACTTTGCTGCCCTCTTCAGTTGTTCCCTGGAGTTTCACTAATGGGGCCCATCTAGCCAATTCCCACAGTCTCCTGACACAGGCCCTCACAGCGGAAGTACCCTCCAGGGCCCCCTATTCATGCATGGAAACCAAACAGAGGCCAATTCCCTCATCTGACAGTAAAAGAAAAAATAATTATAATAATAAAGATGACAGTGGTAGTGAACCTTCACATTTCTACTTTGTCTTCCTTTTTACAGAGCACATTATACATGTTTCACTTAGCCCTCCCATTGGTGAGAAAACTGAGGGCCAGCAAGTATAGCAGCACGACACTTGCCAAAGGTCACAGAGTGAGTCAGCATTCACATGCAGGTCTGATATTGACAGATAAGGAGGTAAACGGAAGAAATGAACAGGTAATCCTGAGCCCACAGTCTATGAAAGGGGCCATATTCTACAGCTGCTGTCCCTTGCCCAGAATCCCACAAAACCCCATCTGGGGCCACATGCCCTACATCTACTCATCAGCCCATCATTCCCTCCCAGCTTTGGAAACAGGCTCTTGCTGCCTCCTCGGAAATCCTAGCAACAAGATATCCTGCAGCGCCACCCTCTCCACCTCTGGGCTCTTCCATCTTGGGCCTGTCTCATTAGGGGAGGGGGTGGCTAGTTGGGCTCTCTCATAGGGGTGGGGGCTGTGACACCCACACACGGCAGGGGCAGGGGAAGAGAGGAGATGAAATCAGCCTGGATGGCCCTCACTCTGGGCCTCCTCTTGCACTATTCATTTCTTGGGCTTCTGATTATCTGCTGACTGGGACAAAAAAAGAAGCCAAATCCTAGGGCATGAATTCTAGTCCATTCCAATTTTATTTTTGCGTTTCTGAAATACACGGATTCTTCCAACCAGAATATTAATATTCAAAATAGCAATAATAAAAGTATTAGCAACAAAACAGCTACTTTATTCAGTGCTTACAACCACCCTTGAGAAGTCGTATCCCCACTTTACAGATGGGAAAACTGAGACTCAGATTGCCTGAAGATACCTAGCTAACAAATGGAAAAACAATTGTGTCTGACATCCAAGTGTATACTTTGACTACCATGTCTCTTAGAAAGCACTTAATCCTGGTTGGGTGCGGTGGCTCATGCCTGTAATCCCAGCACTTTGGGAGGCCAAGCTGGTTGGATCACTTGAGGCCAGGAGTTCAAGACCGGCATGGCCAACATGGTGAAACCCCATCCTTACTGAAAAAAAAAAATACAAAAAGTAGCCAGGTGTGGTGGCGCACACCTGTAGTCCCTGCTACTCAGGAGGCTGAGGCAAAAGAATCACTTGAACCTGGGAAGCAGAGGTTGCAGTGAGCAGAGATTGCGCTTCTGCACTCCACCCTGGGTGACAGAGCGAGACTCTGTCTCAAAAACAAACAAACAAACAACAACAACAAAAAACCACCTAGGCCGGGCTGCAATCCCAGCACTTTGGGAGGCCAAGGTGGGCGGATCACCTGAGGTCGGGAGTTCGAGACCAGCTGACCAACATGGAGAAACCCCATCTCTACTAAAAATACAAAATTAGCCAGGCATGGTGGCACATGCCTGTAATCTCAGCTACTCAGGAGGTTGAGGCAAGAGAATCACTTGAACCCAGGAGGCAGAGGTTGTGGTGAGCCGAGATCGTACCATTGCACTCCAGCCTGGGCAACAGGGCAACAAGAGTGAAACTCCGTCTTAAAAAAAAAAAAAGAAGAAGAAGAAAGCACCTAATCCTATCCCTTTACTGCACAGATGGGGAAACTGAGACCCAGAGAGGGGAAGGGCTTTGTAATCAGTCAACATCTATTTATTTACTGAGCAACAACTAGGTCTGAAGCGCTGAGCTAGTGCTGTGAATGAGGAAAAATTTAAACTTCTGTGTTATTGGATAGACAAGCTGTGACTCTATGTGTTAATCATTGCTAACCTAGGCAATGGGTTCACAGAAGTGCATTACACTATACTCTTTATTTTTATGTATGTTTGAAATTTTGTATAACAAAAAAATTTTTTTAAAGGATGACAGAAAGATAACTATCATGACTATCATGCAAATCTTAAGTCTGGCTTGAACTTATAACACTCGAACCAAATTTAGGAATATTTTCGCTCTGATAGTTTTGAAAATCAGAAAAAGGCAATTGTACTGGAATCTACTTTATAGCCTTTCTTTTCCCATCTTTCTGTAAAATTTTCTGCCTCTGTTGTTGCTAGGAATCAGTGAGCCAAGAGAATCCTCGTTGGCCTAGCCGGGCCCTCTCCCCTCCCACACTGCCTCTCTGAGGGTACAGCGTCCCTGTACCCAGGAAGCTGGCCCTCTTGGGCCGGCTTTCTGTGGATCCACAAGCCAATCACCGCAAGAGGCTAAATAAGAGCCTGTCAGTCACTGGGAGACAGGCAGCTATAAATCCAGAGGACCATGATTAGAAAGCAAATTACAGGCCTCCCGCTCTAAGTTTCCAACTCACAAAAACTTCTTGGCAGTCAAAGGGCCTTTACTTAAGTTGCTCAAAGTTTCCAGAGAGAGTGAACACACACAAGGCAAGAGAGAAAAAAAAAATGGGACACAACAGAGGCAGAAAATTCTATAGACAGGTGGAGAGAGAGGCCACTGGGAGGCAGCATGTCACAATAGTTAAAAGCAAGGCTTTGGCGGCAGGTCAAAGCTCCAGTGCATGTTCCAAAGCTTCCTAGCTGTGAGACTTTGAGCAAATAACTTAACCTCTCTGAGTCTTTATTTTCTCAGCTACAAACTGGGGATAATTCTTCCTACTACGCAGAGTGGACGCAGGGATTGAGTGAGACAATATATGTCAACTCATTAACCCAGTTCCTGGCACGTATTAAGCATGCAATAAATAGTGGCTTTAAAAAAATGTGCCGGCTGGGTGTGGTGGCTCATGCCTGTAATCCCAGCACTTTGGGAGGCTGAGGCGGGCAGATCACCTGAGGCTGGGAGTCGAGACCAGCCTGGCCAACATGGTGAAACCCTGTCTACTAAAAATGCAAAAATTAGCGGGCGGGGTGGAGAAGCTGTAATCCCAGCTACTCAGGAGGCTGAGGCAGGAGAACTGCTTGAACCTGGGAGGCAGAGGCTGCAGTGAGCCTGAGATCGTGCCACTGCACTCCAGCCTGGCTGACAAAACGAGACTCTTGTCTCAAAAAAAAAAAAAAAAAAAAAAAAGTGCTAACCATACGACCCAGCAATTCCACTTCTGAGGCTATATCCAAAATAATTGAAAGCAAGGTATCAAAGAGATCTCTGTACAGCCAAGGCCATAGCAGCATTATTCACATAGCCAAGAGGTGGAAGCAACAAGTGTCCATCGACAGATGAGTGGATAAACAAAATGTTGTACATATATACAATGGAATATTATTCAGCTTTAGAAAGGAAGGGAATTCTGATACATATGACAACATGGGTGAACTTGAGGACATTATACTAAGTAACATAAGCCAGTCACAAAAAGACAAACACTGTATGATTCCACTTATCTGAGGTATCTAGTCCAATTTGCAGTTACAGAAAGGAGAATGGCAGCTGCCACAGGTTGGGGGAGGAGGAAATGGGAGTTATTGTTTAATGGATATAGTTTCACTTTTTTCATATTAAAAAATTTGGCTGGGCATGGTGGCTCATGCCTGCAATCCCAGCACTTTGGGAGGCCGAGGCGGGCAGATCACCTGAGGTCGGGAGTTTGTGACCAGCCTGGCCAACATGGAGAAAACTGATCTCTACTAAAAATACAAAATCAGACGGGCATGGTGGTGCATGCCTGTAATCCCAGCTACTCAGGAGGCTGAGGCAGGAGAATCGCTTGAACCCAGGAGGCGGAGGTTGCCGTGAGCCAAGATCACGCCATTGCACTCCAGCCTGGGCAACAAAAGCGGAACTCAGTCTCAAAAAATAAAAAAAGTATTCAGGCTGGGTGCGGTGACTCATGCCTATGATCTCAGCAATTTGGGAGGCTGAGGCAGGAGGATCACTTGAACCCAGGAGTTTGAGACCAGCCTGGGCAACATAGTGAGACCCAATCTCTATCCAAAAAAAATTTTTTTTAATTAGCTGCCCCAGCGCAGTGGCTCATGCCTATAGTCCCAGCACTTTGGGAGGCTGAGGCATATGGATCACTTGAGGTCAGGAGTTTGAGACCAGCCTGGACAACATGATGAAACCCTGTCTCTACAAAAAATAAAAAATTAGCCAGGTGTGATAGTGCATATGCCTGTAGTCCCAGCTACTTAGGAGGCTGAGGGGCAAATATCCCTTGAGCCCAGGAGACAGAGGTTGCAGTGAACCGAGAATGAGCCACTGCACTCTAGCCTGGGCAACAGAGTGAAACCCTGTCTCAAAAAAAAAAAAAAAAAAGGAAAGAAAAGAAAAGGAAAAAAAGAAAAAATTAGCCAGGCATGGTGGCATGCATATGTAGTCCCAGCTACTTGGGAGTATGAGATGGGAGGATCATTTGAGCCTGGGAGGTTGGGGCTGCAGTGATCCTGCCACTGCACTTCAGTCTAGGCAACAGAACAAGACTCTGCCGTGGAAAAATAAATTTTAAAAAATTTAAAAATTCAGATTCACACCTGTAATCCCGTTACTTTGGGAGGCCGGGGCAGGAGGATTACTTGAAGCCAAGAGTTCAAGACCAGCCTGGGCAACAAAGGAAGAACCCCATTTTTACCAAAAAAAAAAAAAAAAAAAAAAAATTAGTCAGCTACCACAGTATGCACCTGTAGCCCCAGCTACTCAGGAGGCTGAGGCAGGAAGACTGCTTAAGTTCAGGAGTTCAAGGATGGAGTGAGCTATGATTGCACCTGTGTACTCAGGCCTAGTCAACAGAGCGAGACACTGTCTCTAAAAAAAAAAAAAGAAAGAAAAAAGATTTAAAAGTTCTGAAGATGAGTGGTAGTGACGGTGTTGCACAATATGAACCTACCCAACACTACTGAAGTGTACACTTACTTAAAAATGGTTAAGATGGACCAGGCATGCTGACTCACACCTATAATCTCAGCACTGTGGGAGGCTGAGGCGGTTGGATCACTTGAGGCCAGGAGTTCCAGATCAGCCTGGAACACGGTGAAACCCTGTTTCTCCAAAAAAAAAAAAAAAAAAACAACTTAGCTGGGCACAGTTGCATGTGCCTGTAGTCCCAGCTACTCAGGAGGCTGAGGCGGGAGGATCGCTTGAATCACTTGAGCTTGGGAGGCAGAGGTTGCAGTGAGCCAAGAGCACACCACTGCACTCCAGCCTGGCAACAGAGTGAGACCCTCCCTCAAAATACAAGTGGTCAAGATGGTAAATTTTAGGTTCTGTATATTTTACCACAATTTTGAAAATTTTTTTGTAAGTTCTAGCAAGAAAACCAAACAAGAAAGTAAAAGGCCATGAGATGATGCCAGAGAAATTGGGGGAACTGAAAAAGTGAGACCACAGTAATAGGAAGGTTAATGATCCAAAGAGGAAACACTCACCTCATATGCACGCCCTTCCTAAGCTGTCAAGTATAAAGGGAGGAAATTTTCTGGAGGGATTTATATTTCCAGGGTGTTCAGGACCCTACCCGCTACCCTCAATTCTGCCCCTACCGAGGGGTTGTCCTGATAATCACTGAACAGGCCTGTGGGAGAACCTACCTCACCCCTTCCCCTTTCCAGAATCCTCAAGAAAACAGTAAAGGATCGACGTCTAGATGTGAAGGAAGTCTATCTTTACAACAACAGGCAGAGATAGCAACTTCCAGGCAGAGGAGCAGCTTGTGCAAAGGCCTGAGCTATGCGTGGGAGACCTCCAGGGTGGCCGGAGCCTCAGATATGTAGAGGGAAGCAGGAAGGAGGCAGGGGCAAGAGGTGAAAGGCCACAGGCTAGACACTTGCACTTCCCATCATCTCAGTGACCTTTAAATCAATCCCAACTGGCAGGTATTAATATACCCATTTTATGGAGAGAGAAACGGAAATCCAGACAGATAAAGTAACTTGCCCAAGGAAACACAGATGGTGAGCAGAGGGGGGATTCCAAACCCGCTGACTCCTGACCTCATGCTTATTGCTTCGGCCCATGTGGTATCAGTCCCTAAGGCCAAGACTGTGGGCTCTGGAGGCAGAATCCCAAATCCCACTTTATCCCTCACTGATGGTGTGATCTGAAAGAAAGTACTTAACCTTTTGAGTCTCAATTTCTTCAACTGTAAAATGGAATGACCATATACCTACCTCATACGGTTTTAAGAGAATTAAATGTAGTATTTCAAGGAAAGTGGGTTGCAGGCCATGCTAATAGACAATACAAAGTAGGCGGGGTGCAGTGGCTCACGCCTGTAATCTCAGCACTTTGGAAGGCCAAGGCGGTTGGATCACTTGAGGCCAGGAGTTCGAGACCATCCTGACCAACATGCAAAACCCTGTCTCTACTAAAAATACAAAAATTAGCCAGATGTGGTCACGTGCACCTGTAATCCCAGCTACTTGGGAGGCTGAGGCAGGATAATTACTTGAACCCAGGAGGTGGAGGTTGCATGCAGTGGGCCGTGATCAAGCCACTGCACTCTAGCCTGGGCAACAGAGTGGGACCCTGGCTCAAAAAAAAAAAAAAAAAAAAAAAAAAGACAGAGAAAACACAAAATAGTGTTCTTATTTATTATGCCTAGGCACCCTCACAGACTCCCACAGACAGACGTGCAGCCATTGCTTCTGCCTACCTGAGGCCAGTGCAGCCTTTGGAGCAAGGTAGATGACAGACCTGGACCCCTGAGGAGCTAATAGCCCAGGCTGGGCAGTAACCTTGCAGGAACAGCCCAGAAACTACCTCCTCCACTCTTTATTCTCAACTCCATGGCCTGGGTAAGTTGTTCTGCAAATGTTCAGTGGGACACAGTCCAAGCAGTCTCTGTTCTCGTGGGAATAAATGTAATAGAAACAACTAGGGCTGCCAACTCACCCACCCTTTGGTCTCCACCATGGGCTGGTCTCCTGCCCCACAGTACCTTCTGGGACCAGATGGCCTAGAATGTCAAACCATCAATACCAGGAAAGCCTTTGGATACCATCGAATCCCACCCCTCGTGCACAGGGGAACACTGAGGCCTAGGGATTAGTGGGGATCTGCTTAAGTTCACAGCGTGAGCCAGTGGCAAAGCTAGAACACAACCTTGGGCTACCAACTCTCCAGTCTACTGGAGTTTCCAATTTGTTTCACCATTGCTATTTCTTGTTGTGTCAAGCTTAAGTTTACATATTTGAAGTTCAAGAGTATAATCACCCCTGCAAGCCTAATTCTGGGAGGTGGCAAGAACTTTGGAGACAGACAGACCTGGGTTCAAATCCCAGCCCCGCCATTTCCTAGCTGAGCGGCCCTTCATTTATTTATACAGTAGAAAAAGACAATGGGGGCAGAAGTTAAGAGCATAGGCTACAGTCCTAGCTCTGCCATTTCACGACAGGTGAGTCACTTGATCAACTGCTGGTTCAGCTTCCTCTTCCGTAAAACCTACCTCACCCAGTCATCCAAGTATAGAATGAGAAAAATATAAATGAAGAATCGGGTACAAGGTTTGCTATGAAGTAATGATGGATATTATTGTTACCTTTTTTTTTTTTTTTTTTTGACAGGGTCTCACTCTGTCACCCAGGCTGGAATGCAGTGGCATGATCTCGGCTCACCGCAAGCCTTAACCTCCCAGGCTCAAGCAATCATCCCACCTCAGCCTCCTGAGTAGTTAGGACCACAGGCGCATGCCACCACGCCCAGGTAATTTTTGTATTTTTTGTAGAGACAGGGTTTGCATATTGCCCAGGCTGGTCTCAAACTCCTGAGCTCAAGCTATACGCCTGCATCAGCCTCCCAAAGTTCTGGGATTATAGGCGTGAGCGACTGCACCCAGCTACTATTAATATTATCTTTAATGCTATGATTGGGGTATGTTTTCAGCAGGTAGCAAGAAGGTACCTCCATCTCAAAGCTCTAGTCCTCCCATTTCTCCTCATGGAATCATGGAGTGTTAAGCTGGCCAGGGCCCTGTATCACAGACAACAGATCTGAGATCCAGAGGGAAATAGCATGCTCAAGGTCAGGGAGCAAGTTAATGAGAGGGGTGAACTAGAACCCAGATCTCTTGAATCTACTGACTTAATTCCCTAAACACAAGCTCTTACTTTGTGCATGGGCTTGGTGGGAAGAAATGGTGGTCTTTCAGACCCCAAATACCAAAGGGCAGTTGGATCTCAGCCAGAATGGAACTCATCTTGCCCTCATGGCAGTCCCAGGCCAGAAGCAAGGTGGGGCTCAACGCTGGTGGATCAGGCCAACTGGGCTAGCAGCCAGAGTGGAGCCAAAGGCACAGCTCGCGCCCTCTCACCAGCTACATAATAAAGTAATTATGGGATTAGGGATAAAATTAGTCACTTGTGTAATTATTTTTCTTAGAACAAGAGCAGAAAGGACCTTTTTCAAGAGTTGTTCCTTGGCCCTCCCAAGAGTATTCATGCAGAGACACAGATGAGCGCACACACACACAAGCACGTGAACACACACAGCAGTGATGGTGGTGTGTGGAGTGGGTGCTTGGCTTTCTGTGGCAGTGTCTCACAGTGGGTCCCACACCTACCAGGCCTACCTCTGAAGGCCAGGGGTGACATTTCCCAATGTCTGCCTCACTGAACACGTTTATCACACTACCACAGTTGCACTGCCTTCCTTCCGAGCCCCCCATCATACAGAATCTCTCATACCTCTCCCTGGCCAAAGCATATCAGGCCTGGACCCCCCAAGCCCTCCCTCCATCTTGGAGGCTAGTGGTACAATTCCAGCAGGAACTGGGGGTCCAGTAATCCAGAGAGATCTTTGGTACTGGCTGCTGTGGCAGGCATAATAATGCCCCCTCTCCAAAGATGTCCATGTCTTCATCCCCAGAATCAGGTGAATATGTTATCTCACATGGCAAAAGGGACCTTGCACAGGTGATTAGGTAAAGAGTTTTGAGATGGAGAATGGTCCTAGATTATCTGAATGGGCTCAATGTAACCACAGGGGTTCTTGTAAGTCAAAAGGGGATTTGGGGGAGTCAGAGGAGATACGATGACGGAGGCAGAGGTGGGAGGGATGCAGTTACTAGAAGGGGCCATGAACCAAGGCATGTGGGTGGCCTGGAGAGCTGGAAAAGGCCAGGTAAGGATGCTCCCCTAGCAGCTCTGCCAACGCCCTGACTTCAGCCCCATAAGGTCCATTTTCAGATTTTGACCTCTAGAAGTCTAGGGTCACCCATTTGTGTTGTTTTAAGTATATGGTCATTTGTTAGGGCAGCATTAGGAAACTGACACAGCCACCTAGGGAGGGGTCCTCAGAACTCACCTTTCCCTCCAGACTGAAACGCCCTCCTCAAGGGCTAGCCAGGGAGACTCCTTGGGGCCAGATGTCTCCTGAATATACCTCTGGGGAACAGGCCTGAGCTGAGGCCCCAAGCTCTAACCTAGAGAGATAACTCTGTGGGGGAAAGCACCCCAGAAAGGAGGTGATGGCTCTGGGAGGAAAGGGAGAGACCCCGCCTTATAGCTCCAGCCAGGCACTCCACCCTTCCCACATATTCTTAAACAGAGGGCCACCTATGCCATCCACAGCAGTAGCCTGGCATCAGGGAAACAGAGCACTGGAGGCAGGAAGCCTGATTCTGGCCTCAGCTCTGCCCCTGCATCACCAGGTGGTGAGAGACCAGCCCCTTCCTCTCTCTAGGCCTGACCATTGTCATCAAGGCTTACTGTATATCAAGTGTCTTCCATGCTTTCATGCATAGAAAGCCTCACAGGGACCCTGTGAGGTAGCTCCCTGTCATGATGTTCACTTTACAGCTGAGGAAGTGGACACAAGGTGGTTAAGAGGGGAGGCTGGTTTGAACCCAGGCAGCCTGACTCCACAGCCCTATTCTGCCTCCTGCCTTAGGATGAATGAATGCATGGACAGAGGACAGTTGGAAGCAGTCCTTACACACAAGGAACAGGCTCTACAGACCTAAGAGAAATAAAAAACAGGCTGGGTGTGGTGGCTCACACCTGTAATCCCAGCACTTTGGGAGGCCGAGGCGGGAGGATCACCTGAGGCCAGGAGTTCAAGACCAGCCTGACCAACATAGAGAAACCCCATCTCTACTAAAATACAAAATTAGCTGGGCGTGGTGGCGCATGCCTGTAACCCCAGCTACTCGGGAGGCTGAGGCAGGAGAATCACTTGAACCCAGGAGGCAGAGGCTGCAGTGAGCCAAGATTGCGCCATTGCACTCCAGCCTGGGCAACAAGAGCGAAATTCCATCTCAAAAAAAAAAAATTAGCCGGGTGTGGTGGCGGGCTCCTGTAATCCCAGCTACTCAGGAGGCTGAGACAGGAGAATCCCTTGAACCCAGAGGCAGAGGTTACAGTGAGACGAGATCGTGCCACTGCACTCCAGCCTGGGCAACAAGAGCAAAACTCCGTCTCGGGGGAAAAAAAGAGAGAGAGAGAGAGAAATTTTTAAAAAATCAAATAAAAAGAGAGAGAGAGAGAAATTTTTAAAAAATCAAATAAAAAGAGAGAGAGAGAAATAAAAAACAGTTTCTGCCATTCACCCTGGATGCTGGGGGTTAAAGGTTGGCATAGCAGTTTGGCAAGTTTACTGAAAGCCTCTAAGGCAGCCACAGCCTTTTACCCAGAATTCCCTTCCTGGGTCTTCACCCCAAGAGACATCATCATCTGAAATACAGGAAGAACATTTTATGCAATGTTCATTGCACTGTTATTCATAATAGCAAAAACTGGAAACAGCCTGAATATCCATCAGCAGGAAAAGGGATGAGTCGATCCTGTATTTCATAGAATCCTCAGTAACGACACAGAAGGCAGCTTCCGATACACCGTTAAGAGAAAAATGCAGGACACTACTGATGATGCGCTAGAAATGATGACTGTGCAAGAAAGAGCAAAGGAAAACTGGTGAAAGGAAACACTCCAAGCTCCCAATCATATTCAGGAGTAATTTTTTTCTGCTTCCTGTTTTCCCAAATCTTGGTACTATGTTATTATGGTTTTAATTAAAAAAAAAAAAAAAAAACACAACTGCCAGGCAAGGTGGCTCATGCCTGTAATCCCAGCATTTTCGAAGGCCAAGGCGAGCAGATCACTTGAGGTCAGGAGTTCGAAATCAGCCTGGCCAATATGGAGAAATCCCGTCTCTACTAAAAATAGAAAAATTAACTGGGCATGGTGGCGGGTGCCTGTAATCCCAGCTACTCGGGAGGCTGAGGCATGAGAATCACTTGAACCTGGGGGGCGGAGGTTGCAGTGAGCTGAGATCACGCCACTGCACTCCAGCCTGAGTGACAGAGCAAGACTCCGTCTCAAAAAAAAAAAACAAAAACAGAAAAACTTGCTGGGTGCAGTGGCACACTCTGTAATCCCGGATACTCTGGAGGCTGAAGTAGGAGGATCCCTTGAGTCCAAGAGTTTGAGCCTGTGATTGCACCTGTGAGTTGCCACTGCACTCCAGCCTGGCCGAAATAGTGAGCTCTCATTTGTATTTTTTAAAATAAATGAATAAATTGAATTTTTAAAATTAAAAAACGGTATTATTTTAAAAACGACAATAACTGCAATGCAGCCCTGAGGAACCCACACACTGAACAGTTAAGGAGAGGAGCAGGAACAGGCAAATGAGGGCAGGCCAGAATGAGAAAGCCAGAAAGTGGGGTGTGCTGTCCCAGAGACCAGCACAAACCAGGTGCCAAGAATGATCTAACAATCGGCCCTCAAACATTCCCCAGGAAGGCGTCTGAAAAAGTGCCCCCACCATGACCAGTGGCTCCAGGAGCAGTATTTACAATGCAAACCAGGCCGCCCCCAGGAGAAGCGGTAACGCACCACACCCGCGGCCATTCACCCCGCAGTCCAGCCCCAGCAAAACAGAAGAGGCCTCACGTACAAGAGCCCGGTCAGAATTTTCTGGTGTCTTCAGAACAGGACTCTCTTGGTCCCTACCATTCACCAATTCTACCACTGTGTTTCCACAGGGACCCGCAAACCACTCCCAAGACCCACCCCTCACCCCCGCCCATGCTGGCCTCTTAGGCCCATCCCCCAGCCTCTTTGAGACATGTCCCTTAGATTCCGTGCCTCCTCCATGTAAGCTACACAAGCTTGCCCAGACATTCACATCTCATTGGCACAAATTCGCCCGCCCACACACCCACCAACCTTTTTTCTTCTGAGAATGCCCCTTCTTCCCTCTCTCCACCCACCTCATCCAGGACCCCAGGCAAACCTCAGCAAAGGAGGGAAGGTCCCCCAGCAACTCATGCCTGACTTCAACATCCCATCCCTGCCTCCCACCACACCTGTGACAGACAGTGGCCAGGTCTGGGCTGCTGCCTCTAGACCCCGGAGGTGGAGATAGGCTAGGTCACAAAGCTAAAAACTAAACCAGACTCTGAAGGCCAACTAAGAAGTCCCCTCTCACCCTCAACCTGGTGAGTCGACAAGAAGCAGGGCTGAGTCACTACCAGATGCAACCTCATCACACCCCATGCTAAGAAACTGACATTGCTTACAGCCCAAATGCACGGGTCATCCTCCTGGGCAGCCTGTGGTAATGAGTGTCACGGGGCCAAGGCAAGGCCAGTACCAATTAAGGCTGCTCCCTTTCCTGCCAGTGAGCTCAGTCTCATTACTTTGCTCCATTTTCAGCTCATCTGAAAAATCCTCATTTGAGGTCCCTGGAGGATCTTAAAAGTGTTATTTAAACATTAGCTCTGACACACAGCCTCCCCCATCCACCCAAGGCCAATACTTTTTTCTCCCTGCTTTTTGGCACTGCCAGGAATGAGCAGCATCTAACACCCGGCCTGGGGCACCTCAGGTCCTGCAGCCTAGGGCCCCTCCTCGATCTGAACTTTCCCCATTTCCCTGCCTTGTTTAGAAGAGAGAGCAGGGAAGGGAACTTGGTGTCTCCTGTATGGCAGACATGTCACTTGGCAACAAGCCCTGTGAGGTGGCATTATTATTCCTGTGTGATAGGTGGGGAGACTGCAACTGAGCCACCCTCCCAAGGTCACCTAGCCAGCAGGTGGACAAGTTAGGCCTGGAGCCCAGGACTGCTGAGCTCCAGGCCTCTTCCAGCTGCCCCCGCCCACCCCCACATGCTCCTTTCTGCACACTGCCTGGCCCCACCCTGCAACAGACACGAGCACCCATCATTCATTCCTCCGGGCTTCTGACCCTGGGGCTCGGTCCAGGTGAGACAGATGAGGACAAGAGGGGTTGCAGGATGTAGGGCTTCTAGGACAGGCTTCAGGGAGCACAATTTTTCCTACAGAAAACCAAAACAATGCTCAAGGCTGGTTACAAGTCCCTATTCTGACCTGCATCTTACCAGAGAACCTATGAGAGAGAATGCAGTCAGAGGCGCGCAAGAGGCACGAGGAGGGCCATGGAGGGTCAGAGAGGAGGGGATCTGGGCTGTGTGGTCAGGGAAGTCAGAGCTGGAAGGACCAGAGTTTAGCCAAATGCCTTCATTTTTACACGTAGGGAAACCGAGGCCCAGGGAGAAGAGACCTGCCTAAGGCCAAGAGTGAGTCTGGCTATGTCAGGATTGGTATACAGTTTTCCCGATTCTTAGGCTAGCTTTCCTGGACCTAGAAGGATGAAAGGCCTGGGGCAGATGCTGCCCAGGATTAGTGAAAGATGAATGAGCACAGGGATCTAGCACCCCCAGCTAAGGAGGTAGGACAGAGACACCAACACAGTGCATCCATGGGGACTCCAGCCTTACTCGTCTCTCACCTCAGGGAAGGTGTAGGCAGAAGAGAGGCCCTTCCATTCACCAAAGCTTAAGCTCCAACAGGAGCCAATCAGGGCCTCAGAAGAAGGCAGAAACTTTGGTTCCCCTGGCAACTCAGACAAAGGCATCTCCTCATCTCTGCAATCAGCTGGGGTGGGGATGCAGCCTGTATTCCGCCAGACCCAGACAGGGCTCTCCTCTCCTTTTCTCATAAGAAGGGGGTACCAACCCAATCCCTTTGGTTTTAGCCCTGAAACTTCAGTCATATCTCTGAGCTCATCTCAGATGGGAGGCCGGGTATGGATGAGCCTCACTGTCGGAGGCTTAGGACAATAGCTGAGTCCTCTCCAGTCTGCGGGGGCCCTCCTGCTGCCACTAGGTGCGTGCCTCTGAGATGGGCCGGGGGCTGTGCTGATGTTCATCAGTTCATCACCCCTATCCTCCTCTCCAGAGGCAGTGCCAGCTGCATGCCATGGGAAAGCCTGTAGCTGCCAGTGAGGTGCCTGAGCCAAGCCCTGCTGTGGCATTATTCACAATCATGAGCAACTTTCATGCACCTTCTCTTGTTCCCATCCATAAGAAAAATTAGACGGATAATCTAAGACCTAAGTTTCTCTGGAATGTGAGCTTCCAGTCTACACCCATCAAGAAAATAATAGAGAGAGGGAGCACGCAGGAGCTTACCTTTCACCACTCTTGAAAAGTTGCCTAGTCTTGGTCCAGAGCCATGGAATAAATACACAAAACATTCCACTGGCCAGGCGTGGTGGCTCACACCTGTAATCCCAGTACTTTGGGAGGCTGAGGCAGGCGGATCATCTGAGGTCAGGAGTTTGAGACCAGCCTGACCAACATGGAGAAACCCAGTCTCTACTAAAAATACAAAATTAGCTGGGCATGGTGGCACATGCCTGTAATCCCAGCTATTTGGGAGGCTGAGTTAGGAGAATCTCTTGAACCCGGGAGGCAGAGGTTGCAGTGAGCCGAGATCGCGCCATTGTACTCCAGCCTGGGCAACAAGAATGAAACTCTGTCTCAAAAAAAAAAAAAAAAAAAAAAAAAATTCCACTAACTGGAACTGCCTCTTTGTACATGCTTTGAAGAAAATCACAAGAAAACTGATAGACTCTGAAATACAGCTTCCAAATAAAATCCCCAGCTTTGTTACCACCAAAGGAGGCCAAGCTGCCACCCCCTCCTTAGGAGGTATGCACAGTGTCCCCACAGGAGGCCCTCCTCATCCCTAATGGAGGAGTCATCATTCAGAGATTTTAGAAAGATTTTCTACTCGGAGAGTCAGATAAAAGAGAGGTTTCTCAGGGAGCTACTGAATTCCCAAAAAAGTCAAACTACAGGCATCAAAACCCACATGCACTGTCCATACTTTCGGTTTTATAATCTCGTCAGCCACCCCATGGAGAAAGTCTGCAGCCATCCAAGACAAGTTCCTTTCTTCCCACTCCCTTCCCCAAGCCCCATCAGGCCCCACACTCTGTCCGTTCTCTGTCTCTACTCACTCTGTGATCTGTTCCCTCTTCTACACTTCCACGAGCCTGAGATGAAGCCCATCACTTCTCACCAGGCCACACCAACAGCCCACCATCCGTCTCCTGGTCTCCAGCCTTACCCTTCCAAATTGTCCTCCCACTGCCAGAAATCAGATCACATCATTCCCAACCTGATACCCTGCAGTGTCTTCATCGCTCTCCAGATAAAGTGCCAGCTCCTGGCCAATATACACGGGCTGCAGGAGCTGGACCCACCTGCCGCTCTACTTGCCTCCTTGCCATCCCCAACACACACAGGAAACTCCTGCCACTCCAAAGTGTTTCATGCCTCTGTGCACTTGTGGTTCAGTCTACCTTTCTGAATCCCCCACTGTTGAATGGAAGATAATAGCTCACCTTTACTGAGCGCTCAGTAGGTGCTAGGCTCTCTGCTAAGCCCTTTGCAGGTTCTACCTCATTGATCCTCCCCAAGAAAACCATGAGGCAGGTACGAACAGCAGCCTGTTTGCAGATGAAGAAACAGAATCAGAGATGCGAATGAGCCTAGCAGAAGTCACACGGTTGATAAGGGGAGGGGCTCAAATAGAAATCCAAGCATCT
Source organism: Pongo abelii (assembly GCF_028885655.2). Classification (NCBI taxonomy): domain Eukaryota; kingdom Metazoa; phylum Chordata; class Mammalia; order Primates; family Hominidae; genus Pongo; species Pongo abelii. The sequence continues at coordinate 40,294,596 of NC_072006.2, read as the reverse complement.
GACTCTTAGGTCACCCCTATCCTCCACTCCCCAGAAACAATGTAATGGCCACGTGGAATCAGATGCTCCTAACTCTGTCCCCTCCTTCTGGGCCTGTGGGAATAGCCTGTCTCAGAGAATGACACAAGAAAGGTTCCCAGCCTGTCTCTCTCTGGGTTTGTTCCCAACCCTGCACCCCCACCACCCAGCACAGCCCCTTGAGTACGCAAAGTGGCTGAGCCCACATCTCAGAAGTAGGGCTTTATAGTTACATTAATGGCCCAGCAATGACTTCCAGCTATTGTCTTTCAGGAAGTCTAAACTCTTTGGCTGAGCATCAGGGACCCCCAAGATCTGGCATGAGCGCATCACTTTCCAAACTTAATTACCCGCTGCCTCCCCTACCCACCATGTATGCAATCTATCAATGGGTATTTATTATCTCTGCCGTGTCAGTTCTCACTAAAAGCTGCCATTTATTGAGCACCTCGTAAGAGCCATACCCTATGCGAAGCACTCAAGCAGCACTCTCTCATTTCCTTACAATTCATTCATTCATTCATCCAACAGATACTTATTGAATACCTACTGTGCGCCATGCCAGGTGGAATCAAGAGTGAACATGACATTAAAAGAAAAAGACAAATAGCTACAAATTGTGATAAGCATTATGAAGGAATCGAGAAGTGGTGAAAAAAGCAGTGCAGGGGGTGGGAGGACTAAATTAAACTGAGACGTAAAGGATAAGAAGGAGCCAAGCTGGCAAAGAACCAGGAAAAGAATTCTAAGCAGAGGGAACCTAAGCATGTGTAAAGGTCTTGAGACTGGAATGAATTTGCTAAATGAATAGAGAAGACTCCTGTGGCTGACGGAAATGACCAATAGAATAATTTCCAATGACCTATAGAGACCAATAGAGATAGATGGCTGGAAGGGGGAGGCAGGGACCGGCTCGCTCAGGGCTCTGAACGCCATGGTAAGGAATTTAGATTTTATTCTAAGGGCAGAGGAAAGTCACTGAGTGACACAGTCAGATTTGTGTTTTTTGTGTTTTTTGTTTTGTTTTGTTTTTTTGAGATGGAGTCTCACTCTGTCGCCCAGGCTGGAGTGCAGTGGCGTGATCTCGGCTCACTGCAAGCTCTGCATCCTAGTTTCACGCCATTCTCCTGCCTCAGCCTCCCGAGTAGCTGGGATTACAGGCGCCCGCCACCACACCCGGCTAATTTTTTTTTTTTTTTTTTGTATTTTTAGTAGAGACGGGGTTTCACCATGTTAGCCAGGATGGTCTCAATCTCCTGACCTCGTGATCTGCCCACCTCGGACTCCCAAAGTGCCTGGATTACAGGTGTGGGCCACTGCACCCAGCCAAATTTATGTTTTACAAAGTTCACTCTGGCTGCCACTTGGAAAGAAGACTTGGGAATATAGATGGTGTATGTATTGTATGCAAAGTAATTGGCATAGTACTGGCACATAGGTGCTCACTGAATGTTAATTCCCTTTTTCTTCTCTCTCTAGCCCCCATCTCAGGCTGGGAATGTCCTCTTCATCTAACTCCCATTCCTTCTTCTGACCTATACATTGTCAGAACTTAAATTTTCTGCCCTGGCACAGTGGCTCACTCCTATAATCCAAGCACTTTGGGAAGCCAAGGTGGGTGGATCACCTGAGGTCAGGTGTTTGAGACCAGCCTGGCCAACATGGCAAAACCCTGTCTCTACTAAAAATACAAATATTAGCCAGGTATGATGGTGGATGCCTGTAATACCAGCTACTTGGGAAGCTGAGGCAGGAGAATCACTTGAACCCGGGAGGCGGAGGTTGCAGCGAGCCAAGATTGCGCCACTGCACGCTAGCCTAGGCAACAGAGCGAGATTCTGTCTCAAAAACAAACAAACAAACAAACAAACAAAAACAGAACTTAAATTTTCTGAGGACATGTGATCTGGAAGACATGTGTCTTCCTGGTTAGATCGGGAAACTGAGGTCCAGCGAGAGTACACAATTTTCCCAGTGTCACAGAGGGGGCCTGTAGCAGTGGTGGAACTTTTCTGCCTTCCCCTCTTCCCCCGAACAAGACCCTGGGCTGGTCTGAAGGTCGGGAGGAACGGGAGGCAGCAAGTGCAAGGGCCTTTCCTCTGTGTTCTTGTTCTCTACCTCTGCCCCTCCCCCCGATCACGGAGATGTTCAGAAAGCCTGGTTCTCAGTAAATTATGGTCTCAGGGTAAGCAGAGCATGGGAGGGGGCCTACAGAAAGCCCCATCTCTAGGTATCCTCTCTCCTTCTGCTTGAACCAGATAAGGGCAGGCCAGACTATAGAAAGAAAACTTTCCCATGGAGACTGGATGCTTGCTAGGATATTGGCTGATCCTATCGACATCCCCAGGAAGCGAGCAAAGGTCAAGGCACTCATTTTACCCAGCTGGAACCTGCGACAGTCAGTGCTCTATCGTTTGTTCAGGGATGGAGAGAAAATGGTAGAACCCAACTAGAATCATACAACGTGGCTGTCTGAGGATCACTGAACCCAAAGCCCCATTGTACAGGTGCTGAAACTGAGGTCCAAGAAGGGAAAGGGGCTGGCCAAGGGCCACATACCGAGTAAGCAGTGGAACCAGGACTAGAAGTCTGCGTGGCTTCTGCCTTCCAGTTTCCCAGGAAGCCTCCCTTGAGAAAGGTAGAAAAGGTGGCAGAAGTGAGGCTGGGATTTGGGGGTATGGGGGTAAGGACAGGGCAGCACTGCCTCCTCAGGCCTGCCCCACCCCAGCTCCCAGCCGTCACACTGCTCATGGGTGTGGCCAAACCTGCCAAACCAGTCTCTGTGCCAAAGCTGAGTAGCAGAGCCCAGAGCTTCAGGGGTGTTGGTGAGGCGGTAGACAGGAAGGACGCAGAAAGGCTCTTCCAGGGCCTGCTAGCCTAGGCCACATGGCCACTGCCCAGAGAAAGGATGGGCGCTCACAGCTGAGCGGCTCCACCACCAGGAATGGTGTACAGCAGGACTCACCAGGCCTCCTGTCCCCATTTGGCACAAAGGCTGGCCCTCTGCATTGCCCCCTCCTCTGGACACTCAATCTATAGGCTGTTTGCGTCAGTTGGGCAAGAGACCCAGGAACTTATCTGAGAAACATGACAGGAGGCAGGGAAACATGACAAATGACATGGAGACACTTATCTCCCCACAACCATAGCATCAGGATAAAATGTGGCCACTCTCCACCTGGCTAGGTGCACACACGCTCTATACTTTGCCCTCCCCTACTCCGTGAGCAAGGCCCAGGAACAGCTGAGCACATGACGCACTTGTGCAGGGAGGGATCAGTAGATCTGGGTTCCAGCATAGTTTGGTGACACTTGGCAAAGTCTTGGGGAAAGCTGCCCTTCTCGGGCTTTGGTTTCACCACCTTTCCCAAGGCAGGACTAGGTTAACTGCATAGTTTCAGGGGCCTTGAAGGTCTGCTCTCATTCCACCTCCACTCCAGCCTTCCCCACTTCCTGCCTAAAGGAAATAATAAGTTACACCCACCAGTGTATGGGGTCCCTACTGGACAGGTCTGGATTCTGTGTCAGGGGCTGCCTTGCTGGAACCTGTTCCATCAGCTCTGAGAAGACAGCAGGAGACCCTCGGGCTAGAGTGTGGGGAAGCTGATGAGCTACTCAGCCCAGAGGTCACTTCCAGGGCCTGTGAGACCCAGGAGCCAACTGCTAGGCAGGAAGGGACCTTGGAATCAGCCTGGGCTCCTGTGAGCACATGACACATAGGCCAGGCAAATGCCCCACAAATGCCAGGGACTGTTCTCATATCCCCCTTTGGTAGATGGGGAGGAAGAGGACCAGAGAGAGGCAAGAACCAGCCTCAGGTCACCCAGCATGGCCACAGAAGAGGCAGGATCACAGCCCAAGCCTGACCCCCAGCACATGGGCTCCCAGCACATGCTACCTCCCCCAACAGGGGTATTTTTCCAAATTCAAAATCATGCATCCCATGGAGGAACCAAGAGACATCTTTGTCAATACCTCTTGGGAAATGCCAGAGAATGATATGAAGTTCTGCTTTCGGGCTGCTATAACCAAACACCATCAACTGGGTGGCTCATAAACAACAAAAATGTGTTTCTCACATTTTTGTGAGAAGTCAAAGATCAGGGTGCCAGCAGATTCCGTGTCTACTGAGGGCTGCTTTCTGGTTCAGAGATGGCTCCTTCTAGTCATCATATGGTAGAAAGGAAATCTAGCTCTCTGAGATCACTATCTTTTTTTTTTTTCATGTCAGACAGGTAATGCGTTCACATTGTACATTGTAAAAAGGTTTGAAGGCGGCACATCTCACACACATGCGTGAACACCCAATCATCATGCTCACGAACTACCAAAGGCTCTGGGATCTTTTATAGGGACATTAATCCCATTCATGAAGGTGGAGCCCTCATGACCTCATCACCTCCCAAAGGCCCCACCTCCTAATACCATTACCTTGGCAGTTAGGATCTCAACAAATAAATTATAAGGGGACACAAACATCCAGACCATAGCATGTGTTTACCTGACATGTGCGCCTCTGTATCCCAGTACATAGGACAGTGTTTGGAGTATGGTAGGAACTCCAATAAAATTGGAGTTTTTAATAAAAATTTGTGGACTAAATCAGGACACAATGGAGGAGCTGCTGGAGGCAGAATCCATTTCTAGGCCCAAGCACTGGGGTGGTGGGTAGGAGAAAGAGAAACAGATGAGAGAGAAAATATAAATCTGGCTGTCCAGGGCTCAGGCTCCAGCCAGGCTACATCAAACAGACAGGGACACGGTCGGCCTAGAGCTTCAGAAATCCTAGATTCAAAGGCAAAAGGCAGATTGCCCGTCACACAGAATGTATGGACTTCAAGGCCTGTGTGTGATTCTGTGGCTTGCCAAGTTCACCGGACCAGTCCCTCTTTGCTCACTCAGTCTTCAGCTGGACTGACTGCCCTTTTCCTCCTGTGTGCTCTATAGTCCAGTGGATAAGACTCAGCACAGACTCTGGTTTTGAATCCCAGCTTCACCAACACTTAGGCAAATTATGACACCTTTCTGTGCCTCAGTTTCCTGATCTGCCAACTAGGGATTATACTATAACCCATTTCTTAGGATGAGGATTGAATGACTTTAAGTGATACAGAAATGAATCACTTATAACCATGCCTGGCTTAGAGTAGGGGCTTGATAAATGGTCATCTGTTTTAATGGTTATTAGCACTTAGTGATAATGTTACCGACAGTTTCTAGCTGCGATCAGTTGAAGGCCAGAACAGCAATGTCAGGGGTGGACTCAAACTGAGGAGGGCTACTTGGAGTGATGAAGCAAGGACTAGCTTGGTCTGGGAGAGAGGACCCCTGGGCTCAAGTTCACCTCTATCAGGCTCACTGTGTGACCAGCGCAGAGGGTACAGAGGAGGAGGGCGGGCAGGGAGATTGGTATTGAAGAAAGGGCTGAAATGGGCTTGCTCTGGATGGAGGGCAGCGGGCAATCTAGCATTGCTCCTCGCCTGCTTAAAATTCATCAGTGACTCCTCCTGCTCTTCTGAATCAAAGCCAGCCCTAATCTCATCACAGGATTCAAGGGCACCCTGGACTGACATGAAGACACCCTACCCTGCCCACCTTGTCCTTTTCCTTCCCTTCCCCTCCCTTCCCCTCCCTTCCCCTCCTCTCCCCTCCTCTCCCCTCCCCTTCCCTTCCTTCCCCTCTTCCTTCCTGCTTTCTTGCTTTCTTTCGAGATGGAGTCTTGCTCTGTCACCCAGGCTGGGGTGCAGTGGCTCCATCTTGACTCTCTCCAACCCTACCAGGTTCAAGCGATTCTCCTGCTTCAGCCTCCTGAGTAGCTGGGATTACAGGTGTGCACCACCATACCTGGCTAATTTTTGTATTTTTAGTGGAGATGGGGTTTCACATGTTGGCCAGGCTGTTCTCAAACTACTGACCTCCAGCAATCTGCCCACCTCAGCCTCCCAAAGTGCTGGGATTACAGGCGTGAGCCACCACACCCAGCCACACCTTGCCCTTTCTTTTGGCCATCTTTCTGATCCTTCCTGGTCCAGTCAGCTGTCAGCCTCCAGGGCAGTCACCCTGCTCTCCCCAGGGCTGGCCAGAGCCCCTTTGGGCATTGCAGCCCCTGAGCCCACCTCCCTTCAGTACTAATCATGCCATATTGTCAGTGCTTGGTTCTTCATCCCAGTCTCCCTCTCAACTACTGGGGAATGAGAGAGGTCTTGTCACATTGATATCAGTATCTCAGCATCTCAGGGATAGCTCAATTATAGAAGAAGTGCTTGCTTAAGGTTTGCTTAATGAATCAAGGGCTGGAGGAGATAGCATAAAAACTTATTTCAACTCTCTAAAACTCTAATTCAATTGCCCTAGGTAAGTCATTTAATCTTTCCAGGCCTCTGTTTCTTTATCTGTTAAATGGGGATCATTATTCTCGCCCTAACTCCTCCTTACAGCTGCTGTGAGGATCAAACAAATGTGCTTTATAAGATGTTCTTATATCAAAATTTTTAAGTAAAATAAATAAATAAATGTTACATTCCTTAATGCATTCATTCAACAAATATCTATTAAGCATCTATTAAGCACCTACATGTGCAGGGCATGGTCTAATATAATCCCAGGTATTCTTTTTTTTAAAAATTGAGATATAATTCATATGCCATAAAATGTACCACTTTACAACATCAATTCACTCCTCTTGAGTATATTTACGTACGGAGTTGTGCAATCATCATCACTTATTCCAGAATCCCAGTTGTTCTGGCAAGTGCTGAGCTGTAACCTCCAATGCTCCTTAGGAACCTGGGTCTCTGGTTCTGGTTTGGCCCAGATGCTACCTTTCTGACAAAGTGTAGGGTGCCCCTTGGAAAATATTCTCTGGGATAGAAGTAGAGCAAAAGATAGGCACTCAGTACACTCTGTGTTTCTTTTTTTTTTTTTTTTTTTTTTTTTTGAGAAGGAGTCTTGCTCTTGTAGTCCAGGCTGGAGTGCAGTGGCTCGATCTTGGCTCACTGCAACCTCCACCTCCTTGGTCCCAGTTCAAGCAATTCTCCTGCCTCAGCCTCCCAAGTAGCTGGGATTATAGGAATGCACCATCTGTGTTTCATTGAATGAAACAAAGCAGTAGATTTTCCTGGGGAAAGGCCCATCATATTAGCCCAGTCGAAGCCTTTTCCTAGCCTTGCCTTTCTAAGCTGTCCTGAATGCAGCGATTGTGCTGACCCTTGCCTCAGTTTCCCTGTCTACTCCCTGAGCAGCAAGCAGGCTGAAACCCATTCCTCCAACATCCCACAGAGGGATGCCCCCTAACAAATGGCTAATCTTGTCTACCTTGTCAGAAGGAAAAGACTAGCCTGTTATGTTAGCTGAGATTGGCAAGAGCAGTAGATTGGGACTGGATATGGGGAACTCTCAAATACAGAAGTGGTGAGTGAGGCTTTACTCTGGAGGCCTTAGGAAGCCTGGAAGGTCTGAACTGGGGACATGACTCCTCCCCCACACTGGGCTGAACCAGAGAGGGAGTCCTGGAGGTAGAGAGGGACTAAGAGGCCAGCCAGAGGCTGTCCCAGTAGCTGTCAGCACTGGGCACTGAGAAGTAAGGTCAGGATTCCTGGACACTGGCTTCTATCTTCTAGCCCTGCTCTACCACTATCATCTGTGTAACCTTGGAGAAGTTACTTACCTTCTCTGAGCCTCAGTTAACCCACCCACAAATGGTGATAATTATACCCTTCCTGCCTTATCTGTCAGGATTACAAGGAAAATCAGATGAGATGATAAATTGAAAAGCCCTTTGTAGAAAAAAATATGAAGGACTTTGATTCTAGTTCTAGTGTGAGCCAGGTGATAAGGGCCATGGGGTTGAAGGATCCTAAGGACAGAAGAATTATGAAAGAATTCTTCTGTCCTCTGCCTCTTTTCCCCTTACAGAAATGCTGGAATTCCTTCAAGAAGGATTGGAGAAATCCAGGGACTCCAGAGACCGTAAGAGTCACAGAAGAAATACTGGATGTCTGGACCTTACGTGGGCAACATTCCTGAGGCCTGGGTCCCCCAGAGACACCCCTCTAGCTCTCAGGCAGGCAGCAATCCAGGAGGAATGATCTGTTACCATGTAGAAGAGAGGATGGAGAGCAGCCAGGGTAGCCAGAGTCAGCATTTCAGAGCCACTGCCACAGGAGGAGGAATTGATGGGCAAGAGCAGGGGAGGGAAGGGGCAGTTTTCCATGTTGAGTCTCCACGCTTATCACGCTTATGTCCCTCCTTCAGGAGACAATGGCACAGCCATTCACATTTCATGTGACAACTGCATTTGCATCATTTTCCTCCTCTGAACCTCAACCTCCTCATCTGCAAAATGGGGTAATAAAACCCCTGACTCACTGTGAGTCCAGCTCAAGAAAAGTAACTGCTATTCTTCTATCCTTTGAAACTGAGAGAGCTCCTAGCACTACATCATACTCTTCCCCCAATTTCCCACCTGTGTTGTTTGGAGAAAAATCCAAAGGCACTTTAGGGACAGAGCCCAGGCCTCTGGGGGCATTATCCACCTTCTGACAAATGGATGAGATTAGCTAAGGCAGGGCACAGGAGAAAGGAGCCCCTCAATGGGTGAGAGGCATGTGCTTCAGCCTGCTGTCCAGGGAGGACATGGAGAACCCTCCTGAATGGCTAGTCCAGCCATTCTGGTGCCTGGAGCACTGTGCTGTCTGGAGAAAGTGCTGATCCCCGGGGAACGGACCATTCTTCCTGCCATTCACCACCAGGAAGAAGGGAATGAAGCACTGACAGCTGTTGGTGCCCAGGTGCCTTGTCTACCCTCCAGATAGGGCCTGCCCACCTCACATCAGGAGGAAAGGAAGGAACTGGGCACCTGTGTTGAGCTCTCCTGGAAAAGATCAAACCTCTTCACGTCTCAGAAGAGAACAGTCTGGAAGAAGGAGGCACCTTCTGTGGGGCCTGAAAGCACAGCTGGCCAAAACACCCCTCATCCTCACCCCCAACTCAGTTCTTTGGTTCCCCCGAACTTCACTACCCCTGCTTCTCTCTTCCAAACCTTCCTGGAGATCCCTCCCTGAACTGAATGTCCAAATCCTAGTTCCCTTCAACTTAGATCAAACGTCCCCTTCCCCCCCTTTCCCTGACCTCTCTCCTCTAAACTCCAGTTGCATTTTTCCTGTCCCTCTCAGTGGCAATTTGCATGCTGACTGTGTCACAATCACATCTGCACACATGTATTCCCCTCTAGGGGACACAGCTGACTGCAGTGGGTTGTAGTACAGGCTCTGGAGCTAGGCAGACCTGAATTCAAATACCAGCTTTGCAGTTTCTTAGTCACTTATTCCCTCTGAGCCTCAGTTTCCCCTGGAAAATGGGGACAATAACAGAACCTACTCTCTGGAGTTGTTGTTGCAACTATTATTATTATTATATTTTTGAGACAGTCTTATTCTGTCACCCAGGCTGGAATGCAGTCATACGATTGCGACTCACTGCAACCTCCACCTCCTGAGTTCAAGCGATTCTCCTGTCTCAGCCTCCTGAATGGCTGAGATTACAGGCGTGCTCCATCACGTCTGGCTAATTTTTGTATTTTTAGTAGAGACGGGGTTTCACCATGTTGGTCAGAGTAGTCTCAAACTCCCGACCTCAATTGATCCACCTGCCTCGGCCTCCCAAAGTGCTGGGATTACAGGTGTGAGCCACTTCACCTGGCCTGTTGTTGCAATTGAATGAGATAATGCACATAAAGAGTTCAGCATGGAGCCTGGCACAATGTAAGTAATGTGACTTATTGTGATGGTGACCGTTCAGGCAGGTTTATGGATGATTTGTCTTGACATCTCCTGAAACACCTAACACAGAGCCATATGCTGGCTGGATGGATTTGTTTGGAGGTAGACATGTGCACTGCATAGGGAAGCCCTTTCCAACAGGCAGAGCAGTGCAACCTGGGCCTGGGCTGCCTCTGTAAGTCATGAGCTCCATGCATACAAGCAAAGGCAAGATGGCCACTTGGCCTACCAAACAGAGGCTGGAGATGGAATAGTCAGAGCATGGTCTCTGAAGCCAGACACCTTGGGCTTGAAACCCAGCTCCCTTACTTACTCAAAGTATGGCCTTAACTTAACAGGGCCTCAGTTCCCTCATCGATAATATGGGGAAATAATAGTAATAATAGGACCTACCCAAAGACTGTCATGAGAATTAAATGAAAGAATACACATAAAGCAATAGAACATGCCTGGTACAGGGAGAGTAATTCAATGCACATTAGCTATTATTATTGTTGGCATTTGCATTACTGTAACTGAAGAGGGGAGTTACAGCCCCTTGCAGGCCTATGAGCTGTTAAACCTAGGGCTCCACTAATATCCTAGCATGTTCTCGTGGTCTGCCAACAGCCTTCTACTCCCCTTGTGTCTGGTGCTAGCTCTGCCCCTACATTAGCTACATAGGTAGGCAGCTGACCCACACCTGGCCACTCAGAGTATTCCTATCCTCACAGCAACAGTGACTGAACCACTCAGAGTCCTTCCCTTGGATTGACATACAGATTCTAGAAGAAAAAGAGTCTCCCTTTTCTGTTTGGATTGCTAAGCTGGGACAGAGGACAGCTTAAAAGGGAGAGACAAGCAGTGATGTCAGAGAGAGAGTCAACCTGATTCTTCATTCTTCAGTCCCATGAACTGCCCCAGGATCCATTAAAGTCATTTTTTGGTTTAAAGCCACTTTGAGTTAAGTTTTTGTCACTGGTTTCTGGAAAAAAGCCATGCCCAATTGTATAGACCCTAACTAAGGTAAGGTCAGTGCTGGCCATGGGCAGGGCCAAGCAGAAGCCAGTATTATAACTACTCTTGTGTATGTGGCACCACCCCTATCACCTGGGTTGCAGTGGGCAGTTTTCAAAGCATGTTCTCAAGAATACCCTGACCCAGTGGTCTTTAGACCCTGCTTCCTAGAGCCCTGGGAATTTGCAGAGGTATCTCCAAAAGCACCCAGGAAACTAAGAGCCACGAGGAGGGCAAAATTCTGGGTAAACTGCCCCAGAACCAGACAAGTTCTGCTACAAATGCTTACAATATGGGTTTCTGTTGCCCAAAGAGATTTGAAAAACTCTATTCTAATTGACACTTAGAAAAGCACTGAGAAGTAGCTAGGGCTGATGTGTTCATCTGCGTTCTACAGAAGGAGAAATGAGGGTTCAGAAAGGGGAAGTCATGAGACCATTACTGTAGAGCAAGAACTTGAATGTGGGGCTCTAGACACACAGGCCAAATAGCTCCGACTGCACCCAGCTGCCTGTGAGAGTCTATTATCTCTCACATTTCCTGTCTCCTTCAGTAAGCTGATGGTGGTTAATACCTAGAGTCTCATCTTTCTTGGCTCTGACTCCTACAGAATTGTCTGCTTCTGAGCTTGGCTCCTTGAAAGGCTTCAGGAAGCTTGAGGAACGTGTGGAATAAATGCATGAGCCGATCTCAACCTCCCCTTAACGGAGCCCCACCTTCCCTATGCGCACATACCTTGAGCTCCGCATCTCCCCACACATTTGCCCAAATGTCAGGGAAAGGCTGGGCAGGCTCCCTCCCGGGAACTCCTAATCCACCTCCTCTGTCCTGGCTGTGCTGTGGCTGCGGACAGAGGATTCCTTGTTCTCAGTGCTTCCTGCCCAGAGATCTCCATGGGGCCCCTGTAGGAAGGAGCCAAATCGCTCCTTTTAACTGAGCTAAAGCCACCCCCTACCCCCACAACCCCCAGGAGCAACATGCTCCCAGCTCTGCCCACCATTCATTCTACCTGTCCCAGCCTGGCTCGGCCACACTTCATTCCCCATAGTTCCCGCTCCCTACAGGTGCACACACATGTATACACACACACACACACACACACACACACACACACAGACACAAATGGAAAGTTTCCCCAGGGGTACAAAGATACTTCACATCAAGCCAAAATTAAAAACCAGAGGACTCCAGAATGACAACATCACAGCCCTGGCAGTTGTGCCTTACTAATAACATCATAGTGACATTTGCATGTTACTTCGAAATTCCCCAATCAACGTAACTCCATTGGCTGAGTTCCCTCTCTACTCCCTCGCCCTGCCAGAGTCACAGCACCCGCAAGTTGGGAAGAAGCTTTGACACACCTCAGGTGAGTGGTTTCCAAAGTGTCTTCCACAAAGCCAAGAAAAGGTCAATTGCATTGTTTGGGGGCTGCTGGGAGCTGAGGAATTGGCCAGCCCCAAGCCAACTTCAACCCACACTGCAACCCCTTTAGCTGTTTTGTACATTGATATTCTTTGGGGTGCAATGGAAAAGGAGAGTTCCCTGCTGGAAAGTTTGAAAACAACTCATTTAGTCTGACCCTACTTTCCCCCATCCCCTGACCCAACAATGTTGATGCGACTCTGAGGCCAATAGAAAGGAAGGTCATATAGTGGTCAACAGGCAGGGCCAGGATGAAAGCACTCTCTTCTGAATCTAGTCTACCACCTAGGAGTGGTGAAGCAAAGACAGGCAAGGGCCACGGGGCAGCGTCCAGGCCCAGCACCATCCTTCACCAGCCACGGTGGCATGGATGAGCAATAGAGGCAAAGCCTGTTGTTGAATACAGAGCTTGATGAATATGCATTTCGGCCCCTACCCCAAAACAAGCCAAAACCAGGGAAGGCCCCCAGCACTGCCCCTGTTTTCAATGCCACCAGAAACAGGTGGCCTAGACAAAGCCTCACACTTCCCCAGCAGTCAAATATGTCAAAAATCGAGAGCCTGAGGGCCTCGAAGACCTCTTCGTCCAACCTCAGCAGAAGGAGAATAATAAGTCTGTGCCTCCAGAACACTCACCCCTCCTCTGTCCACACCAGCTCCCCGGGGGCAAGAACTTCTGTCAGTCAGGCACCTAGAGGGAGGAAACAGCATTAGCTCCTCAGAACAGGAGTTCATGAGCCCAGCATGTGCTGGAAATTGAGAGGCTGGCATTTGACTCTCTGAGGCACCTTAGGGAAGTTGCTGAACCTGTTAAACAAAAAGGCCTTGTGACAAGGTGGAAAGCAAAATAGAAAGTAACAAATATGCACCTGAAGTGGCAGCAGCGGCGAGGCAGCGAAGGACCTTGGAGGCCAAGGTGAAGATTCGCTGTTTATTGTAAGAGCAAAGAGAAACCACTGGCTTGCAGGGTACAGGATGGAAGAGGGGCAGAAGAAGCTGCAGGAACGTCAGTTAGGAGGGTGTTGTGATTATCCAGCGGAGATATGACAAGGGCCTAGGCTAGGGTGGTTGCAGAAGAGACAGAAAGAGGTGGACAGACTCAAGAGGTATTTAAGAGGTAGTATCCCCAGAACTTGCTGGTGGACTAGATGTATGGGGAGAAGGGAGAGCAGGGGCCCCAACCTCCAGGTGCCTCCTCAGGTGCCATGGTTATACCCCCTGCTGTCCACTTGGCCTTTCCTTGCCTCAGTCTCCCCATCTGTGAAATAAATATGGTTGGAATCAGTGATCCTTCGGGGTCTTTTCTTCTCTTCCTTTTTTTTTTTTTTGAGACAGAGTCTCGCTCTGTCGCCCAGGCTGGAGTGCAATGGCGCGATCTCTGCTCACTGCAACCTCCGCATCCCAGGTTCAAACGATTCTCCTGTCTCAGTCTCCCAAGTAGCTGGGATTACAGGCGTGAGCCACAATGCCCGGCTAATTTTTTGTATTTTTAGTAGAGACAAGGTTTCACCATGTTGGCCAAGCTGGTTTCAAACTCCTGACCTCAAGTGATCCACCCACCTCGGCCTCCCAAAGTGCTAGGATTACAGGAATGAGCCACCATGCCCGGCCTCCCTCGGGGTCTTTTTAGCATTCACATCCTGTTCTGGTGTAATTCACTCAGAGTATGTAAGTACTTTTTCAATCTTCTTTGAGCTCCAACTGCAGGTCAGGCTTAGTATGCAATGGGGCAGGAGACTTGGAGGGAGAAGCTACAGGCACCCTGGACTCACACTCAGAACAGTCAGTATCCAGGTGGGATGAGGTGTTCCTACTTCATGTGAATGCTAAATGTGAAGCTCAGGTGAACAGGAAGAACGTACAGTGGTTTATGAGCTTAGGCTCTGAAGTAACTCAGACCTGTTTGAATTCTGGTTCTAACACTTACTAGCTGTGTGGCCCAGGGCAAGTCACTTTACTTCCTCATTTGGAAAACAGGAGTAAAAGTGTCTGCTTCCAGGGCTAACAGGGGGGACTAAATGAGATGATGCCTGTGAACAGCTCAGCAAGGTGCCTTATCACAACTGTCCAAGAGGTAGCAGCACCATTCAAAATGGGGAAACTGAGACCTAGAAAGATGAAATGACTCACTGAAGACCAGGCAGTGAATAAGTGGCAGAGCTGAGACCCCTACACTGCGGCTGGGGTCTGGAGCCCAGCTAAACCACTAGGTTGTACACATACCATTCCCATTCCTGCTTTTCAAATGAGGAAGTTGAGGTCAAAAAAGAACAAGTGACTTGCCCAAGGTCACAGAGAGAATCAGAGATAGAAGAAGGATTTGAACTCAGGCCTCCTTGAGGAAAAAGCCCATGGTCTTTCCGTGGATACCCAGAAAGTAGATATGTGTGGATAGGCTTCAAATTTCAGGGCCCTTTAAACCTGGAATAGGGACAAATGCAAATTGAGGCCAATGGTGTGTGTGTGTGTGTGTGTGTGTGTGCGCGTAAAGCAAACTGAGGCCAGTGGGATGTGAGAGTGTGTGTGTAACAAATGCAAACTGGGGCCAATGGGTGTGAGTGTGTGTGTGTGTGCACATGTGTGTAGCTACCTTGAGAAGAAACCAGGAGGAGCTGATGAGACAAAAGCCTCTTTCTCCAGAAGCCCTCTCTGGGGACTGGGCAGGAGAGAAGGGCACTGACAAGCAGGGCCATCCATCCTGTTGGGGCTGAGCTGAAGGCTGGATCTAAGCAAACAGAATCAGTTCCAGCTTGGCCACCAACTTGCTATGTGATCAGCAGTTCTCTCTCTCTTTCTCTCTCTCGCTCTCTCTCTCATCTCTGTTTCTTTGACTTCAGAATGAGACCGTTGTACTAAACAATGTCAAGGCCGGGCGTGGTGGCTCATGTCTGTAATCCCAGCACTTTGGGAGGCCGAGGCGGGCGGATCACCTGAGGTTGGGAGTTTGAGACCAGCCTGACCAACATGGAGAAACCCCGTCTCTACTAAAAATATATAATTAGCAGGGCATGGTGGCATATGTCTGTAATCCCAGCTACTAGGGAGGCTAAGGCAGGAGAATGGCTTGAACCCGGGAGGCGGAGGTTGCGGTGAGCCGAGATTGTGCCATTGCACTCCAACCTGGGCAACAAGAGCGAAACTCCGTCTCAAAAAAAAACAAAAAACCAATGTCAAGATCCTTTCCAGTTATAGAAACTAATAATAACCATTGCTTCCAAGCTCTGGATTTCTGGTCAGGTGCTGCTCCTGCAACCTCGAATGGTGGCATTAGCTGGCTCCAATACCACCACGACAGGGCAGAATGTCCTGCATTCAGATTCCGGCTGTGTAGCCAGGTCACTTTCCCTTCACAGGCCTCAGCTTCTTCATCTGTAAAATGGAATTTATCTTTGCCTGATCACTTGCAGAAAGGAATATCCAAGGAACTACCTGAAAACCAAGCAATCTCTTGAGGTATCATACAAAGCAGCCCCAAATTCCCATCCCAACTCCCACCCTCAAGCTATTTTAACTTCTTCCCCTCTAGCCAATGTCCCCTTGAGGCACATGGAATAACTGAATATGAGCTGCTGGGTGCAACAGTACTGTCGTGGCAACAGCCCCCACACTAACAGTAGTAGCAATCACCACACAGCAAATACTTGACTGCTTAGGCATGCCAGGCACTGTGCTAAATACTCACTTGGATTATTTCTCAGGCCATCCCCTCAACCACCATTAGTCTCAGTTTGCAGATGAAAGGCTCAAGTTCAGCAAAGAGAAGTGCCCAAGGTCACACACAGAGCAAGTGAAGGGCATGGCCAGGATGAGGACCCAGACAAAGGTTTTTCATTTGCCATCAGAAGCCCTGAACTCGGCCAGGAGCAGTGGCTCACACCTGTAATCCCAGCACTTTGGGAGGCCGAGGCACACGGATCACGACGTCAGGAGATCGAGACCATCCTGGCTAACACGGTGAAACCCCGTCTCTACTAAAAATACAAAAAAAAATTAGCCGGGCGTGGTGGCAGGCGCCTATAGTCCCAGCTACTCGGGAGGCTGAGGGGAGAGAATAGTGTGAATCCAGGAGGCAGAGCTTGCAGTGAGCCAAGATCGCGGCACTGCAATCCAGTCTGGGCAACAGAGCGAGACTCCATCTCAAAAAAAAAAAAAAAGAAGCCCTGAACTCATCCTCAAGGCTATGGGGCTGTCCAGGGTAACATTCCACCAAGGGGCAAGGCCTGGGCTGGGGTGAGGTGGGGAATATCTGTCCTTCATTGACCTCCCAACCTTCCCCAAATAACTAGTCTTTATGTAGTCTTCTGTCATTAATCAAATGTGCCCAACTCAACTCCGTCTACAATAGTGTTGTCAAATAGAAATATAATGTGAGCCATGTATGTAATTTAAAAGTTTATAGCAACTACATTTTATTTTATTCTATTTTATTTTATTTTTTGAGTCAGAGTCTCGTTCTGTCACCCAGGCTGGAGTGCAGTGGCACGATCTTGGCTCACTGCAGCCTCCGCCTCCCAGGTTCAAGCAATTCTCATGCCTCAGCTTCCCAAATAGCTGGGGTTACAGGTGCGCACCTCCATGCTTGGCTAACTTTTGCATTTTCAGTAGAGACAGGGTTTCCCCATGTTGCCCAGGCTGGTCTCAAACTCCTGGTCTCAAGCGATCCGCCTGCCTCAGCCTCCCAGAGTGCTGGGATTACGGGTGTGAGCCATCATGCCTGGCCTTAGTAGCTACATTTTAAAAAGCACAAAGGAATGAGGGAAATTAATTTTCATGATATATTCATTTAAGCCAATATATCTATCTCAACATGTAATCAATGTAAAAAATACTATAGGCCCAGCACAGTGGTTCATGCCTGCAATCCCTGCCTTTTGGGAGGCTGAGGTGAAAGGACCTCTTGAGACCAGGAGTTCAAGACCAGCCTGGCCAACATAGCAAGACCCTGTCTCTACAAAAAATAAAAAAATTTAGCTGGGTGAGGTGACACATGCCTATAGTCCCAGCTACTAGCTGAGGTGGGAGGATCCCTTAAGTCCAGGAGTTCAAGGGTTGCAGTGAGCTATGATCATGCCACTCACTCCAGCCTGTGCAACAGAGTGAGAACCTGTTTCTTAAAAAAAAAAATTAAAACTAAAATGAAAAAACTGTAGAGATATTCTACATTTTTTAATACATCCTCTTCTAAATCCAGTGTGTATTTTATACTTACAACACATCTTGATTCAGATGCTAAATATTCATAAGATATTTAGATTCTCCTTGCCTTTACAATTTTTTTTTTAAGATGGAGTCTCACTCTGTCGCCCAGGCTAGAGTGCAGTGGTGTGATCTCAGCTCACTGTGATCTCAGCTCACTGCCGTCTCCGCCTCCCAGGTTCCAGCAATTCTCCTGCCTCAGCCTCCTGAGTAGCTGGAATTACAGACATGTGCCACCACGCCTGGCTAATTTTTGTATTTTTAGTAGAGACGGGGGTTTCACCATGCTGGCCAGGCTGGTCTCGAACTCCTGACGTCAAGTGATCTGCCCACCTCGGCCTCCCAAAGGGCTGGGATTACAGGCATGAGCCACCGTGCCCAGCCGCCTTTATGATTTAAAAAAAAAAAAAAAAAAAAAGCCGAGCCCGGTGGCTCACACCTGTAATCCCAGCACTTTGGGAGGCCGAGGCAGGTGGATCATGAGGTCAGGAGTTCAAGACCAGCCTGACCAATATGATGAAACCCCATCTTTACTAAAAATACAAAAATTAGCCAGGTGTGGTGATGCGCATCTGTAATCCCAGCTACTCAGGAGGCTGAGGCAGGAGAATTGCTTGGAGCCGGGAGATGGAGGTTGCAGTGAGCTGAGATCATGCCATTGCACTCCAGCCTGGACAACAGAGCAAAAGCGAGATTCCGTCCCCCCCCCCAAAAAAAAAGGTATATTCTCAAATCTAAGTTTCCAAACACGTATAGTTTGTCAATAAATGAAGGGAGCATTCTTTTAAAATGTTAAATTAGTTAAAATCAAATAAAATTAAATATTAAATAAAATTTAAAATTCAGCTGGGCGTGGTGGCTCATGCCTGAAATCCTTTGGGATTACTTTGCCAGAGCTCAGAAGTTTGAGACCAGCCCAGAGAACATGGCGAAACCCCATCTCTACTAAAAATACAAAAAATTAGCCAAGCATGGTGGGGCATGCCTGTAATCCCAACTACTCCAGAGGCTGAGGAAGGAGAATCACTTAAGCCTGGGAGGCAGACATTACAATGATTGTGCCACTGCACTCCAGCCTGGGCGACAGAGTTCAAAAAGTTCAGTTCCTTGGTGGCACTAGCCACATTTTACATGTCCACTGGCCACATGTGACTAATGGCTGCTGTATAGGGCAGCTGCAGCTCTGCAGTCAAGTCCTTGAGGGCCTGGGCTGATGACCTCCTTGGCCCTAGCCCAGAGCTAAGCCTCGAAGGTAAAGTTGACTTACCTCTGTGAGCTTACCTCTGAATAGAACAGTATCTACTCATTCAACAAAACCCTACTGAACCCGAAATTAATATTTACCTCTGGTGCCTACACAGTGATGGTGACAATGGGATCTGAGTACCCAGTGTCTTTCACTGACCCTTCAAACCTCCCCAAAATAGGAACTCCTGTAGTGTTCAGAGGATGAGGCTGTGGCTCACAGAGGTAAGTCACCTGCGCAAAGTCACCCAGCTTTGACTAGGCCTGCTGACTCGGAACCCTGAGCTCTGTCCCTAAACTTTGGCAGGGGCCTACCCCGAGGCTCAGTCTTCTAGATGTAATAAGCCTTTGCCACTATTCTCAGGGTGCCCAAATCTCCCAGTCTTTTGGCAGAGAATGGCCCAGAATAAGAAACTCAATGAAGGGGACAAAAGGGAAGGAGAGCGGAACGGCATGGCATGGGCTGCACAGGCAGTGGTCCTGTGTGCAGGGCTTAGGCCACTGTGGCACCATCCTTAGCTCCCCCACCCACACCCAGCGGGAGGCAAAGCCAGCAAGGTCCACTGGCTGCCTGGCCTCTGGGCGGATCTCCAGGGCTAGGCACCCTGCCCTGCCCCACACCTCCCCTAAGAGCACTCACTCAGAGGCCCTTGGACTAAGGCCAGAGCCAGTGCTCACCTCCCAGGGTCACCTTAGCTGGAGGCAGGGGAAAGGGCCAGATGGCAGCCTGCCCCCTGGGGAGGAGGGGAGGAGAGGGCCCCGGAAGCAGATTCTGGAGTAGGGAAAAGGTGGCAGGTACTAGCCAGAAAAACCTGGGTGACTCCACCCCTCCCCTGGAGTGCAGCCCCCCTCCCACCAGCCCAGGAGAGTGAAACTCTCACCAGCTATTAGGTTTAACAATTAACTCTGACTGGTTTTCATTTCAGCAGGAGGTAGTTCCAACAAGAACCATCTGGGGCTAGGGGCATTTGCAAAGGGATAGAGCTGAGAAGAGGGAGGGGCTCATGTAAAGGGGGAGAGAAGTGGCCAGTGCCCCGCCCTTCTTCCCATCCCTCCCTGGCAATGTGGGATAGCCCTCTGTGCCAAGGAGCGATGGCATAAGCTCCATGAAATCAAGGGCAGTGCCTGGCACATAGTAGGTGCTCAATAAATATTTTTCATCAACAAATTAAGGGGGGTGGGTAAAGTAGAAGAAAACAGGCCCACTCAATGGGCAGATTGATGGAGAAGAAGTGAAAGGAAGCAAAAGATGACTTGCCCTGGGCTGAGTACCTCCTTGACCCCTTTGACCCCAGGACCTCACAAGAACTGGAATGGTTGCCACCCAGGGCATGCCAGAGACATGGCTTTGAAGTCCTCCAGACCTGGATGCCACTCCTGACTCCATTCTTCCTAGCTCTGACCTTGGGAGCCCTGGTTTCTTTCCCTGCAATGGAGGTGATACCACTACAGTCCAGGGCTGTACAGTGCCAGGCCCACAGATGCTAGGGTGCCTGTGCTGTTCTCATACAGTCATGTCTCTTGCTGCTTGGCAACAGCCTCCTCTTCTCAAGCCACCCCCTGATTTCCCCCACATCCCAATATTCCCCTGGTTCGCACCTATGTGGCCCTTTCTCCTTTTCCGGAAGGAAAGCCTGGAATGATGACAGCTCCGGCCCACTCACATCCCACTCACCTGGGATCACACACACACCCTAGCAACAGACTGCTCCCAGCTTGACGTTTGCTTGTCATGTACACCCTTCATGGGTTCCCTGGCCCCCTCCTCACCGTAACACAGGCCTAGGTCCACAGCCCATCTAGAGTGCGCGAGGCCAGTTCACTTGGTGTTCTTGGGTGCCATCTCCTCCTCCCAGGCCTCTGCTTCCCACCTGCACAGCGTGGCATGCGGGAGGTGGATTCAGAGATCACTTCTGCTGGTGGGCTCTGACATATAGAGATTCTAACATTTCTGGAGTCATTTCGTGCTTTAACTTCAGACATCAATGTTCAAATCCCAATCTTGGCCAGATAAACAGGCAGCCCTGCAGAAGCCCGGAACTGAAGCCCACTTGCCACCATTCTTAGCACAAGCCTGGGTAGAGAGGGACAATGTCCCCCCACCTCCCTGGTCCCCACTCTCTCTGCCATAAAGCCTCACTTTTCTACCCCACCTTCCCGGCAGTCTCTCTCTTACTTTCAATGGCGGCATCATGAGTCATCATTCCCCCAAATTCTTCTTGGCAAAATAAAGCCTGAAGCTCCTGCTCCATCCGGGGTCCGACCCTATGCCCCTTCTGCAGGGAAATTCTAACTCTGCTTCCACTCTGCTCTTTCCCACCTCCTTCCTGAAACTCTCCAAATACGCACCCCACTTCCCCATTCTCCACAGGGAATATGGGTCTCCTCCCAGCCTGTCATTGCCCTTCCTACTTCATGCCCTTCTGGCTCAAATGTCACCTCTAGCCTGGTGTCTACACTAATGACTCACCCCTCAACTCACTCAGCCACATCTCTGTCAGACACTGACTTCTTGTACTAGAGTCTTACTGCCTCATTTGACCTTAAGACCCTGGAGACCAAGGAACTCCTGTCATTTTTTTTTTGTCTCTCACCCTGGCCCCCACAGCACAATGCTCAGAACATAGTAGATGTTTGTTGAAACAATGGTAATAATGCCGGCGCGGTGACTCACGCCTGTAATCCCAGCACTTTGGGAGGCTGAGGTGGGCAGATCATGAGGTCAGGAGATCGAGACCACCCTGGCTAACACGGTGAAACCCTGTCTCTACTAAAAATCCAAAAATAATTAGCCAGGCATGGTGGCGGGCGCCTGTAGTCCCAGCTACTCGGGAGGCTGAGGCAGGAGAATGGCATGAACCCGGGAGGTGGAGCTTGTAGTGAGCTGGATCACGCCACTGCACTCCAGCCTGGACGACAGAGCGAGACTCCGTCTCAAAAAAAAGAAAAAGAAACAATGGTAATAACTATTAACCAAAAAATAATAAATCATAATCATTTATTAGCTATTTGTTCTTTACAATGCTTTTATCAGCATTTTACACAAAGCACTTCAGTTAATTCACCCAAGCCCCCAATAGACTTGTCATCCTTACCTCTCTGTTTTAAACTGAGAAAATTAAGGCTTGGAGAGAGGAAGTGATCTGCTCAAGGTCACACAGCCCAGAAATGGCAGAATCACAAATGGAATTTAAGTTCTTACTGCCCTACTTGGCCTCCCTCCAATCCACAAATAGAGGGAGGGGCCCTGTGAGAAACCACGGCCTGCCAGTGACATGGGCCATAGGGGCTGTAAAGAGGCCAGCTCAGCCCAGAGCTGGAGGCAGATTCTGCAAACTTAGTAAGCCTCAATTAAGCACTTGTTCTGTGCACAGCCCCATGCTAGGTGCTGGGAAGCAAAGAATAAGACATAAGGCATCCCAGTGCTCACAACCTGGTGAAAGCCACCTCCCTGGATAAAGCTAAGACCAAACATAACTCATCCCCCAGAGGGGAACAGATAAGGTACTAAGGGAGTGCAGAGGAGTTAAAGACAAATTTCATCTTGGAGTGAGGGGGAGGGCTTACAAGGCTTTGTAGGACATAGGCTGGCATCTGAGCTGAGCCTTGAAAAGGCAGACAGGATTTCAACAGTGATTGGGGAATGGAGGGGGTGGCATTCTTGGCAGGGAGGAACAGAGGGAGCTAGGGCAAAGACATAGGAAGCACTGGGTGTGTCCTCGGAGCCTCAGGAAATTAGTTTTCACAGCCCTCCCCTTGGCACTGACCCATATGTCCAGCTCTGAACAGAGGTCACCTTGAGCTTCCCCAGATTCACAGGCACCTTGCTCAATTATGGTGAGTGGGGACAGAAAGGGAGAAAGGGCTTGAGCATTTGGGCATGTGGTCAGACAGAAGGGATTTAAGGGGCCAGAATGCAGGCTGTGTCCAGAATCTCTGAAGATGGAAGATGCTAAAGGGGGAGGTCCCCCCAGTGGTGGGTGAAGCTAGGGAGGAGCAAGGAAAAGGACAAAGAACTTGAACTGGGCAGCAGGAGAACTGAATTCCAGAACCACAGATCAAAGCTGCATGGAAACTTGGGATTATCCTGTCCAACCCCCATTTTACAGCTAGGAAAACTGAGGCCCAGACAGAGGGACAGGTCTACAGTCCCTGACCACCTTCACAGCAAAGCCAGCAATGTGCTGAGAGGCATGAGAGACTAGCCCTCTCCACCCAGCTCTGCCATTGGCTCCCTGGTGACCTTTCTCTAGACGTTAGGCTTCAACTCCATAAAACAACCCTGAAGACAGCAGTTCTAAAGTTGTATGGGTTGTGACTCCAAGACAGATGGTGCCTGTGGATCCTCTCCTGGGGACAATGCACACTCTTAACATTGTGCATGCCATTTCAGAAGTTCATGAACATCTGAGGCCAGCCTTCTACAAGGGCAATCTGAGAACCATCTGTGTCCCAATCATCTCGATGGGGAGCCTGTTACAGCAGGCTGCTTCCGGGGCCCCACCTCGGATCTGACGCCCACCCCCCACCCCGCCCATGGAGCAGCTGGGTTTGAATCTGTTGGGTGAGTCCTGGAAAAAGAGTGTTGGGTTTTTTTTGTATTTTCTTTTGTTTTGTTTTTTAAGACAGAGTCTCACTCTGTCGCCCAGATTGAGGTTGCAGTGAACTGCAACCACCGCCTCCCAGGTTCAAGCGATTCTCCTGCCTCATCCTCCCTACTAGCTGGGATTACAGGTGCATGCAGCCATGCCCAGCTAATTTTTGTATTTTTAGTAGAGACGGGGTTTCACCTTGTCAGGCTGGTCTCGAACCCCTGATCTCAGGTGATCCACCTGCCTCAGCCTCCCAAAGTGCTGGGATTACAGCATGAGCCATGGCACACAGGTTTTGTTTTGTTTCATTTTGCTTTTTAGCATGCTTACCTTTGTTGCTCTTAGGGGGAACAAAGTTTGAGAAGCCCAGCCTTAGGGAACCCTAGGAGGGAGGGGGATGGGGTGGGGTGCTAAGCTGCTCACCCTTTTAGCTGTTTCACAAATTGAACTTCTGCTCCCTTGCCTATGAAGAGTGGCTCTGTGGATAGAAGTTTCAAAGCCACCACTCCTTCACCAAGGTCCCTTCTGACTGAGCCACCTGCTCAGGCAGGCAGGTGGCTGGGCTGGGCCAGGCTGACCAACATAATGGTCTCGGTTGGAATGGGTGGAGGCTCAACAAGCTGACTGCAGCTGCCCAGATTCCTGAGTGACACTCTGAGACCAGCAGCCCTGCCTGGGAGGGAGTCTGGACTCCTGGGCTGCACACGGGGTGAGAGCAGGTTTCCTATTCCTCCCTCTCTCCAGGCTGCCTCCCTCTGGCCCTCAGGCCAGCTCCTTCTTTTTTTCTTCTGGTGGATGTGTACCTCTGAACCTGGGTCTCCTGGCTCCGGTCTCTGCCTCCCTCCCCACTTCTTCCAGAGTTCCACCCATCACTGAGCCTGCAACATATCCAAGCTCCCAAGCACTCTTCTGAGGAGACAAAAGTAATGCTCTTTGCAGATGATATGCTTCTTTAAGTGGAAGACTCGATTCAGTGAAAAATTGAGGTGGCCAGAGACAAAACAATAACTAGGAAAACAGGCAAGTACCTTCAGATGGGCCCTGTCACCACCCCCTGCACCGATGCAGTGTCTCTCCTATAGGTGGGCAGCTGCCTAGAACCAGATGGGCTCAGAGCCTTGGCAGGCCCCAAGGCTGATGCTGTAGAAAGGCCAGTCCCGGAGGTGCCGGCAGAGTGCAGGCCTGGGAGGGAAGATTCCTGGATTGGAAGCCCTGCTCTCAGAGTCAAGAATTTGTTCTCCGAATTTGAGCAAATGCATGCCCCTCTGTGGACACCTAAATGCTCCTGCAGGCTCTATCACAGGCCGTATAGGAAAGACTCAAGAGTACCGGTGGGCT
Source organism: Pongo abelii (assembly GCF_028885655.2). Lineage (NCBI taxonomy): Eukaryota > Metazoa > Chordata > Mammalia > Primates > Hominidae > Pongo > Pongo abelii. The sequence continues at coordinate 40,270,007 of NC_072006.2, read as the reverse complement.
TCGGACAGATCTAGATTGAAATCCCAGCTGTGCCACTTGCTGGCTGAGGACTGCGTAGGCCTTGGGCAAGTTATTTAGCCTCCTGTAATACGACGGGGATCATCATCTCTGCCTCGCTTGGTAGTTGTAAGGATTAAAAGACATAAGGCATGTAAAGCGCTTAGCACAGGGCCTGGCACACAGTAAGCCAATAAACATAAGCAGTTGATTATAAGTCACCAGAGTGAGCCTCTTATGAGGAAGACTCTAGACTTTCTAATTCTAGGTGGCCTCAAGCAAACCCAAAACCACCCACCCACCTGAAGTGGGCCTGGAGACTCTATCTTTAGACCTCTAATCTGGGGACAAGGTGGGGAGAGGGAAGGGGAGAAAGCAGACAGAAGGGAGAGAGCAAACTGAGAAGAGGAGGGAGGAAAGGAAAGAAGAATCAAGGGGCCAAGGAGGGGCCTGGCTTCCCCAGTGTGGGGGGAAAGGAAGATGACTTGCCAGAAACTACCAGGACAGTATAAGCCCTCTCTCTTTCCCAGAGCCTTCCCTAGACCCACCAAGGCAAGGCTTAGAGGGACAGGACCTGCTGAGAAATGCCACCCTGGCTGTCAATAGGGACACTGAAGCCTTGGGTTACATCTAGACTCCAGAGCCCCACATGGTGGCCCTCCCACCAGAGTAGGCAGAGATGGCCATAGCCAGATTGATAACAGAACAACGTGCCCATTCAGCCTGCTCACTTAGAGCCCAGGGACCCTTTTCTTGGGGTTCTAATCCTGACTTAGCAGGACACTCTCCTGTTGCATCCTCACCTGCGGAACATATGCAGAGCCCACTCCAGGCCTCTATCTGCCCTGAGCTCCTGCTTCTGGGCCTAAAGTTGCAACTAGGGAAAAAGCACTGTTCAGACTGAAGACAGGAGCCACAGATAAGGTGTTCCAATTACCACTGACCAGCTGTGTGACTTTGCGGGTGTCACTTTTTCTCCCTGAGCATGTTTCCCTCCTCAGGCTAATAAGGGCAATGGCAAGGACCATCTCTAAGGTCCTCCCAACTCGGACAGAGGCGACACTTCATGGGATGCCTCTGAGCACAAACAGGCAAAGAGGACCTGTCTCAGGAGAGGAGCGGGCTGGGCTCTGAGAAGAATGCAGCGGATATGACAATGGCCAAGGGTTATTATGATGATGATTATTATAATTAAAAATCACAGCTACAAGCCCTTAAGCAATTTACAAAGAGCTTTCTCATTATCTCCTGGGATCGCAATTTGGTGAAGCAGGCAGGGCTGGATGATGATTATTCACATTTGATAGATGAGGGAAGTAAAGCAAGATTAGGTGACTTGTCCAAGCTCCTAAGTGCAGAGAAGGGAGAGCTGGAAAGGAAGTAGTTATTGAGTGCCTACTGTGTACTACCTCATTAGGCATGCTCATATCTGTTATTTTGATCAAGTCTCATGACCATGACACTACTGTAGGTGTTACTGTCCCATTTCTTTGTTTTGTTTTTTTGTTTTTTTTGAGGCAGAGTCTTGCTCTGTCACCCAGGCTAGAGTGCAGTGGCACAATCTCAGCTCACTGCAATGTCCGCCTCCCAGGTTCAAGCAATTCTCCTGTCTCAGCCTCCTGAGTAGCTGGGATTACAGGTGCCCGCCACCACGCCTGGCTAATTTTTGTATTTTTAGTAGAGACGGGGTTTTACCATGTTGGCCAGGCTGGTCTCGAACTCCTGACCTCAGGAATGATCTGCCTCGGGTCACTCAAATTTGAAATACAAATCTGATCAGATGATCTGCCCGCCTCGGCCTCCCAAAGTGCTGGGATGACAGGCGTGAGCCACCGTGCCCGGCCTACTGTCCCCATTTCATAGAGGCTCCACTGCAAAACCTAAATTTGGATGTAGCCCTGTGGAACTAAAAGGCCTGCACTCCTCCCCAACTTCCTGCATGTATTGGGTTGAACAGTGTCCCCTCCCAACCCAAATTTATGTCTACCTAAAACTTCATAATGTGACCATATTTGGAAACAGGGTCTTTGCAGATGCAATTACTCAAGTTCAAATGAGGTCATACTGGACTAGGGTGGGTTCTAAATCCCATATGACTGGTGTCCTTATAAGAGGAAATGAAACAGAGAGAAAGCCACGTGACGACAGAGGCAGATGCAGCTGCAAGCCAAGAAATGCCAAAGATTGCTGGCAACCACCAGAAGCTAGGAGAAAGGCAGGAAACAGATTGCCCCAGAGCCTCCAGAAGGAGCCAACCTTGCTGACACCTGGATTTCAGACTTCTAGCCTCCACAAGTGGGGGAGTAAATGTCTGTAGTTCAAAGCTACCTAGTTTGCGTGCTTCATGACAGCACCCCTAGGAAGTTAATACACTGTGCATCCTTTGAGTAGCAGACCTAGGACCCTCAAATTCTGTTTTTCAGATTCCCACTCATTAGGCAGCTTTAGAGGTTAAAGAGGACCCAGAGGCTCCTCATGAGAAGTCACTCTCACCTCTCCTGCACCTTCCAGGGCCAGGCTGTCCTGAAAACAGGCTGAAGACAGGCTTACAGAGGAAAAAGCTTCCTAGAACAGCCTGTTCTAGGTCTCTATCCACCCCAGTGGGGCCTCCCATTGAGCTCGTTTAGCAGCCTCTGTGCCCAGGTCTCCAGGTCAACAGTCCTTCCCTTCCTCCCAGACCAACCATCCTCTGTCACCACCGGAGAGCTGTGTTTTTGAAATGCAAATCTGATCCTTCCTGGTTGGCTTACTTCTCTTCCTTAGCTCCCTGCCATCTGTAGGACTTGCTCAGGCTCTTTGGCCTGCACCAGATCTGCCCCTAATCTTCCTCTCAGCTTTATCTCCAGTCATTCACTCCTCCACCCTCATCCCTGCCACTCACCACCTCCTATTCCAACCATGTGGAACTATTTGGGGTTCCCCTAAGAAGCCGTTCTGCCTTTGCACATGCTATTTCAAATACCCAGACGGTAAAATCCAGCCCAAACACCATCTCTCTCCTCCAGGAAGCCTTTTCCTCCATAAACAGCCACACCCTGGCAGCTTGTACATTGTCCTTGTGGTGGTATTGCATCTTTACATGTCTGCTCCCACCCCCAGCCTGTGAATACTGCTGGATTCATTTCTGTTTTTGTAGGCCTAGGGCCCAATACAAAGGCCTTCAAGAATGTTGAGCTGAATTGTGGAGTAGCAATAATGGTCATAATAGTTGACATTTATCAAATGTTTCTTATGCACTCACATTATGCTAAGCATTCCAAGGATGTTATCTCATTTATTTCTCAAAACAATCCTATGAAACAGATACTAGTACTGGTCCTGTTTTACAAGTAAGGAAATGAGGAGATGGAATCACTTGCCCTGGTCCCCCCAGCTAGTACATGGCAAACCCCGAATGACTCTAGAGCCAGTGCTAGTAACCACTACTAAGTATGCCATCCATCCCAATACCTTCATTTTACAGAGATGGACACATGCCAAAAGGGGAAAGTGATTGGCCCTCAGTCATATAACAAGGCATGGACGCAGATATTTGGATTCCTTTTCCAATACTTTTCGTCTTCTCATTCCAGTACAATCCTAATCCAGGAGGACACAGAACCCAAGCTAGGCTGTGTCTCCTGAGGAGCTTCCTCCTGCTTCCACTAGAGCAGAGCCCAGCATAGGCTTGGACCCACGGTGAGTGCTCAAATCTACGGCCAGGAGATGGGAGATGCAGCATTGAAAAATGACAGGTAAATCAACTTGAGAAAAGGCTGAGGCCTGCTTGGATTACACATTGTCAGGGCTTGAAACGAAACTTTGGGTATCATTTAGTGCCATCTGCCATTTTATGAATTAACTCAGTTTGACAAGCTTATTGAACAAAATCATAAGTCAGGCACTGTGTGGGACACTAAGAAGATTAGTAAGCAAGTTCCTGCCCACATGGCATTTACAGTCTAGTAAAGGGACAATCAAACAACAATTACAAATTCTCACAAGACCTGTGAGACACAGAGAGCTCTAAGAATGTGTAACAGGGAAAACTGACTTGGCCTAGAGAGTTGGCAAAGGCCCCCCTGAGAAAGTGACTATTGAGCTGAAACATGAAGAGTGGGAGTTAATCAAGATAAGAAGCAGGGGAAGAGTGTGCTAGACAAAGGGAATAGGATGTGCAAAATCCCAGAAGCAAAAGAGCTCATGGTGCCTAGATGAACTAAAAGGCCAAAGTGGCTGTTGTCCAGAGAAGTGGGCAGGAACTGGATCCTGAAGGGCCTTAGAGATCAAAGTAAGAATTGGAGAAACTGAGCAGATCAGGGAAACCCCTCGCTCAGAACCTGGTCCACAGCACACTGTCAAAGAGTCATTACATTAGTCACTGAAGGAGAGACTTGTCCAAGATCGTAAGACCTGGGACTTGAAAGCAGAATTCCTACCTACCAGGTGGGGCCTGAGGGCTATTTCAGGCACCTGTGTGAGGGACAGGGGAGGCTTTCCAAGTGTTTCAATTAATAGATGTTTCCCGGCTCCCTGTCTCCACCTCTCTTGAGCTCGAGTAAATAAGAATTACCTGTGTTTGTTAAAACATAGATCGCTGGGCCACACCTCCAGAGTTATCAATTCCTAGGTCTGGCATGAGAACCAAGAAATTGCATTTCTTTTTTTTTTTTTTTTTTGAGATGGAGTCTCGCTCTGTCACCCAGGCTGGTGCGCAGTGACGCAAGCTCGCCTCACTGCAACCTCCGCCTCCTGGGTTCAAGCGATTCTCCTGCCTCAGCCTCCTGAGTAGCTGGGATTACAGGTGTGCACCACCACGCCCGGCTAAATTTTGTATTTTTAGTAGAGACGGGGTTTCACCATATTTACCAGGCTGCTCTCGAACTCCTGACCTCAGGTGATCCATCTGCCTTGCCTCCCAAAGTGCTGGGATTACAGGCGTGAACCACCACGCCCTGCCAATAAATTGCATTTCTAACAAACTCCCAGGTAACCCTGCTGCTGTTGGTGAGGTGAAAAAACCACAGCTCTAGACTAGAGTATATCAGTGGGGAGATCAGTAGTGAGGACCATGGCCAGGATCTCTGGGGACTAGAAGGGTGGATTCCTGAACCTGGGAACAACGAGACAAACTCTAGCAATCTGAGCAAGGGAAGGCAAAGTCCCAAAATCTAGCCCACTAGCTGCCTAGCCAGGTAAACCAAGGCTTAGGGAGTTTAGACTCTTTCACATAAAGAAGCTTAATAAAAAGTGTTGGGTGAAGAGATAAACACATGAAGGGGTTGGCTAAAGTCAAAAGAAGATCCCAGGCTGGGCACAGCGGCTCATGCCTGTAATCCCAGCACGTTGGGAGGCAGAGGCAGGCAGATCCCTTGAGGTCAGGAGTTTGAGAGCAGCCTGACCAACACAGTGAAACCCTGTCTCTACTAAAAATACAAAAATTAGGCCGAGCACGGTGGCTCATGCCTGTAATCCCAGCACTTTGGGAGGCTGAGGCGGGTGGATCACCTGAGGTCAGGAGTTCAAAGCCAGCTTGGCCAACATGGCAAAACCCTGTCTCTACTAAAAATACAAAAATTAGCCGGGCGTGGTGGTGGGCGCCTGTAATCCCAGCTACTCGGGAGGCTGAGGAAGAAGAATTGCTTGAACCCGGGAGGAGGAGGTTGCAGTGAGCTGAGATCATGCCACTGCACTCCAGCCTAGGCAAAAAGAGTGAAACTCTGTCTCAAAAAAAAAAAAAAAAAATTAGCTGGGCGTGGTGGCTCATGCCTGTAGTCCCAGCTATTGAGGAGGCTGAGGCGGGAGAATCACTTGAACCCAGGAGGCGGAGGCTGCAGTGAGCTGAGATCGTGACACTGCCTGCACTCCAGCCTCCAGCCTGGGTGACAGAACAAGGCAAAAGATCTCTGGCCCAGACTCCAGAGCTCATGAACTCCAGGCCAGCTTTTCCCATGTCCTGGGATTCTGGGATTCAAGGAGGGGACAGAAAGCTCAGCTTTCCCCAGCCTCTGCTGCCTTTGGCAGGGAAACATTTTTAAGAATTGCAAAAATCTGCTGCTGGCCCCCAATCCTATCACCCATCCACCTTCCTTCCTTTTACACTCCCAGCTCCCTCCCTTTGCACTCCGAATCCTGTGTCCTGTATCTTGGCAAGCCAAACAGCAAAGGGGGATGTGACGTTACGGGGAAGAACTGGAACTGATGGAAGAATTCTTGCACTTGGATATCCTTCTCTCTGAACAATTTCTTCCTCCTATAAGACTCTACTTCTCTCTACCCTTGTATCACAGTCAAAATCCAACCTACCTACATTTCAGTACCCGTATCTGAAACCCACAAAGCCACAGACTAAATTCCCAAACTTCCTTTTCACGCAGTTTTTCAAAAATAGCGTGGCCCTGTATAGAATGTTTCTATCCTATTCCATTTGGCAGCAAAATGCCACTTCTCTGCAAACCCACATGCGCAGACTAATAAACAAACAACTACACATACATAAAAACAAATATACCAGAACCTATAAAAACACACACACATATACATCAAGAGATACATTTTCACTGTTCACTATACACCCAAATGTACAAGAAGTACACAGGGAGGACACATGCACACAGACTATAGATCTAGAAATGCCTGCATGCACCAGTACTTGGAGAAAGGGGTATGGACATACCCAGAGACATCTCTTTCAAAGTAGAGAGGTCTCCTGAGGAGGGATTCCTTGGAGTGAGGAGCTGGCCCCTTAAGAGAGTGGTTCTACCTCCTAGTCCTTTCAGGGCACCTGAGCTTCTACCCACCTACCTTCCCACCCACCCAGAGCCCTGCACGGGTGAGACTGGCACAGGCTAGGTCTGGTGGGGGTCTGGGGGGAGGCCGGAGGGGACAGGTCCCCTGGCCACAACAGGAAATGAATCCCTGAACCGGCTGGTCACCAGCCTGGAAACTGCTGTTGCTACCACCACCACCCCGCACCCACACCCACATCCACACGCGCGCGCGCGCGCACTCATACACATACACACACACACACACACGCACGCACGCACGCACGCACACGGGCTTCAAGCAGGACACGCCCTCCTGTCCAGCTCAGGTCAGAACGCGGGCTCTGCTGTCAGCCCAGTTCCCCTAGCCCCCGGGGTGTGGCCGCCCACCTGCCAGCAGGGAGTCTCTGCCGACAGGGAAGGGACACCCCCGCCGCCGCCACCCACCGCCCGGGGCCAGGTGCCCAGCTCCCAGCGACGGCAGCGCCTGGACCGCCGCCCCCACCCCTTCCTCCCGGCAGTGCGAAGACAAAGCCGCGCACACGCACACGCACACGGGGGCTACGCGGGGCTACGCGGGAGCACACCCGCACTCACACGCGCACACATGGGAGTCACACTGGCGCGCACACAGCGACACACACACACACACCCGCCACAGGCGCCAGCCACAAGCGAAGCCACTGGCACACGCCCTCACACAGAGGTGTACACACTGCTACACATTCGGACACACCCTCTCACAGATACAGTCACCGACAGACACACGCAGACACACGCACCCTCACCCAGATACGCACGCACCACTCGCGAAGACACGCAAGGCACACACCCTCACACACGCACACACAGATGCACACCCGGCGCACACACGCACGCGCGCGCACACAGAGCAGCCGCTCGCACGGATCCACGGGCACACGCGCGCTCACACCTAACACACACCCAGAGACTGGAGCCCCGACACACAAACCCGCGACAGTCCCGACACGCACGAACCGAAGCCCGCGGCTCCTGGAGCCGGCCCGCCGGCCTGTCAGTGCCCGAAGATCGGGAATCGAGCCCGCCGCCCTCGGCGGCCACCCCACACGCACACGCGGGACCCGACGCGGCGGGGTCCCCGGGACGCGGAGGGGGACGGCGGGTGCGGCTAACCTGGCGGCGGCGGCGCGGCTTCCGGGAGCTGTCTGGCTCGCTGTCCTGGTGTCCGGCGGCTGCCCCGGCGGGCTCCGAGGCGTGCTAGAGCTGCGCAGAAATGCCCCGCTCTCTCGCGCGCTCGCTCCTGCTCTCCCTCCCACGGCGCTCAGCCCCCTCCTCGCCCGCCCCCCACACCCCCTCTCGCCGCTCCGCCCCGCCCCGGCCGGCTCCCCCGGAGGAGGCGGCGGCGATCCCGGCCCCCCAAGCAGCAGCGGGCGGGCGAACGAGCAAGCAGCGGCGGCGAGCAGCCAACACCAGGGGAGCGCCGGAGCCGCCAGAGCTGGGGCCGCGCGCCGGTCCCGGGGAGGGGAGCAGAGGAAGGGGCTGAGCCCCGCGAACCCTCCCGGCGCTGGGGACCCGCCGCCGGCTTCCCCACGTGGGCCCGGCGTCAACCTGAGCTGCGGGGGGCTCAGAGGCCCGGCGAAGAAGAGGAGCAGACCCCACCCGGGGCCCCCACGTCCTCCCGGGTTCCCGCCAGCGCCGACCTCGGTTTTCCCTGGCTTAGACTTCTCGACTCTGTGCCCGGTGCCCCGGGGTAACCCCACGGCCCCGCGCCCAGCTCGCCGACCTCGTCTACCTCCAGCCGGGACTTGGCCCACTCCCACCCTTCTCCACGCCGCGCTCCCATTGTTCCCGCGGCCAGGGCTCGCGGAGGATCGCCCAGCGCGTTCCAGCCCCTCGCAGGTGGCAACCTCTGGACTCTCTGGGGGCTCTCCAAGGGCTGAGTCCCTGGCTCTGGGATCCCGACGCCCACCCTCCACAAGCCCAAACACCCCCAAAGTAATGGGCTTTTCTAAATTAGGGTTATAACCACCACGGCCCGTATAGGCGCTCCTTTAGGTCCTTCTTGGAGTACACACTGAGGCTAGGAGAGAGGAGGAACTAACCCGTGTTCAGCGAGCCCAAGATAGCATCTGGAAGAAGATGGGGCAGGGATGAAGTGTCTGCCTTCTATAGATAAAGAAAGGAATTCCTGCCCTAGGGCTCCTGGAGCAGGGCCAGGCCCTCCAGAAGTGCCCGGAATAATGAGCCTGGGCCTCCTTTGTTAGATGCTAAAGGAAGAAACAGAGGGAAGATGCAAATGTCACTCACTTGCCAGGGTTTTACTGGAAGTCAGGACATATGCAAAGGCCTACTAAGTAGCTTTCACCTACTTGTCTCACTTAAGTGGCAGCTGGGATTATCCCCATTTTGCAGATCAGGAGCCTATCCTAGGTCTCCCCTCCAGGCAGCACAGAGCCAAGATGAAGCCCAACAATTCTAGTTCTTCACTGTGGTCCATGCCTCAGGTATAGGATACTAAGAGCAGGTGCAAAGTGAGCAGCTGAGAACATAAGAAAGCAGGAAGGAGAGGCAGGGCTTGGGCCTCCAAGGACTTACACAAACTAAGGGAGGGCAAAACTAAGGGAACTGAGGCCCCAAAGCAGGACTGAACATGGCTTGTCCAGGAAGGAAGATTATGATTAACAATAAGAACTGATAATAACTCACCGGTTAGGAACACTTCCTGTATTTATTGTTATAAGAGCTTTATTTGCATTAATTCATTTAATTCTCACAATAACATTAGAGGTTATTCTTATTCCCACGTTATGCATGCTGAAACAGAAACACAAAGACATCACATAGCTTCTAAAGTGGCAGAGCCAGGATCCAAACTTGGGAAGCTGACTCCCAAGCTTCAATTTTTTTTTTTTTTCTTTTTGAGAGAGACTTTCACTCTGTCACCCAGGCTGTAGTGCAGTGGTATGATCTTGGCTCACTGCAACCTTCACCTCCTGGGTTCAAGTGATTCTCCTGCCTCAGCCTCCTGAGTAGCTGGGATTACAGGCGTATGCCACCACATCCAGTTAATTTTTGTATTTTTAGTACAGACAGGGTTTGACCATGTTGGCCAGGCTGGTCTCAAACTCTTGGACTCAAGTGATCCGCCTGCCTTGGCTTCCCAAAGCGCTGGGATTACAGGTGTATGCCACCATGCCCAGCCCCAAGCTTCCACTTTTAACAACCACAAAACAGACAGAAGAAGCAGCCTTGAATGGGAGGCAAAGACATTTGAACCCAACTCAGCAGGACTCTTTTTTTTTTTTTTTTAATTGATATCTTCTGTCTTCCTTGTAGGTACCTGGTACCCAGCACAGCACCTAGGATATAGGCCTAATTTGTTAAATGACTGCACAACTGCCGCATGGGGCTGGAGAGCAGGGTGTCACATAGAGAGCTCGGTTGCAAGCCTCTCTGTTCTGCTGGGTATTCTTATCAGTTGGTTTTAGATGAAGTAGAGGAAGGTATGAAACACTGATCAAATCTACTGTTGTCATGAGGTTGGGAGGGAAAATGAAGACTCCGGAAACCAGAATCAGTTTCTTGAAGCTCTCAGCAGCTTTGGAGGCTGAGCTGGAACTCTCAAGATCTCAAGATGACATGCCTCAGAGTAAGTATAAACTCCTGCTCTTAGGTCCAAACCAGAGCAGTCCCATAGAACTTTCCATGATGATGGAAATGTCCTGAATCTTTGCTGTCTGATACGGTGGCTACTAGCCCTCTGTGGCTATTGAGCACTTGAAGTGTGGCTAGTCCAACTGAGGAAATGCAAAATAATAATTGTATTTAATTTTAAGTACTTTAAATTTGAATGGCCACAATGGCTGCCATATTGGACAGTGCCCTTCCAAATGAGCAAGTGCCCCAAATACAGTGTAGAATCTCAATCAACAGTAATTACAGTGAAAGTGATTTAAAGGTTTTAGTTGACCTCAAGCTCAACAATGCAACGTGCTGCCAAAAAGAAAATAAGGAAGGGAGAGGAGTAAAGAAGGGAGGGAGGGAGGGAGGAGGGAACAAAGAGAAGGAGAAAGGAGAAAGGGAAGAAAGGAAGGAGGAGAAAGTGAATATGAATATTGTATCAACGGAAACCAGAGTTGAGGCCAGGCGCAGTGTCTCATGCCTGTAATCCAAGCACTTTGGGAGGCCGACGCAGGCGGGCAGATCACCTGAGGTCAGGAGTTTGAGATCAGCATGGCCAACGTGGTGAAACCCTGTCTCTACTAAAAATACAAAATTGACCGGGCACAGTGGCTCACGCCTGTAATCCCAGCACTTTGGGAGGCCGAGGCAGGTGGATCACGAGGTCAGGAGTTCAAGACCAGTCTGGCCAACATGGTGAATCCCTGTCTCTACTAAAGATACAAAAAAAAAAAAATTAGCCAGGTGTGGTGGCACGTGTCTGTAATCCCAGCTACTCAGGAGGCTGAGGCAGGAGAATTGCTTGAACCCAGGAGGTGGAGGTTGCAGTGAGCCGAGATCGCGCCATTGCATTCCAGCCTGGGCAACAGGGTGAGACTCTGCCTCAAAAAAAAAAAAAAATACAAAATTAGCGAGGCGTGGTGGCGCACTCCTGTAATCCCAGCTACTCAGGAGGCTGAGGCAGGAGAATCCCTTGAATCCGGGAGGCAGAGGTTGCAGTGAGCCGAAATCACACCACTGCACTCCAGCATGGGCCAACAGGAGTGAGACCCCGTCTCAAAAAAAAAAAAAAAAAAAAGAGAGTTGGGCCAGCTCTGCCCTAGATGGAACACAGCTGGACCACCGAGCTCATTTTTGAGCCCCATATTCTCAGGGGGACTGGAGCATGTCTGCAGGAGACTGGAACATAGAGGACCTGGACGCCATGCTGTATGATGCATGATTTAAATAGCTTGGAGAAGGGAAAGCACAGGGTAGACGTGGTGACTATCTCCACACCTCTGAAGGGCTATCATACAGAAGGAGCATTTGCTTTGTTTCCTTTCGTTTAGGTCTAATAAACAAAACAAAAAATTCTGCGTTAGCAAACTCCTAGGCCACCCTCTCTGAGGGAAGGATCCATATCAAATTTATATGCTGTTCTCCTCAGCACCTAGTCCACCCAGGACCTGGTTCATATGAAACAATGACTACAGATTTGCTGCCAGAATGGATATGAAAGAATTCCATTGGCCAGGTGCTGTGGCTCACCCTGTAATCCCAACAGGGTGGCCGAGCAGGTGGATCACCTGAGGTCATGAGTTCGAGACCAGCCTCGCCAACATGGTGAAACCCCATCTCTACTAAAATACAAAATTAGCCGGGTGTGGTGGCACATGCCTGTAATCCCAACCATTTGGGAGGCTGAATGTCTTGAACCTGGGAGGTGGAGGTTGCAGTGAGCCAAGATCACACCACTGCGCTCCAGCCTGGGCAATAAGAGTGAAACTCTGTCTACAAAAAAAAAAAAAAAAAAAAAAAAAAAAGGGGCCAAGTGTGATGGCTCACACCTGTAATCCCAGCACTTTGGGAGGCCGAGGCGGGCAGATCACCTGAGGCCAGGAGTTTGAGACCAGCCTGGCCAACATGGTGAAACCCTGTCTCTACTAAAAATACAAAAAAATTAGCCAGGCTTGGTGGCTCATGCCTGTAAGTCCCAGCTACTCGGGAGGCTGAGACATAAGAATTGCTGAACCTGGGAGGCAGAGGTTGCAGTGAGCTGAGATTGTACCACTGCACTCTAGCCTGGGCAACAGAATGAGACTCGGTCTCAAAAAAAAAAAAAAAAAGAGAGAATTCCATCACCTCCAGTGGGGGGATATCCAGGAAGACAATTTCAGCTCACTATAAAGAACTCCCTAACAGTTGGAGCTACCCAAGAATGGAACGGACCACCTTGGGAGTGATGAACTCCTTGTCAATATATGTATTCAAGGAAAGATTAAGTCTTCATTGGGAAATTGAACTAGGCGCCTGGTGACCTCTCAAGTTGAAAAAATGGGCAAGTTCTATTAGGAAGGGAAAGACAAGATCAAAGCTGTGCTTCCAGACAATTATGTGACTGTATGTGTAGAAGAAATAGGTGGGGAGGGATCAGAGGCAGGCAGGACCAGTAGGAAACCACTGTAGTGGTCCAGGAGATAAAAGAATAGACTGGGGCCGGGCGCGGTGACTCACACCTGTAATCCCAGCACTTTGGGAGGCCAAGGCGGGTGGATCACAAGGTCAGGAGTTCAAGACCAGCCTGGCCAAGATGGTGAAACCCTGTCTCTACTAAAAATACAAAAATATTAGCCAGGCATGGTGGTGGGTGCCTGTAATCCCAGCCACTCGGGAGGCTGAGGCAGAGAATTGCTTGAACCCGGGAGGCGGAGCTTGCAGTGAGCCGAGATCACGCCACTGCACTCCAGCCTGGGCGACAGAGCGAAACTCATCTCAAAACAAAACAAAACAAAAAACAAAAAAAAAAAAGAATAGATTGGGAGGCCATGGGAATGGAAAGCCAATGCAAGTGTGACTTGAAAGAGGCACTGGCACTAGGCTGGTAGTCAGGAGCTGCAGGTTCTAGTCCTGCCCCTGCCATTAAATTATTGTGTAGTCTCAGGTAAATCCCAGCCCTTGAGTAGATCCCTTCCTTTATTCAAATTTCAGAGATCCCATCTGTAAAATGCAGAATGATCTGCAATATCCTTTCTAACTCTGGATTCTGTGAATGGGAGAGAGATAATGAAGGATAACTGGGATAATGTATTAGAAAGCCTTCGTACACTTCAAAGTAATAATATCATTAGTACAAGTACCATTGTTATTATTATTTCAAAGGCAGCCTCACCAGAACGTGGTGACTGGACTGGTAGGAGGGGACAGGATAGAGTCAAGTGGCCTGCATCTGTGGGTGGACAAGAGACCAGGATCTCTGATCTTTTGGGAAGGTCAGCTAACCACTCTATCCGTCCCCCAAGATCTGTGAAAACAAACAGTATTCAGTGCCCTGTCACCTCATTAACTGCTTCCTCATTCCTTTGAGCCACACCTTATACTTGGCTAAAAGAAGCAACCAATTCTAAGAAAAGTTAGCCTCTGTACCCCCTCCTTTCAATGTTCATAGATGGGTCCTCATCTGGGACTTTCCCTAAATAATAATAAGTATCATCATCTCATATAGGAATAGCCAACATTATTGAGTACTTAGTATATGTTAGGAAATTTACTTACATAATTTTCTCACCCTGGGAGGTAGCTGTAATGGCTTATGAGGATCTATAACTTTCTCAGTCACATAGCTTATGAGAAGGATTCCAGTACAAGTCTGTGTGATTTCAAGGCTGCATTCTTAAAGATTTTTTTTTTTTTTTTTTTTGAGATGGAGTCTTGCTCCATCACCCTGGCTGGAGTGCAGTAGCACTATCTTTGCCCACTGCAACCTCCATCTCCCGGGTTCAAGCGATTCTCATGTCTCAGCCTCCCAAGTAGCCAGCATTACAGGTGCCTGCCACCATGCCTGGCTAATTTTTGTATTTTTAGTAGAGATGGGGTTTCACCATGTTAGCCAGGCTGGTCTCGAACTCTTAACCTCAGGTGATCTTCCTGCCTCAGCCTCCCAAAGTGCTGGGATTACAGGCGTGAGCCACCCCGCCCGGCACCCTAAAGATTTTTACTATGTCTTTTTGTAGCAGCTTAGGGAGGAGGGCAAGATCAGTGTTGTTGCCACTTTATAGCTGGGGAAACTGAAGCTCAGAGAAGGTAAATTCTGTCACTTGGACAAATTAGTGAAGTCTTCTATGGTGCAGTTTGGTGCTCTTTCTACTTCTCAGAGCTTCCTCCTCTGCACCTTCCAGGGCCTCCCCAGTCCTCCTAGGAGTGATGAGTAGAGACTTGCCCAGACTACTTAAGGGAAGGACTTACACTTGTCTTTCTCCTGGGGAAGGGAAAGGTTCCTGAAAGGTGAAAGTTAATTTCCACCTCCCCTCCCCACCCACCAACTCACACACCCTAACCCAGGACCTTGTGGTGATGGCGCTGAAGGCTTACAGAGTGAGTCATGCAGGGCTGACCTGTCAGAGTCACCCAAGCACAAGATGCTAAGCTTAGTTTAGAGGGGCGGAAAAGTAGGCAAAGTGTTCTCATCCTCAGGAGCACAGTCCAGTTGCAGCTTGTGCCCCTCACTCCTTTCATCCCAAAATACTGCAAACATTTGGGAACACTGTGCAAGGGCCTTAGAGCAGAGGGAACACATGACAAATAAGAGTGAGTCCAAGGAGTTGAGATTGGAGTGGAGTCTTAAAGAGTGAATTCAGCACACAAATTAGGTAGAAAGGCCCTCCAGGCTGCAGGAATGCCCTAAAGCTTAAATATATTTGGATTCCATCTAACAGGCAGTAGGGAGCCATGGAGTTCACTATGGCTTTGGAGACAGACTGTCTGAGTTTGAATCCTGCCTCTGTCCCTTCCCAGTGGTTTGATCTTGGGAAAGTTACTCAACCCCTGTGGTTGATGTATTATTTTTCTCCATTATTTGCCCTTCCCTTGGCCAGTAAGAGAATTATCCATCGTAGCCAGTTGCCATGTGACTTGTGTACCTTCCAGAGGAAGGAGTGCACTTCCCCAGCCCATTGTCAAGCTTAACCACATGACTTCCTTTGGCCAATGAAATGTGAGCTAGAGAGATACATGCCAGTTCGAAACAGAAACTTGGAGTGCCATTGCATGTTTCAGTCTGAAATCCTACTTTTTTATCTCTGCCACTGGAAATGTTGTGTCTTGGATAGGGCCTGCGCCTTCAGCCTGGACCCTGGAATAAAAAGACACAGAGCAAAGCTGTAGTCAATCTACAGCTGTGATGTGTAATGTGATGAAGAAAGCGATTGGCTTTTTGTAAGTCACTGAGAGTTTGGGGTTGTTTGTTATCACATCATACTTAGCAAATGCTGACTGGTACACCCCTCAACAGTAGGTGATTTTAGTAGCACCTACCTCACGGCACTGTTGTGAGGATTAAATAAGATTATCTCATGCAAAATGTCTAACCACTTCATCAGAGATTTAGATTATAAAATGACCATTCTGCCCACACATAAATGGATACTTGATAAGCAACAGAAATAGAATTTGCAAAAGAGTAGCAAAAGATGATGCTATATAGTGGGCTGAATAGTGTACCCCCCAAAATTCATGTCCCCTCAGAACCTCAGAATATTAACTTATTTGGAAATGGGGTCTTTCCAGATGTAATTAGTTCAAGATTTTAAGAATAACTCATCCTAGATTTAGGGTGGGCCCTAAATCCAATGACTGGTGTCCTTATAAGAAGAGGAAAAGACACAGGGAAACAGAAAATAAAACGATGTGAAGATGGAGAGAAAGATTAGTGATGTGTCCACAAGCCAAGGAATGCCAAGGATTGCTGGCAACCACCAGAGGCTAAGAGAGAGGCATGGGAGGTTTTCTCCCTCAGAATCTTCAGAAGGAACCAGTGCTGCTGACACCTTAATTTCAGACTTCTGGCCTTCTGAACTGTGAGAAAATAAATTTCTGTTGTTTTAAGCCACCCAGCTTGTAGTAATTTGTTATGACAGCCCTGGGAAACTAATACAGATGGATTGTTTTAAAATAACACTGAACAACTGGTTAATCATTTGGAAAAAAAATAAAATGGCTTCCTACCTTGTAGCATACATGAAAATAACCCCCAGTTAGTTTAAAGATCTGAATTTGAAAAGCAAAACTTTACAATCTTTAGAAACTAAAGAAAATCATCTTCAGGACCTCAGGGTAGGGAAATAGTTCCTTAACAAGACGCAAAATGTCACAAATTGTATTACTCTGAGTTCTCCAGAAAAACAGAAGTGTTACTGGAAAGGGGTCTGGATCCAGACCCCAAGAGAGGGTTCTTGGATGTTGCACAAGAAAGGATTCAGGGCAAGTCCATAGGGTAAAGTGAAAGCAAGTTGTGTTTTTGTTTGTTTGTTTTTGGCGGGGGGAATGGGGAGAATGGAGACTCTGTCACCCAGGCTGGAGTGCAGTGGTGAGATCTCAGCTCACTGCAACCTCGGCCTCCCAGGCTCAAGCAATTCTCCTGCCTCAGCCTCCCAAGTAGCTGGGATTATAGGCACCCACCACCATGCCTGGCTAATTTTTGAATTTTTAGTAGAGACAGGATTTCACCATGTTGGCCAGGCTGGTCTTGAACTCCTGACCTCAGGTCACCCACCTTGGCCTCCCAAAGGGTTGGGATTACAGGCATAAACCACCACGCCCAGCAAAAGCAAGTTTATTAAGAAAGTAGAGGAATAAATAATAGCGACTCCTTAGACAGAGCAACCCCCAGGGCTGCTTGTTGCCCATTTTTATGGTTATTTCTTGATTATATGTTAAACAAGGGGTGGTTTATTCATGCCTCCCCTTTTAGACCATATAGGATAACTTCCTGACATTGCCATGACATTTGTAAACTGTCATGGTGCTGGTGCGAGTGTAGCAGTGAGGACGACCAGAGGTCACTCTTGTCGCTATCTTGGTTTTGGTGGGTTTTAGCCGGCTTCTTTACTGCAACCTGTTTTATCAGCAAGGTCTTTACGACCTGTGTCTTGTGCCCTCCTATCTCATCCTGTAACTTAGAATGCCTAATCAGCTAGGAATGCCGCCCAGCAGGTCTTAGCCTTATTTTACCTAGCACCTACTCAAGATGGAGTTGCTCTGGTTCAAATGCCTCTGACAGAACCAACAGAATAGAGAGAGAGTATTATAAAAAATTAGGTCATATGGTTATAGAAGCTAAGCCCTAAGATTTGTAGTCAGCAAGCTGGAGACACAGGAGAGCCAATGGTTTAGTTCTAGTCTGAGTCCAAAGGCCTGAGAACCAAGGGAGCCAATGGTCCAGATAAAAGTCCAAAGGCAGGCCGGGTGCAGTGGTTCATGTCTATAATCCTAGCACTTTGAGAGGCCAAGGCAGGCAGATCACTTGAGGTCAGGAGTTCGAGACCAGCCTGGCCAACATAGTGAAATCCCATCTCTACTAAAAATACAAAAAAATTAGCTGCGTGTGGTGGCGGGAGTCTGTAATCCCAGCAACTCGGGAGGCTGAGGCAAGAGAATTGCTTTAACCCAGGAGGCGGAGGTTGCACTCCAACGTGGGTGACAGCAAGAACCTGTCTCAAAAAAAAAGTCCAAAGGCAGGAGACGACCAAAGTACCAGCATGAGCACAGTGAGACAGGGAGAAAGAATTCTCTTACTCCACCTTTTTGTTCTATTCAGGCCTTCAATGGATTGAATGAGGCCCACTCACTTGGGAAGGGCAATCTGCTTTACTCAATCTACGGATTCAAAAGTTAATCTCATCTACAAACACCCTCACAGACACACCCAGAATAATGTTTAACCAAATATCTGGGCGTGCCATGACCCAGTCAAATTGACACATAAAATTAATCATCACACAAATCAAAAATGAAAAAACTTGATATGGTCAACCAGATTAAATGTAGAAAGTCTGTGCACCAAAAGATGTCATAAAGGGAAAAAGACAAACTACTAAATGGGAGAAAATCTTCGCAATGTTTTGGCTGGCAAAGGATGAGAATTCAAAAATATGTAAAGAATTCCTAACAAATTTATATTAGGTAAATGGACAAAGGATGTGAACATAAAGCCACTGAAGAAATACAAATGGCCAATAAACATATGAAAACGCTCCACCTGACTAGTAATGGACTTGTGGCAATAGCTAACGAAGTAGAAGATGTGCAGGCCTTTGACTCGGCAATCCTACTCCTGAATATAAAACCCAGGGAAATGAACATGCACAAAAGGAAACCTGTTGGATGTTCTCTGAAGCATTGTTTGAAATATTAAAAAATTAGAAACAATCTAAATGTCCACCAATAGCTAAATATACAAAATAAATTATAGTGTAATCATATAATGAAATACTACACAGCAGTGAGTTGTAGGAATATGGATAATTCACCGGGCGCGGTGGCTCACACCTGTAATCCCAGCACTTTGGGAGGCCAAGGCAGGCAGACCACTTGAGGTCGGGAGCTGGAGACCAGCCTGAACAACATGGTGAAACTCTGTCTCTACAAAAAATACAAAAATTAGCTGGGTGTGGTGGTGGGCACCTGTAATCGCAGCTGCTCTGGAGGCTGAGGCAGGAGAATCACTTGATCCCGGGAGGCAGAGTTTGCAGTGAGCTGAGATCACAACCTGCACTCTAGCCTGGGCGACAGAGCCAGACTCTGTCTCAAAAAAAAAAGAATATGGCTAATTCTCAAAAACATAATGTTAGTAGGAAAAAAGAATATTGCAGAGGATGCAACTTATGTGATTTATATTAAGCTTAAAAACACACAAAGCAATGCTATATATTGTTTAGGGATACTCATATGTTTGTTAGAAGTTATAAAGACATGTATTACTGCTATGCTCTGAATGTTTGTGTGTCCCCAAGAGTCATACATTGAAACGTAATCCCAAATGTGACAGTGTTAGAAGATGAGGCCTTTAGGAGATGATTGGGTACCCTCATGAATGGGATTACTGTCCTTATAAAAGAGAACTAAGAGAGCTAGCTGGCCCCTTCCACCATGTGAGGACATCGTAAAAGGTGAAGTCTGTGAGAAAGTAGGCCCTCACCAGAAACCACCACCCCACTGATCTTGGCCTTCCCAACCTCCAGAACTGTGAAAAATAAGTTTATGTTGCTTATAAGATACTCAGTCTAAAGTATTTCGTGATAGCAGCCCAAATAAATGAAGACAATTGCCATGATAAACACCAACTTCAGGGTAGTGGCCACTTCTGGGTAGAGAGGGAGGGGAATGGGATGGAAGAACAGTACATAGGAAATTGCAATTGTATTTGTAACAGTTTTTTTCTGGAATTAGGTAGTATGTACATGGGTGCCTACTATCATATACTGTACTTTTTCTTGAGATATAATTAACATATAAAATTAATCATTTTAAAGTGTGCAATTTAGTTGGTTTTTAGTATATCCACAAAGTTGTGAAACCATCACCACTCTCTAATTCCAGAACATTTCATCACCCCCAAAAAGAAATCCCATGCCTATTGAAACCGCCTTTGCAAAATTATGACTGAGACAGTGAAAGAGATCTAACTTAATCGACTCCACTTGCTTCTAACCTCCAAGCTGTCCTTGTTCATTCCTAGGCATAGACTGAACTAACTTTGGGAGAAACTTAGTTTATAGTTTATAGGGGTTTTTTTGTTTTTGTTTTGATACGGAGTCTCACTCTGTCGCCCAGGCTGGGGTTCAATGGCATGACTTCGGCTCACTGCAACCTCCACCTCCTGGGTTCAAGCGATTCTTCTGCCTCAGCCTCCTGAATAGCTGGGATTACAGGTGCCCACCACCACACCCGGTTAATTTTTGCATTTTTGGTAGAGACAGGGTTTCACCATGTTGGCCAGGCTGGTCTCAAACTCCTGACCTCAAGTGATCCACCTGCCTCAGCCTCCCAAAGTGCTGGGATTATAGGCGTGAGCCACCGTGCCTGGACGTAGTTTATAGTTTAAAACAAAGACAATAACAGCTCTTTCCAAAAGCAGACCTCTTTCTTGCCTGGAGACTAGATTGCCTTCCTAGGACTAATATTAGCCATAAGATTAGAAATTAAGGTTTAGGAGTCATGCAGCTGGAGGCTACAAGATTCTGACCCTCCCTAAACTGCTTCTGAGATCAATGCTTGAGATATTTTGCAGACCTGCACTTGATGGATCAGCTGGCACCACCCAGATTGATAAACTGGCTCATCTGATCTCGTGACCCCCATCCAGGAAGTGACTCAGCTCAAGACAGCTTCGACTCCGTGTGATTTCATCCCTGACCAATCAGCACTCCTGGCTCACTGGCTTCCCCCCAACCCACCAAGTCGTCCTTAAAAATTCTGCTCCCTAAATGCTTGGGGAGACTGATTTGAGTAATTATAAAACTCTGGTCTCCCGCACAACCGGCTCTGCATGAATTAGTCTTTCTCTATTGCAATTTCTCTGTCTTGATAAATCGGCTTTGTCTTGGTAGCAAGCAAGGTGAGCCCACTGGGCAGTCACACTATTAACCGTTATTCCCCATTCCCCACTTCCTACTATCCCTTGGCAACCGCTAATCTACTTTCTGTCTTGATTTATTCATATAAATGGATCATACAATATATGTTATTTTGTGATTGGTTTCCTTCATTTAGCATAAGGTTTTCAAGGTTCATCCATGTTGTAGCATGAATCAGTGTTATTCCTTTTTATGGCTGAATAATAGTCCACTGTATGGATATACCACATTTTGTTTAGCTATTCATCAGTGGATGGACATTTGGGTTGTTTGTACCTGCCGGCTATAAGAAATAATAACACGATAAACATTGGGTACAAGTTTTGTGTGAACGTACATTTTCTTTCTTTTTTTTCTTTTTTCTTTTTTTTTTTTTTTTGAGATGAAGTCTCATTCTGTCGCCCAGGCTGGAGTGCAGTGGTGCAATCTCGGCTCACTGCAAACTCTGCCTCCCAAGTTCAAGTGATTCTTCTGCCTCAGCCTCCCAAGTAGCTGGGAGGCATGCGCCACCACTCCTAGCTAATTTTTTTTGTATTTTTAGTAGAGATGGGGTTTCACCATGGTGGCCAGGCTGGTCTCAAACTCTTGACCTCAGGTGATCCACCCACCTCGGTCTCTCAAAGTGCTGGGAATACAGGCGTGAGCCACCACAGCCAGCGCCCCCCACCTCCCTTTTTTTTTTTTTTTTTTGAGATGGAGTTTTGCTCTTGTTGCCCAGGCTGGAGTGCAATGGTGCCATCTCAGCTCACTGCAACCTCCACCTCCCAGGTTTAAGCAATTCTCCTGCCTCAGCCTCCCGAGTAGCTGGGATTACATGCATGTGCCACCATGCCCAGCTAATTTTGTATTTTTAGTAGAGATGGGGTTTCTCCATGTTGGTCAGGCTGGTCTCAAACTCCTGACCTCAGGTGATCCGACTACTTCGGCCTCTCAAAGTGCTAGGATTACAGGCATGAGCTACCACGCCCAGCCTCCATTTTTGTTTTGTTTGGTTTTTTGGTTTTTTTGTTTGTTTGTTTTGAGACAGTGTCTCACTCTTGCCCAGGCTGAAGTGCAGTGGCGTGATCTCTGCTCACTGCAACCTCCACCTCCCTGGTTCAAATGATTCTCCTGCCTCAGCCTCCCGAGTAGCTGGGCTTACAGGTGCCTGAAAACACACCCAGCTAATTTTTGTATTTTTAGTACAGATGGGGTTTCACCTTGTTGGCCAGGCTGGTCTCAAACCTCTGACCTCAAGTGATCTGCCCACCTTGGCTTCCCAAAGTGCTGGGATTACAGGCATGAGCCACTGTGCCTGGCCTATGAACATACATTTTCATTTCTCTTGGATATATGCCTAGCAGTGGAATTGCTGGGTCATGTGGTAACTCTGTTTTACTTTTTGAAGAACTTCAAAGCAGCAATAGTATTTGACAGTCCCCCAGCAATATATGAAGATTCACTTTCTCCACATCCTTACTAATATTTTTTTTTTGAAACAGAGTGTTGCTTTGTCACTCAGGCTGGAGTGCAGTGGCTCGATTTCTGCTCATTACAACCTCTGCCTCCCCGGTTCAAGTGATTCTCCTGCCTCAGCCTCCTGAGTAGCTGGGATTACAGGCGCACACCACCACGCCCAGCTAATTTTTAAAATATTTTTAGTAGAGACAGGGTTTCACCATGTTGGTGAACATGATGAGAACATTTCCAGGGGAAAACCATTTCCCTTCTGGCTCTCCAACTCCCCCATCTGCTGAGAGCTAATTCTACTCAATAAAACCTTGCACTCATTCTCCAAGCCCACATGTGATCCAGTTCTTCCAGGTACACCAAGGCAAGAAATCCCAGGATACAGAAATCCCTCTGTCCTTGTGGTAAGGAAGGGGGTTTAATTGAGCTGGTTAACACAAGCCGCCTATAGACGGCAACCTAAAAGAGCACCCTATAACACACGCCCATTGGGGCTTCAGCTGTAAGCATTTACTCCTAGACACTGCTGTGGGGTCGGAACCCCACAGCCTGCCCATCTGTATGCTCCCCTAGAGGTTTGAGCAGCAGGGCACTGAAGAAGCGAGCCACACCCCCCTTGCACACACTTCGAGGGTTCCTGTTTCACCGTCTCTACAAAAAATTTTAAAATATTAGCCAGGTGTGGTGGTGTGCGCCTGTAGTCCTAGCTACCCAGGAGGCTGAGGTGGGAGGATCACTTGTGCCTGGGAGGTTGAGGCTGCAGTGAGCTATGATCCCAACACTGTACTCTGTCTCAAACAAACAAACAAAAATAAACACAAATGTTGTATGATTCCACTCATATGAAGTATCTAGAATAGGTAAATTCGTAGAGACAGAAATTGAAATAAATAGAGGTTACCAGAGGCTAAGGGAAGGGGAAAATGGGGAATGTTGTTTAATGGGTACAGAGTGTCTGTTTGGGATGATGAAAAAGTTCTGGAAATAGGAAGTGGTGATGATTACACTACTTTGTGAATGAACTTAATATCACTAAATTGTATACTTAAAAATAGTTAAAACGGGCCAGGTGTGGTGGCTCAAGCCTGTAATCCCAGCACTTTGGGAGGCCAAGGCTGGCAGATTATCTGAGATCGGGAGTTCGAGACCAGCCTGGCCAACATGGTGAAACCCCTTCTGTACTAAAAATATAAAAATTAGCTGGGCGTGGTGGCACGCGCCTGTAATCCCAGCTACTCGGGAGGCTGAGGCAGGAGAATGGCGTGAGCCCGGGAGGCGGAGCTTGCAGTGAGCCGAGATCGCGCTACTGCACTCCAGCCTGGGCAACAGAGCGAGACTCCCTCTCAAAAATAAAAAATAAAAAAAAAGTTAAAATGGGGCTGCCACCGCAGCGCCTGCAGAACGTTCGGGCCGCGCCGCCGCCTCCCGCTGCCTCGCCTCCCAGGGCCTTCCCTCGCCTCCCAGGGCCTTCCCTCTCCTCCCCGCGCCCTTCACTCACCTCCGCCTTCCCTCCTGCTAGGCAGCCGGGAAGGAAGAAGAAATTCAGTCAGGGTGGCTAAAGGTGACACCAAGAAACCAAAGGGAAAGATGTCTGCTTATGCCTTCTTTGTGCAGATGTGCAGAGAAGAACATAAGAAGAAAAACCCAGAGGTCCTTGTCAATTTTGCAGAATATTCCAAGAAGTGCCCCGAGAGGTAGAAGACCATGTCTGGGAAAGAGAAGTCTAAATTCGATGAAATGGCAAAGGCGGATAAAGTGCACTATGATCGGGAAATGAAGGATTGTGGACCAGCTAAAGAAGGCAAGAAGAAGAAGGATCCTAATGCCCCAAAAGGCTACTGTCTGGATTCTTCCTGTTCTGTTCAGAATTCTGCCCCGAGATCAAATCCACAAACCCTGGCATCTCTATTGGAGACGTGGCAAAAGAAAAAAAAAAAAGCTGGGTGAAATGTGGAATAGCTTAAATGACAGTGAAAAGCTGCCTTACATCACTAAGGTGGCAAAGCTGAAGTATGAGAAGGATGTTTCTGACTATAAGGCAAAAGGAAAGTTTGATGGTGCAAAGGGTCCTGCTAAAGTTGCCCAGGAAAAGGTGGAAGAGGAAGATGAAGAAGAGGAGGAGGAGGAGGAATAAAGAAACTGTTTATCTGTCAAAAAAATAGTTAAAATGATAAATTTTATGCTATGTATATTTTATCCAATAAAAAAGTAAAGCTAAAGAATTAGGGAGCCCCTGCCAACTGGGAAATAAAAATTAAGCAGAAGCTGGGCACAGTGGCTCACACCTGTAATCCCAGCACTTTGGGAGGTCAAGGCAAGAGGATCATTTGATCCCAGGAGTTAGAGACCTGCCTGGGCAGCATAGTGAGACCCCCTCATTTCTATAATTATAGAAATAAATAAAAATGTTAAAAATTTAAGCAGAGTAAAAACAAAAACACAAACACGATAACTAATAGTTGTATTTATTTCTTAGCTTATCTAAGAATAATTGGGAGCACATTCCTTCAGATATTCCAAGATTGCTGGATTTACTTAGGATTCACCTGTACTGTGTTGCTCATGATCTTCCCACATATTCGTGATCACTTTGAGTATGGTACACTAATTGTCTTCACCTTTAGCAGAGCAAAGAGCAAATGATAGGCAAATGTTCTTGGGGAAAAAAATGGAGGAACCAAAATACCCTTTTTTGAACAGGTATAGAACTCACATAGGATTTATGTAGCTAAGCATAGAAGGAGGAGCTCAGTTCTCTGCTTCCAGTTGAGGACAGAATCAGCAGATGTTGTGACAGAAGAGAATTAGATTGGTTAAGAGGAAACCTTCCTGGGAGTTTTTTACCACTGTAGAATGAGAGGATTGGACCAGGAATATCTAACACCTCTCTACATCTAACAGTACATGACTCTGTTTCTTAAAAAATGAATAGGAATTCACACTTGCCGAGTGCCTGTGGCTTGTGTGGCACTGTGCCAAGTGCTTTTTTAGCTTTAGCTTACTCTACTCTCACGAGTCCAGGAAATTAGTATTGCAACCCCCATTTTATATACAAGGAAATAGGCTCAGGTAACTTACATAACTTATTCAAAATACCAGAGCTAGGAAGAAGCACAACTGAGGACCAAGGCCTGGGATGTCTGACTTCAAAGTCTTATGCTCCATCTTAGGCTATGCTACAGAGTCTTCCTTCGTGGAGATATTTGGGATGAGGAGAGAGTTGACTCTGGGCTACGGCCTGGGCCACCTCCTGCTCAAAAGCAGGATGCTGGCTGGGCGCAGGGGCTCACGCCTGTAATCCCAGCACTTTGGGAGGCTGAGGTGGGAGGATCATGAGGTCAGGAGTTCGAGATCAGCCTGACCAACATAGTGAAACCCCATCTCTACTAAAAATACAAAAATTAGCCGGGTATGGTGGCACGCACCTGTAATCCCAGCTACTCAGGAGGCTGAGGCAGGAGAATCGCTTGAACCCGGGAGACGGAGGTCGCAGTGAGCTAAGATCGTGCCACTGCACTCCAGCCTGGGCAACAGAACGAGACTCTGTCTCAAAAAAAAAAAAAAAAAGCAGGATGCCTTGGAGCTGCTTCTCCCATCGTTATGTCAGAGCCAGGGATGGGGTGCTGCTGATACTGCCACTCCCCAGAAATTGAGCTGGAAACTCTGCCCATCAATCTTCAAAGCCCTTTGCAGGTGCTTACCTGCCCTTGTAAATCACAGGACCATTCATTTCCCAGGTGAAGAGGTTGCAGCCCTAAGAGAATAAAAGAGACTTGGCCAGGAAAGGACAGCACCCCTTGACAGAGGTGTGACCTTTCATCGTTTCGAGTCCACTGACCTAGAATGGGAAGAAGAACAACAACAAAAAAACCAAACCAAATTACAATGGAAAACACATTGATGTGGGTGAAGGATCTCATGCTTAGGCTTTAGCAGAGGACATGCCAGAACAATTTCCCATCAGTCCTGGTCTTCTCGCCTCCAGTCCATTTCATACCTTGGTGGCCTGATTAGTACTCCCAAAGCACAACTTCAACAAGTGCACTCTCAGTTCAAGAGACAAGTTCAAACTCCACAGCTTGGTATTTGAGGCCCTCCATGGTGCACCTCTCTCTCTCTCTCTCTCTTTATTTATTTATTTATTTTTTTGAGACAGAGTTTAGCCTTGTTGCCCAGGCTGGAGTGCAATGGCGCAGTTTCAGCTCACTGCAAACTCCGCCTCCCGGGTTCAAGCAATTCTCCTGCCTCAGCCTCCCAAGTAGCTGGGATTACAGGCATATGCCAGCACGCCTGGCTAATTTTTTGTTTTTAGTAGAGACAGGGTTTCACCATGTTAATCAGGCTGGTTTCAAACTCCCGACCTCAGGTAATCCACCCACCTTGGCCTCCCAAAGTGCTGGGATTACAGGAGTGAGTCACCACGCCCAGCCACGCCTGGCTAATTTTTTATTTTGTGTAGAGATGGGTTTTCACTATGCTGCCCAGGCTGGTCTCAAACTCCTGGGCTCAAGCAATCCTCCCACCTCAGCCTCCCAAAGTGCTGGGATTATAGGCGTGAGCCACTGCACCTGGCCTGTAGCTCTATTTTTAACTGTTACCACTCTTGAAGAGCTCCTAATCCTTCTCACTGTTCCCTATACGTGCCTCACCTTGTTCCACTACAGCAGACCTGGCAGATATGCCAGTTCTAATTTCCCTTCTTCCAGTAATAATCCCTCCCTTTTCTTCGGAGAACTCTTTGCCCTTCACTCAGAAGATAGACAGAACCCTATATCCTCCAACAGAATGTATCTTTCAGGCCACAAGGATTAATTCAAGTAGCCAAGATTGTCCCATTATAATCTTCTTTGGGACTTTTCTGCTAAAGGTAGCAGGGAAGGCTGTCTCACTCTCCTCTGATCTCCCTTTTCTGGGCCTCTCTCTGGGCACCTAGCACTTTTTACCTTTTAATATGATTATTCTTATATTCTCTGTGAGACTGTCTCAACTACTGCTTTCTCCAAATGCTCAATTTTTTTTTTTTTTTTTTTTTTTTGAGACGTAGTCTCACTCTCTTGTCCAGGCTGGAGTACAGTGGTACAATGTTGGCTCACTGCATCTCCACCTCCTGGATTCTAGCACGTCTCCTGCCTCAGCCTCTCTAGTAGCTAGGATTACTGGAGCATGCCACCATGCCCAGCTAATTTTTGTAGTTTTAGTAGAGACATGGTTTCGCCATGTTGGCCAGGCTGGTCTTGAACTCCTGACCTCAGGTGATCCGCCTACCTCGGCCTCCCAAAGTGCTGGGATTACACATGTGAGCCATCACACCCGGCCAAAATGCTCAATTTTAACAAGCACTTACTTTCTGTCTTATGTGCAGATGTTGTGTTATACTCTAAGGATACAAGTTGGATAAAACATAGTCCCTTGTTGAATGGATGGATGAATCAAAATGCTCCTCTGGGCCTCACCCAGAAATCTGCCTGGTACCGACTCTAAACAAAATAAAACAATTTATCACAGGGGATTTGAACAAAGGAAAATAAGAAATATAAAGTTCAAAATCATTAACCTGGCATCCAAGACCTTCTACAATCTGATTCTAATTTTGTCTACCTACCACACTCTTAGCTCTAGCCAAACTAAAGTGTTTGTTGCCCTAGAAAACACTATGTCTCCACTTGCATGTTTGTTTGCCCAGGCTCTGGTCTTCTCCCACGGTTTCTTTTCCTGTTTTTCTCTCCCATTTGTACCTTCCTTATTCTCCATTTCATTCCACTCTCTTTCTTTCTTCCTTCCTTTTTTTTTTTTTTTGACACAGGATCTCACTTTGTCACCCAGGCTAGAGTGCAATGGCGCCATAAGGGCTCACTGCAGCCTCAACCTCCTGGGCTCAAGTGATCCTCCCATCTCAGCCTCCCGAGTAGCTGGGACTACAGGCATGCACCACCATGTCCCGCTAATTTTTGTATTTTTGTAGAGATGGGGTTTTGTCATGTTGCCCTGGCTGGTCTTGAACTCCTGGCCTCGAGTCATCCACCTGCCTCGGCCTCCCAAAGTACTGGGATTACAGGAATAACCACTGCACTCAACCTCTTTCCTTCACTTTTACCTCCTCTCCCTCCCCTTTTCCTTCCTTTTCACTCTCCCTGAGCTTTCTTTCCATACTTCCCTCCATCACATCCTTACCTCTTAATTTTCCTCTCTCGTTTATTTCCTGACCTCCTCCCTCTCCACCAGACTTGCCAGTGCCCTCCATGATTATGCACAGTCTCCTCCCTTTGTGGGCAAAAGACAGGATAAGACAGTTTTAAGTAAGACAGCTTTTAGATCTCATCACAAGAAGCCCTCAGAGTGGGGTGGAAAGAAGAGGGGGAGAAACGGAATGGGAAGAAATCTTGGTGTCAGAGAAGAAGCTGCCTGGAGACTACAGGTGAATCCACGGAAGGCATCCTGCCAGTTATTTACCTCCAACCCACCCCCAGCTTTCCTTTCCTCCTTCTGATCAAAGAATTGGGAAAAATTAGAACTGCAAAAACCCTTAACATTTATTTACTCCACCTCCACGGTTTCGCAGCTGGGAAACTGAGGCATAGAAAAGGGAAACAACTAGCTAATGTCACCCAGCAAGTCAGTAGCTCAGCAGAAATGGAATCCCAGGCTTCCTGCCCCGCAGACCAGTAAGTGTCCTTTCACCTATACCACACTTTTTTTGAGATGGAGTCTCACTCTTGTCGCCCAGGCTGGAGTGAAATGGCGCCATCTTGGCTCACTGCAACCTCTGCCTTCCAGGTTCAAGCGATTCTCCTGCCTCAGCCTCCTGAGGAGCTGGAATTACAGGCGCCCGCCACCATACCCGGCTAATTTTTGTATTTTTAGTAGAGATGGGATTTCACCATGTTGGCCAGGCTGGTCTCAAACCTATGACCTCAAGTGATCCGCTTGCCTCAGCCTCCCAAACTGCTGGGATTACAAGCATGAGCCACCATGCCCAGACTATACCACACTCTTAAACCTTCTTTCCTCTTGTTCGTAGTTCTTCCCCACTTACTGAACTCCTACTCCACCAGGTTTGGGATTACATCTAAGGATTCCCAGTCCCCCCCTAGTGAGTATAGGGGCCAGTGAAGTAGGGACAGAAGGGACAAACCACATCACTTCTAGCCTAAATCTTAGGGGCTTATTGGGTGGTGGCAGGGGATGGTGAAATGTCAATCTTGCCTGTAAGGGGCCAGTCTCCTCTTTGGAAAGCCCTATTATAAGTGATCTGTATTGAGTTAGGGGATGCTGTGTTTCAGCTGGCCATCCTGCCAGGACCCCTCCTCACCCTTCCAGCCTAGCAGGCTGCCTAGAGACCCTATCTTACCCCGCCAGCTGCAGACTTAAAGCAGAGGCCACCCAGGCACAGGATGGTCCGTGGCTGCGGGAGGAGGTTGCTCGAGGCAGGGGGGAGGAAACGGTTTCCAGCAGCTCCGCTTTCAGTCTGCTCTTCCACTCCACAAAGGGCCACTGTCTGAGCACAGAGGGACCCTGGAGGGAGGCCTCCCAAGGTGCTCGGCAACAGGGCCGGGTTTCATCACACTGGGCCTCCAGGCCAAGTAAACATCAGAGTAGAAACAGGCCCAGCAGTTTCTGCAGACCAGCTCCTGGCTCCAGGCGGGCTCAGTGGCATCCTCACCCAGGGCTTTCCTGAGACAATAAGGAGGGCTAAGGTCATTGGCCCAATTTTATAGCTGCAGAAATAGAGAATGAGGAATGGGCTCTATCCAAGTTAATTTCCCATTACCCAAGGAGCAGACAAACATCCTATGTCCCTCTTAAGGAGCAGGAGTTTTTTACAATAACTTTTTTTTTTTTTTGAGATGGAGTCTCACTCTGTCACCCAGGCTGGAGTGCAGTGGCCCTATCTCAGCTCACCGCAACCTCTGCCTCCCAGGTTCAAGCAATTCTCCTGCCTCAGCCTCCCGAGTAGCTGGGACTACAGGCATGCACCACCATACTCAGTTAATTTTTGTATTTTTTTAAGTAGAGACGGCGTTTTGCCATGTTGGCCAGGCTGGTGTCAAACTTCTGACCTCAAGTGATCCGCCTGCCTTGACATCCCAAAGTGCTGGGATTACAGGTGTAAGCCACTGCCCCCAGCCACAAGAACTTTTTAAATTAGTTCAGGGGGAGACAGCTCTGTGAGCTGAAGTAATCAGGGAAGACTTCCTGGAGGAAGTATGATTTAAGCTTAGCTTCCATGTTTAGGTAGAATCTCCACAATAAATGGACAGGAAAGAGAAAGGCATTTCAGGCAGAGAGTATGGCATTTGGAAAGCAGGAGCATTTGGAGTCAATAAAGAGAACTATCTGGCTAAGGTAGAGGATTCACATAGAAGAAAAGGGTGGCAAATAAGGCTGGAAATTTGGTTGGGAGTTAAACCACAGCTAGTTTTTTGTTTTGTTTTTTTTGAGACAGAGCGAGACAGAGTCTCGCTCTGTCTCCCAGGCTGGAGTGCAGTGGCACCATCTGAGCTCACTGCAACCTCTGCCTCCCAGGTTCAAGCAATTTTCGTGCCCCAGCCTCCCGAGTAGCTGGGATTATAGATGTGCACTACCACACGCAGCTAATTTTTGTATTTTTAGTAGAGACAGGGTTTTACTATGTTAGTCAGGCTGGTCTCAAACTCCTGACCTCAAGTGATCTGACCTCACCTCGGCCTCAGAGTGTTGGGATTACAGGCATAAGCCACTGTGCTTGGCGTAGACCACAGCTAGTCTTAATAGCCAGGTTGAGGAGTCACGGGCAGAGCAGTGATGGAATGACAGCATAATTTTAGAAAACTTAGGATGGTGTAAAAGAGGCCCTAGATTGAACCCTCTTGATAACCTTGGACTGGTTATGGCATCTTTTGGGGGCTTAGTTTCTTCATCATTAAAACAGTTGCACTAGAAAATCTGAAGCCCCTTTACATCTCTGAAATGCAAAGATTCTCCAGTGGGGAAACATGGATCGTATAGAATGAAGAAGGGAGACCAAGAGGCTAGGAGGACAGTCTGGAGGCTATGGCCAGCCTCTAGATATCTCTGGGCTGCATTTCTGCAGTGAATCATCTGCCCAGAGCTGCAGAAAGGCTATCACCACCACCGCCACCACTGCTAGGCATTGTGCTAAGTACTGCCCCCTTTTTAAAAAAATTTCATTTTTGTGAATAGAAAATGCATGCACATACTGCAAAATCTAAAAGTCATAAAAGGGTGTATGTATGGTAAAAATGTTTCCCTTCTTCTCCTACTTCCAGCCACCCATTTCTTCTTCCACTGTTACCAGTTCCTTGAGTATTCTTTCAGATGTACATGAGCCTATATCTGTATAAAGATTTTATTGGCTGGGCACGGTGGCTCACGCCTGTAATCCCAGCACTTTGGGAAGCCGAGGCAGGCGGATCACCTGAGGTCGGGAGTT
The DNA here is from genome assembly GCF_028885655.2 of Pongo abelii. Classification (NCBI taxonomy): domain Eukaryota; kingdom Metazoa; phylum Chordata; class Mammalia; order Primates; family Hominidae; genus Pongo; species Pongo abelii. The sequence goes on along the minus strand of NC_072006.2, from coordinate 40,238,331 downwards.
CGGGACTAGCCTGACTGACATGGAGAAACCCTGTCTCCACTAAAAAAATACAAAATGAGCCGGGCGTGGTGGTGCATGACTGTAATCCCAGCTACTTGGGAGGCTGAGGCAGGAGAATCACTTGAACCCAGGGGGCAGAAGTTGCGGTGAGCCGAGATCGCCCCATTGCACTCCAGCCTGGGCAACAAGAGTGAAACTCCGTCTCAAAAAAAAAAAAAAAAAGATTTTATAAAGATTTTTCTTTTTTTTTTTTTTTTACAGAAATGAGTGCATCGGCTGGGCACAGTGGCTCATGCCTGTAATCCCAACACTTTGAGAGGCCAAGGCAGGTGGATCATCTGAGGTCAGGAGTTTGAAATCAGCCTGGCCAAATGGCAAAACCCCATCTCTACTAAAAATACAAAATTTCACTGTGTGCCGTGGTGCACACCTGTAATCCCAGCTACTAGGGAGGCTGAGGCAGAATTGCTTGAACCTGGGAGGCAGAGGTTACAGTGAGCCAAGATCGTGCCACTGCACTTCATCCTGGGCAACAGAACGAGACTCCATCTCAAAAATAAATAAATAAATAAATAAATAGCATGTTTCTTTTCTATTATAAATGACACATTAATGAATATCCCTTACACTTGTCTTTCAGCATATGCAGAAATATGTCCACAGGGCCAGGCACAGTGGCTCATGCCGGTAATCCCAGCACTTTGGGAGGCTGAGGCAGGTGGATCACCTGAGGTCAGGAGTTCAAGACCAGCCTGGCCAACATGGTGAAACCCCCATCTCTACTAAAAATACAAAATTAGCTGGGCGTGGTGGAGGGTGCCTGTAATCCCAGCTACTTGGGAAGCTGAAGCAGGAGAATTGCTTGAGCCCACGAGGCAGAGGTTGCAGCGAGCCGAGCCTGTGCCATTGCACTCCAGCCTGGGTGAAAAAAGCGAAACTGTCTCAAAAAAAAAAGAAAAGAAATATGTCCACAGGATATGTTCCTAGAATTGAAGTTATGCGCTAACCTTTTCATGTGATGTAATATGTACAACAATGGTTTAGGGTAATCATAATTATACCAATTATGCAAATGAGAAAATGAAGGCACAGAAAGATTCAATAACTTGGTCAAAGTCACACAGCTCTTATGTAGTAGCATTGAGATTCTGATATGGACAGTGTGATACTAGAGCCAACACAATTATTATTCCACCAGTGGTTCTCAGACTTTAGCACACATCAGCATGACCTGGAGACTTGTTAAAACATAGATCACTGTGCCCTACACTAAAATAGTTTCTGATTCAGTCCATCTAAGGTGGGGCCCGATAATTTTTTTTTTTTTTTTTTTTTTTTTGAGATGGAGTCTCGCTCTGTCACCCAGGCTGGAGTGCAGTGGCGTAATCTAGGCTCACTGCAAGCTCCGCCTCCCAGGTTCACGCCATTCTCCTGCCTCAACCTCCCAACTATCTGGGACTACAGACAACTATCTGGGACTAACCCGCCACCACGCCTGGCTAATTTTTTTGTATTTTTAGTAGAGACAGGGTTTCACCGTGTTAGCCAGGATGGTCTCGATCTCCTGACCTGAGAATTTGTATTTTAATAAGTTCCCAGGTGGTCCAGATACTGCTCGTCCAAGGACCACACTTTCAGAACCACTGTACTCTACTAGCTCTCCCATTTTAGCTGTGCAGATAGCTCAGAAAGAAAGCAGTTGGTACCCAGCATGTGGCTTTGACAGGACTAGAGATGAGAGGCACTGGAGAGGTTTCCTGGATCCCATAAGGCTATCCTCCATGAGGACAGAGTGAAAGTCTGGCACAGTGCCTGGCACATGGTACTCAATATTTGTTGAATAAATGAATAAATAAATGAGGTACAAATGCTCCATGCAACTTGTTGCTGCCTCTTTTTCCCAGCACCCCAGGAGTCCCCTGCCCCTGGGAAGCCCCACTGCCCACACTGGCTGAGATCCAAATCCATGCTATGAAAGCCCTTGGGAGTGAAGCTGTTCATTTCCTCCCATTCCTCCCGTAGCTTATAATGAAATCAACGAGGCAGCCAGGGCCCTGTTATTAATGGAGAGGCAACATCTTAGCATGCTAGAGCTAGTTCGAGATAAACTAGTCTGATGCTCTCATTGTATTATTATTAATAGCAATAACTCATAGCATACCTATGCTTACTTTAAAAAAATAAATCCCTCTGACCAGTATTTCCTTCCCCCTTATTCTGGTACAGAATAACTCCTTCCAGGGGGGAAGCCATTGCATGTGGTTGGTGTGGCTGGTACATACACACACACACATAGGCTAGGAGAGATTTAAATTCAGGAAGAGGCTGGGTGCAGTGGCTCATACCTGTAACCCCAGCACTTTGGGAGGCCAAGGTGGGCAGATCACTTGAGGCCAGGAGTTTGAGACCAGCGTGGGCAATATGGCAAAACCCTGTCTCTACAAACCCCCGGCTAAAATGCAGAAATTAGCCAGGCATGGTGGCGCACACCTGTAATCCCAGCTACCTGGGAAACTGAGGCCAGAATCGCTTGAACCTGGAAGGCGGAGGTTGCAGTGAGCCAAGATCGGGCTCCAGGCTGGATGACAGAGCAAGACTCCATCTCAAAATAAGAAAAAATAAATAAAAATTAATTAATTAATTAATTCAGGAAGAGATCTGAGGTCTGCGGGATGACCCTTCTGCAGAGCAGCAAGGCACTGACAGAGATTGCCCCAAAACCCGCAAAACAAGGTTTTCAAAGTCAGGGATCGTGTCCTGAGGACCCCACACACCAACCCAACTCCTCAAGGTGCTGCCTCCCTTACAGATTCGGATCCCTAAACTCCGGCACCTCAAGGTCCTGCGGCCTCCTCCCAGCCCCTGAGCTTCTTCCAGCTGTTCGTCACCTGGCCCCAAGTCCCACCCCTGCTGCCTGCCTGTCCCTTGGCCTCTGTCTTAGGCTCTCTTCCCTGTGGGTGCCCTTGCTTGGGATCCCCTAAGGCTCTGACTGTGTGTGGCTGGAGAGGTCCAGGCCCCAGAGCCCCGGAGGGCACCACCTCAGAAGCCCTCGCTGGACAGCTGGAGAGAAGGTGGCCGTCCTTCAGCCAGGCCTGGCCCCAGCTGCACTTCACGGGGGCAACCTGATGCCCACCTGCAGGGGGACAGATGCGGCCAGCGGCGGCCACCAACACGTCCCTCAGACACAGACGCTGCCGGGCAAGCCGAGACAGCTAGGGGCGCCTAGGGAGGGACAGCCAGGCGACCGTCATTCTGCACGCCCTGTCTGTGAGGGGCAGCCGGACTCAGCTGCGGCCACAGTCAGCGCCTCACAGGGCAGCGCTGAGCAGTGCAACCTCGGCAGGGGTCAGGAAGTCTCTGGAAGCCGGTCGCGCCACTCGGGCCAGGCGTTGCCAGAGTCAATCCGTCGATGTCGGCCGGCTCAGCAGAGATGGGGTCAAGCTGCTGATCGGCCTCTAGGAACCTTGTGCTCAGTTAGACACAGACCGTCGCGGCCGGTCACACAGCTCGCCAAGCACAGATGGAGGCTGATCAGGCAGAGGTAGTTAGGCCGCCCGGTCAGACGCAGCCCGTCAGGCCCAGAGGTCGGCGGCCGGGCAAGAGCAGCCAGCCAGCCAGCCAGCCAGCCAGCCAACCAGTCAGCCAGTCAGCTAGTCAGCCAGTCAGCCAGTCAGCCATTCAGTCAGTCAGCCAGCTGCGGTCAGGCTGACAGATCCAGCAGTCTTGGTCTGTCAGGCACCCATGAAACCTGCGTTCAGTCAGACGGAAGTTGACACACTCGTATTATCAGGCGGTGGCGGCGCCTATGGTCAGTCAGGCACAGTCGCTGGGTCAGCGCGGCCCGTCGGGCACGGAGGGAAGCAGTCGGGTCGCAGCTATAGGGCCTCTCTCGGGGCAGAGGGTTGCTGGAGGCGGGGCTTCGTCCCGGGCTCATTCCGGGGCGGGGCTTCGTTCTGGGCGGAGCGTTGGCTGGAGGCAGGGCCTCGTCCCGGCTGGACCTGCCTCGCCTCCCGGCAGCCTCCGGGCGTTGCCATGGCAACCGCGGCCGGCCCCCAGACTTCCCGCAGGTCGAAGGAGTCGCGGCCCTTCCTACGCTGGCCCTGCCCCTGGGCGCCCCAGTGCCTGCCAAGTGGAGGTTCTGGCCCTGGGGCCGACTCTCTAGAAGCGGCCAGTGGGTTCGGCGAACAGCGCCCCGCACAGCAGCAGAGTCCCCGCTGCGGGGTCGGCATTTTCTCATCCTCTTGCTCAGGCGGGCATGATTAGGGGGCTGGGAAGGACTCACAGAAGGCGACGCAGCAAGAAGTGACAGAGACCCAGACCCTCCGGAGCCCCAGCTGCTCACCTGACCCTGCACCGCCCCCCAGGAAGAATCAAACGTCTCTAGGCAGAAAGGGCGGCCGTATCCAGAAGAGAGAACAGCCATGCAGTGATGTTATTAGGGCAATCTGGCGCAACAATGTCAAGGCGAGCACTCACCTTGTGCCCAGCCCTGTAATAAAAGGTTTATATACAGTATTTCACCCGAGCCTCATAATTTTGCTTTGGGGTTCTATAATGATTCCCTTTTTACAGATGAGGAAACCAATCACAAAGGGTTTGGTGATTTGCCCAGGGTCAGGGGCAGTGAGGTGCGGGAGCCGGATTGGAACCCAGGCAGTCCAACTCCTGACATGTTGGCATGTGGACCCTCAACCCACCCTCTCTTCTCTCCTTGTGACCTTCCGAAGGCTCAGCACGAGTCCCCTTCAGCAGACCGAGCCCTATGCTGGGTCCTGAGGCGGCAGGGTCCTGTAGGAGTCTCTGCCTGGAAGGCTCAGAATAAGGGGCTATCAGAACCAAGAACCTGGTCAAACAAGAGGACAAACTATGGGTTTGCCTTGCAGCATTTAGAAGAAGGGGAAGCCTGTGAGATCAGAGAAGCCAGGGCCAAGAAGCCACTGGAAAACTGGGTGGGCTGTCACTGGGGAACCCCAAGAGTATTACAGCTTCAAGTCCAAAAGTCTATGATCAAGTTCTAGCAGTGTGAACCAGAGCTAGGAACATCTCACGGATCATAAACTCAAATGCCTACAGGGGACAGAAAGGTAATGAAAATCATGGAAAAAAAAAAAAAATCAGGCCGGGCGCAGTGGCTCATGCCTGTAATCCCAGCACTTTAGGAGGCCGAGGTGGGTGGATCATTTGAAGTCAGGAGTTCAACAGCAGCCTGGCCAACATGGTGAAAGCCTGTCTCTACTGAAAATACAAAAACTAGCCGGGTGTAGTGGTGGGTGCCTGTAATCCCAGCTACTCAGGAGGCCAAGGCAGGAGAATCACCTTGAGCCTGGGAGGCAGAGGTTGCAGTGAGTCGCAATTGCGCCACTGCACTCCAGCCTGGGCAACAGAGTGAAGCTCCCTCTCAAAAAAAAAAAAAATCAAATGCCAGATCAGCAAACCTGCCTCATCTCCCGGGGGCATCTGCCTCTTTCCTTCTTCTAACTATGCTCTCAGACACCCACTGCTTCTAGTCTTCTAGTTAGGCAAAGTTGGCTAAGTCAGTTGACATCAAGTCTCAGTTTCTCCATCTGAGAAGGAAACGTTTGGCTTTATCTCACACATTTTATGGGGATCAAACATTATTGTATGTAGAAAATATTTTGTGAAGTGTAACAAACTATAAAATGGAGGGGGAGGAGAATGTGACTGATCATTTGTTGTGCATCTGTTTCACAGTCTGCAGGAGTTCTGACAGCATTCCTCTGAGTCAGGGCTAGTGTCCTCTTGTACAGATGAAGAGATAGTCTTCAAGGAATATGTTGACTTAACCAAAGTCACAAGCTTGCCAGAGTTAGAATGTAGAACTCTCTGACCTCTAAGACCAATCTCTTACACTGTTTGGCAAAGTGTGGCCTGGGTCCCACCAATGCAGGGCAGGTGATCCCAATTGGGGCTTAGCCCAGGAGGGTTCCTGACTTGAAAGAATTCAAGGGTAAGCCACTGATGTCAGATAGTAACTTTTATTGAAGTGGCAGTGTTCGGCAGCAGCAGACGTACTGCTCCTTGTGGAGCAGGGCTACCCCATAGGCAGTGTGCCTAGAGTAGCAGCTCAAACGCAGTTCTGCAGTCATATTTATACCCACACTTTTATTTACATGCAAATTCAGGGGCAGATTATGCAGAAATTTCTAGGAAAAAGGTGGTAACTTCTTGGTCTTGGGTCACTACCATGGAAAGAGCAGTAACCTCTGAGTGTTGCCATGGCAATGGTAAACTGGCATGGCACAGGTTGGGCATGTCTTATGGAAAGCTTATTCTACCTCATCCCTGCTTTAGCTAGTCCTCAATTTGGTCCAGTGTCTGAACCCCACCTCCAGACTTGAGTCCTGCCTCCTACCTCACTAGTGGTCATAACACGGTGATTTCAGGTGGAACCCAGATGAACATTTTTTAAAAACAGGTTATGTCATAGTTTTTATTTTCAAGTATAGAGCCGGCTTACTCATACTACAAAAGTCCTACATTTCACACAGCCAGGGTGTAGTAGGCTGAATAATGGCCACCCAAATATATCAAGTCCTAATCTCTGGAAACTACTGTAAACATTACTTTATTTGAGAAAATAATTTTTGCAGATGTGATTAAGAATGTTGAGATGAGGATATCATTGAGGATTAGCCAAGTGGGCCCTAAATACCATCACACATATCCTTATAAGAGAAAGAGAAAGGAAGATTAGACCAACACACACAGAAGAAGAGGAAGCAATGTGACCATGGAGGCAGAGACTGATGTGGCCACAAGCCAAGGATTGTTGGCAGCCACCAGAAGTTGGAAGAGACAGACGGATTCTTCCCCAGAGCATCTGGAGGGAATACAGCCTTGCCAACACATTGACTTCAGCTCAGTGAAACTCATGTTGAATTTATGGCCTCCAGAACTATGAGAGAATAAATTTCTGTTGTTTTAAGCTACCAGGCTTGTAGTAATTTGTTTTGGCACCCACAGGAAACAAATAAATGGATCTACATGACTTCAAAATTCATACCTCTTTTTTTCTCTTTTTATTATTTATTTATTTTGAGACAGAGTCTCGCTCTGTCACACAGGCTGGAGTGCAGTGGCGTGATCTCGGCTCACTGCAACCTCTGCCTCATGGATTCAAGTAATTCTTATGCCTCAGCCTTCCAAGTAGCTGGGATTACAGGCATGCGCCACCACGCCTGGCTAATTTTTGTATTTTTAGTAGAGATGGGGTTTCACCATGTTAGCCAGGCTGGTCTCAAACTCCCAACCTCAGGTGATCCACCCACCTTGGCCTCCCAAAGTACTTGGATTATAGGCATGAGCCACCGCACCCAGCCTTCTCTCTTTTTAAAATAAACTTATTATTTTAAAATAATTTTACATTTACAGAAAATAAATGTAAGTCTTTGATTTAGAGTACAGAAATTTCCCATTGTGTTAGTCAGGGCTCACCAGAGAAACAGAACCAATACGGTGTGTGTGTGTGTGTGTGTGTGTGTGTGTGTGTGTGTGTGTGTGTGTGTGTGTGTGTGTGTGTGTGTGTGTGTGTGTGTGTGTGTGTGTGTGTGTGTGTGTGTGTGTGTGTGTGTGTGTGTGTGTGTGTGTGTGCATAAAAGAGATTTATTATAAAGAATTGGCTTACCTAATTATGAAGGCTGGCAAGCCCGAATCCCACAGTGTGGGCCTGCAGGCTGATGACCCAGGAGAGCCAATGGTGCAGTTCGAAGGCAGCCTGCTGGAGAATTCCATCTTGCTTAGGGAGGCCAGTCTTTCTGTTTTATTCAGGCCTTCGACTGATCAAATGAGGCCCGCCCACACCCAAGTTCAACCATTTAAATGCTAATATCATCCAAAACCACCCTCCATGTTGACACATGAACTTAACCATCATACTCAAGAGTACAGAGAGTTCCTGTATAGCCCTCACCCTGCTTCCCCTATTATTACCACCTTACATTACTATGGCATTTGTCACAACTAAGAAAACAACACTGGTACATTCCTATGAACTAAATTCCACCTGTTTTCTGCTCCAGAGTCCCTTCTAGGACACCACACTACATTTAGTCATCATGTCCCTTTAGTTTCTTCTGGCTTGTAACAATTACTCAGGCATTTCTTGGTTTTTAAGACCTTGACAGCTTTGAGGAGTACTGGACAGGTATTTTATAGAGTGCCCCTCAATTTGGGTTCTTCTGATGCTTTTCTCATAGTTAGACTGGGGTTATGAGTTTGGGGAAACATGTCATAGAGGTAACTGCTCTTCTCATCAAATCATAGGTACATGTTATTGACATGACTTCATCAGGATACACGTTAGCAACGTGACTTGATTACCTGGCCAAGCAAGTGTCCAGTTTCTCCCCTGGGAAGTTGCTTGTTTTTCCTCCCTTTCCACTCTTTGAAAGCAAGTTACTAAGTGCAGCCCACACTCAATGGGAGAATTAAGCTCCACAACCTGAAGCGGGTGTATCTACCTACATTAACTAGAATTCTTCTTTAAGGATCATTTGTCTCTTCTCCCTTATTTATTTATTTATTTATTTATTGAGACGGAGTTTCACTTTTGTTGCCCAGGCTGGAGTACAATGGCACGACACTGGGTCACCGCAACCTCCGCCTCCCAGGTTTAAGAGATTCTCCTGCCTCAGCCTTCCCGAGTAGCCGGGATTACAGGCATGCGCCACCATGCCTGGCTAATTTTGTATTTTTAGTAGAGACGGGGTTTCTCCATGTTGGTCAGGCTGGTCTCGAACTCCTGACCTCAGGTGATCCGCCTGCCTCAGCCTCCCAAAGTGCTGGGATTACAGGCGTGAGCCACCGCACCCAGCCCTCCCTCATTTATTTATTTAATCCTTTATAACAGTATGGACTCATGGATATTTGGTTTATACTTTGAGCTTTATCTCAATACTATGTTATTTTGTTGCTCAAATTGTTCCAGCTTTGGCCATTGGGAGCTCTTTTTTTTTTTTTTTTAAGATGGAGTCTTGCTCTGTCGCCTAGGCTGGAGCGCAGTGGCGCAATCTCGGCTCACTGCAACCTCCGCCTCCGGGGTTCAAGCGATTTTCCTTCCTCAGCCTCCCGAGTAGCTGGGACTACAGGCGTGCTCCACCATGCCTGGCTGATTTTTGTATTTTTAGTAGAGACGGGGTTTCACCATGTTGGCCAGGCTGGTCTCAAACTGTTGACCTTAGGAGATCCACCTGCCTCAGCCTCCCAAAGTGCTGGGATTACAGGTGCAAGCCACTGCGCCTGGCCGGGAGCTTTTTAGGCTGTTGCCTGTGTCCCTTTGACACTAATTGCTTTGCTAAGTGTGGTTTGGGTTCCACTGGTTGCACCGAGATGATTTCAAGTGCAACCCAGAAGAACATTTTTCAAAGAGTTATATATTTACTTTAATGTATGTTAGGAAAACGTATAACTAGCATGTCAACTTGATGATTTCACAAACACTGCTGAGGACAAGGCTAATGTAGCAACAGTTGGGCTAAATTAGTCAATTCACAGAGCGGTATTAAGTAGAAACTGGTACTGGCGTGCTATGGTCTGAATGTTTGTGACCCCTCACCCCCAAATTCCTATGTTGAAATCCTAACCCCCACAGTGATGGTATTAAGAGGTGGGGCCCTTAGGAGGTGATTAGATCATGGGAGAAGAGCCTTCATGAATGGGATCAATGTTATAAAAGAGGCCGGGCCAGGCACGGTGGCTCACGCCTGTAATTCCAACACTTTGGGAGGCAGAGGTGGTCGGATCACCTGAGGTTGGGAGTTCAGGACCAGCCTGGCCAACATGGTGAAATCTTGTCTCTACTAAAAATACAAAAATTAGGCAGGCATGGTGGCAGGAGCCTGTAATCCCAGCTACTTGGGAAGCTGAGGCAGGAGAATCACTTGAACCCGGGAGGCAGAGGTTGCAGTGAGCCCAGATCGCGCCATTCCACTCCAGTCTGGGCAAGAAGAGCGAAACTCCATCTCAAAAAAAAAAAAAAAGAAAGAAAGAAAGAAAAAGAAAGAAAGAAACCCTGTCTCTACTAAAAATACAAAAATTAGCTGGGCATGGTGGCAGCACCTGTGATCCCAGCTACTCGGGAGGCTGAGGCAGGAGAATTGCTTGAACCCACGAGGCAGAGGTTGCAATGAGCTGAGATCGTGCCACTGCACTCCAGCCTGGGTGGCAGAGCAAGACTCCGTCTCAAAAAAAAAAAAAAAAAAAAAAAATTGGGCCTTTGCCAGACACAGAATCTGCCATTTCCTTGATCTTAGACTTCCCCAGCCTCCAGAACTGTAAGAAATAAATTTCTGTTGTTTATAAGCCACTCAATTGATGGTATTTTGTTCTAACTGCCTGAATGGACTGACACATTGTGGTACATGGATATGGAAAAAGTTGTTAGGCTGATTTAGAAACGATTCAAGTTTGAGAAACTCTGTAGTAGGGCAAAACCAAATCCCAAGTTCAAGCAATGATAATAATGATGATCCTGGCTGGGCGCGGTGGCTCACGCCTATAATCCCAGCACTTTGGGAGACTGAGGCGGGCGGATCACGAGGTCAGGAGATCGAGACCATCCTGGCTAACACGGTGAAACCCTGTCTCTACTAAAAATACAACAAATTAGCCGGGTGTGGTGGCGGGCGCCTGTAGTCCCAGCTACTCGGGAGGCTGAGGCAGGAGAATGGCATGAACCCGGGAGGCAGAGCTTGCCGTGAGCTGAGATCGAGCCACTGCACTCCAGCCTGGGCGACAGAGAAAGATTCCGTCTCAAAAAAAATTAAAAATAAAAAAATAATGACGATCCTAAGTGGATTCTATGGGACACCACCCCAACACCACCTGTTTTCCAGAGCCCTGATGACAATTAGATCTGCCTCAAGTGCAGACGAATGCTAATAGCAATAATGGTGGGACTGTATGCCCAGGCCCAGGAAGGTACAGATGTTGCACTGCCTTTGTTTCCCAAGTCTCAAACTCCTGACTTCAGGTGATCCGCCCGCCTCAGCCTCCCAAAATGCTGGGATTACAGGCATGAGCCACCGTGCCCAGCCATCATTATTATTAATTATTATTATTATTATTATTTTATTATTATTATTGAGACAGAATCTCCCTCTGTGGCCCAGGCTGGAGTGCAGTGATGTGATCTCAGCTCACTGCAGCCTCTGCCTCCCAGGTTCAAGTGATTCTCCTGCCTCAGCCTCCCAAGTAGCTGGGATTACAGGCGTGCACCATCACACTGGCTCATTTTTGTTTTTGTTTTGTGTCTTTTTTTTTTTTTTTTTTTTAAACAGAGTCTCGCTCAGGGCCCAGGCTGGAATGCAGTGGCGTGATCTTGGCTCACTACAACCTCCGCTTCCCAGACTCAAGCGATTCTCCTGCCTCAGCCTCCCGAGTAGCTAGGATTACAGGCGCCAGCCACCATTCCAGGCTAATTTTTGTATTTTTAGTAGAGACGGGGTTTCACTGTGTTGACCAGGCTGGTCTCGAACTGTTGACCTTAGGTGATCTGCCTGCCTCGGCCTCCCAAGGTGCTGGGATTACATGCGGGAACCACTGCGCTCAGCTTCATTTTTGTATTTTTAGTAGAGACGAGGTTTTGCCATGTTGGCCTGGCTGGTCTCAAACTCCTGGCCTCAAGCACTCTGCCCTCCTCGGCCTCCCAAAGTGCTGGGATTACAGGCGTGAGCCAGCCACCTGGCCATTTAGCTTTCTTGACTCTGTCCAAGCCTAAGCCCTGACCCAGGTCCTGAATCTGCCTCCTGATTGAGCAGTGACACACCAGAATCTGTGGCCTGATCTGAAATAGAAAGCCCTTCAAGAAAGGAATCCTTTAGTTTCCCTGCTTCTAGTCTCAGCTGTGGGTGGTTTCAGGCTGTGTGTACTCAGACTTCTAAATCCCCTATAGTGCCTTCCCAGGGAGCTTGGGAGTCAGATGAGTTGGATTAAAATCCTAGTTTTTTTCTGAGAACTAGATAAGTGACATAGCTTCTCCTCTGTAAAAGGAGGAGAGTGGTACTTACTTCACAGGATGGCTGTGCAGGTTAAATGAGACAATATATGTACAGTGCTGAGCACAGTGCTTGGCCCACAGTATGTGCTCAATTAATTAACTTCTTTACAATTATTAATGCCTACTGCATACCAGGCACTGTGCTGAGTGCCAGGGACATAGGTGAAAACCAGAACAGAAAATAAACTAGTAAATTAATAGACAGGCAGGGCGTGGTGGCTCATGCTTGTAATCCCAGCACTTTGGGAGGCTGAGGTGGGAGGATTGCTTAGAGCCAGGTGTTCAAGACCAGCCTGGGCAACAAAGTGAAACTCTGTCTCAACAACAACAAAAAAAAACAACTTTTTTTTTTTTTTTGAAATTAGCCAGGGTGTGGAGATGCACTCCTGTAGTCCCAGGTTCTCCAGAGGCTGAAGGAGGATTGCTTGAGCTCAGGAATTCGAGGCTGTAGAGAGTTATGATCGTATCACTGCACTCCAGCCTGGGTGAGAGGGTGAAACCCTGTCTCAAAATTAAATTAATTAAATTAAAAATAGACAAAGCAGGCCAGCCACGGTGGCTCACACCTATAATCCCAGCACTTTGGGGGGCCAAGGCAGGAGGATCACTTGAGGCCAGGAGTTCAAGACCAGCCTGGCCAACATGGCATAACCTCATCTCTACTAAAAATACAAAAATTAGCCAGGCGTGGTGGTGCATGCCTCTAATCCCAGATACTAGGGAGGCTGAGGTAGGAGAATCGCTTGAACCCAGGAGGTGGAGCTTGCAGTGAGCTGAGATTACGCCACTGCACTCCAGCCTAGGTGACAGAGTGGGACTCCATCTCAAAATAAATAAATATAGTGAAGCATATAAAGCCAAGTCCTCAGTACAGTGCCTTGCATATAAGAAATGAGCAGAAATGTTCATTACTATTAATAAAATAATGAGATTTTTGATAAATGAAGGAAGGAAATAAGTAGGGCAATGTGATGATAACTGGAAGAGACCTCCTGGAGAAAGGGAGGTCAGGAAAGGCTGTCTAAAGAAATAATATTGGAGCTGAGACCTATAGGATGAGAAGAAACTTAGCCTTGCCGAACCCAGTGAAGAGCCTTTCAGGTAGACAGCATATGGAAAGGCCCTGAGGCAGACAAGAGCTCAGAGAGTGGAAGGAACGGCAAGGAGACTACCGTGGCTGGGATATAACGAGACGGGGAGAGAGTGGCTCAAGATGGGGCATGAAGCTGGGGGCAGTGGCTCATGCCTAAAGTCCCAGCACTTTGGGGGGCCGGGACGGGCTGGGGAGGGTGGATGGCTTGAGCTCAGTTCAAGACCAGCCTGGGCAACATGGCAAAACCCTGTCTCTACAAGAAATATAAAAATTAGCTGGGCATGGTAGCATGTGTCTATAGTCCTAGCTACTTGGGAGTCTGAGGCAGGAGGATCACCTGAGCCCAGGGAGGTTGAGGCTGTAGTGAGCCATAATCACACCACTGCACTGCACTGCAGCCTGGATGACAGAGTGAGATCCTTCTCAAACAAAAACAAAAAAAAAAGATGAGGCACGAGGGACACAAAGGGCAGGTCAAAGGGCAGGTCATGGAGGGCAGTGGTCGTGGAAATAAGTTTGATTTTGTTCTAAGTGTGATGAAAAGCCACTGAAGGCTTAAACAGGAGAGTTATAAGATCTGATTTTTGATTAAAACTTCATTCTGGCTTCTGTAGGGAGAACGGATTAGAAAGAGGGAGCAGTAGAAACCAGAACAACAACAATTAAGGGGCTATTAGAGTCATCCAAATGAAAGACGTAGCTAGCTTGGACTTGGATACAGATCAGCACTGTCAACGGGACTTCCTGGGATGGTGGGAACATTCTCCACCTGTGCTGATGTGGTAGCCACTGGCTCCTGCTTCCCTGTGACTCTTGAGCACTTGGAATGAGGGTGGTGTGGCTGAAGAACTGAATTTTTAACTTCATGTCATTCTAATGAATTACAATTTAAAGAGGCACACGTAGCTAGTGGCTACTGTAATGGACAGTACAGGGAATTGGCTGTATTTGAAATACATTTAGGAGGCAGATAGGACTGGGGATGGTTGGGGTGTGGGAAGTGAGAGAATGGGGAATCAAGGGAGATCGAGAATTACTTGGTGTATTAGTCCATTTTCACGCTGCTGATAGAGACATACCCGAGACTGGGAAGAAAAAGAGGTTTAATTGGACTTACATTTCCACATGGCTGGGGAGGTCTCAGAATCATGGCAGGAGGCGAAAGGCACTTCTTACACAGCAGCAGCAAGAGAAAATGAGAAAGATGCAAAAGCAGAAACCCCTGATAAAACCATCAGATCTCGTGAGACTTATTCACTACCATGAGAACAGTATGAGGGAACTACCCCATGACTCAAATTATCTCCCACTGGGTCCCTCCCATAACACGTGGGAATTATGGGAGTACAATTCAACATGAGATTTGGGTGGAGACACAGCCAAACCATATCACTTGGGAAACAGGTGGATGATACTGCCATTTACTGATACGGAAGAGCAGGCTCTGGGGAGATACCAAGAGTTTTGTTTTGCACAAGAGGAGTTTCAGATACTGTTGGAACATTCAAGTAGAACTATCAAGTAGAAAGCAGAATGTATGCCGAGCACAGTGGCTCATGCCTGTAATCTCAGCACTTTGGGAGGCCGAGGTGGGCAGATCATGAGGTCAAGAGTTCCAGACCAGCCTGGCCAACATGGTGAAATCCCATCTCTACTAAGAATACAAAAATTAGCGGGATGTGGTGGCACGTGCCTGTAATCCCAGTTACTCAGGAGGCTGAGGCAGGAGAATCACTTGAACCTGGGAGGCGAGGGTTGCAGGGAGCCGAGATCACGCCACTTCACTCCAGCCCAGACACAGAAAGACTGTGTCTCGGAAAAAAAAAAAAAAAAAGATAAAGAAAAAGAAAGCAGGATGTATACATGTTTTTCATCATCCTCATCTTTAGGTTCCAGGAATACCCACATGTTTGGCTGCTTAGGCGGTGGGAAGCTCAGAAAGGGGACCAGGAACCTCTCCTACTCCTTGTCTTGGCTAATGTATCAACTACCAAACTACCCACTAGCGCTAGTGTTTGAAACTTGTATAATCCATGGCTCTTCCTTCCCCTCCTCCCTCTTCTCTCAGGTATTAAGCCCACCGGCTTCTTCCCTTGAAATGCTAGAAACGCTCACTTCACCGGTTTTCTACTTCTGTGCAACTCTCCTGGCTCAGGGCCTTGTCATCTCATTGTGGACTAGAGCCCCTGGACTTCTCACAACCTCTCCTGTCCACCTTCCACCAGCGAGGCCTTTCTGACTGCAGGATTTTCCTCCTGGGAATCATGTCTGAGTCTGCATCAAGAGTCTTAATCCTTTGTTCTTTCTTTACATTTCCAGAATTGTATCCAAAGGAACTCAGGGCCAGTGGTGGTAGCTCATGCTTGTACTCCCAGCACTTTGGGAGGCCGAGGCAGGTGGATCACCCGAGGTCAGGAGTTAGAAACCAGCCTGGCCAACATAGTGAAATCTCATCTATACTAAAAATACAAAAATTAGCTGGGCATGGTGGCACATGTTTGTAGTCCCAGCTACTTGGGAGGCTGAAGCAGGAGAATCATTTGAACTCAGGAGTTGGAGGTTGCAGTGAGCCGAGATGGCACCATTGCACTCCAGCCTGGATGACAGAGCGAGACCCTGTCTCAAAAATAAATAATAAATAATAAATAATAATAATAAAAATGCAGGCCAGGTGTGGTGGCTCACACCTGTAATCCCAGCACTTTGGGAGGCAAAGGTGGGTGGATCACCTGAGGTCACAAGTTCGAGACCAGCCTGACCAACACGGTAAAACCTCATCTCTACTAAAAATACAAAAAATTAGCCCAGCCTGGTGGCAGGTGCCTGTAATCCCAGCTACTTGGGAGGCTGAGGCAGGAGAATCACTTGAACCCAGGAGGCGGAGGTTGCAGTGAGTCAAGATCGTACCATTTCACTATAGCCTGGGCAACAGAGCGAGACTCTGCCTCAAAAATAAAAATAAAAGTAAAAATACGAACAAAGGAACTCAGAGGCCGGGGGTGGTGGCTCACTCCTGTAATCCCAGCACTTTGGGAGGCCAAGGAAGGTGGATCATGAGGTCAGGAGTTCAAGACCAGCCTGGCCAACATGGTGAAACCCCCGTCTCTACTAAAAAATACAAAAATTAGCTGGGTGCAAGTGGTGGACGCCTATAATCCCAGCTACTCGTGAGGCTGAGGTAGGAGAATCACTTCAACCTGGGAGGTGGAGGTTGTAGTGAGCCAAGATCGCGCCACTGCACTCTAGACTAGGTGACAGAGCAAGACTCCATCTAAAAAAAAAACAAAAAACAAAAAAACCCAAAGGAACTCAGAAGTCTACACAAAACATGAAAATTCACGAGGAAGTTCATCACAGCATTAATTCTAAAAGCGGGAAGTGTAATTTCCAACCTTATCTAATTGATGTGTCAATTAGACACATCAGCAGCATTTGACACTGTTGATAAATTCCCCTTGAAACACTTTCCTCATTTACTTCCAGGACACCACACTCTCCTGGTTGTTCTCCTACCACTGGGGTCACTTCTCAGTCTCCTTCGCTGGTTCCTTCTCATTCCCTGACCTGTAAACGTTACCCAGGGATCAGACCACAGACCTTGTCCCTCTCTTGGTTCTCTCATGCAGCCTCAAGGTTTTAAAGACATCTATATGCTGACGACTCCCAAAGATTCATCTCCAGTTCAGACCTTCCCCTGAATGCCAGACTCATAAATCCAACTGTCTGCTTGACATTTCCACTTGAATGTCAGACAGACATCTCAAACTTAACACGCCTAAAACTCAGCTCCTGGTGTTCTCCCCAAAGCTTGCTCCTCCCATGGTTTCTTCCATGTCAGTTAAGGCAGCTGCCTTTTCATTTGCTCAGGCCAAAAAGTGTGGAGTCATCTTTCAGTTCTCGCTCTCCCACTTCACATCTGGTCCATCAGCAAATCTTGTAGACTTGAACTTATGTCAACCCCTGAATTCAACCACTTTTTGCCCCCTTTGCGGTCATCGCCCTGGCATAAGTCCCTATCATATCTCACCTGCTTGATTGCAACAGTCAGTTATCAGGCCTCCCTGCTTCTGCCCCTGCCTCCACTTCAGCTCTCTTCCGCACTGCAGTTCAACTCCCTCCCATGGTCCCATTTCTCTCTCCTCTCTTCCCCAGCCTCTTTGCTGTTCCTGGAACAGGCCTGGCCCACATGCTTCGGCTTTGTGGCCTGTGCATAAGCTGTTCCCCTACAGACATCTCCAAGCATGGCTCATCCCCTCGCCTCCTTCGGGTCTCTGCTCCAGTCACCTGGCCATACTATAAAGCATTCCACACCCACACTTCATATTCCTCTTTCCTTTTCATGTTTCCAAAGCACTTTCGCTATCTACCCTTTTATGCATTTTAAGGATCTTGTTTATTGTTGTTTCCCTTACTAGAATGTAAATTTTAGGAGAGCAGAAATTTTCCTGTGTTTTTTTCTTTACTGCTGCACTCCCCCGTGCTTAGAGGCACATAGGTGCTCGGTAAACAGGTGGTAAATGAGTCAATAAATGAAAGAGAGGAATCTTCTTATCCAGCAGCGGAGGAGTAAAGAGAGAAGTAACGTTTGCTCAGGGAATTCTGAGGCCAGTAGCAGTTTCCGTTGCGAAGAGCAAGCGGGGTGGCGGGGGGGGGGGGGGGGGGGGGGGGGGTGGCCCTAACCCCACGTGACCACACCCCCTCCCCACCCCCACGCCGGAACATTGCAGATCCGGAACCATGGCTCGCGGGCCCCCAGCGCAAGGGCACTTCCGGTACCGCTCCTCTCTTGCCAGCGCAGAGAACTGCCAAGTCAGTTCCGGTCCGGCAGAGAGCGCGGAGAGACGCAGAACGCAGCCCGCTCCTCCAGGGCCCTCCAGGCCCTCCGGCCCCGGGCCGGCGGGTGAACTGGGGGGCCCCGGGACAGGCCGAGCCCTCTGTCCTGCAGATACCTGAGGCCTCTGCTGTGGCTGCCCACTGGCTGTGCTCAGGCCTTGAAGCCGCAGCGAACCTCTCTTTCCCACCCCACCTCGGTGACTGATGGCGGCCGTGGCGTCTCCCAGCCCGGACCCCGCCGGCCGCGGGGTCTCCCGACCCAAGCCTGCCGGGCTTCGACGAAACCCCCGCAGAGCCGTCGGGACGCAGCGCCTTTGGGCAGCGCTGGGCGTGGTGGGCCAGGAAGTATGGCGGCCGCTCGAACGCCGCGCGGCGGAGGCCATTAAGGCGTGGAGGGCCCGGGAAGGCGGCCTAGGGACGCAAGCAGTCTCGGCCGCCTCTTTAGGCCACGGAGCCGCGCAGATCCGGTTCCCGGGTGACCACTCTGTCGCCATTGGGCGAGACCTACCTAGTCCTGACGACAACGGACAAAGGCCTTAAGGGGCCTGGAAGGTGAGCGAGGTTGCGAACGACGACGGGTGGAACGGTTAGCGGCCATCGGGCGCTTGGTCTTAGTTCTCCCAGACTTTGCTGTCGGAAGAGAGAAATGGTAGAATGACAGGCCACGTTTGGCCCGTTGGAAATGCCCACCACCCTCTGGGAAGATTTACTGGCCGATTATGGAAGGCCTGTGTATATAATATGAAAAAGCTGCTCTCAAATCCACCCCAACCTTTTAATAGAAAACATTTGTCACATCTAGCCCTTCTAGATGGAAAGAGGTTGCCGACGTATGATAAAATAGAGTTAGAAAGTTACACATCTTGTAAATTCTCATTTGTTTAAAAGAAATCATAGAAAATACATGTCTTCTGGAGATGACTTTTGGAAATGGAGTTAAGACGGCCTCTGGAAGCGATACGTCCACGTTTGTTAAGTGGGTTAGATGACATGGAGCTGGAAGACCTGAGAAGGAAGAGAAGAAGGTTCTATGCTAGACTGGTCATATTTAGAAGACATTTTCAT
Organism: Pongo abelii; assembly: GCF_028885655.2. Classification (NCBI taxonomy): domain Eukaryota; kingdom Metazoa; phylum Chordata; class Mammalia; order Primates; family Hominidae; genus Pongo; species Pongo abelii. Next base: position 40,219,324 of record NC_072006.2, on the reverse strand, counting down.
ATTCTATCCATTGCTTTGTGTGCATTTGATTCCTCACTACTGTGTATATAGTTGACAATGTTAAGCTTTTTTGAGATGTTTATTGTTTTTAGATGTTCTGAAGTGCCTGATATGTTAAAATTAGAGGTAGCAAAATCACATTTTGTAAATACCTTTTTGTTACAATTCATAGGAAATGTTTTTTGGGGGGAATGGCCAAATCACCTGTTGAGTAATACTCATTGTGTTTGTGCAGTGGTTCAGGGGAGGACAGAGGAGGGGGAGGTGCAGAGAGCTCTATGCCGTCCTGTTTACAGCGAGGCAAGATGAATCATTATCTCTGTGCATTTTGTTTTACTTATCTGTGTATATAGTGTACATAAAGGACAGACGAGTCCTAATTGACAACATCTAGTCTTTCTGGATGTTAAAGAGGTTGCCAGTGTATGACAAAAGTAGAGTTAGTAAACTAATATATTTTGTACATTTTGTTTTACAAGTCCTAGGAAAGATTGTCTTCTGAAAATTTGATGTCTTCTGGGTTGATGGAGATGGGAAGGGTTCTAGGCCAGAATGTTCACTTTTGGAAGACTCTTTCAAATTATAACTGTTGTTACATGTTTGCAGTTTATTCAAGACTGCTGTATACATAGTAGACAAATTAACTCCTTACTTGAAACATCTAGTCTATCTAGATGTTTAGAAGTGCCCGATGTAGTTAAATGTAGAGGTAGTAAAATACCACTTTGTAAATATCTTTTTGTTAAAATTCATAGGAAATACTTTTGGAAATTGAATTGTGAAGCCACCTTTGTGAGCAGTATAGTAATGTCTATACTTGTTCAACGGTTTAGAGGAGGTGGGAGAGAAGAAATTGCAAAAGGTAATATACTAGTATGTTCATACTTGGACGTTTTCAGACACCATTTTTCTATATGTTTTGTGCATTTTGTTTTGCTCTGTATATAGTGTATATAATGGACAAATAGTCCTAATTTTTCAACATCTAGTCTCTAGATGTTAAAGAGGTTGCCAGTGTATGACAAAGTAGTAAAATTAGCATATTTTGTACGCTTTGTGTTGAAATTCATAGGAAAACTTGTCTTCTGTAAATGACTTTTGCATAGGAATTTGTTCAACCATCTCTAAGCATTACACGTGCCTGTACTTGTCCACTGGATTGAAGGCAGAGAAGGGAGGAGGGAATGATTCAAGGCCAAAATGGCCACATTTAGAAGATACCTCAGATGATAACCATTGTTATGTGTGTGCAATTTTATTTAACAGTGCTGTGTATGTGGTGGACAAGTTATATGAAATATCTAGTCTTTCTAGATATTTGGAAGTGCTTGATGTATTTAAACGTGGTAGTAGAATAACACTTTTTGTAAATAGCTTTTAAAAACTGATGGGAAATGCTGTTTGGAAGTGGAATTGTTGAACCACCTGGGAGGTGGGAGGGAAGAAATTGCAAACGGTGTTTTGCCAATTGTTTATTAGAAAATTTCCGCTTAATCCATTGCCTATATGTTACATGCATTTCATTTAACTTTGCTCTACTGTATATATTGTGTATATAATGGACAAATGAGTCCCAATTTTATAATATCTAGTCTCTAGATATTAAAGAGGTTGCCAATGTATGACAGAAGTAGAGTTAGTAAACTAACACATTTTGTACACTTTGTTAAAATTTTAGAAAGGCTGTCTTCTGAAAAGGACTTTGGAAGTGAGATAACATCAGCTCTAAGTGACACGTGCCTATATCCACCAGGTTGGTGGTGGAGAGGAGTTGGAAGGAATGAAGGGTTCTAGACCAGAATGTTCCTATTTAGAAGACACTTTCAGATATAACCATTGTTACATGTGTGTAGTTTATTCAACCCTACTGTGTATATAGCGGACAAACTTAAGTCCTTATTTGAAACATCTAGTCTTTCTAGATGTTTAGAAGTGCACAAAGTATGTTAAAAGTAGAGGTAGTAAATAACACATTTTGTAGCTATCCTTTTGATATGAAATATTGTCTTGGAAATTGATCAATTCTCTGAGCAGTACACATTTTGATATTTGTGCTGGTTCGGGGGAAGGAAGAGCACAAAGTGCAAAGGGCTTTCTACCAGTGTCCAGTGTGTTTATGAGGAGGCACATTGACTATTGTCCCTTATGTCTGCATTTTCATTTACTGTGCTGTGTATATAGTGTATATAAGCGGACTTAGGAGTCCTAATTTACATCTAGTCGATGTTAAAAAGGTTGCCAGTATATGACAAAAGTAGAATTAGTAAACTACTACATTGAGTACACTTTGTGTTAAAATTCATAGGGAAGACTACTTAAAAACAGAAGTGAAATTGTTAAAATCCCCCCTAAGCATTACAGGTGGCTTATAGCTGGCCACGGGGTTGGTAGAGGTGGGAAAGGGAAGGGTTCTAGGCCAGAATGTTCCTATTTAGAAGACACTCAAATTACAGTCTGTGTTATGTATGTATACCATTTATTCAGTGCTACTGTGTATATAATGGAAAACTTAAGTCCAGTTTGAAACATCTAGTCTTTCTGGGTGTTTAAAAGTGTACAACGGCCTGTCGCAGTGGCTCATGCCTGTAATCCCAGCACTTTGGGAGGCCGAGGCAGGCGGATCACGAGGTCAAGAGATCAAGACCATCTTGGCCAACATGGTGAAACCCCATCTCTACTAAAAATACAAAAATTAGCTGGTCGTGGTGGTGCCCACCTGTAGCCCCAGTTACTCGGGAGGCTGAGGCAGGAGAATCGCTTGAACTTGGGAGGTGGAGGTTGCAGTGAGCCGAGATCGCACCACTGCACTCCAGCCTGGCGACAGAGTGAGACTCCGTTTCAAAAAAAAAAAGTGCACAACATAGGTTAAGAGTAGAGGGCTTAAGTAACACCCCTCTAAGCATTTGTTTTCAGTACTTCTAGGAGTGGTTGCATTTGGGAATGGAATTGTTAAAACGTGATGCTTAGGAGCGAATGCAGACTATTCATTGGGTGGTTGGGGTGGGGGAAGGGGGGGTAGGCAGAGGAGGTATGCAGGGAGAAGGGTTCTGTGCTCCTGAGATTAGTTCAGATGGTCTAACCATTGTTCTGTATGTGCATTTTAGTTAATATTGTGTATTAAAGGATAAGTCTTAATGCTCAAAGTATGTTAAAAATAGATGTAGTAAATCAGTCCCTTTGTGAATGTCCTTTTGTTAGTTTTTAGGAAGGCCTGTCTTCTGGGAGTGACCTTTATTAGTCCACCTCTTGGAGCTAGACATCCTATACTTAGTCACTGGGATGGTGGAAGAGGAAGGGTGAAGGGAAGGGCTCTTTGCTAGTATCTCCATATCTAGACGATGGTTTTAGATGATAACCACAGGTCTATATGAGCGTTTTTAGTAAAGTGCCTGTGTTCATTGTGGACAAAGTTATTATTTTGCAACATCTAAGCTTTACAAATGGGGTGACAACTTATGATAAAAACTAGAGCTAGTGAATTAGACTATTTGTAAATACGTTTGTTATAATTGATAGAAAAGATGCATCTTGGACATGGAATTGTTAAGCCACCTCTGAGCAGTGTATGTCAGGACTGTTCATTAGGTTGGCAGCAGAGGGGCAGAAGGAATTATACAGGCAGAGATGTATGCAGATGTGTCCATATATGTCCATATTTACATTTTGATAGCCATTGATGTATGCATCTCTTTTGGCTGTACTGTAAGAACACATTAAGTAATTCAATGGAAATATACTTTGCTAATATTTTAATGGTATAGGTCTGCTAATGAATTCTCTTAAAAACATACTTAGTGTATTCTGTTGCTGTGTGTTTCATTTTAAATTGAGCATTAAGGGAATGCAGCATTTAAATCGGAACTCTGCCAATGCATTTATCTAGAGGCGTGTTGCCATTTTTGTCTTACATGAAATTTTTGTCCCAAGAAAGGCAGGATTACATTTTTTTTTTTTTTTTTTTTTTAGCAGTTGAGTTGGTGTAGTGTATTCTTGGTTATCAAAATACTCATATAGCTTTGGGATTTTGAATTGGTAAATATTCATGATGTGTGAAAAATCATGATACATACTGTACAATCTCAGTCCCATAAAATTGGATGTTGTGCCTACACACAGGATCTAGAAGAACATGTCAAACTATAAACTGCTTGTGATTGTGAATGACTTTGTTCTTTGCTTCTTGTGTTTTTCGGTTTCCTGTAATGCACATATTAACTTTTAAAAAATAAAGGTTATTATAAAAGTGTATTAAGCCCTCGTTGCTTGTAGAATATAGTATACTCTACAGAAGCACAGCTTCATGCTCCTTCATGCCTGGGCTCTGAGGTATCTGGAATTTATCATCTTTGACTCCTCCCTCCATTGCCTGGGTGTTAGCCACTGCCACCCAGGTGCTCTGCTGTTCAGGATAACCTTGCACTTTAAAGGTTCTGTGGTTTGCTCAAGCCATTCCTTCTGCCTATAATGCCCTTTCCACAGTTTCACTTGGCAAAATCATTCTTCAGAGCCCAACTTAAATTCAGTATCTCCACAAAGTCTTGCCTATAAGAACCTGACACTCCCGAGTGCCAGAACTGAACGTCAGAAGATACGGCCTTTTTTTTTTTTTTTGAGATGGTGTCTCGCTATGTCACTCAGGTTGGAGTGTGGTGGCGCCATCTTTGCTCACTGCAACCTCTGCCTCCCAAGTAGCTGGGATTACAAGTGTGCGCCACCATGCCCAGCTAATTTTTTGTATTTTTAGTAGAGACGGGGTTTCACCATGTTGGCCAGGCTAGTCTCAAACTGACCTCAAGTGATCCGCCCGCTTCAGCCTCCCAAAGTGCTGGGATTACAGGCGTGAGCCACCATGCCCGGCCGATACGGCCTTTCTTTTGCTGCCCCTCCTTGTTCCTCTTGTATATGGATGGAGCCCACTTGCATCGTAATTGTTACCTGAAAGCCTACTTGGATTGAGCTAAGGTTTAAATAATTTCTGCAACAGGGTGTAACATAACGCCTGACACACAGCAGGTGCTTAGGAAATGTCTGTTGAATACAACAGACGAAAGCCTTTCAGACTGCTGCTTGTTGTGACGTCGCTAGTAAGTGCACTGATTGAATAATCAAGGATTTCCAGGCTGGAAGTTTCTATCGTGGCTGACCAAACCAGAGGGCATCTGTCAGATGCAGCATAACCTATCCCCAAATCAGGTACAGCAAACATTATCTAATGGCATATAGAGAATATGACTATAGGGAGTTCTTATTCTCAACTTCGATGTGAGGCTAATGAGACACTGGCCTCCGGATGTGGGAAGGTAGTGTCTCTGTTTCCCCAGATGCTGATGGTGTAACCTGGGTGGGTTGGGAGCCTTAGGGCAGGTAGACGAGGCCTTTCCAATTGCCTTCCCAACCCGGTATCAGGCCTGGACCCAGTTTTTCCTGTTGATGCTCCTCTATGAGACAGGTCTTAGCTGACCAAGATGGGCTTCAGGGAGGCACATATTCCTTGAATCACTGGCCTGGAGGGAACAAACCACGTGTTCCCCCCAGGTCCATGCACTTTGACAAGTCATTTCAGGCTGGGATTGGTTTGTAAGCTGGAGATAAAAGCTGAAGCAGGACCTCTTCTGTAATTTAAGGTGGATTCACCCATAGAAGTCTCCAGGAAGGTAAGGCGCATCAAGAGCCAGGAGCTAAGGTCAGCTCTCAGGCAGTCCTGGACCCCCAGGGCAAAGATAACCTTCAGTGGCCGCAAGAGGAAAGTGAGGTCCAGAGAGGGTCAGGCCCTGCTGGGAGCAGACCGCTTAGCTAGCAATATGTATTGCCAGGCAGAGAACACGACAGGAGGTCAGGGGCCTCAGCTCGTGTCTAAGCTCTGTCACTGGCTGTGGACTTGGCCAGTGGACCACATCTAGGCCTCAGTCTCCTCAGTAAAATGAATGGTTTGTTCTGCCTCTTCAGATCAGATGCTGGGCCTTTCAAAGCCATGAGTTTCATCAGGGGTAAAGCCAGGGCCAGAAGCTTCTAAACATGGTTCTTTATTAGAAGGACCCATGGGCCTTAGAGAAATGGCTAATTCCAGGGCTGCAGCAAAGAAAGTACAAGATCATCTTGAAATATCCTGTTATGGCAGGAATCAAGAAAGTGCTCCAAAAACGATGGGGACATACCAAAAGGACACAGAAGCCAGCTTGAAGTGGCTTCCATTGGCCAAATCTCTCACAATTTGAGCATCAAAATGTAGAATGACTTGTATAATGCAAATGATAGCACATTGAATAAAACTGGAAGCCATGAGTCCAGTTCTGATAGAAATAAAGAAATGGCCTGTATTCCCAGCTATTCTGGAGGCTTTGGTGGGAGGATCACTTGAACCCAGGAGGTCAAAACTCTACTTCAACCTGGGCAATAGAGTGAGACTTTCTAGAAAACAAAAATCAGGCCAGGCACAGTGGCTCAGACCTGTAATCCCAACACTTTGGGAGGCTGAGGCAGGCGAATCACTTGAGGTCAGGAGTTCAAGACCAGCCTGGCCAACATGGTAAAACCCCATCTCTACTAAAAATACAAAAATTAGCCAGGTGTGGTAGTGGGCGCCTGTAATCTCAGCTACTAGGGAGGCTGAGGCACAAGAATTGCTTGAACCCAGGAGGCAGAGGTTTCAGTGAGCTGAGATCATGCCACTGTACTCCAGCCTGGGCGACAGAGCAAGACCGTGTCTCAAAAAAAAAAAACAAAAAGAAAAAATGAGAACAAGTGTTGGCAAGGAAGTGAATAAACTGGGACCCTTATGCACTGTTAGTGGAATTGTAAAATGGTGCAACTGCAATGGAAAACAGTAGGACAGTTCCTCAAAAAATTAAAATTAAAAATAGAACTACCATATGATCCAGCAATGCCACTTTCGAGTCATACCTTGATATACGTGGGGGATTGGCTCCAGAACCCCTGGGTATACCCAAATCCGTACATACTCAAGTCCCGCTATAGAACCTGTATATATGAAAAGTTGGCTCTCCCTGTCTGCAGTTTGGCATCCCACCACTGCATTTGATTGAAAAAAAGCCACGTATAAGTGGGGCCCACACAGTTCAAACTCATGTTGTTCAAGGGTCAACTGCATATCCAAAAGGACTGAAAGCAGGGTCTCAAAGAGATACAGTACACAAGTTGCTTAACCCTTGAAACTTCAATCTTATTTTTAAAATGGAGATAAATGTCAACCTTACATGCATGTGTGTTATGAAGTACCAAATACTGTCCCTAAGGTTTTTTTTTGTTTTTTTTGTTTTTTTTTGACAGAGTCTCACTCTATTCTCTGTTGTCCAGTCTGGAGTGCAATGGTGTGATGTCAGCTCACTGCAACCTCCACCTCCCAGGTTCAAGTGACTGTCCTGCCTCAGACTCCTGAGTAACTGGGATTAAAGGTGCCCGCCACCAAGCCCAGCTAATTTTTGTATTTGTAGTAGAGACAGGGTTTTGCCATGTTGGCCAGGCTGGCCTCGAACTCCTGACCTCAAGTGATTCTCCTGCCTCAGCCTCCCAAAGTGCTGGGATTACAGGTGTGAGCCACCACACCTGGCCTAAGTTTTTTTTTTTTTTTTTTTTGAGATGGAGCCCTAAGGTGTGTATTTGTTTGTTGGTTGGTTTGTTTTTGAGATGGAGTCTCGCTCTGTTGCCCAGGCTGAAGTGCAATGGTGTGATCTTGGCTCACTGCAACCTCCACCTCCTGAGTTCAAAGGATTCTCCTGCCTCAACCTCCTGAGTAGCTGAGATTATAGGCACCTGCCACCATGCCCAGCTAATTTTTGTATTTTTAGTAGAGATGGGGTTTCACCATGTTGGCCAGGCTGGTCTCGAACTCCTGACCTCATGATCTGCCTGCCTCGGCTTCCAAAGTGCTGGGATTACAGGCATAAGCCACCGCACCTGTCCTGTCCTAAGTTTTTAATGTATATTAGGTCACTTCATCTTTAAATCCTTTTGCTGTAAACTGTTTAAAACCACACTCCTGAGATCCACCCCCAACTGTGCTTCCCTCACAGCCTTATCTCAGGAAGCAGCTTCCACTTGCTCAAAAAACATTTCTGGAGTAATTCTTGGTTCTCTCCCATTCCTCACATTGAGTCCAACAGCAAGCCCTCTCAATTCTGCCGTCCAAATATGGCCAGGATTGGTCCCATCTCAACACCACCACAACCATTCTGATCCAAGCCTCCATAATCTCCTACTTGGATAACTACAGTGCCTTCCTCCCCGACCCCTTCCACACTGGTGCTTCCCCAGTCTAGCCAGATTCTAGATCCTAGATCTCTGCTAAAAACCTTCCAAAAGCTCCCTTCAAATGGTCATGATCTGGCCTCCACCCCACTTCTTGTGACTTTTTTCTCCTTTGACTCCATTCTGGACACACTGGCCTCCTTGCTGTCACCTAGCCATGCCAAGCATGGAACATTCCTCTGCCTGGAACATTCTTGGCCTCAATATCTGCCGGGCTCACTCCCTCACTGGTGTACTCACCAGTGTCACATTCTTGATAAAGTGTTCTCTAATGACCCTTCACAAAGTAGTAGTCTCCAACCCACCTCCACCCCCTACCTACCCTGATTTTTCTTGTGCACTTCCTGTGCTCATCATCAATCCAGAACATAAGCTCCTAGAGGCCAGGGACTTTGTTCCATTTGGTTTGGTGCTGTCTATCTAAACCTAGGCCAGCTCCTCTCCCCAGGGCATGTGTGCTGGTTGGATTCTTCTAGGTTTTAGGTTCAGTGGTGCCAGCTCTCCTAAGGCCTCCCTGTCTCGTGGAGATGCCCAGGAGCCTGAAGGTGAGGGGACTGAGATGGACAGAAGACAAGTGCTGTTTGGAGGGAGGTGAGCAGGTAGCAGCCAATGGGCTCCAGGATGCTTTTCACAGAGGGGGCAAACCCCATGAGCTGATGATCATCGAAGCTGATGAGGATGTGGATAATGGAGCAGTGCGTGAGTGCAGAATGATCGCTGGTGAGAACTTTTGTTTTTTTTTTTTTGTTTTTTTTTTTTGAGACAGAGTCTCCCTCTGTCTGTCGCCCAGGCTGGAGTGCAATGGCACGATCTCAGCCCGCTGCAGCCTCCACCTCCTAGGTTCAAGCGATTCTCCTGTTTCAGCCTCCTGAGTAGCTGGGATTACAGGCACCTGCCATCATGCCCGGCTAATTTTTGTATTTTAGTAGAGACAGGCTTTCACCATGTTGAGCCATCAGAGAGCTCAAAGCCAGTTGTTTTGTTTTGTTTTTTTAACAGGCTCTATTTTCTATCGCAGTTTTAGGTTCATAGCAAAACTGAGTGGTAAGTACAGGGATTTCTCATATACTCCCTGTTCCAGACACATGCACAGCCCTCTGATTATCAATGTCCCTGACCAGAGTGGTACATTTGTTACAATTGAGGAACCAATACTGACACATTGTTATCACCCAGGGTCAGAGTTTACACCAGGGTTCACTCTGGGAAGTTTACATTCTATGGATTTGGACAAATGTATGATGACATGGGTTTACCATTAGTAGTACAGGGTGTAGTTTCACTGCTGTAAAAATCGTCTGTGCTATATCCATTCATCCTCCTCTCTCAGCCCTTGGCAACGACTAATTTTGAAGAAAACTCCATAGTTTTTGCCTTTCCATAGTGTCATATAACTGGACATATATACAGTTTGTAGGCTTTTCAGATTGGCTTATTTCACTTAGTAATATGCATTTAAGGTTGCTCCATGTCTTTTCATGAGTTGATAGCTCATTTCTTTTTAGTGCTGAATAATATCCCATTGTCTGGACATACCACAGTTTATTTATCCATTCACCTACTGAAAGACATCTTGGTTGCTTCCAAGTCTTAGCAACTACAAATAAAGTTGCCATAAACATTTATGTATGGGTTTTCATATGGATATGTTTTCAACTCCTCGTGTGGTAGAAGAATGTTTAATTTTATAAGAAACCACTGAACTGTCTTCCAAAGCAACTGTACCATTTTGTACTCCCACCAGCAATGAGTGATTGTTCTTGGTCCACATCTTTGCCAGCATTTGGTGATGTCAGTGTTCTGGATTTTGGCTATTCTAATAGGTGTGTGAAAGCCAGGTTTTGTAATTATGGCTAGAGCTTATACAAATCCACAGTGACTTCCTCCATTTTCTTCTTGGTCTCAATTATCTAATTTTTTTTTTTTTTGAGATGGAGTCTCGCTCTGTCGCCCAGGCTGGAGTGCAGTGGCGCGATCTCTGCTCACTGCAAGCTCCGCCTCCCGGGTTCGTGCCATTCTCCTGCCTCAGCCTCCGGAGTAGCTGGGACTACAGGTGCCCGCCACCACACCTGGCTAATTTTTTGTATTTTTAGTAGAGACAGGGTTTCACCGTGTTAGCCAGGATGGTCTCGATCTCCTGACCTCGTGATCCACCCACCTTGGCCTCCCAAAGTGCTGGGATTACAGGCGTGAGCCAAAGCGCCCGGCCCACTTGTCTAAGTTCTAATAAATAATGTTTCTCTTTTTATCCTGAATATCATGGAGCTTATCAATGATTTTTTTTTTCTTTGAGACCGGGTCTGGCTCTGTCACCCAGGCTCACTGCAATCTCAGCTCACTGTAACCTCTGCCTCCCAGGCTCAAGCGATCCTCCCTCCTCAGCCTCTTGAGTAGCTGGGACTACAGGTGCACACCACCACATCTGGCTAATTTTTGTATTTCTTTGTAGAGACAGGGTTTCATCATGTTGCCCAGGTTGGTCTTGAACTTCTGAGCTCAAGCAGTCTGCTCGCCTCAGCCTCTCAAAGTGCTGGGATTACAGGTGTGAGCCACCACGCCCGGCCTCAACAAACTTAAAAATCAATTTTTATCTAATTATAAAGTCAACTAAAGCCAATATTTATGCATATCCATATTAGCTTCCTTCACTTTCTTCCTTTTTTCAGTTCTAATTTTTATTTTAAAATAACTTCACACTTAAAATTTCAAGAATGATAATGCCACTATGAAAAATATGGCAGTTCCTCAAAAAATTAAAAATGGAATTACCATAGGATCTAGCAGTCCCACTTTTGGATATATAACCAAAAGAACTGAAAGCAGCGGTCTCAAAGATGTATTTGCACCAGTGTTCATAACAACATTATTCACAATAGCCAAAAAGTAGAAGCAACCCAAATGCCCATCGGTAGATGAATGGGTAAACAAAATATGGTATATACACATAAAATGGACTATTGTTTAGCCTTAAAAAGGAATGAAATTCTGACACATGCTACAACATAGATGAACCTTGAGGACAACATGCTAAGTAAATGAACCAGCCCCAGAAAGACAAATATTGTATGATTCCACTACTCTAGGTACCTAGGGTACTCAAATTCATAGAGACAGAAAGGAGAGGGGTAGTTGCCAGGGACTAGGGGGAAAGGGGTAATGGGGAGTCATTGTTTAATGGGTACAGAGTTTCATTTTTCCAAGATGAAAAGAGTTCTGGAGATGGATGGTGGTGATAGTTACATAACAATGAGAATACTTAATGCCACTCAACTATACACTTAAAAATGATTAAGCTGATTCATTTTATGCTATTTGTATTTTACCACAGTTAAAAATGTTTTTAATTGCAAGGATGGTTCAAAGAACTCCTAAGGCCAGGCGATGGCTTACAGCATTTTAAGAGGCTGAGGCAGTGGCTGGGCACGGTGGCTCATGCCTGTAATCCCAGCACTTTGGGAGGCCAACGTGGTTGGGTCACCTGAGGTCAGGAGTTCAAGACTAGCCTGACCAACATGGTGAAACCCCATCTCTACTAAAAATACAAAATTAGCCAGGCATGGTGGCGTATGCCTGTAATCCCAGCTACTTGGGAGGCTGAGGCAGGAGAAGCTCTTGAACCCAGGAGGCAGAGGTTGCAGTGAGCCAAGATCCGCCACTGCATATTCTAGTCTGGGCAACAAGAGTGAAACTCTGTCTCAAAAAAAAAAAAAAAAAGAGGCTGAGGCAGGAGGATCACTTGAGCCCAGGAGTCTGAGACAGGCCTGGGCAACACAGTGGGACCCCACCTCTGTTAAAAAAAAAATTTTTTTTTAAACAATTCCTAAGTACACTTCATGCAGATTTGCCAGTTGTTATTTGACTATATTTTCTTTGCCATTCTCTCTCTAAATGTACATATTACAATTTTCTAAATAATTTGGAAAGTAAATTGAAGAAATTATCTCTTAACTGCCAAGTACTGCAGCATATATTTCCTAAGTACAAGGAGATTCTCTTACATAACAGTACAATTACAGACATCAAGAAATACAATTACGGCTGGATATGGTGGCTCACACCTGTAATTCCAACACTTTGGGAGGCTGAGGCAGGCAGATCTCTTGAGCCCAGGAGTTCAAGACCAGCCTGGGCAACATGGTGAAACCCTGTCTCTACAAATAATAAAAAAAGAAATTAGCCAGGCATTGTGGCACACGCCTGTAGTCCCAGCTACTCAGGAGGCTGAAGTGGAAGGATCCCTTAAGCCCAGGAGGTCAAGGCTGCAGTGAACCATGATTGCACCACTGCACTCCAGAGTAGGTGACAGAGTGAGACCCTATCTCGGAAAACAAACAAATAAATAAATAAATACTATTCTTTCTCCCACAGTTCATTTTCACATGTCACCATGGGGTTCAATAATCCATTTTCTCTTTTTTTTTTTTGAGACAGAGTTTTGCTCTTGTTGCCCAGGCTGGAGTGCAATGGCACAATCTCGACTCACCACAACCTCCACCTCCCGGGTTCAAGTGATTCTCCTGCCTCAGCCTCCCGAGTAGCTGGGATTACAGGCATGTGCCACCACACCGGTTAATTTTTGTATTTTTAGTAGAGACGGGGTTTCTCCATGTTGGTCAGGCTGGCCTCGAACTCCCAACCTCAGGTGATCTGCCCACCTCGGCCTCCCAAAGTGCTGGATTACAGGCATGAGCCACTGCGCCCAGCCTCAATAATCCATTTTCTTGACCCTGACTTTCTGTTGGGGGTGGGTGGTTTTGGAAGTACGAGACAGGTGAGGACAAAACAAAAGAGAGGCAGGTGGGGCCCTGCTCAGCCCCTGGAATGGGGGCTATGTGTGCAGAACACCCGTTGGACCCCTGGAATTACACAGATGCTAGGCATGAAGCTCAGGAAAGGGATGGAGCCTGGCCGAGAGTCACACAGCACACATCTGAACTCTGCCACCTCTCACTGCCCCAGCCCTCCAGTGTCTGTCCCCAAAGCCCACACTTTGGCAGCAGCCGTGAAAAACCTTTGTTTATGCTTTGATCCTGCTTATCAGCCACCTAGAAACTGCTACTCATCCTCATTGTTTGCTCTGAACCAGTGATTACAAATTCAGCAATTCAGCACCCTTGCAGTTAAGCCCCATAAATCCCCCAGCAGTAGAAAGGCATCATGGTAAAATGGCCTGTACGTGTACTGCCCTGAAAGTATTTCCCTATGACATAGCCTTGCAGATGAGCAAAGTGACCCATTTCCCCTCTTAACTGGAAGGTAAGATTTTCCTAGGAGTTATATGAAAGGAATAGAAGATTTTTTTCTTTCTTTTTTTTTCTTTTTTTTTTTTGAGATGGAGTCTTGCTCTTGTCGCCCAGGCTGGGGTGCAGTGGCACAATCTTGGCTCACTGCAACCTCTGCCTCCTGGGTTCAAGCAATTCTCCTGCCTCAGCCCCCCGAGTAGCTGGGGTTACAGGTGCCCACCACCACACCAGCTAATTTTTTTAATATTTTAATAGAGATGTGGTTTCACCATGTTGGCCAGGCTGGTCTCGCACTCCTGACCTTGTGATCCGCCCACCTCGGCCTCCCAAAGTGCTGGGATTACAGGCATGAGCCACCACGCCCCACCGGAATAGAAGATTTAAACAATGCGTTTCTTCTAATCCCAAGTTGGGACCTTAAACACTACCTATAACAAACGCTGGTAATGTGTCCTGTGTTTATTTTTCAAGTGGGTTTTTTTATTTTTCCCCCCAAACAGTGGAAGCTTTTAGCACTAGGGGCTATATTTTTGGCTCCAGCAGCTTGGGCGTGCCTCTCCAAGTATGACTATGCTTATTTACATATGGAAAATAATTCCAGAGGGCAATTATATTCTCCCCAGCACAGTTTCAGGGCTGTGTGTGCAGACTTCCTTTTTTGAAAATAGGTGGCTCATTTGGGATAGATGAGTAACGGTGGTATAACTGTCCACACACTTTAATGCTGATTAACTAGGAGGGTGCTGGGCTGTGGTTTTCCTGGATTTTCTGGAACCACCACCTGGTAGCTGAGTGAGCTTTGCCTTTGGGTACTCAGGCTCCTCATCTCTCAAATGGATGCTGCCATCCAGTTAGCTGCCAGGAAATAGTTTCAGAGTAAGTGGTGGCCTCTGTAGAGTGCCTCACATAATGCCTGGCACACACCGGGTACTCCATACCTGAGCCTGGGGCCCTCTCCCTGGCTTCTTAGGCATAGCAGATCACCCCGGGCTTCCGGGACCCTTGGATCTGTGCCTAGGTGGCAGTGAGGACCCCTGCAGCACTGAAAATGTCATTTGTTCCAAACACTTGTGCCAGGGGGTATCATATTTACTCTTTCTGAGTGAACTCCTCTCCCAGGTAAATGCTCATGTCATGTCTTCCACTGCCCACTGCCTGATTCTTTTTTCTTTTCCTTTTTCTTTTGAGAGAGAGTTTCACTCTGTCACCCAGGCTGGAGTGCAGCAGTGGCATGATCATGGCTCACTGCAGCCTTGACCTCTTAGGCTCAAGTAATCCTCCCACCTCAGCTAGTAGCTTGGACTATAGGCATGCACCACCATGGATGGCTAATTTTTGTATTTTTTGTAGAGACAGGGTCTCACTATGTTTCCCAGGCTGGTCTTGAACTCCCGCCTCAGCCTCCCAAAGTGCTAGGATTATAGGCGTGAGCCAGCACACCCAGTCTCCTGCCTGAATCTGATCCCATGTTGTTGTGTGTGTATGTATGTATGTGTGTATGTGTATGTGTGTCGTGTATGTATATGTGTATTTATGTATATGTGTGTATGTGTGTATGTGTCGTGTGTGTATATGTGTATATATATGTGTGTATGTATATGTGTATGTGTATATGTGTGTGTGTGCATGTGTGTATATATGTGTGCGTGTGCGTGTGCGTGTGTGTGTGTGTGTGTGCTGGGGAAAGGGAACCTTGAGAACCGGCGCTCATTCTGCAGCTCACAGCCTGGAAGCTAGGCTCACACACAAGTCCCACCTCCCTGGCCCTGCATTCCCCTCACTGTCCCACTCATTCTTTTTCCAAACAGTACCCTCCCCACACAGTGCTTGGTATGGTTTGCTGCCCTGTCTCCACTCTCCCCTGAGAGGCTGCCCATTCACGTTCCCGTGAGCTCCTTCACCTAGAGAAGAGTGTGGGGGTTGGGTGAGAAGTCATTCAGGCTCCTCCTACCCCAATCCACTCAGTGATGGCCTTTATCACTGATTATGAGGGCTCAGCCTTCCAAAGTCTCAGTTTCCTATTCCACTGAAGGGGAAGAGAGTTTCTAGATGATCAAATTGACCTTGGTCTAAAAGACATGAATAACACTTAGCGAGTGCTGAGCACTTACTGTGCCAGGGACTTGACACCATACGCTGAATATAACAAGCATCTCTTGCTGCCCACTCCCTGCTTGGTTACTGGATTCAAAGAGACAGCAGTACTGCCTAATTCTATAATTCTATTCAAATGTTCACTTGGTTTCTCAAACAAATGCCAAAGAGGGACACATTCTCAATGCGCAGAAAAGCACAGAGGACTCCTTGAAGTCCTCTTCAGACATTTCTCCTTCTCAAGTTCTTTTGTCACACAGTGGCTTCAGGAACTTTGCTCTTCCTCAGCTCCCCTCAAGACCTCCTGAAGCCCAGCCCAGAGTCTCTCACCCTTCTCAGTACCCTCACCCTCGGTTGCTCTTCCAGGCTATTTTCTCACCCATTACTGCCCTAGAAAACAAGTTCTGTCTGTTATTCTGGAAGCATTTTCTTATTTCCCAGGAAGCAGGACCCAGAGATCTTGGTGAAAAAAATCTTCCACCTTGTTATACACATACCACCTCTTTTAATCCTCAACAGCCATTAAGTGGCAGAGCCTGCAGGACTCAACAGGTCACTGAACTCCACAGTCAGATGCTCAGCAAGGTGACTGTCACGTAATAAGTACTCAACATGTGACCCCTTACATAAAGAGTTTGGGCTGGGCATAGTGGTTCACACCTGTAATCCTGGCATTTTGGGAGGCTGAGGCAGGAGGATCACTTGAGGCCAGGAGTTTGATACTAATCTGGACAGAACAGCGAGGCCCTGTCTCTCCAAAAAAAAAAAAAAGAAAGAAAGAAAAAATTAGGCATGGTAGTGCACACCTGTAATCCCGGCTACTTAAGAGGCTGAAGCAGGATGATCGCTTGAGCCCAGGAGTCTGAGGCTGTAGTGAGCTATGATCATGCCATTGCACTCTAGCCTGGGTGACAGAGAGAGACCCTGTCTCAAAAATAAATTTAAAAACATAAAATTTAAAAGGAGTTTGGTGACCCCTAGCCGAGAAAATAAAAGGCAACAGAAAATGCATCTTATCCACCCTTTGACTCTCTCTGCAGTGCTCAATAAATAAATTTCAAGGCTGGGCACGGTGGCTCACGCCTATAATCCTAGCACTTTGGAAGTACCAAGACAGGTGGATTGCCTGAGCTCAGGAGTTTGAGACCAGCCTGGGCAACACAGCAAAACCCCATCTCTACTAAAAATACAAAAAATTAGCCAGGCGTGTAGCCAGGCCTGATGTCACACACCTGTAGTCCCAGCTACTTGAGAGGCTGAGACACGAGAATCGCTTGAATCTGGAAGGTTGCAGTGAGCTGAGATTGCACCACTGCGCTCCAGCCTGGGCGACAAAGCAAGACTGTCTCCAAAAATAAATAAATAAATTTCAAATGGATGAATAAGAAGCCCACACCATCATCTTGGAGCCACAGCCCTAATGCAAAAAGATACCTAAATATGGTCAGACACCCCAACTTACTTGGTCCCAAAACAGTGACCCCTTGTCCTTGTAGGTCACAGTTGACCTTTCCAGGACTTCTGCAGACATCCCTGACTCCTTGATTCTGGAGCTAGCAGGGAAGTGAAGATCTGTAAGTCCACTGCTTCTTTACCCTTTACGTCCACACCCCCTTCAGAGAGAAAAATTTCATACTTCTTTTCTGGTATGCAATATGAAAACGGTTTTCTTTGAAATTCAACAGAGTCCCAGTGTAGTGGCTCTGTATGAGTTTGTCCTCACATTGCTAATAAAGACATACCTGAGACTGGGTAGTTTATAAAGAAAACAGGTTTAATTGACTCACAGTTTCGCATGGCTGGGAGGCCTCAGGAAACTTAGAATCACGGCAGAAGGGGAAGCAAACAAATCCTTCTTCACACGGCAGCAGGAGAGCGAATGAGAGCTGAGCGAAGGGGAAAGCCCCTTATAAAACCATCAGATCTCGTGAGAACTCACTCACTAGCATGAGAACAGTATGGGGAAACTGCCTCCATGAGTCAATGGTCTCCACCTGGTCCTGCCCTTCACACATGGGGATTATTACAATTCAAGATAAGATTTTGGGTGGGGACACAGCCAAGTCGTATCAGGCTCATACCTGAAATCTCAGCACTTTAGGAGGCCAAGGTGAGAGGATCACTTTAGGCCAGGAGTTTGAGACCAGCCTGAGCAATTCAGTAAGACCCTGTCCCTACAAAAAAAAATTTTTAATTAGCCCTACGTGATGGTGCATACCTGTACTCCCAGCTACTTTGGAGGCTAAGGCAGGAGGATTGCTGGAGCCCAAGAGTTCGAGGCTGCAGTGAGCTACGATCGTGCCACTGCACTCCAGCCTAGGCAACAGAGCAAGACCCTGTCTCAAAATAAAAATAAAAAATAAATTCAACAAACAAAACTATAATGTTGAATATGCTTTTCAAACTAGATCACCCCCATTCATGAAAGCCATTGATCTTGTCCAACTTGCTCATTTCACCACTGGGGAAACTGAGGTACAGATAAGGGAATCAAAGTGCTCAAGAGGGTCCAGTGAGACACAAGCACACCTGGGAATGCCAGAGCTCCTGGTGCCCAGCTCAACGCCCAGGTGTTCCTCAGTCTATGCCTTGCCAGGGACAGGGTGGGTGACTTGGAAGCGGGCAGGCTCCTGTGCCGCCATGGCCTCCACCAGGCTCCTCAGTGCTCTCAAGCTAACCTATGGGGTTCTCGAAGGGAAAGAGGTATCTGGGGCTTGGTCTGTGGTGCTGAGGCTGCTGGAGACAGGAATCCTGAGTTCTAGGCCCAGATCAGTGTTGGGCAGCTCCAGATTAAAGACCCAGCAGAGAGAGTGAGGAGCCCTCTTTTCGTTCCGACTCTGCAGCCTCCTTGTCTCCACCTCCTCTATCACAGCTGCTCACTCCTCATGCTGGACCTGATGCCTGCTCCTGTCATGCTGTCCCATCAGCGTCTCTCTGGCTCCTGTACCCTCCTCCCAATCAGTCGCAGCCTCACTTCACTCTCTGACAGGGACCCAGCCCACCACCTGCAGGCCCATGTGTGTTTTGTTTGACACTATTTGAAAACAATCTGAATTAGTTGCTCGTGTTTAAAAACTGGTAGGAATCATCTAAAATATTGAATTTCTTGATTCTCTTGAAGAATCTACAGACTGACAATATGAGGCCTGAATTATTTTCTGACAGGGCAGCAACGGACTGGGCTAAGGGGCAGCTGCCCCATCTGGATGGGGAACTTACACAGCGGGCCCCAGCATCTCCACCATTCCCCGTTGCCTTCCCAGCCCTGCTGCTGCACTCCTTTAGATGACCTGTCTGGCCTCGGAAGGCATTTGCAACCCTAGTCTTGACCACTTTGATTTGAGCCTTCCCCACATCCAGCTTATCAGACAAGACCCTCGTACCCTGAAACTATGCCCAGTGATTAACCCGTCCACACACAGCCTCTAACCATCCATTCACTCAGCCCAGCCCTCAAGCGTCAAGGGAGACTGTGCCCCCATTGCCGTCCCCCAAACACCTCTCTGGACCCACAGCTCAGCCCTCCAGGCCCCCTTCCTCCAAGTCCCACAGCTCCCATGGTGGTCATTCAGAAAGCACGGCAGCCAATCCACCATCCTTTATTTGTCCTAAATAAGGACCCCTGCGCTCTTACACTAAGCCAAGAGTTCTCGGATTTTGTACCGAGGTGCTTTGATGGCTTGGACAATCCTCAATGGGGGGAGGTATTTCTGGGGTGCCATAAAAATAGGATAACGAGGTTTAGTCGTCTTGTTGATGCTGCACAAATCCAGGACCACAGACTTAGGGTTGTAGATCTCTTTCTTCTTGGGCCGGTTTGGAGTGAACAGTTGACTTTGGCAAGGTTCCACGAGCAGCCGCAACAGGTCCTTCCGAAAGATATTCCAGCTGTTCTCCTGGAGGAACTTCTGGCACATATCTTCATCACTAAAGGGCAGGCACAGAAGCCGAGGTTCTCATGCCAGTCCCGCCCCTCCAGCCTTGCCTCCTGCCACCTCCCCTCCCTCAGCGTGTGGCGCTTCATTCTGCTTCTCTGACCCTCCTAGACTCTCCCTCTGCACCCTTTCCCTTTCCACAATTTTCTTCCCTTAGGCCTGTGCTGTCTCATGTAGTAACAATGGGCCACATGTAGCTACTGAGTACCTGAAATGCAGCCAGTTTGAAATAGAGATGTGCTGTGAGTGTAAAATACACACCAGATTTCACAGACTTAGAACAACAAAAGAATGTAAAATAGCTCCTTAATCATTTTATATTGATAAATGGATAAAGTGTGGTATATACATATTACATGATTCCGTTTACGTGAGATGTCCAGAACAGGCAGGTCTGTAGAGACAGGAAGTAGATTGGTGGCTACCCTGGACTGGCCATGGTGCTCTGGCTCCACCCTGCCCCCTCCCCTCATAGCAAGTGAGGCTGAGGAAGGTGGAAGAAGGGCTGGGGCCTCCTGAGACCACAGCAAGGCAAGGGGGTATTAAGCTTCAATTAACTCACCTGTACTCTCTTACCTAAGCAGACAAGCTGAATACATCACTAACAAGTCAGAACATTCTTCCAGCCAGATTATATCGACAAAGACAAAGTCAACTTTGATCCATAGAGATTGGCTTAAGAAAAAACCCAGAGGTCAGCATGGCTACAAGCTAGTCCTGTAGCGTCAGCAATATGACAAAGCCAGCTTCCACCCGCTCATGAAAGCTGACCGTGTGCACCTCTTCTCAACTCCATGCTTGTGGCAGCAGGTTGGTAGTTTGAAACTGGCCATGGTGGCAGTATTTACACTATGGAAATCAGCAAACACTGGCAAGCCAGGGTCCTCCTCTGGCATCTTGGAGAGCTGATTGTTAAACATCCATGAGCACACTACTGGGTAGTCCTCACTTAAAAAGTTCCATTAACTCTCAATTTCTTACATAATAAATAACAACATCTCACTCGGACTTAGAACTTACCATGTGTCAAGCACTTTACATTTGTTAACTCATTTAATTTTCACAACCATCCCATTTCAGAAACATAGAAATTGGGGTGAGGCTAAGGGATTCACCAAAACCTAGGAGGGGGCAAGCATGGGATGACTAATTCTTAGGGGATAATTTTTTTTTAACCTAGATTCTAAGCTAAGACAGACAAGACTCCATGTCACTTCCTGATGCTGATGGTCACATTGATTTCTAGTCTACTTTTTCACTGAACAGGGTAGCCTCAGCTTCACACAGGGGTCTCAGTTCCAATCTCCTGTCTCACTTGAACTGAAAGCTGCATCTGTCCTTTCAGGCTTTAAAAAATCAACCCATGGCTGGGTGCAGTGGCTCATGCCTGTAATCCCAGCACTTTTAGGAGGACAGGCGGGTGGATCACTTCAGATCAGGAGTTCGAGACTAGCCTGGCCAAGATGGTGAAACCCTGTCTCTACTAAAAATACAAAAATTAGCCAGGTGTGGTGGCACATGCCTGTAATCCCAGCTACTCGGGAGGCTGAGCCACAAGAATCACTTGAACCCAGTGGGGGGACATTGCAGTGAGCTGAGATCACGCCACTGCACTCTAGCCTGGGCGACAGAGTGAGACTCTGTCCCCCCCAAAAAAAAATCAGCCCGTGACGCCCTTAAGCCCTCCTGGGCAATCCCCAGCATTAGTTCATGCTATCTGTCTGTTTTGGGTGATCCTCTTCACCTTGGCCTTGGGGATTTCCTGACTTTCTTGTGGATGCAGCCATGCATTCTACTCTACACTGGCCGCCCCGTGCTCTGTAGGGGTGATTTTCAGGATATCCAGCCTGTGCTATTCACAGGACAGGTACCTCTGCCACCGGCTCTGTGATCTTCAGGATCTCAGAGTCTTCGGTTAAAACGTGAGGGATCTGAGCTAGATAATGGATATGTTTTCTGCCTGTTTTAGCAGTCTAGAAAGGCACGAGTTCAACGATTAATGAATAAGACAGAATTCTGTGGGTCAGCATTCTAGATGAGGGCCGCAAATGCTGACTGCACAGGGCAGATGCTGAATGTTCCATCTGCCCCCGCTCAAGTCTATGTAAACCTTTTCTGAATTTCCATTCAACAGATATTAACTGATCCCCATCATGTGTCAGGCAATATGCAAGGAGCTAAGGCTCCTTAAACCCTTTTTTGAGTGGCAGGTCTAAATGGCCATTTCCTATATTGGTATTACCCAGGAATTAGAGAAGCGTGGCATCCTTGAACCAGAAGGAACCACCAGTATTTTTCAGCTTGTTTTTCTCACAAGACTGCTGCAGTGTTGGCCTTATCTACATATCATCTGCTCTTTAAATTTACTAGTGATTTTCCAGGCTGGGCATGGTGGCTCACACCTGTAATCCCAGCACTTTGGGAGGCCGAGGTGGGCAGATCACCTCAGGTTGGGAGTTCGAGACCAGCCTGGCCAACATGGTGAAACCCCGTCTCTACTAAAAGTAGTCAGGTGTGGTGGCGGCGCCTGTAATCCCAGCTACTTGGGAGGCTGAGGCAGGAGAATCACTTGAACCCGGGAGGCAGAGGTTGCAGTGAGCCAAGATCACACCACTGCACTCCAGCCTGGGTGACAAAGCAAGACTCTGTCTAAAAAAAAAAAAATTACGAATTATTTTCCTTCAATCTGTTCAGTTCCTTTTACTTAAATATTTACTTTAACTTTGTCTTAAGCAACAAGATCTGTCAGATCACACGGTTAGTAAGCTAGTCATGCTGCTTTTTCTAATTCACACAAATAAATACATAAATGTTAAAACTAAAAACGTCAATCTGCGAGCCGCCTAAAATCATCCTGTAACCCTCCTGTGGAATATGTTCATACTTTAAAAAATACTGATCTACTCTAATTTTCTTGTTTTGCTGATTGGAGTCGGAAGCCTAGAGAAGGTCATGAAGACCTCACATTGCTCAAGGTCACGAAGATCTCACGTCAGAGCCTTTTGTGTGCTTATTGGCCGGGGCTGGAATCACCTGCAGCTCTGTCTGCCTTCATACCCCCTTTCTCTACCATTGGAATCACTTGCTTCCCACACCTGCTGCCAAAACTGTGTCTGACCACAATATCACCGCAAGTAAAGAAAATGTGTAAGAAGTATGAGCTCCATTATGAAAACAGAGCATGACGATAAATGCATATTTGGCACATATTCACGAAGTGAATAAAACACTAAAAGGAAATACAGAAGATGCTAACTGGGATTGCTGGAGGATTGCAAATGATTTGGGTTTTGTCTTTTTCACTGTTCAGTGTTTTTCAATCTTCTGCAATGAGTATGGCCCAATCACATTTGGTCAACATTTATTAAGCACCTTCTGCATGCTGGGCACTGTACAGGTGCTAGAGACCAAAGACGGATAAAGCACAGCCTTGCCTTCCTGAAGCACTTAATCAGGTGGAAGGGAAAGAGCTGTGCAAACAGGTAACTGTATGACAACATGATATGGTCAATGACAGAGCTGTGTAGAGAATATTATGAGTGTGCAGAAAGGGGGTACTTATCCCAAATTGGGGTTAGTCTGAGCAGGTTTGCTGCAGAAGATGAATCTTACAGAATGAGCAGGAATTTATCACAAAGGGTGGAGGCAGGACTGGGGTTAGCACTTCAGGCAAAAGGGCCAGCGTTGGCAAAGGCAAGGTATGTGCAGCATCTAGCAGGCAACCCGCCTGGGTTGCTGGCGTGAGTTGGAGGTGGCAGGAGATGCTGCAGGGGGCTTGAGTGGGGGGTCAGACTGTGGTGGGTCATTGAGGTAGCATTGAGTTTGGACTTTATCCTATAGGCAGTGAGATACCATTGAAAGGTTTCAAGCAGGAGTTTAACACAACCAGATTAGGGTTTTAACAAGAACACAGTGTGCAGAAAGAATCCAGCAGGCAGGAGTCTGAAGGGGAGGAACCCGTGATAGGACTCTTGCAGGAGTGTAGCTTGGTGGTCCCCAAGTGGGGGTGGAGGCCAGGCACGGTGGCTCATGCAATCCCAGCACTTTGGGAGGCCAAGGTGGGTGGATTCTTTGAGCTCAGGAGTTTGAGACCAGCCTGGGCAACATGGCAAAACCCTGTCTCTACCAAAAAATACAAAAAAATTAGCCAGGCATGGTGGCACCTGCCTGTTGTCCCAATTACTGGGGAGGCTGAGGTGGGAGGATCACTTGAGCCCAGGAGGCGGAGGTTGCAGTGAGTTGAGATTCAGCCACAGCATGCCAGCCTGGATGACAGAGTGAGACCCCGTCTCTCACACACACACACACACACACACAAAACAAAGCCAGGGTGGAGAGACATGTCACCCAGGGAGATGTACAAGATCCACTAGAGTATGTGAATAGTAGGATTTCATTTATCTTTCTCTTATTCTTTTAAAAGATCAATTTTTATATGTTTATAATATATATTGGTACAGTAATATTATATGTGGATATAATAAAAAAAATTAACAGATGTTATTTATATTACATATACATACCACGGAGCACATGCTTGAACACTTTTTAGTAATAGCAGTGTGAGATGAAAACAGTTTTGAGACCACTGGTCTGGGCAATAAATTAATTTTTACATTTTAAAAAAGTTATTTGTTCCCATTATAAAAGCATTAACATTCACTCTAGAAAATTTGGACACTATGAAAAAGTAAAAAAAAAAATTATCTAATCTTTCAAGATACATATTTATTTTTAATAATTATAAAAGTAAATTTCAGCATTTTGGAAGACCAAGGCAGGAGGACTGGTTCAAGACCAGCTTGGGCAACATAATGAGACCCCCATCTCTACAAAAAAATTTTCAATTAGCTGAGCATTGTAGTGCACATCTATAGTTCCAGCTACTCAGGAGACTGAGGTGGGAGGATCCCTTGAGCCCAGAAGGTCAAGGCTACAGTGAGCCATGATTGTGCCACTGCACGCCAGCCTCGGAACAGAGTGAGAACCTGCCTCAAAAAAATAAGTAAATAAAAATAAAATAAAATAAAACATGAGAGGAATATATAACCAGAGAGTCACCTTTAGTCTCACCTCCCAGAGAAAACGACTCTTACCACAGGCATTGTCATTTTTGCTTATTTCCTTCTAGGTTTCTCTCGGGTAAGTGTTTTACAAAGGCATAGTCATAGCACATGTACAATTCTGTACCGCCCTTTTCCAGTATCATTATGTCACCCATTTTACCCTGCTGTTACAGAGCCATTAAGCTTACCATTTTTTAAATAAAACAATTATGTTCTATCAAGAGAATATACCACAATTTTATAAACTATCCTCTTAGTGCGGCACACATGAATGTTGTCATTGTTTTTCTATTATGAATATGGCTGCTATGAACATCTTTATTTTTTATTATTATTATTTTTGTTTGAGACAGAGTTTCGCCCTTGTTGCCCAGGCTGGAGTGCAAAGGTGCAACCTCGGCTCACTGCAACCTTCGCCTCCCAGGTTCAAGTGATTCTCCTGCCTCAGCCTCCTGAGTAGCTGGGATTAAAGGTGCCCACCTCCACACCCGGTGGTGTGTTTAGTAGACTATGTTTAGTAGAGACAGGGTTTCACCATGTTGGCCAGCTGGTCTTAAACTCCTGACCTCAGGTAATCCACCTGCCTCGGCCTCCCAAAGTGCTGGGATTACAGGCATGAGCCACCATGCCCAGCCTATTATTATTATTATTTTGAGATGGAATCTTGCTCTGTCACCCAGGCTGGAGTGCAATGGTGTTATCTCGGCTCACTTCAACCTCTGCCTCCCGGGTTCAAGTGATTCTCCTGTCTCAGCCTCCTGAGTAGCTGGGATTACAGAGGCCCACTACCATGCCCGGCTAATTTTTGTATTTTTAGTAGAGGTGGGGTTTCACCATGTTGGCCAGCCTGGTCTCAAACACCTGACCTCAGGTGATCCACTTGCCTTGGCCTCCCAAAGTGCTGGGATTACAGGAGTGAGCCACTACACCCAGCCTTATTATTTTTTAACACAGAGTTTCACTCTGTTACCCAGGCTGGAGTGTGGTGATGCCATCTCAGCTCACTGCAACCTCTGTCTCCCAGGTTCAAGAGATTCTCCTACCTCAGCCTCCTGAGTAGTTGGGATTACAGGCATGTGCCACCACGCCTGGCTAATTTTGTGTTTTTAGTAGAGATGGGGTTTTACTATGTTGGCCAGATTGGTCTCAAAATCCTGACCTCAAGTGATCTGCCTGCCTCAGCTTCCCAAAGTGCTGGGATTATAGGCGTGAGCCACTGCACCCGACCCTGCAATGAACATCTTAATGCAGGGGCTTTCTCCATATTTTGGCTCTATAAATTCACAGATGAATCTCTGTCTTAAAGTGTTGGGACAGTTTTATAGCACTTGAAATGTAATGCTAACATTATTATCAAAAGGAGTGAGCCTATCTAGAGTGTACCAACAACTCCCAGTTTCATTTCACGCTTGTCAGCAACAGGTATTATATTTTTCCTTCTTTTACTAAAATAACAGGTGAAAAATTGTTCATTTCACCTGATGGGACTTACGTACATTTCCAGTACTGACCTGGGGAATGCAATATTGAGCTTTAACAACTTTTTTATCATCTTGTCATCATTGTCAATCAGTTCATAAAATATTTCCTTCCTTATCCGTATCAACTCATTTCCCAGGCTCATCAGGATCAAGGGTCGTGTGTCGCATTCACCCTCTGGAAGGAAGACCTGGTGAAGACCCTCGGGAGAAGTCACAGAAAGTTAGACCTCAGAGACTGGCCAGGTCTGCCCGCAGATTTTCATTCTTTTTTTTCTTTTTTTTTTTTTTTTTTTTGAGACGGAGTTTCGCTATTGTTGCCCAGGCTGGAGTGCAATGGCCCAATCTCAGCTCATTGCAACCTGTGCCTCCCAGGTTCAAACGATTCTCCTGCCTCAGCCACCTGAGTAGCTGGGATTACAGGCATGCACTACCATGCCCGGCTAGTTTTGTATTTTGAGTAGAGATGGGGTTTCTCCATGTTGGTCAGGCTGTCTCGAACTCCTGACCTCAGGTGATCCACCCGCCTCGGTCTCCCAAAGTGCTGGGATTACAGGTGTGAGCCACCGTGCCCAGCCTACCTGCAGATTTTCTAGATGGGAAAAAGAAGGCCTCGAGCAGGAGGTGAATTTATCTGGGATCACTGAGCAAATGACAGGCAGGAGAAATCCTGGGCCCCTTTTGCTACATCACATGGAATTCCTCTAACCGTGGAATTAGAAGAGCACCTAGATCAGATTACCCACTGTCCCACTCCAGGAACCTCACTGCCCCTATTGCTCTCAAGTTTTCCCCAATGTCCAATTACAGCTTTTTGTTTTATTTTGTTTTTGTTCTTGTCGAGCAAATCTGTTTTCTCTTCCTTAGGACTTACAACAAAAATCAAACAGCTAGGCACCAGGTGCAGTGGCTCACACCTGTAATCCCAGCACTTTGGGAGGCCCAGGTGGGTGGATCACTTGAGCCCAGGAGTTTGAGACCAGCCTGGGCAACATGGTGAAACCACATATCTACACAAATTACAAAAGTTAGCCAGGTGTGATAGTGCATGCCTGTAGTCCCAGGCTGAGGTGGGAGGATTTCTTGAGCCCAGGAGGTGGAGGTTGCAGTGAGCCAAGATCGCGCCACTGCACTCCAGCCTAGGCGACAGAGCGAGAGACTATCCCAAAAAAGTAAAATAGGCCAGGTGTGGTGGCTCACACCTGTAATCCCAGCACTTTGGGAGGCCGAGGCAGGCTAATCACCTGAGGTCAGGAGTTTGAGACCAGCCTGGCCAACATGGTGAAACCCCGCCTCTACTAATAATACAAAAATTAGGGCTGGGCGCAGTGGCTCACACCTGTAATCCCAGCACTTTGGGAGGCTGAGGCAGGTGGATCACGAGGTCAGGAGATCAAGACCATCCTGACGAACATGGTGAAAACCCATCTCTACTAAAAATACAAAAAATTTTCCAGGTATGGTGGCACGTGCCTGTAGTCCCAGCTACCTGGGAGGCTGAGGCAGGAGAATCGCTTGAACCTGGGAGGCAGAGGTTGCAATGAGCCAAAATTGCACCACTGCACTCCAGCCTGACGACAGAGCGAGACTCCATCTCAAAAAAAAAAAAGAAAAGAAAAAGAAAAAGAAAAAAAAAGAATTAGCCGGGCATGGTGATGGTGGCCGGTGCCTGTAATCCCAGCTACTCGGGAGGCTGAGGCAGGGGAATCGTTTCAATCAGAGAGGCAGAGGTTGTGGTGAGCCAAGATTGCGCCACTGCACTCCAGCCTGGGTGACAGAGTGAAACTGTGTCTCAAAAAAAAAAAAGTAAAATAAAAAAAATCAAACAGCCAGTCCTCTTCTAGACCTTATCTTTGCAGCCACCTACCCCACCCTTTCCTGGAGGCCTCTGTTTCTCCTCCATCCCTCACAGACTTCGGTGGCCACAGGTCCTCCTCTCTCCAGCTGTCCTCCTGCTCCTTGGCTTGAATTCCTACTTTGTTCTGTCTGGAAGGGAGATGGAAGTCCACAGGCACACTTGCTTCCGTGATGAAGGGTGCAATCCGCTTTTTAAGGAGACACCCTGGGACAGGCAGAGCCAGGACTAGAATCCTTGTTGCTGAACTCCCAATCCAGTGCTCAGTCTTCAGCCTCTCAGCTGTTAATCAAGGCTCAGGCAAGGAGGGGCAGGGACAGGAACGGTTAGTGGCCCCAGAGCCACCAATGCCAGCTGTGTAGGGCTCAAGAAGAAAAAGGGCCACAAACCAAGAGGCCCACTCTCTGGAGGACACATGGGGTTGGGACTAATCCTGGATCCAAGTTGCTGTTGTTGAAGTACAATATACACACCTAATTTACCATCTTTACCATTTTTAAGCATACAGTTCACTGGAAATAAATACATGCATATTCTTTCTTTTCATTCCCCCTCTTCCTCCCCATCCCAGCCTCTGGTAACCACCAATCTACGCTCTATCTTCATGAGATCCAGTTTTTAGATCCCACATATGCGTGAGAACATGCAATATTTGTCTTTCTGTGCTTGGCTTATTCCACTTAACATAGCCTCCAGTGCCATCCACGCTGCTGCAAATGACAGGATCTCATTCCTTTTTATGGCTGAATGATATTCCATTGTGTATATGTCCCACATTTTCCTTATCCACTCATCTGTTAATGGACACTTAGATTGATTCCATATTTTAAAATTGTACTTAGTGACTTGGGGCACACAGTACCTCCTGGGCCATGCAGGTGAGAATATCTATCGACATGTCTCCAAAGGATTCTGAATTTGAAAGGAGATGTGAAGCGGGATCTGGAACACCCTCCCCACCTCCACCATTTGGGTTCTAGACCTTGAAATATGACCACATACAAATTTTTGGGTACTCTGAGCCCTGGCCTTGTCTCTCTTTGGCAAGACTGGGGTGGAGTGATGCCACCTTTCCTCTGAAGCTGCTGAGGGTCTACATGAGATGGCACGTGTGAAAGTGCTCTGGGGGACATGAAGCACCTCATGTGTCTCTCATGTTGAGTACAGTGGGAACAAAGGCCCTCCTAGCCAATGCCAGGACTTGCACAGAAACCAGAATGGCTGCTCTTTAGCCAGCTCCTACTCTGGGGAGGAAACATATATATATGAATTTATACCTTACAACCATCCTAGGATGTGGGGGCTATCCTCAGATGTGGAAAATGAGGTTCAGGAAAAGAAATTTACCTATCCACGGTCAATCATCTTATAATTACAATAGCAATGATGATAAGATGGTAATAATAGCACCAACGAACATTTATTGAGCACTCACTAAATTCCAGGCCCTCTTGTAGTTTTTGCATCTATAACCCATTTAACCCTCACCACAATCCAGTGAGCTGACTCCTATTTTTATTCTCATGTTACAGGTGAGGATGCTGAGGTTAAGAAAATTGTCCAACATCGGCCAGGCGCAGTGGCTCATGCCTGTAATCCCAGCACTTTGGGAGGCTGAGGTGGGCGGATCACGAGGTCAGGAGATCGAGACCATCCTGGCTAACACGGTGAAACCCCGTCTCTACTAAAAATACAGAAAATTAGCTGGGCGTGGTGCAGGTGCTTGTAGTCCCAGCTACTTGGGAGGCTGAGGCAGGAGAATGGCATAAACTCAGGAGGCGGAGCTTGCAGTGAGCGGAGATCGTGCCACTGCACTCCAGCCTGGGCGACACAGTGAGACTCCGTCTCAAAAAAAAAAAAAAAAGAAAAGAAAAAGAAACTTGTTTAACATTACACACCAGGAAAGCAATAAACCTAGGCTTTGAATCAGGTGGTCTGTCTTCAGAGTCTGTGCTTTCAGCAACTACAATGAGGAAACTGAGGCACAAAGGTTAAGTAGCTTGACCAAGGTAATGAGACATAAAGTGGCAGAGCCCAACCTTGAACCAGGGATCCACTCAGGAGCACTGCTGTCCTGCTTGCTCTCTCAGCCACCTCCAACCCACTTGCTGCATGCACACAGCTGGAGTCAGTTGCTTCTCTGGCTAGATGCTTCAAACAGCGTCCCAAAGCACCTGGGATCAAATAAATCTCATGCCTCCTAAGGCCTGGGCTGTCTCACCCTTCCAGGCCCTCCATCTCAGCCTCATGTCACTGCTACCTTGCTTAGTCTGTTGCAGCCACTCTGCCCTCCCTTCCAATCCCCCCAACACGCCTCCTCCCTCCTGTCTTGAACCTTGAACTTGCCGCTTGTCTGTCTTGAACACTTTTCTGCCAGGTCGTTCCATAGCTTATTCTTTTTTTTTTTTTTTTCTTTTTTGAGACAAGGTCTCACTCTGTCCCCAGGCTGGAGTGCAGTTGCATGATTTCAGCTCACTACAATCTCAACCCCCTGGGCTCAAGGGATCCTCCTGCCTCAGCCTCCCGAGTAGCTGGGACTACAGGTGTGCACCACCACACCCGGCTAATTTTTGTTTTTGGTAGAGACGGGGTTTCACCATGTTGCGCAGGCTGGTCTCGAACTCCTGGCCTCAGCCATCCTCCTTCCTTGGCCTCCCAAAGTGCTGGGATTACAAGTGTGAGCCACTGTGCTCAGCCCCATAGCTTATTATTTTCATCATTCAGGTCTCAGCTTAAACATCACCTCCTCGGAGCAGCCTTCCCTTAGCCACCCCATTTAAGAACCTCCCCACCCACCCTGCTTTTCATTCCATTCCTAACAGCGATTTGTAACTTTCTATGTATTTACTAGTTATCTGTTTGTTGTCTGTCCTGACTAGATCATAAGCCCCATGAGGGCAGGAATTACATCAGTCTAGTCAGCCACAATGGCACTTTGTGCCATGCTTGGAGCATGGTAGGTGCTCAAGGAATAACTGCTGAATGAGTGACCCAAATGGAGCCACACAACTTTAGAGGTGACAGCTCACCCAGATGAATCTCCTCATTTTCCCATGACATAGATTCAGAAAGGGAAAGTGATTTGCCCGTGGCCACACAGCTAACTATTAGAAGCAAAATGAAAATAAGAAATGCTGCTTGCCACCTCTCTTCTGCGCTGCCCATGGCTCTGGCCTGCCCAGTCTTGACCACCTCAGAGGCCTGAGCCTGCCTGTTCCTTGGAGAAGTTGGACTTCCTATATCTCCTGGCTCAAAACCTGGGTCCCTCTACCCTAGGCCCCACCCTCTGCTGTTCCCAGGGCTGACCCAGCTCCACACTGCTACTCCCAAGGGTGAGGACGGTGTGACCCACCTTCCAGGGGGCGGGTTCAGTCAAGCAGTTACCACTCTCATTCTCCTACAGCTGAAGCCAGGGCCTCAACACACGGAGCTCCGAGTCCTACCACAGGCACCTCACGAAGGCATCGGCAGACATTTTCTTCAAAGGGGTCACGTTAACAAATATTTGTTGAAGGCTTTCTATGTGCTGGCCCTATGTGGGAAGCAGCAGCCAGGTCCTTGTGCTAAGTCCCCACCCAAAGCCTTCCAGGACTTCTAGGAAATCAAGGCCTTACTCCCTGTTCCAGCATTGCAGGGCCTGGACAAAACAGACCTGTTGTTCCTGTTCCTGACACCGCCTACCAACTGAGCAAGGCCTTTTCTGTCCTCGTGCCTCCATCCTGCCCAGGCCTCAGTGTCCCTTAGTGCCCTGTGTTCAGCTCTGAGCACCTTACTCTGAAACATTAACAAATTGAAGTGAAGCAGACACCGCCTTCACTAACTCTAACAAAGACGTATTAATGTAAGATGTTAATAACAGGGGAAACTGGGTGTGGGGCATATGGGGACTCTCTGTACTATCTTCTCAATTTTTCTGTAAATCTAAAACTGTTCTAAAAAATAAGACCACTAAAACAATGAATCCAGTAGTGGGGGCAGGGGGAGTGTGGGTGACCATGCTTGGCTGTGAGCTGATCACTAGGGAGGCTGGGAGGCAGGTGACAGAGCTGAGTGGCAGGAGGAGCGGTGTGTGGGCGCAGAGGTGGGGCAGGCAGAAGGGCTTTTCAGGAGGAGCAATGGGCTGGAAGGCTGGAAATTAAGCCCCTTGAAGAATGACCGAAGGAATGGAGGCCACTCTGCGTGAATATGAAAATAATTAACGGAACACTGGCACTGTGCCTGGCTACATAAATGTTGAATGAAAAACAAAACAGCATTCTTTAAATACCTAAGGGCATCACATGCTAAGGAAGTGGATTTCTTCTGTTTTGGGGGACAGGGCAGGGAGAGGAGAGGAGCTAGTTTAAAGTTGTAGGAGGCAATGTTTTACTAAACAAAATGAAAAACTTTCTAAGAGCTAAAAAATAATCAGCATTGACAGAGGGCTGTGCTAGGGACTGGACCTCCCAGACAGTACTGACTGACTTTCCCAGCCCCGAGGACATACAGGCTGGTGTGAGTAGAGGGAAGGAGCATGCACAGTCCACCATAACACAGGGGGAGAATGGCGTAAGGACAACCTTGGAGATAGTGACAAAGGAACAGGAGAGGGCTTGGTGAGGGAACAGTTTCCCAGATGCCGAATAACCACACATGAGGCTTCAGGAGGCAGCCCTCTGCAGGCACAGGCGGGCTGAGGCCCATTGCTCCTCCTGAAATCCCTTCTCCCACCCTACCTCTGCACCCGCACACTGCTCCTCCTCCTCTCATTCAGCTCTGGCACCTGCCACCCAGCTTCCATAGTGATCAGCTCATAGCCAAGCGTGGTCATCCATACTGCCCTCGCTCCCACAACTGCATTTTTTTTTTTTTTTTTTTTGAGACAGGCTCTCATTCTGTTGTTCAGATTGAAGTACAGTAACACAATCATGGCTCACTGCAGCCTCGACTTCACAGGCTCAAGCAATCCTCCCACCCCACCCTCCCAAGTAGCTGGGATCATAGGCAAATGTCACCATGCCCAGCTAACTTTTTAATTTTTTGTAGAGACAGGATCTCAGTTTGTTGCCCAAGCTGGTCTCGAACTCCTGGGCTTCAGCAGGTGTGAGCCACCATGCCCAGCCTTGGATTCCTTTTTTTTTTTTTTTTTTTGAGACGGAGTCTTACTCTGTCACACAGGCTGGAGTGCAGTGGTGCGATCCTGGCTCACTGCAACCTCCACCTCCCAGGTTCAAGCGATTCTCCCTGCCTCAGCTTCCCGAGTAGCTGGGGTTACAGGTGTGTGCCACCACACCTGGCAAATTCTGTATTTTTAGTAGAGATGGGGTTTCACCATGTTGGCCAGGATGGTCTCAAACTCCCAACCTCAGGTGATCCGCCTGCCTCAGCCTCCCAAAGTGCTGGGATTACAGGCATGAACCACTGTGCCCGGCCTGGTGGTCTTATTTTTTAAAACAGTTTTAGATTTACAGGAAAATTGAGAAGATAGTACAGAGAGTCCCCATATATACCACATCCAGTTTCCCACATCTTACATTGGTATGTCTTTGTTACAATTAGTGAACCTCTACTGCTACATTATTGTTAGCTAAAGTCAATGAGTTGCTTAGATTTCCTGTTTCACCTAATGCCCTTTTTCTATTCCACTATCTTATCCAGGATACAACATTACATTTAATAATAGGGCTCTTTAGGCTCCTCTTGGCTGTGGCATTTTCTCAGGCCATTTTTGATGACCTTGGCAATTTTGAGGGTACTCATTGAGTATTTTGTGGGATGCCACACTGTTAAAATTGTCTCATGTTTTTCCTCTAATCATGTTTCATGATTAGACCATAGTTACAAGATATTGAGAGGATGGCCACAGAGGTTAAATGACATTTTTATCACATCCTATCAAGGGACAATACTGTCAACATGATGTTTTACTGTTGATGTTGGCCTTGATGATCTGGCTGTGTTTTTCAGATTTTTTCCACTGTAAAGTTACTTCATTCCCCCCTTGCCATACTGTACTCTTTGAAAGGAAGTCCTATGCATGGCCCACATTTAAGTAGAGAGTTAGGCTCTCTCTCCTTTAAGACAGCATATCTACATAAATTGCTTGAAATTTATTCTGCAGGGAGATTTGTCTCTTCTCCTCCATTTATTAATTCATTTATATCAATATGCACTCATGAATGTTTATTTTGTACTTTTGGTTATAATCCAACACTGCTTTATTTTGTTGTTCAAATTGTTTCAGCTTTCACCATTGGGAGATCTTTTAGGTGGCCCCCATGTCCCTTGGACATGCTCCCATATTAAAGTAGTTCCTGCCCCCTCCCCCAGCTCTTCCTTACTTTCTGGCGTTTACAATATATTCTAGACTCACCCCGTGTATTTCCTGCCCTAGTCCTAGATTCAACCATTCTTCCAAAGAGCCCTTGTTCCTTTCATTGGGAAATTGTATTAGAAATCATGATCTGGTTTCTTGACATTGGCCTGGGCCATGGTTTTTTTTTGGGTATGACCCCAAAAACACAGGCAACAAAAGCAAAAATAGACAAATGAGATTGCATCAAACTAAAAAGCTCCCGCATAGCAGAGGAAACAACCAACAAAGTAAAAAGACAACCTAAAGAATGGTAGAAAATATTTGCAAGCCGTACATCTGATAAGCGGATAATATCTAAAATCTATAATGAACTTAAACAACACAGTCTCAAGAAATCAAATAGCCTGGTTAAGAAGTGGGCAAAAATTCTGAATAGACATTTCTCAAAGGAAGACATACAAATGACCAACAGGTATATGAAAAAAATGCTTAACATCACTGATCATCATGGAAATGCAAATTGAAAATCCAATGAGATGTTGAGTTATACCTGTTAAAATGGTTACTATCAAAAAGACAAAATATGACAAATGTTGGCAAAGATTTGCAAAAAAGGGAACCCTCATACACTATTGGTGGGAATATAAATTAGTACAGCCATCATGAAAAACAGTATGGAGGCCAGGCACGATGGTTCATGCCTGTAATCTCAGCCCTTTGGGAGGCCAAGATGGGAGTACTGCTTGAGGCCAGGAGTTCCAGACCAGCCTGGGCAACATAGTGAGACCGTGTCTCTAACAAAAAATAAAAAAAATTAGTTGGGCATGGCAGCACACACCTGTAGTCTCAGCTATTCAGAATACTGAGGTGAGAGGATTGGTTGGGCCCAGGAGTTCAAGGCTGCAGTGACCCATGATCACTTGCCACTGCAGTCCAGCCTGAGTGACAGAGCAAGACCCTGTCTCTTAAAAAGAATAAAAGAGGCCAGGTACAGTGGCTCATGCCTGTAATCCCAGCACTTTGGGAGGCCGAGGTGGGCGGATCACGAGGTCAGGAGTTCCAGACCAGCCTGGCCAACATGGTGAAACTAAAAATACACAGTCTCTACTAAAAATACAAAAAGTTAGCCGGGCATGGTGGCGCGTGCCTGTAATCCCAGCTACTCAGGAGGCAGAGGCAGGAGAATCACTTGAATCCAGGAGGCAGAGGTCGCAGTGAGCCGAGATGGCGCCCCTGCACTCCAGCCTGGGTGACAGAGCAAGACTCTGTCAAAAAAAAAAAAAAGAAAAGAAAAGAAACCAACCAAGATCCAAGTACTAAGTGTGCTCATTGCTGGAAGGGTATCATTTTTTTTAGGCCCTATTATCTGACAGAGCAAAACAGTTGTATGTTTCTACCCATACCTATATATATTTCTTTTTTGTTTTTTGAGACGGAGTCTTGCTCTGTCACCTAGGCTGGAGCGCAGTGGCACAATCTCGGCTCACTGCAAGCTCTGCCTCCCGGGTTCCCGCCATTCTCCTGCCTCAGCCTCCTGAGTAGCTGGGACCACAGGTGCCTGCCACCATGCCCGGCTAATTTTTTTTGTATTTTTAGCAGAGATGGGGTTTTACTGCGTTAGCCAGGATGGTCTCGATCTCCTGACCTCGTGATCCGCCCTCCTCGGCCTCCCAAAGTGCTGGGATTACAGGCGTGAGCCACCACGCCTGGCCTACCTATACATATTTCTATACATAATTATCTGTAAGTATATATTGAGCTAAATTTGAGTGTCTACTGATGTTTTCAACTCTAATCCATTACTACATGGAGCATTCTAGGCTCCCCCTGCTTTCTATATATTCCTGCTTAAATTGTGAAAAACCTGGCTCCCACCCTCTGCCATCCATTTATTGAACTGATTTATTTCAGTATTAACACTGTACATGTATAGTAGTAGAAGTATTGTTAATCCCTACCTTCATGAGAAACAGCTTTATCACTAGGGCACAGTGCTCAGATACAGTTCCTTTTGCTTTAGTCTCACCAGCTCCACTCATTTCCAAAGTTACTTAATCAGCATCTTTTCCCCCCAACTCCTTCACAGAGATTGTTTCATACATTTGTAATGGTTAGATTATCTTGTCATAGTTTGTATTCCTTCCTCAGATCCACTGACCTCCTAGATGATTTTTTTCTTTTTCCTTTTTTCTTTTTTTTGAGATGGAGTCTCGCTCTGTTGCCCAGGCTAGAGTGCAGTGGCACAATCTCTGCTCACTGCGAGCTCCGACTCCCGGGTTCAAGCAATTCTCCTGCCTCAGCCTCCCGAGTAGCTGGAACTAAAGGTGCCCACCACCACGTCCGGCTAATTTTTTGTATTTTTAGTAGAGACGGGGTTTCACCATGTTAGCCAGGATGGTCTCGGTCTCCTGACCTCGTGATCCGCCTGCCTCGGTCTCCCAAAGTGCTGGGATTACAGGCGTGAGCCACTATGCCCGGCCGATTTTTTTCTTTTTTAACAAATTGCATACATTAAGATTCACTCTTTGTGCTGTAAAATTAAATGGGTTTTGACAAATGCTTTTGTATCTACCATTACAGTACCACAGAGAATAATTTTACTGCCCTAAAAGTCCCCTGTGCTTCACCTATTCATCCCATCTCCTGAACTCCAAACCTCTTGCACCCACTGATAATTTTACTATCTCTAGAGTGTTTTTCTTTTCCAGAATGTCATAGAATTGGAATCATGCAATATTTAGCCTTTTCATAATGGATTCCTTAGAAATTGAATTCTTTTTTTTTTGAGATGGATTTTCGCTCTCGTTGCCCAGGCTGGAGTGCAATGGCACGATCTCGGCTCACTGCAACCTCCGCCTCCTAGGTTCAAGCAATTCTCCTGACTCAGCCTCCCGAGTAGCTGGGATTATAGGTGTCCACCACGCCTGGCTAATTTTGCATTTTTAGTAGAGACAGGGTTTCTCCATGTTGGTCAGGCTGGTCTCGAACTCTCAACCTCAGGTGATCCGCCCGCCTTGGCCTCCCAAAGTGTTGGGATTACAGGCGTGAGCCACCATGCCTGGCCTAGAAATTGAATTCTTTAGAAATTAGATTCTGTAAAAATATTAGGTAATTTATGTATTTGTTATTAATTTTTTTTTTTGAGATGGAGTTTCGCTCTTGTCACCCAAGAGGAGTGCAGTGGCACAATCTCGGCTCACTTCAACCTCCGCCTCCTGAGTTCAAGCAATTCTTGTGCCTCAACCTCCCAAATAGCTGGGATTTCAGGTGCCTGCCACCATACCTGGCTTTTTGGTTTGGGTTTTGGTTTTTTTTTTGGAGACGGAGTTTTACTCTTGTCCCCCAGGCTTTAAGTGCAATGGCACGATCTCAGCTCACTGCAACTTCCGCCTCCCAGGTTCAAGTGATTCTCCTGCCTCAGCCTCCCGAGTAGCTGGGATTACAGGTGTGTGCCACCATGCCTGGCTAATTTTTGTATTATTAGTAGAGATGGGGTTTCACCATGTTGGCCAGTCTGGTCTTGAACTCCTGACCTCAAGTGATCCAACCTGCCTCAGCCTCCCAAAGTGCTGGGATTACAGGTGTGAGCCACCATGCCTGGCCCCAACTAATTTTTGTATTTTTAGCAGAGACGGGATTTCACCATGTTGGCCAGACTGGTCTTGAACTCCTGACCTCAAGTGATCCGCCCGCTTCAGCCTCCCAAAGTGCTGGGGCTACTGTGCCCAGCTGGTATTGTGTTTTTTAATGTCAAATTCCAATTGTTCATTGCTGGTATAAGGAAAGCAATGGACTCTCGTATATTAATCTTGTATCCTGTGACCTTGCTATAATCTCATTAGTTTCAGGAGGTTTTTCTTTTTAAAAAAATTGTTTGGAATTATCTACATAGACAATAATGTTATCTGCAAACAAAGATAGTTTTATTTCTTCCTTCCCAATCTGTATACCTTTTATTTCCTTTTCTTGAATGGACTAGCTAGGACTTTCAGTATAATGTTGAATAGGAGTGGTAAGAGGAAACATCTTTGCCTTGTTCCTGGATTCAGCTGGGATTACAGGCGTATACCACCATGCCTGGCTAATTTTTGTATTTTTAGTAGAGATGGGGTTTCACCATGTTGGTCAGGCTGGTCTTGAACTCCTGACCTTGTGATCTGCCCACCTCGGCCTCTCATAGTGCTGGGATTACAGGTGTGAGCCACCGCGCCTGGCCTATTCTTATCACATCTTTACAAATCAACATAATTCCTTAATATCATCAAATATAGAGGGAAATGTTTTTAAACCTTTACTGTCATTACTTAACATTCCAGCCCATTCATGTTACGTACTCCATGGTGAACAAAGCTCTTGGCACACTCACCAAAATTTCTCCCTGCTCCACAGTGTGCACCTTCACGTAGGCCCCCACTGCAGCCTCCTTGGGGAGTTCACCAAGCTTGGTATTGATCATGGCACATTTGATCGACTGAGCAGGCCTGGATCTGAAATGTGACAGCTTGTTAGAGAGCTCATCTGTAACACAGTCTGCTCCTGAGGACCTGGCTAATCAGCCCTCACTCTTCTGCACATGGAGGGCTCCCCTCCCTGAGGAATTCACAACTCCCCAGAAAGCGAGAAAACTCAAAATCAAGCCCTGGGAGAGACTGACTCCCATTGTCAGGAATTGGAGGGTGGGAAAGAGGAGACTTGGGAGAGGAAGGTGATACAGGCCCTCCCCTTAAACACCTGAGGGCTGTTCTCCTGGAGGCAGGGGCTGATGCAGCCAAGCCAGGCCTAACGGGTGGGAAGTCCAGGCTGGCCCTCTCATGCTCAGCATGAGGAAGGAATTTCTTTCTTTTTTTTCTTTGAGACGGAGTCTCACTCTATCGCCAGGCTCGAGTGCACTGATGGGATCTCTGCTCACTGCAACCTCCACTTCTGGAGTTCAAGTGATGCTCATGCCTCAGCCTCCCAAGTAGCTGGGACTACAGGCGCCCACCACCACGCCTGGCTAATTTTTAGCAGAGACGGGGTTTCACAATGTTGCCCAGGCTGGTCTCAAACTCCTGGCCTCAAGTGATCCACCCGCTTTGGCCTCCCAGAGTGCTGGGATTATAGGCATGAGCCACTGCGCCCAGCCAAGAGGAAGGAATTTTTCTTTTTTTCTTTTTCTTTTTTTTTTTGAGACAGAGTTTTGCTCTTGTCGCCCAGGCTGGAGTGCAGTGGCACAATCTTGGCTCACTGCAACCTAGATTCTTCAGAAGGATTATCCATAACAGCTCAAAAGTCACAGGGTGCTCGTTATGGAGGCCAGGAGCTTGGAAATGTTAACAGGCAAAGAACTCATGTGAAGTGGCCCTTGTAGGAATGCAGGGATTGTGACACTGGTGCCATTGTTAGTCTCATTATGACACTTCAATTTCAAAAGTAGCAGGGGGAGGGGGCTGTGCTGCTCTGGGCCCAGCAGTGAGCTGATTCTAGGCTGGTCCTCACTGAGTCTCCTCTTCTGCTCTTCAGTCTCTCCAGAAAAAACAAAAGCACAGCACCCCAATGTGCATCCGCCTCATACCAGTCATGACAATCATACCGATAACAACACTGAGCTGCTCAGGTTTGAATCCTGGCTCTGCCACTTTCTACCTGCGCAACCTGGAACAAACAACTTAATCTCTCTCCGTACCTTGGTTTTCTCAC
Organism: Pongo abelii; assembly: GCF_028885655.2. Lineage (NCBI taxonomy): Eukaryota > Metazoa > Chordata > Mammalia > Primates > Hominidae > Pongo > Pongo abelii. Next base: position 40,179,414 of record NC_072006.2, on the reverse strand, counting down.
CTGAAAATGGGAATGATTATAATAGTACTCGTAGAGTTGTTATAGAGATTAAATTAGATAATTCAGTACTGGGCACAGAAAAGGGGTTTTGTTTTGTTTTTGAGATGCAGTCTCGCTCTGTTGCCCAGGCTGAAGTACAGTGGCGTGATCTCAGCTCACTGCAACCTCCGCCTCTTGAGTTCAAGCGATTCTTGTGCCTCAGCCTCCCAAGTAGCTGGAACTACAGGCGCCCGCCACCACACCCAGCTAATTTTTGTATTTTTAGTAGAGACGGGGTTTCACCATGTTGGCCAGGCTGGTCACAAACTCCTGATCTCAGGCGATCCACCCGCCTCAGCTGCCCAAATTGCTGGGATTACAGGCATGAGCCACCATGCCCAGCCTGTTTTCTTTTTCTTTTTCTTTTTCTTTTTTTTTTTTAAGAGACAGGGTCGGTCTGGCGCGGTGGCTCACGCCTGTAATGCCAGCACTTTGGAAGGCCAAGGCTGGCGGATCACGAGGTCAGGAGACCGAGACCATCCTGGCTAACATGGTGAAACCCCATCTCTACTAAAAATACAAAAAATTAGCCAGGCACAGTGGCAGGTGCCTGTAGTCCCAGCTACTCAGGAGGCTGAGGCAGGAAAATGGCGTGAACCTGGGAGACGGAGCTTGTAGTGAGCAGAGATCGCGCCACTGCACTCCAGCCTGGGCAACAGTGCGAGACTCCATCTCAAAAAAAAGAGACAGGGTCTTGCTCTGTTGCCCAGGCTGGGGTACAGTGACATGATCACAGCTCACTGCAGCCTCAACTTCCTAGGCTCAAGCGATCCTCCTGTGTCAGCCTCCTGAGTAGCTAGGATTACAGATATGTGCCACTATGCCCAGCTACAAAAAGTATTCTGTAAGTGTTAACTATAATTATCATTATCTCATTTAATTGCTGGCTTGCAACAACCCCAAGACTTAGATGCTATTATCTATCAAGAAATACAGCTTAGAGGGGTCAAGTCCCTTGCCTGGGTACACGGAGCTAAAATAAGTGGCTAAGCCAGGATTAATTCCAAACACAGGCTCTTATCTACTATGCTATAACTGCCTTCCTTAGATGGACAGAATTTTCTGAAGCAGCTCAGAATCAAAAGGGCCCAGAAACACACAGACCAACAGAATGTCAGAGCCAGAAGATCTGTCCAGCCCCTTCTTCCTTAGATGGGTTACTGAGGCCCTGAGAAAAGAAGTGGCTGAATGCCTGACGTAGCCTTGTGAGTTACAGGTGGAGAATGCAGGTCCTGGCTCTCAGACCCAGGACATCTCTAGGCTGCCTCATGCACAACCCTTTGGGATTGACCTGTGTCCTCCACCTTTGACCCCTCTCCGCATCCCTGACATTCTGCCATATAAGTATTATCTCCCTTTGCAACCACAATCTGGACCCGTCTATCTGCCAAGGGCTGAGCTTACTGGATCTTCGGGCCCAGCATCTTGGGGAGAGTGTCTCCTGAGGTTCTGATCTTCCTGCTGAAGCTTGTCCCCTGTAGCCCCCAGGCTTTTTTGAGATGCAGAAGTTTCAAGGAGCTAAAGTCTTGTAGAGGATATGATTTGATCTGGAATTCCTTAAATCTTTCCATAGGAGAGTATTCTGTTAGAGAAAGCACAGGAAAAGATACTTATGGATCTTTGCATATATGATGGTTATGGTGGTAGTAGTTGAAGCTTATCACAGGAACCTGCCTGGATGGTCTAGCACATGGGGAAATTTTTTTTAAAAAAAAAAGAAAGAAAGATAAAACACTGTGGCCTCCATGTAATATCCCTGGGTGGCAGGCCCTGCGCTAGAGCCTTTACATCTATTACATCTGGAGAAGGGTGATTAACATACTTTAAGAGATAAGATGAACAGCAGAGAGCTCAAGTCACCCAGAAAAAGGTTAAAGCTTGGATTTGAACTCAGGTCTCTTGGATTCAAAGCTCATATATTCCATTAACAGACCACATTTATCCCGGCCTTCAAACTGGGCTTTCAAATTGGGGCAGAGTCAGCAATAAAAGATAAATGGATGACTGGTCATGGAACCTTGGACAAGTCATATAATCATTAGAGCCCTCATAGAACTATTGTAAGAATTACAGGCTGTGCATGGTAGTGCACGTTTGTAATCCCAGCACTTTGGGAGGCCAAAGTAGAGGATCACTTGAGCCCAGGAGTTCAAGACTAGCCTAGGCAACATGGCAGGACCTCATCTCTACAAAAAATTAAAGAATTAGCCAGGCATGCTGGTGCAAACCTGTAGCCCTAGCGACTGGGGACACTGAGATGGAAGGATTGCATGAGCCCAGGAAGTTGAGGCTGTAGTGAGCTGTGTTCACAACACTGTGTGCAATCTGGGCAACAGTAAGACTTTGCCTCAAAAAAAAGAATTACAGATAAAGTATGTGATATTCCTAGCACAGTGCCGGCATATAATAGGCCCTCCATGAGAGTTATTTAAAAAGATCACCAAGAGCCAGTTGCAGTGGTGCACACCTGAGTCCTAGCTACTCAGGAGGCTGAGGTAGAAGGATTGCTTGAGCCTAGGAGCTCAAGTTCAGCCTGGGCAACATAGAAAGACCTCATCTCTTAAAATAAAATAAAAAAAACTCGAAGGAAAAATAATACAGAAATAAAAAGGAGTAAACTACTCAGCATGCTAAGTAAAAGAAGCCAGATACAAGAGTCCATACTATATGATCTTATTTATCTATTTATTTATTTATTTTTGAGAGGAGTCTCGCTCTGTCGCCCAGGCTGGAGTGCAGCGGCGATCTCTGCTCACTGCAAGCTCCACCTCCCGGGTTCACGCCATTCTCCTGTCTCAGCCTCCCGAGTAGCTGGGACTACAGGTGCCCACCACCACGCCTGGCTAATTTTTTGTATTTTTAGTAGAGACGGGGTTTCACCGTGTTAGCCAGGATGGTCTCAATCTCCTGACCTCGTGATCGGCCTGCCTCGGCCTCCCAAAGTGTTAGGATTACAGACGTGAGCCACCGCGCCCGGCCCGTATGATCTCATTTATATGAAACCATAGAAAGACAAATCTAACCTATAATGATAGAAAACAAATCAGTGGTTGCCTAGGGAAAGGGTGAGGGGTAAAGACTGACTGGGAGGCGGCACAAGGGAACTTTGTGGGGTGATGGAAATGTTCTATAACTTGATTGTAGAGGTATAAATTTGTCATGGAACTATAGCCAGGTACAGTGGCTCACGCCACTGTAATCCCATGTTTTGGAAGGCCAAGGCAGGAGGATCGCTTGAGCTCAGGAGTTCGAGACCAGTCTGGGCAACATGGCAAACCCCCGTCTCTACAAAACATACAAAAATTAGCAGGGTGTGGTGGCACGTGACTGTAGTCCCAGCTACTCAGGAGGCTGAAGTGGGAGGATTACTTGAGTCTGGGAGGTCAAGGTTGTACTGAGCCATGTTCATGCCACTGCACTCCAGACTGGGTGACAAAGTGAAACCTTGTCTCAAAAAGAATTTTTTTCCTAATTTGTCATTTAACTATACACGTAAAATATGTGCACTCTATTACATAAAAATTATACGTCAAGAACATTGATTAAAAGAGAGATCTCCAGCCGGGTGTGGTGGCTCATGCCTATAATCCCAGCACTTTGGGAGGCCGAGGCGGGCAGATCACAAGGTCAGGAGTTCGAGACCAGCCTGGCCAACATGGTGAAACCCCATCTCTACTAAAGATACAAAAAATTAGCTGGGCATGGTGGCGCATGCCTGTAATCCCAGCTACTCCAGAGGCTGAGGCAAGAGAATTGCTTGAACCTGGGAGGCAGAGGTTGCAGGGAGCCAAGATCGTGCCATTGCACTCCAGCCTGGATGATAGGGCAAGACTCTATCTCAAAACAAAAAAAGAAAAAAAAATATCTCCAGTATGAGAGTCAACTCTTCAAATTAATGTCTTTTGTTTGTTTGTTTGTTTTGTTTTGTTTTTGTTTTTTTGTTTTTGAGATGGAGTATTGCTCTGTCACCTAGGCTGGAGTGCAGTGACTTGATCTCGGCTCACTGCAAGCTCCACCTCCCAAGTTCACGCCATTCTCCTGCCTCAGCCTCCCAAGTAGCTGGGACTACAGGCGCCCGCCACCATGCCCCGCTAATTTTTTTGTATTTTTAGTAGAGACAGGGTTTCACCGTGTTAGCCAGGATGATCTCGATCTCCTGACCTCGTGATCCGTCTACCTTGGCCTCCCAAAGTGCTGGGATTACAGCTGTGAGCCACCATGCCCGGCCCCTCAAATTAATGTTAATGGGAATAAATCCAAATTCCACAAGCAGTAGGTCTGGCTTAACAAAACACATATAAAAAGCCCTGAGTTTGATCTTTCGGAAAGGCACTTCAACAACATCTACCAACGTTTTAAATGTATGTAGCCAGTATGCACTGGATTAACTATTTCAGGGGTCCCCAATCCCCTGGCCATGGACTGGTACAGGTCTGTGGCCTGTTAAGAATGAGGCTGTACAGCAGGAGATGAGTGGCGGGTGCATGAGCATTATCACCTGAGCTCCACCTCCTGTCAGATCAGTGGTGGCATTAGAGTCTCATAGGAGCACAAACCCTATTGAGAACTGTGCATGAGAGGCATCTAGGTTGTGTGCTCCATCTAATGCCTGATGATCAGAGATGGAACAGTTTCATCCCAAAACCGTCACCACCTGCCCCCATCTGTGAAAAAATTGTCTTCCACGAAACCAGCCTCTGGTGCCAAAAAGGTTGGGGACCACTGAACTATCTGATCCAGTAATTCTCAGAATTTGTCTAATACGTTTCCTTGCACACAGATGCAAAGATAAACACACCAGGAAATTTGCCACAGTAGAGTAAACATTTGAAAAAGAATTCAAAATATCTGTAAAAGGTAATTAAATTAATTATGATATATGCATATAATAGAATAAAACTCAACCATTAAAAACATAGATCTAGACTTCTGCTTTTGCTTCCAGCCAAGACGGAATAACAGGGACAAAATTTTCTCTTCTACTTGAAAATATTGGGCAACATTTATGGAAAAAATTGTTTTAAAGACATTGAAGGATGGATGCGGTGGCTCATGCCTGTAATCTCAGCACTTTGGGAGGCTGAGGTGGGAAGATCCCTTGAGGCCAGGAGTTCAAGACCAGCCTGAGCAACATAGTGAGACTCTATCTCTACAAAAAGATAAAAAATTAGGTGGGTGTGGTGGCTTATGCCTATAGTCCCAGCTACTCAGGAGAGGCAGGAGGACTGCTTGAGCCCAGGAGGTCAGGGCTGCAATTAGCTATGAATGGGTCACTGCACTCCAGCCTAGGTGACAGAGTGAGACCTTGTCTCAAAAAAAAAAAAAAAAAAAAAAGACATTGAACATCAGGCAATAAAGGACAATCATCCATGATGCAAGAGAGAAAACAAATGAGGTGAGCCCTACTACTGCCCTAGCTTGCTGCCTAAAGATTTTCTGGGCCATGGTGCAGGGAGGGGGAACTCAGATGGAGCCCAGCAATCTCTTTGAATTGATGAGACAGAAGACATAGTCAGGGGAGGGCAAGGCAGCTAGAGTCCACAGAGCAGGGAACCAGAGAGAAGAGAGCTGCATAGAGACAGAACTCCAAAGATCTGCAGAGAGTTTCCGCTGAAGCTCAGCTGAGTATTAATCAGCACTGGGAAACTACCAGTGGTAGGCAGCCTCTGAGATGGCCACCAGTGACCCCCACCTCCTACTAGTCACACACTTGTGTAATACCCTCCCATTAAGTGTGGGTTGGGCTCACATCTAACAGGATACAGCAGAAGTGATGAGATTTTATTTCTGAGATTAGGTTATAAAAAAACTGTGGCTTCCATCTTGGGCATGTTCTCTGTTGCTCTCTCTCATTCTTGGGGAAGCATGTCATGAAACTGCCCTGTAGAGACACCCATGAGGCCAGACACTTGGCCAATAGCCATGTGAGTTAGCCTGGAAGCGGGTCCCTCCCAGATGAGCCTTCAGATGAGACCACAACCCTGGCTGACAATGGCAACCTCAAGAGATTTTTTTTTTTTTTTTAGATGGAGTCCAGCTATGTTTTCCAAGCTGGTCTTGAATTCCTGGACTCAAATGATCCTCCTGCCTCAGCCTCCCAAGTAGCTGGTTCATAAGAGGTCTTGAGTCAGAAGCACCAAACTAAGCTATGCCCAAATTTCTGACTAACAGAAATTGGGAGAAGTAAATGTCTGTTATTTTAAGTTGCTAAGTTTTGGCGCAATTTGTTACATAGTATACTACCCAAGGCTGGGGAAAGAATCACCCCAAATGATTAGAGGGATAAATCATCAGAGCTCAAACAGGACCAGAAATAGTCCTGTTCCCAATAACTAGAATAGAAAACCTCTCAAGTCATGGGGCATTCTGAAATACACAAAATGGTTTTACTTCATGAATGGGAAACTAGCTCTAGATTAAACACTGTTCTGACCCCACATAACAAATTTAAAAGCTAGCCTTGAAAAGATCAAAATACTTCCAAGTAACTACATCTTAACATTCAGAAATAGTTACAGGAATAAAAAATATGCAGTACCCAAAATTCACATTTTCTAGCATCCTATTAAAAAATCATGAAGGATACAAAGAAGTAGGAAAATATAAACTACATGAAAAGGAAAAAAATGAATTGAAACTGACTCAGAAATGACACATATGATGGAATTAGTATATAAGGGCATTGGAAGAGCTATTATAATTATATTCCAAGGAAAAAATATTGTGTATATTAAGTAGAGTTGTGGAAATTATAAAAAGACCCAAATCAAACTTTGAGATATAAAAACTAAAATGTCTAAAATGAAAAGTACACTAGGTGGGATTAACAGCAGATTAGACAATGCAGAAGGAGGATTAGAAAACTTGAAGACATAGCAATAGAAACTATCCAAAATGTCACAGAGGAAAAAATAAAAATAAAAAAAATGAACAGAATATCAGTGAGCTGTGAAACACAGCAATCCAATATACACGTTGCAATCCAATATACATGTAATTGGAGTTCTCAAAGTAGAGGAGAGGGAGAGACAAATAATTTTTTTGAAAAAATCATGGTCAAAATATTCCAAATCTGATTTTAAAAATACAAACCCAGGAATCCAAGAAACTAAATGAACCTCAAGCACAGAAACATGACAAAAATTATACCAAGGAACAACAAATCAAATTGCTTAAAACTATTGATAAAAAAATTCAAAATCAGCCAAAGCAAAAAGGTACACTGTGTACAGAAAATATACAAGGTTATATAAAGAGGTTATACAAAAATAAAAATGTTGGCCAGGTGCAGTGGCTTATGCCTGTAATCCCAGCACTTTGAGAAGCCAAGGCAGGTGGATCACTTGAGGTCAGGAGTTTGAGACCAGCCTGGCCAACATGGCAAAACCTCATCTCTACTAAAAATACAAAAATTAGCCAGGCATGGTAGCGGGCGCCTATAATCCCAGCTACTCGTGAGGCTGAGGCACAAGAATACTTGAACCTGGGAGGCGGAGGTTGCAGTTAGCCAAGGTCATGCCATTGCACTCCAGCCTGGGCGACAAGAGCGAGATTCCATCTCAGAAACAAACAACAACAACAACAACAAATACAAAAATTAGCCAAGTATGGTAGCACATGCCTGTAGTCCTGGCTATTCAGGAGGCTGAGGCAGGGTAATCGCTTGAACTGGGGAGGTAGAGGTTGCAGTGAGCCGAGATTACACTATTGCACTCCAGCCTGTGTAACAGAGTGAGACTCTGTCTCAAAAATATAAATAAATAAATAAATAAATAAAATGTTAACGGACTTCTTGTTGAAAACAATAAATAAAAATGTGAACGGATTTGCTGAAAACAATGCAAGCCAAAAAACAGACTTTAATGCAACATCTTTAAAGTAGTGAAAGAAAAAACCTGTCAACTTAGAATTTTATATCCAGCAAAAATTTCTTTCAGAAATGAAGATAAAATAGTTTTCAGACATAGAAAAGCTGAAATAATTCATCACTAACAGACCTGAAATACAAGAAATGTTAAAGGAAGTACTTCAGGCAGAAGGAAGTGGTTATTAGGTAGAAATCTGGATCTATACAAAGGAACAAAGAACATCAGAAACAGTAACTATGTAGGTTAACATAAGAGTCTTTTCTTATTATTTTTTAAATATACTAAAAAGATACTTGTTTAAGCTGGGTGTGGTGGCTGATGCCTGTAATCCCAGCACTTTGGGAGGCTGAGGCGGGTGGATTGCCTGAGGTCAGGAGTTCAAGACCAGCCTGGCCAACATAGTGAAACCCTGTCTCTACTAAAAATACACAAAATTAGCTGGGCATGGTGGCAGACACCTGTAATCCCAGCTACTAGGGAGGCTGAGGCAGGAGAATCACTTGAACCCAGGAGGCGGAGGTTGCAGTGAGCCGAGATAGCGCCATTGCACTCCAGCCTGGGCAACAGGAGCAAAACTCCGTCTCAAAAAGAAAAAAAAAAGATACTTGCTTAAAGCAAAAGTAATAACCATGTATGGTAAAGTTTTAAATATACATTAAAGTATAATATATCACAATAGCATAATATCTAGGAGGAGAAAATGGAAATATATTGTTGTAAGATTCTGATTCTATACATGAAGTGGTATAATATCACTTAAAGGTAGACTGTGATAAGTTAAAAGTATATACAATGATCATAAAGCAACTGTGAAAATAATACCACAAACAGCTAATAAGCCAACAAAGAAAATAAGATTGAATTATACAAAATACATAATCCAAAAGGCAGGGAAAAACAGAAGAAAAAGGGAATAGATGTGACAAATAGAAAAAAAAAATAGCAAGATGGCAGAGTCAAATCCAACCCTAATCAATATTAACATTAAATGTCAATGATTAGACATCTCAATAAAAATTGGGTCTTTAAGCAAGATCCAATTATATGCTGCCTTTAAGAAATTCACTTTTACATATAAAGACACAAATAGGTTAAACACAAAAGGATGGAAAAAGATATACCAAACTAATACTAATAAAGAGGAAGCTACACTAAATCAAAAGAAGTGGCTGAATTTACATCAGAAAAAGTAGGCTTTAGGGCAAAGAATATTACCAGGGACAAATAAGTTCATTTCATAATGATTAAGAGTTCAATCCCAAACATCTATTCATATAATAAAAGAGCTTCAAAATATATGAGGCAAAACAGACAGAAATACAAGGAGAAAAATGTATCTATAATTATGGCTGGAGATTTTAACAACTCTATTAAGAATTTTTTTTTTTTTTTTTGAGAGACAGAGTCTTGCTCTGTCGCTTGGACTGGAGTGCAGTGGCGTGATCTTGGCTTACTGCAACCTCTGCCTCCTGCGTTGAAGCAATTCTCCTGCCTCAGCTTCCCAAGTAGCTGGGACTACAGGCATGTGCCACCATGCCCAGCTAATTTTTGTATTATTTTGGTAGAGACAGGGTTTCACTATATGTTGGCCAGGCTGGTCTCGAACTCCTGACCTCAGGTGATCTGCCTGCCTTGGCCTCCCAAAGTGCTGGGATTACACGTGTGAGCCACCACGCCAGCTTCTATTAACAACTGATAGAGCAAGTAGACAGAAAGTTATAAGGGTACAGACGACTTGACCAATACTATCAACCAACTTCACCTACTTAACATTCATAGAACACTGCACCCCAAAACAGCAAGTTTTTTTCAAATGCAAATGAAACATTTACCAAGACAGACTATATTCTGGACCATAAAACAAGTTTTAATACAATTCAGAGGATTCAAATCATATAAAGTATGTTATCTTAGAATTCAATAACAGAGGCCAGGCGTGGTGGCTCACGCCTATAATCCCAGCACTTTGGGAGGCCGAGGCAGGCAGATCACCAGAGGTCAGGAGTTCAAGCCCAGCCTGGCCAACACGCTGAAACCCCGTCTCTACTAAAAATACAAAAATTAGCTGGGTTTGGTGGTGCGTGCCTGTAATCCCAGCTACTCGGGAGGCTGAGGCAGGTGAATTACTTGAACCTCGGGGGTGGAGGATGAAGTGAGCTGAGATTTCACCACTGCACTCCAGCCTAGGTGACAGAGCAAGACTCCCTCTCAAAAAAAAAAAAAAAGAAAAAGAAAAAAGAAATCAGTAACAGAAAGATAGCTGGATAATCCCCCAAATGTTTGGAAACTAAACACTCTTCTAAATATTCCATGGGTCAAAGAAGAAATCAAAAGAGAAATTTAAAGGTATTTTGAACTGAATAACATTGAAAATACAACATATCAAAATTGGTGTGATGCAACTTTTTCTCCGGTGGATTGACAGTGGAAAAGTGACAAACAAGAATTGACAAGAGAAGAAACATTTACTGAGTACTTATAAGGCCTCATGCATACATCATCTCACTCTGCCTTCCTAGTAGCCTGTGTGGTAGTGACAACAAACATCTGCCATCTGCCTATGCAGCCAGGTAGTGTTCTAAGAGTTTTTATATATTAATTTGCTTAATGTCATTACAATCCTACAAGGTACGGACCATTATTTACATTTTACAGACTCTGAGGGCATTGGTGCACGTGGACATAGGGCCCACTTGCCCAGTATCACATCACTAATAAGAGAAGGACCCTGTATTCAAACAGAAGCAGTGGACTCTGAGCCTATGCTCCTAACCATGACACTACCCAAGGTAGATATGAAGAAACCAGGCCCAGAGACTTTGAGTACTCACCAAAGCTACCCAGCTAATAAATGGGACTCAAACCCAGCTCTGTTCAGCTCCAACTTCTCCTTTTTCCACCCTTCTCCTCTGCCTCCCTGTGTTGGCCTCAGTTCTAATCTCAGGAGGACTGGCTATATCTATAAGGCAATCCTTGGGGAGGAGGGCCCCAGATACATAGATTACAATCTCAAGGGATGTGGGGGGAAGCATGCCAGTACTGAGCATGAGGTAAGAGAGAAGACATCTGAGCCACTGCAAATATCTGTTGAGGGCTGGGGTCCTTGACCCAAGTGGGTGACACAAAAAGATCTGCAGAGGATGGAAGGGGAAAAAAATAAATAAAAATGCCATCACAGAGCTGTGAATGGAAACAATACTACCCTAGAATCAGCAAGCCTGGTTATCACCCTGCCCAGTTCTAGAGGCTGCTACTTGACAATGTCTATGTCCAACAACAGGAAATGGAGAATGAAGAAGGCTGGAGATGTTTATGAAGAGAAGAAAGTCTGGGCTTTGGAACCAGTTGTGCCTGGGTTAGAATCCCAACTCTACAGTCCTACATTGCTACTTATTTGCCCTATGAGCCAGTTTCCTCATGTGTCAGACGGTACAATCGTACCTTCTTAAAGAGTTATTAGGCCAGGTGCGGTGGCTCATGCCTGTAATCCCAACACTTTGGGAGGCCGAGGCAGTCGGATCACTTAAGGTCAGGAGTTTGAGACCAGCCTGGCCAACATAGTGAAATCCCATCTGTACTAAAAAAACAAGAATTGGCCAGGCATGGTGGCATGTGCCCGTAATCCCAGCTGCTCGGGAGGCTGAGGCAGGAGAATTGCCTGAACCTGGGAGGCAGAGGTTTCAGTGAGCTGAGACTGCACTACTGCACTCCAGCCTGGGCAACAGAGTGAGACTCTTGTCTCCAAAAAAAAAAAAACAACAAAAAGAGAGCTATTATGAGAATTATGCAATATATATAAACAGTCAAGCCCAATATAATAAACATACAATTAGAATTCAATAAATGATCACTGTTATTCATACTTGTTACTAGATACATGAGTTTGGATAAGGCTGTGGAGAGTGCACATACATTCACAGCCTGGGATGCGTCCAAACCACAAACAGCAGCTGAAATACGTTTATCCATTAACTCTGTAATTCACTTCTGAGCACCTGCTAGATGCCAGGCATAATACGAGGCCCTGGGAATGCAAAGCCTTCATAGAGCTTATATTCTAGCAAGAGAAACAGATGTTTAATAAGCATTTCAGACTCAGTTGTATGATTTCAGTGGGGTTATATAACACAGAAGAGTACTTGAATGGTACTTGAAGGGTACTTGAATGGGATATAGCAGAGGATGGAAGATCTGGTCCAGCATGAGAAACCAGGAAGACTTCTTCAAGGAAGAATGTGTAGCCTAAGATCTCAAAGACAGAAGTGCTCCCTCTCCATGTGATGCCCTTTGCTGCCCCGGGACTCTGAAGAGTCCCCACCAGCAAGAAGTCCTTCACCAGATGCAGCCCCTCGACCTCAGACTCCCTAGCCTCCAGAACTATAAGAAATAAATTTCTTTTCTTTATAAGTTACCCAGTCTCAGATATTCAGTTATAGAAATAGAAAACTGACTAAGATACCATATGACCCAGAAATTCCACTCCTAGGCATATAGGTAATACCCAAGAGAACTGAAAAATATGCTCACACAAAAACTTGTATACAAATGTTCATAGCAACATTATTCAAAACAGCCAAAAAGTGAAAACAATCCAAATGTTCACCAACTGATAAATGGACAAAAAAAAATGTGGTATATGCATACATTAGAATATCATTCAGCCATAAAACAGAATGAAGAGACGATGCCTGCTACAACATAAATAGACCTTGAAAACGTGGTGCTCAGTGAAGGAAGTCAGACGCAAAAAGCCACATAATGTATGATGCTATTTATATGAAAAGTCCATCATAGGCAAATCCAGAGACAGAATGAATAAATAAATAAATAAATTTTAAAAAGCAGAAGAGAGCTGGGTGAAAAAAAGGGTGGGGGATATGTGAGGCAAGGAGTTGATGGTCACGTGGGAGAACCCGAACAGCAAAAGGGAAAAGGCTCAATAAAAAAAAAAAAAGGCTGGAAAGGAGGGCAGGGCCTTGCAGACTGGGTTTCCACCACTGGTAGAAGGGCGCAGATGATATACGCTGTCAGGCTGGCTGACTCTAGATTTCTAAGGCTCTATGGGCTGGGAACTGGAAACAGGACAGACCCAGGCGCCCCCTGCTGTCAGACAGGCCAAGGCAGCTTACCACTCAGGTGGGTCTTCAGAGGCCTGTCATCTATCAGCTCCAGGTGCTGCCAGACCCATCTACGGTAGGAAGGGGAGGCCCCAAGGTCCAACAGCCGCAGGACTTCACAGCTGCCCTGAACACAGCAAGGGACACAGCAAAAGGGTTAACCCCTAAGGCTCCAGGTAGGCCAGGCTTTGAAGAAAATCTTTCTTAATTGCATCTTATCCCATTTTGTTTTATTTGCTTAATGCAAGTGGTTTCAGGTTTTTTTTTTTTTCTTTGAGATGGAGTCTCACTTTGTAACCCACGCTGGAGAGCAATGGGGCAATCTCGGCTCACTGCAACCTCTGCCTCCTGAGTTCAAGCGATTCTCCTGCCTCAGCCTCGTGAGTAGCTGGGATTATAGACATGTGCCACCATGCCCGGCTAATTTTTGTATTTTTAGTAGAGACGGGGTTTCACCATGTTGGCCAGGCTGGTCTCGAACTCCTGACCTCAAGCAATCTGCCTGCCTCGACCTCCCAAAGTGCTGGGATTACAGGTGTGAGTCACCACGCCCAGCCTGGTTCTTTTTTTTTTTGAAAATGTTATTTACTCACCATACGAAGTTCAAGTAACTGAAGAAGCATAAGAACTAAATATAAGCCAGGCACGGTGGCTCACGGACTGTAATCCCAGCACTTTGGGAGGCTAATGTGGGAAGATCACTTGAGCCCAGGAGTTCAAGACCAGCCTGGCCAACGTGGCAAAAACACAAAATTATTTTGTCTCTACTAAAAATACAAAAATTAAGCCGGCGTTGTGGCTCATGCCTGTAATCCTAGCACTTTGGGAGGCTGAGGCAGGTGGATCACCTGAGGTCGGGAGTTCGAGACCAGCCTGACCAACACGGAGAAACGCCGTCTCTACTAAAACTACAAAATTGCCAGGCATAGTAGCTCACGCCTGTAATCCCAGCACTTTGGGAGGCCAAGGCAGGTGGATTGCCTGAGGTCGGGAGTTCGAGACCAGCCTGACCAACATGGATAAACCCCATCCCTACTAAAAATACAAAATTAGCCGAGTGTGGTGGCACATACCTGTAATCCCAGCTATTTGGGAGGCTGAGGCAGGAGAATCGTTTGAACCCAGGAGGCAGAGGTTGCAGTGAGCCAAGATCGCATCATTGCATTGCAGCCTGGGCAACAATAGCAAAACTCTGGCTCAAAAAAAAAAAAAAAACAAAATTAGCCGGGCATGGTGGCGCATGCCTGTAATCCCAGCTACTCAGGAGGCTGAGGCAGGAGAATCGAATCGCTTGAACCCAGGAGGCGGAGGTTGCCATGAGCCAAGATCACGCCATTGCACTCCAGCCTGGGCAACAAGAGCGAAATTCTGTCTCAAAAAAAAAAAAAAAAAAAGATTAGCTGAATTAGCTGGGCATGGTGGTACATGCCTGTAGTCCCAGCTACAGGAGTTCTTTGTACTGTTCTTATAATTTTTTTATAAATTTAAAATTATTCCAAAATTGAAAGTTTAAAAATATTCAAACCAGACAGAAAAACATAGAGATAAAAACTACATTAATCCTGAAACCCAGAAATAACTAGTAGTAACATATTAGTGAATATTATTTCAAACTTTTCTCTATGAACATATAAGATGTATATCTACAATTTTTCATCAACGAATTCATTTACATAAAACAGACTCTTGTAACTTTTTAAGAAACTCAATAATATATCAAATACCTCTTTTCATGCCAAACGATATGGTTCTATAGTATCATGTTTAACGGTTACATATTATTCTATGCACACCATAATTTATAAAATTAAAAATAACAAATATTCAGTTGAGCAAAAGAAGTCAGAAACAAGGAATACACACTGTATGATTCCATTTATATGAAGTTCAAAAACATGCAAAAGTAACCTGTGGTGACATAAGTCATAAGAGTATTAAGCTTTATGGGGGGATTTTGTCTAGGAAGGGACACAGGAGAGCCTTCTGGAGTAGTGGAAATGTTTTTTATCTTGATTTGGGTAATGATCACTCAGGTGTATACATATATAAAAATTTATGAAGCTGTAAAGTTTAGATTTGAAATCTTTAATGCATACTTTTTTTTTTTTTTTTTTTTGAGATATAGGGGAACTGCAGGTGCCAGAGAAACAACATGAGCCCGGTTTCCTCAAGTATTTAGTGGGTCTTTAATTGCATCTATGGAGAGAACAGTTCCACTATGTGTCCCCCAGTGATAAACTGTTAGAAATGAGTTGAAAGTGTGCACTAAGTTTTCGATGCCATCAGGAAATCTTCTCTAGCTTTCTGAGGTCCCAAGGGTGTCCAGCCACCCGCAGCTGATTTCGCCCTCTAGTGGTAATATGAATAAACTACAGGAGTCGGGACAGCTTGATCTCCCTCCCAGAGATGAACACTCAAAAAACGCTGGCCAGGCAGGAAAAAAAAAAGAGAGAAAAGAGCAGTCCTTTAGAGGATGCTGGTGCTTTTCATTTCCAACCAGGGTCGGGGGGTGGGGGACCCTGGTTGGAAATGAAATATGTACCAAAATATGGCTTGTTGTTGCCTGATCCTCTGAATTCTCAAAAGCCAGAAATCAGAATTTTTATATAAAATCTTCACATTGATGATTAAATCAGATTTTAATAAAACACTGTAAGGAACAAACCAGACTCATCTTCTGGCCAAGAGCGCCCTACCTTGCTGTCCTTTAGTGACTTCCGCATTATTTTTCTCAGAATGAAGGCTCAGCACCCCTGCATTAGAATCCCCTACAGCACTCGCTCAAATGCAGATTCCAGAGTTAATGAATCAATCTCTGGGGTGAGACAGCAAATCTGCCTTTTTAAAAAGCACCCTATGTGTTTGTATTCTCTTACCAAAGTTTGAGAATTCCTCCCTCGGGAAGCACCCTACATGTCTGGATGCTTACCAAAATTTGAAAATTCCTCCCTTAGGTCAGGGGTTCTCCTATATCAGTGTGCATTGGAATCGCCTGGAAGCCTTGTTAAAACACAGATCACTGAGCCCTTCCTCCTAGAGTTTTGGATTGAGTAGCTCTTGGGTGGGCCTGAGAATTTGCATTTTGAAATGAGTTCCCCGCCAGGCGCGGTGGTTCACGCCTGTAATCCCAGCACTTTGGGAGGCTGAGGAGGGCGGAACACCTGAGGTCAGGAGTTTGAGACCAGCCTGGCCAACATGGTGAAATCCCGTCTCTACTAAAAATACAAAAATTAGCCAGGCATGGTGGCGGGCACCTGTAATCCCAGCTACTCAGGAGGCTGAGGCAGGAGAATCACTTGAACCCAGGAGGCAGAGGTTGCAGTGAGCCGAGATCGTGCCATTGCACTCCAGCCTGGGCGACAAGAATGAAACTCCGTCTCAAAAAAAAAAAAGAAGAAGAAGAAATGAGTTCCCAAGTGCTGCTGGTGCTGCTGGTCCAGCCACCGCACTTTGAGAAGCACTGAATTGCGGGAGGGATGCTCACTGAGTAAGCATGTACTAAACTGATTCTCATCCTTACCAGACTTTATGGGATGAGCGGTACCATTTCACAGGTGAAGCAATGGAGGCAAAACAGATGAAGAACCACCCCCCCCCCGCTTTCTGCCAGTCAGAATGTAATCATTATGCTGATTAAAGAAAATATTGTAAAGGATTTCTATCCCTCACCACACATTCCCCCCCCCCCATCTTTCCTGGCTATATAGTATCAAAGAGCTTAGAGTTAAATTTGGAGAGATATGGCAGAGGTGATCACCTCAAAATTTTAGCACAGAGGAAGCAAATATCAAGGAGGAGAAGGAACTGCCAATTGATATCCAGCAATAAATCTTTTGCTACTTATATTAACTAGACTTGATTCTGTTCTCTGGGACTGAGCCGAGAATAACAACACACACACCACTCCCCTGGTGGTGCTGGTAAGTTTAACAACCAGCTCTCCTAAAAAACATATGCCTGCATATAAACCTGTTATAAAGAATGTGTTACACACAATTTATAAATAATAAAATATACCATACAGGAAATTCCATACAGCCAATCAGCTCTCACAGAATTCTTCTGTGGGTTTTGGCTGAACTCTTGTATCCATGGCCAGTTTATAGTTGCAACTCAACCATGATTGGACAAATGAAGTTGCATCCCAATCCATTCTCTTCCCAATAAATTCAATGTTATTAAATCTGACTTGTGATGTACTGTTCTATTTCTCACCCTCACATAAATTATATTAAACTGAAACTTTTTTAGCTTTAGCACTATGTACATCAGAACTTCATTTGTTCAATGGTATAACTTCTATGATGAATGAGATAACAGCTTTTTTTTTTAATTAATTTTTTTTTGAGACTCTGTCACCCAGGCTGGAGCGCAGTGGCATGATCCCAGCTCACTGCAACCTTCACCTCCCAGGTTCAAGTGATTCTCCTGCCTCAGCCTCCTGAGTAGCTGGGATTATAGGTGCGCACCACCACGCCTGGCTAGTTTTTCTATTTTTAGTAGAGATGGGGTTTTACCATGTTGGCCAGGCTGGTCTCAAACCCCTGGCCTCAAGTGATCCACCCGCCTCGGCCTCCCAAAGTGATGAGATTACAGGCGTGAGCCACTGCACCCAGCCAGATAATAGCTTTTATTTGTTTTTATTTATCTTATTTTTTTTGAGATGGAGTCTCATTCTGTTGCCCAGGCTGGAGTGCAGTGGTGAGATATCGGCTCACTGCAACCTCCGCCTCCTAGGTTCAAGCAATTCTCCTGCCTCAGCCTCTTAAGTAGCTGGGATTAGGCATGTGCCACCATGTCCAGCTAATTTTTATATTTTTAGTAGACATGAGGTTTCACCATGTTGGCCAGGCTAGTCTCGAACTCCTGACCTCAAGCGATCCACCCATCTCAGCCTTCCAAAGTGCTAGGATTACAGGTGTGAGCCACGGCGCCCGGAGAGATAATAGCTTTTAAATATTGTTAGACGATTTCATTCTCTTTGCAGTGTAGCAGCTATAGACCCAAGCCACTTTTAAATTTAATCTGCATTATAAGCATTTGCTTTTATCACTTTCCTAAGACAATCAGCAAAGCCCTAAATCAAGACCTGACTTAGGGTGTTTGCTGATTCCATTGTATAAATTATCCAACCATGGCTGATTGTAAGCTACCAACATGAGGTCACTGAATGTGGAGTGGGGAGGAGATGCTCACAATTGCATAGTATTTCTACCATAGAGACACAATAGACGTAACCTGAAGAGAAAAACTAGTAAAAACGAAATAACATCAGTAGGAAATGATGAGTTTTCAGTATGTATTACCCTTGTTTTCTTTCTTTCCTTCTCTCTCTTGCTTGCTCCTTCCTTCCTTCCTTTCTTCCCCCTCCCCTCCCCTCCCCTCTTCTCTCTCTCTCTCTCTCTCTCCCTCTCTCATCTGTCTTTCCTTCTTAGAGATAGGGTCTTGCTATGTTGCCCAGGCTGCTTTCAAACTCCTGGGCTCAAATGATCTTCCTGCATGAGTCTCCTGAGTCATTAAGACTATGGGCGTCAGCCACCATGCCCAGCTCCTAATTTTCCATATAACTTATTTAATTGTAGGTTTATAGCATCTAATTTTTAATAATTATTATGTTTACCAAAATTCCTGAAAATTTAACAATCAGCTCTCACAGGCAGGTACAAGCCAGTGCCAGCACACAACCAATCTTGCTTCCTCCTTTTGCCTAATGGTTCAATACGTCAGGGCTCATCTCCCACCTCACCTCCCCCAGGAAGCCCTGCTTAAAGCCTCCAGCCTTTAGAGATTCTCTCTCCTGAATTCTTGTAACTTGCAGAGTTTGCACCAATCACTTGGTACTTGGCATTGACACTTTTCTTTGTTTATGTGTGGAATCTGGTGGAGGAGATCTATAAAGAGAGAAAACCAGTCTTTATCTTTGTATCCCTCCAGAGCCTGGACCAATGTGTCATGACCTTGGCAAAAACTCAACAAATGCCTGTGGTGGCTTAATCTGTAAGAAACAGACAGAAAGGTCAGCCCAAATCCTAAATCCAAGTTCTTGAAAAGATCTTTGCAGTCAGAGAGACTTGGGTTGAACCCTGCCTCTGCACTTCATCAGCTGTGTGACCTTGGATAACCACTTCACCTTACTGTGCCTCAGTTTCCTCCTCTGTAAAATGGGAATAATGACAATACCAACCTCCTCCAGGCTATAGAGACTAAAATGAGATGAAGCATGTGAAACATAGAACCTGGCATACAGTAAGCACTTGAGAAATGGGAGATTTTCTTTTCATTATCAACCAACAGAGAAGGTGGCAAAGGACATAAAGCAATTTGCAAAAGATAAAATGTAGGTCATAAACAAACATGATAAATCTCACTAGTAATCAGAAAAAATATCAAATCCTCAGTATGGCAGCAATTGCGACCTATTAAACTAGAAAACTTTTGAAAAAATGACATGCAAGGCTGGCAGAGCTGTGGTGGCACCAACAAAAATGTACATCCTGGACACTAGATAAGGTGGGGCTCTCCTTTCGGAATGCAATTTGTTGCAGGAGCCATAAAAATTATGATACTGAGAGTTGAGTCCAATCTCTCTCTCTGGCTGCAAGACTCCATTGCAGTGGTCCCTATACCTATGGCTATGGCCCCTTTGAATAAAGTCTGCCTTACAAAACAAAATTATGATACCAAGAAATTCCACTTTTGAAACTCTATTCTGAGATGATGGGTTTATGGATGATTTCTTCCCTTTTTCCAGAAAGTTTCCTAATGTGGTCATATCACTTTTACAATTTAAAGATAATTTAAGGTTGGGTGTGGTGGCTAACGTCTGTAATCCCAGCACTTTGGGAGGCTGAGGCAGGCAGATCACTTGAGGCCATGAGTTTGAAACCAGCCTGGCCAGTATGACGAAACCCCATCTCTACTAAAAATACAAAAAAAATTAGCCAGGCATGGTGGCACATACCTATAGTCCCAGCTACTCAGAAGGCTGAGGCAGGAGAATCAATTGAAGCCGGGAGGCAGAGGTTGCAGTGAGCCAAGATCTCATCACTGCACTCCAGTTTGGGCCACAGAGTGAGCAAGACTCTGTCTCAAAAATCAATAGGCTGGGCCTGGTGGCTCATGCCTGTAATCCCAGCACTTTGGGAGGCCAAGGCAGGCAGATCACCTGAAGTCAGGAGATCGAGACCAGCCTGGCCAACATGGTGAAACCCCATCTCTACTAAAAGTACAAAAATTAGCCGGGCATGGTGGCAGGCACCTGTAATCTCAGCTACTCGGGAGGGTGAGGCAGAAGAATTGCTGAAACCCAGGAGGCAGAAGTTGCAGTGAGCTAAGATTGTGCCATTGCACTCCAGCCTGGGCTGACAACAGTGAGACTCTTGTCTCAAAATAAATAAATAAATAAATAAATAAATAAATAAATAAATTTAAAGTGATCTGGCATCACTAAGATTCAACAGCCAAATGCATAATTTAAATATGCATCTATATGTAAATAAGCACGCTTAGGAGCTCAAGGTGGGAGAATCCCTTGGTCCTCTTTCTAACACAATAGCCATATATCTAATGTCTCTAGCCATGCTCTGAGAGAGGCAGGCCTCTTACAGCTGGTACATGGAAACTGAAAAGGAAGTGAATTGCACAGGTTGCAGAAAAGGGCTCAAACTCTGACCATCAGGTCACAGGACATGATCTTAGGCATGCTCCTCAGAGGTTCACCCTCATCCCAACCCCCAGACTTTTCACCTTGCTGATAAACATGATGAAGGGTGACTCTCCAAAGTCTTTTGAGATCAGCTGCCCATACGAGAACCTCTCTATCTTCGCCATAGTTACAAGCTGCCAGAGCTTCTCATCAGACCATGATGCAAACAGATCCATCTTCCTGTGGGAAGAGCCTGTTAGAATTCATCAACTCCATCACACAAGGTGCCCAAACCTTAGCAATCTGCAGAGGGCACATACTCTTCTCCTGTGGAGGATGCCTGGGTGGAAGATTTCACTGCTACCTGCCCGATTACCTGGCCTTGCCTGTAGCCACTCTCCTACCTGCTATCACCTTGGCTCCCTCCACCTTTTCCCAAGGCCTTTCCCCTCCAGCAAAGCTCCCCTCTTTGCTGCTGCTCAGATGCCCCTGGGTGATCCAGCCTCTGTGCTTTTCTCACCTCTGCTCCTCCTTCCAAGAAACTTCTCCTCCTCCATCCCTGCCATCCCTCCCCACCGTGGCTCATGAAGCTACTCCCCACTCCAGCTCACAGCTGCTCTGTCCCCCAACTTAGCAGTTCTGGCCCTACCTTTGCTTTGGGCAGCTCATCCAACCCTTGTGTCCCCCTGGCCTGTTGACTTCAAATACTCAGCTCTGGGTCTGGAGAGTGGGACATATCTGGACTCCACTCTTTCTGCCTGTTGCTCCCTGTGGGTGAGCCCACCCCACAGTGACTGCCCCTTCCCCTGACCTTGAACACCACTTTCACAGGCTTGCCTGCCTTCATATGTGGCTCCAAGGGCTGCCAACAATCATCTCAGATTTTCTCACCTCCAACAGGTTAAGGGCTCAGAACTTAACTGACTCAGGTGGACTGAGTTCATTGAATCAGGTTAACTCAAGATGACTCAGGCCTCAATGCGTGCACTGAGTTAAGGTCAGGGCACCAGAGGTGAACACGCTCAGTGCCATGTCAGGGACGAAGGTCTGGAGACACCAGAAGAAAAAGTAGGGCCACCATAGAAGAAGTACCTACCATGCACCAAGCACTGGGCCATACACTTCCCATGATCATCCCATTCCATCCTCACCACGACCTTGGGAGAAGGGTATCCTTATCCCCATTTTACAGAGCAGGAGGCCAAAACACAGAGAAATGACGTGACCTATCTAGGGTCACATCGCTGATAACCTAAGAGCTGAGATTGGAGCCAGACCTATTTTTCCACAGTATGGAAAAAAAAAACAAAAAAACAAAAAAAAACACCTCCTCCCTTTAGGACTAAATCCCCACTTTTCCAGGGGATGAAGCTACCTCTCTCAGCCCCAGCCACAGGAACCAGACCCCTCGGCCATCACATTTCTCTGCAGCTGTGCAGCCCTACAACCCGAATTTTCAGGGCCAGTGCAGATACTTCATTGAATTTTTACTCCTTTTACATAAAGGCAAATAACTGAAGAGCAATTAAATGAGGTTTCACTTGCATATCCTTATGTGGCCTTTCATGCACGTAAGTATTCAAAAACCAAAAATCTTTTGCTATGTGTGAGTTCTGCTTTTAAATATGATACCCAGTTACGGTGCTTACTTTCTGACTCACCTGCGATTGTTATTATTTATATCCTGTTATTCACCTTACTCAATATTTATTTGTTGAGCACCTGCATGTGTCTGGCAATGTGACAACATAAGGATTATAGTAGTGACAAAGACAGATCTATCTGGTCTCTGTCACCATACTGCTTACTGTCTGAGGGGTATATAAACTGTAAAGAAATTACCATGCAATCAAGAATTATAGTTTGGGCCAGGCGCAGTGGCTGATGCCTGTAATCCCAGCACTTTGGGAGGCCAAGGCAGGCAGATCACTTGAGGCCAGGAGTTCAACACCACCCTGGCCAACATAGTGAAACCCCATCTCTACTAAAAATACAAAAAAATTAGCTGGGATTGATGGCGCATGACTGTAATTCCAGCTATGTGGGAGGCTGAGGCAGGAGAATTGCTTGAACCCAGGAGGCGGAGGTTGCAGTGAGATGAGATCATGCCACTGCACTCCAGCCTGGGCAACAGAGCAGGGCCCTCTCTCTCAAAAAAAAAAAAAAAAAAAAAGAACTATAGTTTTATAGTTTGGGCTGAGCATGGGGGCTCATGTCTGTAATCCCAGCACTTTAGGAGGCCAAAGTGGCAGGATCACTTGAGACCAGGAGTTCAAGACCAGCCTGAGCAACATGACTCCATCTCTACAAATAATAGAACAATTAGCTGGATGTGGCAGCACACCTATAGTCCTAGCTACTAGGACCATGCTCTGTTGCCCAGGCTGGAGTGCAGTAATGTGATCACAACTCACCGCAGCCTCAAACTCCTGGGCCCAAGTGATCCTCCCACCTCAGCCTCCCAAGTAGCTGAAACTATAGGTATGTGCCACCACACCCAGCTAATTTTTTTTTTTTTTTTTATTTTGTAGGGACAGGATTTCACTATGTTGCCCAGGCTGGTCTTGAACTCCTGGGCTCAGGGATCCTCCCACCTTGGACTCCCAAAGTGCTAGGATTACAGGAGTGAGCCACTGTGCCCAGTCCCGTGTTAGCTATTCTTACTATTACTATCAATAAGGAAGGGATATTTGAGCTGAGACCCGAAGGGATAGTAGGAGTTTGCAGAGAGAGAGGGTGGGTACGAGGTGGGACTTCAGAGCATCCCAGACAGAGAGAACAGCAACCAGTATGTTTCCCACCAGGCCTAGGACAGACAAGTCAGGCAGCTAATAAACACACAAAGGGAAAAAAATGTTGAATGAAGGCAGTTACCTAAAAAATTCAAACCGATACTGAGCATCCTTCTGAACTTCATGGTCCAACTTATTAGCAAAGAAGTCCTCCCGGTCAACAACCAGGAACTCCGTTTCTTCCATACAGACGATGGTGGACCTCCTCATTGAAGCATGCAGAACGTCCGTTTCCTGTTGGGTGGACAGGGCAAGGGCAAGTGTGAGGCCACCTCCACTTCCTGTCCTCAGCCTTACACACATCTTCCCTGCCTCCATCTTCCCCCTGAATTCTCTCCTCACCAGACTGTGTGTTCCCCGGCCCCCTCTATTCTCCTGCACATTCTCTCACTGGGGCCCACTCCCCTTCTTCTTAATCTGCTGCTTATGGAAAAAGAGGCAACAGGCCTGAACAGGCCAGAGGGGAGGAAGCTGGAGAGGCCTCACTATGGACTCACTTCATCTCTAAAGGGCTGTATCAGGAACATACTTCTTAAACATCACAGATGAAGAGGCTGATCTTGGTCCAACTCAGTTAGCATTTCATTAACTCAATTAGCATCAACTCAATTAGCATGTCCCATGCCCACACGGGACAGTGACTTGTACAGAGTACTAGGCAGGACTGGGCCTGGCTGAGAGGTTCTAGCAGAAGTCCTGTCACCTCCACCCACTCCACCCCAGGAAACCGAGTCCTTCCCCTGGGCTTACCCCAAAACAGCTACCCTTGTGCAGCAATTTCGGGTGGGGATCTAGGAAGGCACTGCTGCCATCCTCATCCTTGGTTATTGCAACTGTGCCCAGGTAGATGAAATAAAAGCTGTTGCCCTTCTGCCCCTTCTTGATGATCACACGCCTGCGACCAAACCTGGGAAAAGACCACTGCTAGTTGACTGGATAGTGACACGGGGGCAGGTTCAAGCTGGGAGGAGCTCTGGACTGGTTGTGCTCTTTGCTCTGGGAGATAAGAGCACAGACTTGGACCAGAAGGGCCCTCAGGACAGCCCAGCCCTGCCAGTCAAGCTGGAGCCTTTCACTAACACCTATCCCATTGCCTGCCTCGGTTGGACTGAAGCTTCCTGAAAGCAGAGTCTTTGCCAGTCTGGGTCACTGCTGCGTGTGCTTGGGCACAGTGAATGTTCATTGAACATAGTGGAATAAATGAGTGAACACATGCTGAAAGCAATGAATGGGTTAGTAGAGTCGCTAAATGATTAGGACTGGCTTTAGCATTAGCCCAGGATCCAAATCCTGGTTCTGCTCTTAGCTGTGTGACACTGAGCAATGGATATCCCCTCTCTGATCCTTCGTTTCTCTTGTCTGTAAAATGCAGATGAGTATGCCTAGAATGAGACACAGATAATGGTCTTATCATAATTACCAGCAGCCCACTACCCAACTGGGCACCCTTAGGGTAAAGGTGCCCAGGCCCAGAGCGAAAAAGGAGTTCTTAAACTCAGAGGGAAGTTTCTGTATTTCGTATGCAAGTCCAAATCTCAGTTCTTTTGATATTTATTCTTTTCCTTCATTCATTCAATAAGTTAAATAAATATCAGTGGTGTCTGTTAGGCACCGTGAGGCCAGGTGTGGTGGCACATGCCTGTTAATCCCAGCACTTTGGGAGGCCAAGGTGGGAGGATCGTTTGAGCCTAGGAGTTTTGAGATAGGGACAGGGTCTCACTATGTTGCCTAGGCTGGTCTTGAACTCCTGGGCTCAAGGATCCTCCCACCTTGGCCTTGCAAAGTGCTGGGATTACAGGAGTGAGCCACTGTGCCCAGTCCCGTGTTAGCTATTCTTACTATTACTGTCAATAAGGAAGGGATATTTGAGCTGAGACCTGAAGTGCCACATCCAGCTAATTGTTCTATTATTTGTAGAGACGGAGTCTTGTTATGTTGCCCAGGCTGGTCTTGAACTCCTGGGTGGGCAATAAGGTGAAACCCCATCTCTACAAAAAATGCAAAGATTAGCCAGGTGTGGGGGTGCACACCTGTGGTCCCAGCTGCCTGTAAGGCTAAGGTGGGAAGATCACCTGAGCCTGGGAGTTTAGGGCTATGGTGAGCCATGATCATACCACTGCATTCTGGCCTGGGTGACTCTGTCTCAAAAAAAAAAAAAAAAAAATTAGGCACAATGAACAACACAGACTTTGTTTTCAAAATTATGGTCACATACAGGATGTAAATGAGGTTTAAAAATGCTTTAAGAGATGTCAGTGCAGGCTATTGAGGAGCACAGAGAAGGGGCCTTTATCCAAGCTTAGGAAGGTCAGACAAGGCTCTAGCATGGTGCTTGAAGTGAGTCATCCAGGTGGACAAAGAGATGGAAGAGGGTCCCAGGCACAGGGACCACCATGACCAAAGGTGCAGAGGTGGCCCAAAGCACGGCACATTCAAGGGATCACGTGTACTTCACAGGTAATGTGCACTTCACAGGAAAGGAAAATGGGAGAAGGCAAGGTCGGGGAGTGGTGGGAGAGAAATTCGGCTAGTCCCACCATAAAGGGCCTCCAAAGCTCAGCTAAGTTTGAATTTTACCCAGGAGACAATGGGTAAAAAAAAGTCTGCCCTTTAGTCTCTGCCAGGACTGATGAGCAGCCATTGTGGAAGTGCCCCGATAGCAGGGCCATTGTCCCCACCTCTGAGCTCATGGCCCTGCCCTCAGCAGTTCCTCCTCTTCCTCCTCCCCCTCCACACTGCCACCTTCTGTTCCTTCCTGACTCGCTGGCTTGACCAGCAGCAGGGGAACCAACACCCTGCTCAGGGCAGATGATACCCACTTTGTTCCATCAGTTTGTCCATGTTGCTCCCCTGCCTGCAATGGCCTTCCCTCTCTTCTCCACTATTCAGATCCTTTCAGGAACTCAGATCCTACTTCCTCCAGGAACCTTCCCTGACCCAGCCCCCAGCAGCATCTCCTCTTCTGACCTCTTAGAGAGTACTCACTGGCCTTGTGATTCTGTGGCAAACTCCTGAGGGAAGGGATTAGAGGACAGACAGAGGACCACACCAGGCTGGAGTCAGTACTGCCCAGGCTCCACTGTGGCTGTGGGCTTCATGAGCTACAAACCAGTATCAGCCTGAAATCTTTATCAATGTAGGAAAGAGGCAAGCCAGGCACGGTGGTACACGTCTGTAATCCCAGCATTTTGGGAGGCTGAGGTGGAAGAATCACTTGAGCTCAGGAGTTCAAGACCAGCCTGAGCAACATAGTGAGACTTTGTCTCTACAAGAAATAAAAAATAAAATTAGCCAGGAATGGTGATGCCTACCCCTTGTCCCAGCTATAAAGGAGGCCGAGGTGGAAGGCTCACATGAGCCTAGGAGGTAGAGGCTTCAGTGAGCTGTGATCGCACCACTGCACTCCAGCCTGGTTGACAGGACGAGACCCATCTCAAAAAATAATAATAATAAAAAGAAAAAAGAAAGAGGAGATGGCCCAGGTGATAATGACTAGCTGGGAGATAGCAGGAATATTCAGCTAGGAAATGAGATTTTGAAGATGAGGGAGCACTGTTCACTGAAGTAAAGATGACTAGAGCTAGAGCCAGAAAGACCCTCAGAGCCCATCAAGCTCAACCAACATTTTTGGGAAGGGGAAAGGGACCCAAGGGACTTTCAGCTTGCTGAAAGTCACGGCAAGCCACAATCAAGTCAGAGCTAGAACCCGAATCTCCAAAAGCAGACATCTGTCGCTTTTGCTGTCAAGCATCTGATCATATTTTTCCACCAATCACACCCTGATTCTCCTTTGGGAAACTACGCTTTCTCAACTCTCAATCAGAGCATCACTGACCTCAGTGGTAATTCAAGCAAAGCCAAGCTGTTTCAGAAAGAATTCATCCCAAGCTCTAATGGGAGTGACTGAAAAGAGCTTCAGTGCTGTTTCTTTTTGTCTGGGTGACCTAGGAGGAGCCATTTTCCCCCACAGAGCCTCAGTTTCCTCTTCTGAAAAATGAGGGAATTGGACCAGATCCTCTCTGAAGTTCCTACTAGATCCTCTCCAGATTTAATGGCCCTTTAATTATCTAAGAGTCTCAATAACTGAGCGAGATAAGGGTACTGCGACCATAGCAGTGGGAGCTGGAGTGAATGGACAGAAGACTTCATTCATGGCTGACACCATGCAGAGGGATGGGCAGGACCTGCCACACCTTCTCAGCCAGGCTTTTTTGCTCAGTCCAGCCTCAGCCTGGTGGCCAAGGGCTGTGCCCCTCACTGACCGTTCAAAGCGCATAACTTTGGCCAGGAGCAGCTGCAGGGGCTCCGCGTAGTTCCGATAGCTATCCAGAACCTGCAAGATGTTACAGACGGCCTGGATCTCATCCTCTGTTCTCCAGGAAGGCTTCTTCTGCATGATCTGAATGGCCTTTGGAGGAAAGTGATCCTGGGGAGAGAGGACCAGAGTGATACAGGGGACCCAGCAATTTCGCCCATGGGCCAGTGGGCAACACCCCACAGTCCTGCTTGTACACTTTCCCGTTCCCTGTGATGTGGCTGTGATGTGGCTATGATGTGGCTGACACGTGATGAGTGCTTACTGTGTGTCAGGCACTGGGATAAACATTTTATATGCCCATCTCACTGCATCCTGCCAGCCCAAGAACTGTTATTCCATTTGACAGATGAAGAAACTCAGGCAGGATTAGGAGTAGATCTGAGACATATCAATGCTGACATCCCCCCGACCTGTGCTGTTCATTGACCTTCCCAGGCAATACAGGCTTCCACGGGCTCCAGTGGTCCTGCAGAGTCTGCTCAGCACATACACATAGCAGTCAGGGGAGACTTTCACCTGTGTCTCAGCCTAGAGCTCGGCATGCTACAGCAGACTAACGAGCAAAGTGAACCTTCCGGAGACTATTAGCTAAACCTTTTCTTCTCCAGTGAACCAGGCCTCATGGACCAGCACATTCACCTGCCACTCCCACCTGCTGAAGAAGTGACACCGTGAGTTATGAACACCCTCAATGGCTTCTCTCCAACCTCATCTCCTACCTCTCCCCTTTGTTCTCTACTCTGGAACTTTCTACCTGTCCCTGGCATGTGCTAAGCTCAGCTTTGTCTTGAGGTCTCTGCCTGGGCTGTTTTTTTCTGCCTGGAATATTTGTCCCCTGGGTTTTCTTGTGGACATGGCTGACTCATCATTCTGGTCTCAGCTCAGATGCTGCCACACCCTCAGTGAGTCCCCACTGGGTCATCTTAGCTAAAAGAGTAGCCCCTTCCCCAGTAGGCTCTTGCTATAGGGTGAACATCTCCTCCAAAACTTGTGTCGAAATATAATTGCCATTCTGACATTATTAAGAAGTGGATGCTGGGCACAGTGGCTCATGCCTATAATCCCCAACACTTTGGGAGGCCAAGGCAGGGGGATCACTTGAGGCCAGGAGCTTGAGACCAGCCTAGGCAACACAGCAAGACCTTGTTTCTACAAAAAAATTTGTAAAAGTGAGACCTTTAAGAGGTAATTAGGTTACAAGGGCTCTGCCTTAGTGAATGGATTAATGTAATTATCATGAAAGTGGGTAACTTACTAGTTAAGTCTCATCATAACTCCTAGTTAGCTCCTCAATGGCAGGGTGAGGACATTACACAGTCTAGTATTCCTCACAACCACACACAGATCTAGGCCTGCCTTAGGAGCTCAAAAAACTGTCTGGGATGGGGAAAAGGGAATACACTTCAAATAGGGCCTAGGAGACTTGGCCTGTCTGCTTCTCAAACACCATTTCTCATCATTTTCCCTTCACTCACTGCAGGCCAGCCATACCCCTACTGTGTTCCTTCAGCGAACAGGAAGGATCAAGAAAGAATGACTGACCATACTCCCACTACCCAAAATTAGCCATTAACATCTGGCATACTAACTTCCTCTATTTTTCTTAGGTGTAAGTAAAATTTTTGGAAATAACACATATTTTCCATTAGAAATCAGAACAACACAGATGGTTAAAATCCTCTTATATGTATACACCACCCCAATCCAGATCTGCTCCCTACCATCTGAGTTTACCACTTTTATGTATGCATATATATGTACCCACAGAATATATAAGACTATTTTGTATTTTAAAATTTACTGCTGGGCATAGTGGCTCATGCCTGTAATCCCAGTGCTTTGGGAGGCCAAGGCAGGAGGATCACTTGAGCCCAGGAGTTCGAAACCAGCCTGGGCAATATGGCAAGACCCTCATCTCTACAAAAAATTTAAGAATTAGCCAGGCATTGGGCCTGGTGCGGTGGCTTATGCCTGTAATCCCAGCACTTTGGGAGGCCAAGGCGGGCAGATCACGAGGTCAGGAGATCAAGACCACCCTGGCTAACACGGTGAAACCCCGTCTCTACTAAAAATACAAAAAATTAGCAGGGCGTGGTGGCAGGCGCCTTTAGTTCCAGCTACTCGGGAGGCTGAGGCAAGAGAATGGCGTGAACCTGGGAGGCGGAGCTTGTAGTGAGCCCAGATCGCTCCACTACACTCCAGCCTGAGAGACAGAGCAAGACTCCGTCTCAAAAAAAAAAAAAAAAAATTAGCTGGGCGTAGTAGCACACACCTGTAGTCCTAGCTACTGGGGGGCACTAAAATGGGAGGACCGCTTGAGCCCAAGGAGGTTGAGGTTGCAGTGGGCTGTGATTGCATCACTGCACTTCAGCCTGGATGACAGAGCAAGACTCTGTCTCAAAAACTAAAAATAAAAAAATTTACATAAATGTCAGACTGTAGACATCACTTGTGCAATTTGCTTTTCTTCACTCCGTGTTTTTCTAAACAATGTTTTTTAAATGTATCCATTGTTTCCACTGTCTGACAGTTGCTGCAATAATTGAGTCTACGATTCTAAGCCTCTCTAATACTAAGGGTTCTCTGTGAGAAGTTTAGCATTATTAGAAGCCCAACCTGGACTATACTGAGGCTTAGTTTTCCATCAGAATCCAAATGCTGTGCTGAGGGGCAGGTTATATATGTATAACTATATATGTATGTGTACTATATTATATATTATATGTCATTTTTACTTAGATATAATTCACATGCCCTGTAAATCACCATTTAAAGTGCACAATTCAGTGTTTTTCAGTGTATTCACAGAGTTGTACAACAATCACCACACTGTTTTGGAAGCTTTTCATCACCCCAAAGAAACCCTATACTCATTAGCATCACTCAGAGGGCTGGGCTTGTTGTTTTCTTGGGGTGGGGTGGGGGCAGTGGGACAGGGTCTCACTCTGTCACCCAGACTGCAGTGCAGTGGCACAGTCATAGCTCACTGTGACCTCGATTTCCCAGGCTCCAGCAATCCTCCCACCTCAGCCTCCCAAAATTCTGGGATTACAGGTGTAAGCCACCGTGCCCAGCTAATTATTTTTATTTTTTAATTTTTAGTAGAGACAGGGTCTCACATGTTGCTCAGACTGGTCTAAAACTTCTGAGCTCAGGTAATCTTCCTGCCTTGGCCTCCCGAAGTGCTGGGATTACAAGCGTGAGCCAGCACATCTGGCCAAAGGGCTGGTTTTTAAAATGAGTCTCCAGCTGGGCTCAGCAGCGCACACCTGTAATGCCAGCTACTCAGAAGGCTGAGATGGGAGGATAAATTGGCTCTCTACTTTTCTCTGTGTTGGAACCAGAGTCAGGCATGATTCATTTGAGGACCACCTACAGGCCTTGCCCATAACAAAGAATTTTCCCTTTGTGCCCTGTTCCCTCCCTCTACTGCGGTGCACAGAATTGCCCTCATATCTAGAGTTCTGTGGCTCTCAGATAGGCCCCCAGTTTCTCCTGCCTGAAGGAAAGAGCCTAATTAACCTTCAGTGCTCAGTGTCACACACTAGCCAGCCTGAAGAGCTGAAGAGTCACAGAGCTTGAATGACTTGAGTATGCTTCATACACGAGGGGGCACGAAAAAATAAGGCTGTGCCCAGGAGAGGCAGGCAACAGAAGCCATAGCTGGGCTCCAAGAAGAGAAAGGGGTGGGACAGGAGATGGGCACAGGTGACCCTGATACCCATTATAAAGTTCTGTTCTTTCCCCTTTCCCTGAGGAAAAAAAAACAACATGGCTACTCCAAGCCAGGGTCAAGTCAGGTCTGCATTGGTGAGAATTTCAGATCTTCCCTATAAATAGGTAGGCTCTTTTAAATTTTAAATTGGATTTTAATATTTAATACCCAGGATATCATGGAGAGAAGCCAAGAAGATAACAATGATGAGATTGAAATTCAGGGAACAAGTCACACAGTCCAAAGCTCCCACAGATATAAAAGCATTCCCTCATCAAAATGAGAGGACTCTTTTTTAGAGAGGGGGCCTCGCTCTATCACCCAGACTGGAATGCAGTGATATGACCATAGCTCACTGCAGTCTTGAACTCCTGGCCTCAAGTGATCCTCCCACCTCAGCCTTCCGAGTGTCAACAGGTGTGCTGCACCTGAATAAGACTCTTTAAGGGTATCTGACACCCAGATGCGAGAGGTGTGCCCAGCATCTCTCAGAGAATTCAGGGCAGAACCAGAATTCACACAGGTCAGCCCTTTCCCACCACCCAAATTCTTCCTCTCTCTGGGACTCTCACATCCTCTGCTTTATCTTTTCCTGCTGTTTTCCCACGGGTCCAAGCCCAGGAACTCTCTCCCATTGGTTTTGCTCAACTGTGCAGTGACAGCTGGTTCCTAGATGCTCACAGTCTTGGAGCTCCAGGGCTGGAATGAATCACTGATATCAGCTATTTTATTGATGAGGAAACGAAGTGGCCAACTCAGGGTGACAAGCTGAGTTGGTGGCAGAGCCTAGACTGAAACCAGCTCTGCTGATGCCCAGCCAGGGTTTCTTCCAAGCCAGGGTGCAGAAAGAAAATTCCCCCACAGCAAGGTTCGAGCTATGCATACCTCCTCTGCAATGAAGTCCATGGTATCAAATGTGACTCGGCTTTGTGTCTTTTTCTGAAAGAAAGAGGGCAGGGAGAAGAGGGAGAATCAGCAAGACTGCCCCTAGAACTTTGCATCTAGAGCCTCCTGTGTACCTGGACCACCATGGTGGGCAGGAAGCCATGGGAAACCTCATAGCAGCCGGCCCTTTCAGGCCTGCCTCTGCTCGAAGGCCCCAACTCAGCACTAGGCTTGGGTCCAGCATTGACAACATATTATTGTGAAGGCAGAGAAATATGGGGGTGGGGAGAAGGAAAGGAGGATAAGGAGGAAACAGGAAAGGAGAGAGAAAAGGAAGGGGAAAAAGCAGCAAACAAACAAGCATAGAGGAGGAAGAAAAGGAAGGATAAAAAGAAAGGAACAGGCCGGGCGCGGTGGCTCACGCCTGTAATCCCAGCACTTTGGGAGGCCGAGGCGGGTGGATCACAAGGTCAGGAGATCGAGACCATCCTGGCTAGCACAGTGAAACTCCATCTCTACTAAAAATACAAAAAATTAGCCTGGCGTGGTGGCAGGCGCCTGTAGTCCCAGCTACTCAGAAGGCTGAGGCAGGAGAATGGCGTGAACCGGCGAGTTGGAGCTTACAGTGAGCCGAGATCACGCCACTGCACTCCAGCCTGGGCAACAGAGCGAGACTCCATCTCAAAAAATAAAAAAAAAAAGAAAGGAACAAATGAAGCCAACCTTTGTTAAGTGTATTTAATGAGCCAAGCACAGTGTATCTTCCCTGCCTTATTCCATTTAGTCATCAGGACAAAGCAGGTTTTATTAAGCCCCATGTGGGACTGAGATGGTGAAGGAACTTGCCCAAGGATCACACAGCAAGTCAGTGGTCTAGCTGAGACCCCAACTCAAGGCTTTCAGCAAACCCAATTCCGTGTCTGGAGTGTGGCCTCAAGCCACATGTCATTTGTTCCTTGGAGCCACTCAGACCCGTCTCATCCCCACCACCTGTTTATCCTTTGCATAGCCATGTGGTGCTTCTCAGGGAGGCTACTGAAGGAAAGAGGCAGTGCTCAGAAACATCCAGATTCACACATCTACTGAAGCAGTCTAGGGCTCCCCACCTGATCCTGCACTCCAGCCACCCAGTGCTCCGCCTGACAACCCTATGACCCTTATAGGCTGCCCTTGAGAGGCTTCTGCTTTGCTCAAGCCACTTTGGCTGGCCAACGTGGTTAGGCTTAGCCTCACATTCCCCTGACAACAAGTGACTCAGCATCTTAGCTTCCAACTGCCCCATGCATCAGGCCACGTCTTCTGGTAACCAAAGCCCTCTGATCTCCAGGGCCCATTGCATCACCATTGCATGCCACCCTAAGAGTCAGGAGGTCCTTCCTGAGAGCTAACCTGAGTCTTTTGGTTACAGTTCTTCTACTCCATTCATTTTTCATCTCAGCCCAACCACAGGGCTGCAGCCTTGTTTGGTTTGGCCAGCACAGGGTCTTAAAATATAATCATTGTATCTGAATGTCTTTAGATGAGGTGTATCTTTCCTCTCCAGCTGGCCTGCTGTATCTTAAACTCAGCTACATACACACTAGTTATATTACCTGCTGGTCCCTCAGAAACCAGTTTAAGGCTGCCTTTCCTTCCCCCATCACCAGCCCTGTATCCCCCTTTCTTTGGCCACTATCTGTCAGAAGCCCTTTAGGAAAATTTCTTGGAGTGAATCACTAGATGCAGAGGGGTGGGGACTGACTCTAGTCATTCCTGAAACAACAGAAAAATGGGCAGGATTTGTCCAGGTGATTGCTGGGGAAACTTTGAAGCCCTCAGCAACACACCTAGTAGCAATGAAGATACCTCTGGGGAACTAGAACAAGTTAGCAGAAGGGTGACCAACTTTTCTGAGCTAAAGAAGGGCACATGATCTACCACTGGGATAAAATATTTTAAATTGGGACCTTCTAGGGAATCTAGAAACACGGTCACCAGGCCGGGCACGGTGGCTCACGCCTGTCATCCCAGCACTTTGGGAGGCCAAGGCAGGTGGATCACGAGGTCAAGAGATCAAGACCATCCTGGCTAACAAGGTGAAACCCTGTCTCTACTAAAAATACAAAAAATTAGCCGGGTGTGGTGGCAGGTGCCTGTAGTCCCAGCTACTAGGGAGGCTGAGGCAGGAGAATGGCATGAACCCAGGAGGTGGAGCTTGCAGTGAGCCAAGATGCACCACTGCACTCCAGCCTGGGCAACAGAGCAAGACTCCGTCTCAAAAAAAGAAAAGAAACACGGTCACCACAGTGAAAAACGCCCTGAAAATGACCCCTGCCCCGAAGTAGGGGTGTAGGAAAGAAAGTAGAAACGCGAATAGAGCGAGTGTGTGCGCATTTAGAAAACCCTGGTTATTGTGACTCCTGGATTGCTTCTGGCTCTTTTGATCACCGTTGAAATGGAGACCACTTCTCTACTCCCAAGGTTTCTTTCCACATGGAGGGAGGTGTATTAGTAGAACACTACTGGCCTCTCTCCTTTTACCTTGAGGAGTGACTTAAACTCTTTGATGAATTTGGAAAGAGAAAAACTAGACATGATCGTCTCCTTCCCTCTGAGCCCATATTTTGCTCCACCTTTCCCTGCCATGAGTTTCGGCAGCAGGCCTGCTGTTGCAGTGGAGCCTGCCTTGGTCCAGCGTTGCCTGTGGCTAGGCATGTAAGGCTGTCTAAATCTGGGGTTCAGTATTAGGTAAACCTCTTGGTTGATGATATACGTCACCCTCTCCAACAGAAGTCTGGTCATTAATAAAAGTGACCATTGGGTCTCTCATCTGCTTTTCCTTTTGTCTTCTTTCTCAGTTCTGAGCTTGGGCCAGGAAGTGGGATGCAATTTATTGGGCCTCTTTAAGCCCTCATAATCCTGCTGAGCCCAGCTGCTTACATCCCAGAAGGAGAAGATAGGGTGCTTCCAGTGAGCAGTCTCAATGATTTGATATTCCCGGAATCCCCTGAGGCCTTGGCGGAACATTTTACACACTCGGATCATTATGATGATATCCGTAGCGAGCTGGTACAGTCCCTATGGAAACAAAGCAAACGAGATCAATAGAAACCATCTGTTCTCAACAGTCAACAGCAGGCTGGATGGTACTGAACAAGGTGAAATTTACCAGGATTAAATGCAGTAGTGAGCTGGAGTGATGGTTACATTTTCAGGAAGTTTGCAAGCCTGCTGAAATTAGGTTGGTAACTTAAAACTGGCCATGGTAGGAGTACTTATGCCACAGAAATTGGCAGCTACTAGTCAGGGCACCTCCTCTCCCCAGAAGCTAGTTGTTATGCACCAGCAAACCAGCTAAATGTCAAGTCCTTCAATTCCATCCACAAAATAAGTGGCACGACTAATTGCAGGCAGTATAGGTATGATGTACAGAGCCTGGATTTTAGAATCAGATAGATCTGACGGAATAATGGTAAGAGGAATGCAACACTGCTGGCTGTCAAGATGAAGGAAGGGCCCACAAGCCAAGGAATGTGGGTGGCCTTTAGAAGCAGAAAAGGCCATGAGCCTTGAGAAAGGAATGCTCACACCTTGATTTTAGAACAAGAACATCCATGTCAGACTTCTCGCCTACAGTACTGTAATATAATAAATTTGCTTTGTTTTAAGCCATCAAATTGTGGTAATTTGTTATGGCAGCCATAGAAAACTTATATAACACCTAATCGAAGATGGGCCACCCTACCGTTTCCCCAGGAATTTGGAATTGGACTGAGAACAAGTGAATACAGAGGATAGGGAAAAATCCAGGATGTAGAACAATCTACAAATCAATGAACCTAGTTTCTTCAAAAAGTCAATTTCATGATGAAAAAAACAAGGCATGGGGGCTGCTCTAGATTAATAAAGATTCAAGAGACATACCAACGGTATGCTTCTTGATTGGATCCTGATTCATGATAACAAGTATAAAAGGCACTCTAGGCCAGGCGCGGTGGCTCACACCTGTAATCCCAGCACTTTGGGAGGCCAAGGCAAGTGAATCACCTGAGGTCAGGAGTTTGAGACCAGCCTGACCAACATAGTGAAACCCCTTCTCTCCTAAAAATACAAAAATTAGCCTGGCATGGTGGTGCGTGCCTGTAGTCCCAGCTACGCGGGAGGTTGAGGCAGGAGAATCACTTGAACCTGGGAGGCAGAGGTTGCGGTGAGCTGAGATCGCGCCTCTGCACTCCAGCCTGGGTGACAGAGCAAAGGCACTCTAGGGACAAATACAGAAATTGAATATGACTGTACATTAGATAATATTAGGAAATCAGTGCCGATTTTCTTAGTATGATAGTGGTATTTGGTTACGTGGGTAATGTCATCATTTTTAAGATATGTCATAAAGTATGCAGCTTACTTTCAAACAATTCAGCAAACACATATACAAATACATAAAGCCAGGCCGGGCACGGTGGCTCATGCCTGTAATCCCAGCACTTTGGGAGGCCGAGATGGGTAGATCACCTGAGGCTGGGAGTTCGAGACCAGCTTGACCAATATGGAGAAACCCTGTCTCTACTAAAAATAAAAAATTAGCCAGGTGTGGTGGTGTATGCCTGTAATCCCAGCTACCAGGGAGGCTGTGGCAGGAGAACTGCTTGAACCTGGGAGGCGGAGGTTGCGGTGAGCCAAGATCGCACCATTGCACTCCAACCTGGGCAACAAGAGTGAAACTGCGCCTCAAAAAAAAAAAAAAGAAAGAAAAGAAAAAAGAAAAAAACAAATACATAAAGCCAATACAGCAAAATAGTGAATGATAGATCTAGAGGATGATACATATATATATATGTAAAATAGTTCAAATTTTATGTTTGAAAATTTTCCAATAAAAAACGTAAAAACTTTAGTTTGGGGAGGGGTTAGAAAAAAATGCAAAAACTAAATAAAAGTCTCTGTTTACTAACTTCTATTGAAAAGTACATCGTTAGCTAGGCACAGTGGCACCCGCCTGTAGTCCCAGCTACTCAGGAGGCTGAGGCAGGGAGGATTGCTTGAGCCCAGGGGGTCAAGGTTGCAATGAGCTATGATCGCACCACTGCACTCCAACCTGGGTAACAGAGCAATACCCTGTAACAACAACAACAACAACAAAATGAAACAAACAAACAACAAAAAAAAACAGCTCTGGCACCATGGCTCATGCCTGCAATCCTAGCACTTTGGGAGGCCAAGGTGGGCTGATCACTTGAGACCAGGAGTTTGAGACTAGTCTGGCCAACATGGTGAAATCCCATCTGTACTAAAAAAAACAAAAATTAGCTGGGCGTGGTAGTGGGCGCCTGTAATCCCAGATACTCAGGAGGCTGAGGCACCAGAATCACTTGAACCTGGGAGGCGGAGGTTGCAGTGAGCTGAAATTGCACCACTGCACTCCAGCCTGGGCAACAGAGTGAGACTCTGCCTCAAAAAAATAAATAAAAACAAACAAAAAAAGGAAAAAAGAGAATGTTCTTTTTAAAGTGTATCATAAACAAAGTGAGACGACGAACTGCAGACCGGAAAAATATACTTGCTATGCATATAATCAACAAAGGATTACGATCCAAAATTTATTTTTTGTAATCCTACAAATCAAAAGAAAAATACAAATAACCCAATAGCAAAACAAGCAAAGGTAATTTAAAGGGAAAGTTCAAATTACCTACAAATTGTGAAAAGATTGTTTTTATTCATTTGTATTTATATTTACATTGTTTGTAAAGAGGGGGTTTCACTTTGTTGCCCAGGCTGGTTTCCAACTCTGGCTTCAAGTGATCCTTCCGCCTCAGCCTCCCAAAGTGCTGGGATGACAGGCATGAGCCTTCATGCCCCAGCCAAATTGTGAAACCATTCTTAACATTGCTAGAAATAATGGAAATGGAAATTAAAGTAATAACATGATACTATTTTGCACTTATCACTGGGAACTGGGAAACATGGTACAACCATGTTGAAGAGCAATCTGGCAACATTATATAAAGTTGAGGATGTGTGTACTTCACAATGGAAGAACTGTATGTACTTTATATGTCCTCTTCAGAGAAACATGCACGTACAAGGGGATAGCCATTCTCAGAGCCCTGCTCTGAGAAAAATCATTCTCAGAATCTCCTAAGGTCACAATGAAAGATTCTGGAGGCAGGGGGCACAGGGATTGGAATGTGGGAGTCTAACATTTATTGGATACTCACAGGCATTATCTCAGCCAGTCCTCACAACCACCCAAACTTTTACCTAACTCCATACATAGGAGACTGGGGCTCAAAGTAGCTAAATGGCTGCCAGAGTCCTGGTGAGATAGGAGAATGGCAGGACTTGTTTTCTGGTCACAACCCTGCTGACCAGAACAGGATCTAGGACCCCCTAGCTGTCCCCATCCCTCATTAGCATAAGACACTCCCACCAGTGCCATGACTGTTTACAAATGTCTTGGCAATGACCAGGAAGTTGCTACCTCTTTCCTAGAAAGCTCTAAAAACCCACCCCTCAATTTGCATTAACCTGCCCCTTTATTTGCATGTGATTGAAAGTGGGTAGGAATGAGTATACCACACTTGATCTCAGCCAAAAGGCTGAGAAGGGATTAGAGGTGCCATGATTAGAGGGTAATCATGGCAACATTGTGTGTAACAGTGAATGGCTAAAAACAAATGTCCATTAGTAGGGATCGAAGGGATCACTACATTATGGTTCAGCCACAGGATTGAACATAGCACTAAGTCTGTGTGTGTCAATGTGGATAAAGCTGAAATGATTTTGAGTGGGAAAAAAGAACTATGATGCTATTTATGGTATCATTTTTAAACAGTGTGCCACATACTATATATTGTTTATGGATATATACACATGTGATAATATATAAAAATATAAACAGGAAGGGTGACACCAACTTCAGGAAAGTGGTTACTAGTAAAGAGAAATAAAGGGGCATGGGATGGTAAAGAGCTTTCCCTACACCTGTAATGTTCTATTTCTTAAAAATTAGATATCTATGGAAATATGGGGAAAGGTACTTTATGAATAAAATTAATACTTATTGAGTACAATTTACTATTGTCAGGCATTATCCAAAGCACTATTCTAATACGTAAATCATTTAATCAGTAAATTTATGCAGTAGGTACTAGTATTATCATCTCACTTTACAGAGGAGAAAATAAAGGCACAGCAAACCAAGCAACTTGCTGGGGTCGCATGACTAATAGGTGATAGGGATTTAAACCTAGGTAGTCTGGCTCCAGAGTTCACAAGCTTAACCTATGACTCTATGTTGCTACCCTGCCTTGTTCTCTCTGGATCTCATAATAGCAGGAAGAGTGGGCACAGAACAGGACTCAGTGGCTCTAAGTGTGGCCTATGGCTTGCCCAGTGTGGGGGGCTGGTAGACTACAGGGCAGGGGTCCCTCCTTTGTGCCATGCTGTGACTCCAAAAGGTACAGGATGGCCACCATTCATCCAAGACCCCTCCTACACCTGCATCTACCTTCCTCAAAACACCTGTCTGTTCAATCTTCTGCTCTTCCCTCCCACTGCCCTTGCCCCTCCTCACCAGTTCCTTCTTCAGGAGCTGCCAGGCATAAGTTACCATGTATCTCCTCATGGTTCCTGGGCGGGCAAATGGCACAACTAGCCCCTTTGCCTTTCAAGGGGAGGACTACAAATTTTTCCCCAAAAATCCAGTAATACTAGAAACAAATAGATTTCCTCAGTAACAAGGCAAGAGCTCCACTCCACTCCTCCCACCATACCATCAGCTACTGGAAGCCCTGCTCTGAGAAAAATCATTCTCAGAATCTCCTAAGGTCACAATGAAAGATTCTGGAGGCAGGGGGCACAGGGATTGGAATGTGGGAGTCTAACATTTATTGGATACTCACAGGCATTATCTCAGCCAGTCCTCACAACCACCCAAACTTTTACCTAACTCCATACATAGGAGACTGGGGCTCAAAGTAGCTAAATGGCTGCCAGAGTCCTGGTGAGATAGGAGAATGGCAGGACTTGTTTTCTGGTCACAACCCTGCTGACCAGAACAGGATCTAGGACCCCCTAGCTGTCCCCATCCCTCATTAGCATAAGACACTCCCACCAGTGCCATGACTGTTTACAAATGTCTTGGCAATGACCAGGAAGTTGCTACCTCTTTCCTAGAAAGCTCTAAAAACCCACCCCTCAATTTGCATTAACCTGCCCCTTTATTTGCATGTGATTGAAAGTGGGTAGGAATGAGTATACCACACTTGATCTCAGCCAAAAGGCTGAGAAGGGATTAGAGGTGAGTATAAATACAGTTGCCAACATCCCACACACTGGGTATCGACTCTGGATTCACTGCCCATGAGTTAGCCCTGCTCCACAAGGAGAAGCACTATTCAATAAAAGATTGCTGTCTAACACCACTGGCTCACCCTTGAATTCCTTCTTTGGGCAAAGCCAAGAACTCTCCTGAGCTAAGTCTCAACTTGGGGGCTCACCTGTCCTGCAAAGATAGGGCTTTTTTGTTTTTTGAGACACTGTCTCACTTTGTTCCCAGGATGGAGTGCAGTGGCCCGATCTCAGCTCACTGCAACCTCTGCCTCCCAGGTTCAAGTGATTCTCCTGCCTCAGCCTCCTAAGTAGCTAGGATTACAGGCGTGTGCCACCATGCCCAGCTGATTTTTGTATTTTTAGTAAAGAGAGGCTTTCAGCATGTTGCCCAGGCTGGTCTCAAGCTCCTGACCTCAAGTGATCCACCCACCTCAGCCTCCCAAAGTGCTGGGATTACAGGCATAAACCACCACTCCCAGCCAGGGCCTTTTTTTTTTTTTTTTTTAAGAAAGCAGTGTAGCTAAATTTCAGGTACGCTTGCTCTCCATTTGTAGCATCCAATTAACAGAAGCAAGGTCTGGTCCAGCCTGGCCAATGTGGTGAAACCCGATCTCTACTAAAAATACAAAAAAATTAGCCAGGTGAGCTGGTGGGCACCTATAATCCCAGCTACTCGGGAGGCTGATGTGGGAGGATCACTCGAACCCGGGAGGCAGAGGTTGCAGTGAGCCAAGATTGTGCCACTGCACTCCAGCCTGGACGACAGAGAGAGACTCTGTCTCAAAAAAAGAAAAAAAAAAAAAAAAGCGGGAGGGGGAATTGGCATAAATGGCATGCAGAGGAGGGAATGAGCAGGTGGGAGTCTCCATTACCCACTTTGGTGCCTAATCTACCGCCTGGTCGAGCTGCCACCATCTTGGGCAGAACTAGGTTGTAAAGTGGCCTTGTCTCGAAATACTCTCCAGGTGGGGCAGAGTTTCCTGGCAGGCATACTTTTGGTTGTAAATTGACTATTGTCTCTCAAGGCAATCTGGTGGGAGAGGTTTCTACTCTGGAGCTTTTAAGTAAGCACAGAGATACACTTGCTCTAGGAGTGTCTGGTAAAGGGAAAGCAAAAGGTTATAACTGCATTTCTAATCAGCTAAGTAGGAAGTGGGGAACAGAAGAAAAACACAAAAGAGAAAGAAGAAAAAGCTGATTTAAAAAGATAACTCATTCTCTAACTCAGAAAAATGGGTGTACTTGGTTACAGCGGGAGGCTTCTAGGCTGGGAGTAGGTTCATCCAGCACCTTAGCCCAGGGACCACTCTGAGACTTAGAACTTGGAGGCCCTGGAACGTGGGTGCATAGTACTGTCCCATAAGTCTGGTTAAATCAGGACAATAAAACAAAAAAAAACTCAGCAAAACAGAAGACCTCACCCAAATCAAGTGTTGAATATTGAATGGAACTTGGTGACTAGAACTCAAATCTCTGGAGTCCTTCTAAAGATATAGAAAAATATAGGATCTAAAGTGCTTTTTTCCATTAAAGATGACAATTGAGTATCTCAATTTGCTCTTGCACCAGGATCCTCAGTAGAAAATTGTGATTTCAAGCATCACCTGCTCTGCCATTCCTATCTCGTGGGGTATATCTGTTAACTCTCCTCCAACTGATAGGTAGACAGAAGGACACTGAGTTCAGCAAAGATGGCTGGACAGCTGAGAAGAGAGACAAAGGCCACTCTTGGGGTGGGACAGTAATCACACACAGAGGTGAGAAGGGACAAAACTGTTTTTTTTTCCCCCATACCATGAGAAAAGATGTAAAGAATTCAGGGAGAGAAAGAAGAGAAAGTTTTAGAAAGACAGACAGAGAGATGAGGTATGGAGTTTTTGCCTCCCCCACTGCAAACCTAGTCTTAAGGAAGGAAATATAAGAGGATCCCCTTCAAAAGTTTAGGGGGCTTCTGAAAGAAACAACTGGGCCTGGAGAAAGCAAGAGAGATGGTAGGAGATGGCTATAGGCAGGAGGGGTGTCCCATCAGTCCTCTGAACTGCCTGAGGATCCAAGAGTGACAAGGAAAGCATCCAGGCTCACAAGGGGCACCAGATGATGCCAGTAAGACCTGATGAGACCCCAAAAATGGTTACTGCCAACCTCACCTCTTGCCAGCTGTGGTTGTACAATTTCTCTAGGAATTAGATCAGCTTTGAGGAAGAAGAGGCAGGAAGTTTGGAGAGATTTGAATGGGCCCAAGATGAATCAATAAGCCTGAAATTATATCCACTCAAAATTACTGGATTGGATCTCAATTTACCTGAAGACATCCTAAATTAAATTATCTGCAAGGAGGCAGGCTGGGGATTCAGAGGCAGACATTTAAGTCAGTTCTAGAAACTAAGAAAGTTTCATTTCTATTACAGTTCCTGATTTTATAACTGGAACTATTACAGGGTAGAATGCCAAAAAGAGCCCTGGTCCTATTCCTATGTGATCTTAGGTAAGTCACTTAACTACTTGGGGCCTCATTTTCATAATGTATAAAATTGAGTTCGGTTCAATTCCACAAACAATTTATGAGAAGATTCGGCCAAGCACGGTGGCTCACGCCTGTAATCCCAACACTTTGGGAGGCTGACGTGGGTGGACCACCTGAGGTCAGGAGTTCAAGGCCAGCCTGTCCAACATGGTGAAACCCAGTCTCTACTAAAAATACAAAAACTAGCCCAGCGTGGTGGCATGCACCTGTAATCCCAGCTACTCGGGAGGCTGAGGAGGGAGCATCATCTGAGCCTGGGAGGCGGAGGTTGCAGTGAGCAGAGATTGCGCCACTACACTCAAGCCTAGGTGACAGAATGAGACTCCGTCTCAAAAAAAAAAAAAAAAAAAAAAAAGAGAGAGAGAGAGAGAAGATTCTTATTGTTTTGCTGATTATAAAAGCTATACAACAAATGTTTACAAAGCATATGAAGGTGAATAAGATGTGGTCCCTGCTTACCAGGAGTTCACAATATGGTGGGGAAGTAAAATCCTCAGAGAAAGTCTTGCTATAATAAAGCTATGAAAGATATATGAGGCCGGGCGTGGTGGCTCATGTCTGTAATCCCAGCACTTTGGGAGACCAAGGCAGACAGATCACGAGGTCAAGAGACTGAGACCATCCTGGCCAACATGATGAAACCCTGTCTCTACTAAAAATACAAAAATTAGCTGGGCTTTGTAGCGGGCACCTGTAGTCCCAGCTACTTGGGAGGCTGAGGCAGGAGAATTGCTTGAACCTGGGAGGCAGAGGTTGCAGTGAGCCGAGATCATGGCACTGCACTCCAGCCTGGCGACAGAGTGAGACTCCGTCTCTTAAAAAAAAAAAAAAAGAAAGATATATGAAGAGGTGGTCGGGTGCAGTGGCTCACGCCTGTAATCCCAGCACTTTGGGAGGCTGAGGCGGGTGGATCACGAGGTCAGGAGATCGAGACCATCCTGGCTAACATGGTGAAACCCCGTCTCTACTAAAAATAAAAATAAAAAAAAAAATTAGCCGGGTGTGGTGGCAGGCGCCTGTAGTCCCAGCTACTCGGGAGGCTGAGGCAGGAGAATCACTTGAACCCAGGAGGCAGAGGTTGCAGTGAGCCAAGACTGAGCCACTGCATTCCAGCCTGGGTGACAGAGATAGACTCTGTGGTTGGGAGTTTGAGACCAACCTGACCAACATGGAGAAACCCCATCTCTACTAAAAATACAAAATTAGCTGGGCGTGGTGGCACGGGCCTGTAATCCCAGCTATTCGGGAGGCTGAGGCAGGAGAATCGCTTGAACCCAGGAGGTAGAAGTTGCGTTGAGCCGAGATCACACCATTGCACTCCAGCCTGGGCAACAAAAGCAAAACTCCATCTCAAAAAAAAAAGAAAAAAAGATATATGAAGAAAGGGCAGGCTCTGTTCAGGGAGCATGAGACG
This sequence comes from Pongo abelii, assembly GCF_028885655.2. Lineage (NCBI taxonomy): Eukaryota > Metazoa > Chordata > Mammalia > Primates > Hominidae > Pongo > Pongo abelii. The sequence goes on along the minus strand of NC_072006.2, from coordinate 40,134,784 downwards.
TAGCTAAAATGTGAGATGCTCAGGAGGTGTGGTTATGAGGAAGGAGGCTGGGCTGGCAGAGGTCATAAACTAGCTATGGCACATGATGTGCCAAGTGAACTTGCAGACTGTTTTATTTGACCTGCATAGTGTTTTGGTTTAAATATTGTTTAAAATTAACTTGCTTGTCTTTAGTTGAGGTATTGGCTCTTTAATTCACCAAAGTCTTCACCTCACACAATTAAGTCATCTGCCAATTAAGTTACCTGTTTGCAACCCCCAGTATGGATCCATAGGGCCTCTTTCAGGTCGAAAATTCTCTAACTAGTGGTTGCAAAATGGCAGTTCACAGGCCATAGCTAGCCTACTGACATGTTTCAACAGAGGTTATTTTTAGGAATTTGAATAAGTCTTTTAACACTTAAATACTAGATTTTTATGAATAATCTTTCAGGAAAAAATAATTTACTAAAGTGACCCCAATAGAAACTATTTATTTATTTATTTATTTTTGAGACAGAGTCTCTCTTTTGCCCAGGCTGGAGTGCGGTGGCACGACCCTGGCTCACTGCAACCTCTGCCTCCCGGGTTCAAGCGATTCTCCTGCGTCAGCCTCCTGAGTAGCTGGGATTACAGGCACCCACCATCGTGCCTGGCTAATTTTCATATTTTTAGTAAAGACAGGGTTTCACCATGTTGGCCAGGCTGGTCTCGAACTCCTGACCTCAAGTGATCCGCCACCATGACCGGCCGAAACCATTTAAGTAGACTAATTTTCTGATTTTCTTTTTTTTTTTTTTTTTAATTTGGAGACAAGGTCTCACTCTATGCCCTAGGCCAGAGTGCAGTGGCATGATCACAGCTCACTGCAGCCTCTACCTCCCCAGACTCAGGTGATCCTCTCACCTCAGCCTCCAAGTAGTTGGGACCACAGGTGTGCACCACCATGACTGACTAATTTTTTAATTTGTAGAGATCTGGTCTCACTATGTTGCCCAGGCTGGTCTTGAACTCCTGGGCTCAAGCAGTCCTCCCACTTCAGCCTCTTAAAGTGCTGGGATTACAGGTGTGAACCACCACGCCCAGCCTAAATAGATTAATTGTCATAGAAGTAGAGAAGCTGTAAAAGAGGTCTCTCACCACTACCACCACCTAAAAAGAAAAAAGCAGCAGGTCCTAAAGGTTTCATAGGCAACTCCAAACAACCTCAATGTTTCTTCAACCGTTCCACGCCTAAAAAGAAGGAAAACTACCAAATTATTGTAATGAAGTGAGAACACTGACACTAAAACCTAATAGAGGTTGCACAAAAAGAGAAAGCTACAGATTCACCTCATTTATAAATATTGTTTTTGAAATCTTAAAATACAAGCAAATAGCATTCAGCAGTACCTGTAAAAATAACATATCATTCTGGGAGTGCAAAGATGGTTAATTATATAAACATAATTCACTATGTTAACATAGCTAAGGAGAGTAATCACAGGATCTTCTATAAATTTTTGTTTTTTGACAGAGGTGAATGAACATGTCACCCCTGTGGGTCAGTGGGGCTCCAATGTCCTGGGGACCTTAGTAAGACTGCAGGGGGCCGGGTGTGGTGGCTCACGCCTGTAATCCCAGCACTTTGGGAGTCCAAGACAGGCGGATCACAAGGTCAGGAGATCAAGACCACCCTGGATAACATGGTGAAACCCCATCTCTACTAAAAATACAAAAAAATTAGCCGGGTGTGGTGGTGGGCGCCTGTAGGCAGGAGAATGGCGTGACCCCAGGAGGTGGAGCTTGCAGTGAGCCGAGATCGTGCCACTGCACTCCAGCCTGGGCAACAGAGCGAGACTCTGTTTCAAAAAAAAAAAGAAAAAAGACTGCAGGGAGCATGCCTCAGAATTGTCCACTTGAGAGCTGCTCCTGGATGCATTAACTTCCCAGCCTTTCTGGGTTAAGCACTCCAGTGGCCAGAGGGTGACGGGTGACAGTGCTGAGAGTAGCAAGCTATCACATCAGCCTGTGCGGCAATGAGGGGTGCTGAGAAGATCCAGAAGGTTAATGCCAATAGAGAACACTATGGCTGCAGGCCTCAGGGAGAGCTGGCAAAACTCGAAGTTCTCCAAAAAAGCGGGCTACACCTTGAGGGCACAATTCACAACACCTTCAGTAGAACATTGGGATGGTGATGGACAGGCTGGCTCTGGGAGCCTCTCTGGTCCCACTGGGACCAAGGAGAAGTAGGGGAGTGGGGTGACCAGGGAAACACACAGATGTTCCATTTTTATAGCCCTACAGCTGCCAAGCTCCAACTGATCGGAAGAGGAAAGGGCTAAACCAATTCACATACTCACACAAAACCCTGTCAGAAGGAGCTTCACTATGAAGCCAAGAGAATTCCTGCCAGTCTGGAATTCTACTCTAGTCCTTTCTCCACACACAATCCCACAAGCAGCTGGTCCAGAAGAACTCACTTCATCTAAAGGGGAGTTATAGTAAAAAAGAAATAGCACCAGACTTATACAAATATATTACTGAAAAAAGCAGGAGAGGGAGGCAGGGAACAGGAAAAACAAATGGCAGATGAAAGACAATCACCAAAAAAAGAAAAATAAAAAAGCTAACATGAAACAGATGATAATCATGAACAACAAAGAAGTCAAAGGGCTTAATGAATTTTAAAACAAGAGATCAAAGCAAAGATGTAATAGTTCAAAGAAAAGACACTGAGACAGCCAGAGGAGACGACACTGGCAGAGCTCAGGAAAGAAGGGATTTTAAAAATAACCATCTCAGAAGGGAAGGTCATTCCAGAAACATCAAAAAGAAAGCGAGCCTTGCTGAGAACAGAAGATAGGACTGCAAAAAGCAAATGAAGGAGTTGGGAATGAATGATTTAAAAACAGCCAAGAGGCCGGGCGTGGTGGCTCACGCCTGTCATCCCAGCACTTTGGGAGGCTGAGGCAGGTGGATCACCTGAGGTCAGGAGTTTGAGACCAGCCTGGCTAACATGGTGAAAATCTGTCTCTGCTAAAAATACAAAAAATTAACCGGTGTGGTGGCAGGCATCTGTAATCCCAGCTACTCGAGAGGCTGAGGCAAGAGAATAGCTTGAACCTGGGAGGCAGAGGTTGCAGTGAGCCAAGATCACACCACCACACTCCAGCTGGGTAACAGAGCGAGAGGAAAGAAAAAGCGGGGGGGGGGGGGTGTGACAGAGCAAGATGAAAGAAAAAGGGGAGGGGAGAGGAGAGGAAGAGAAGAGAAGAGGAAGGGAAGAGAAGGGAAGGGAAGGGAAGAAAAGGGAAGGGAAGAGAAGGAAAGAGAAGGGAAGAGAAGGGAAGAGGAGTATGGCAGTATAGAGACAGAGAAAGTGAGAGGTAGGGCCAGGCACGGTGGCTCATGCCTGTAATCCCAGCACGTTGGGTGGCTAAGGCAGGAGGATTGTTTGGGCCCAGCAGTTTGAGGCCAGCCTGGGCAACATAGCGAGACCCCGTATCTACAAAACAAACAAACAAAAAAACAATTAGTGGGGCATAGTGGTACGCGCCTGTAGTCCCAGCTACTCATGAAGCTGAGGCAGAATAGTTTGAACCCAGGAGTTTGACGCTGCAGTGAGCTAGGACTGCAACACTGCACTGAATTTTCTGAATAACTAATGACACTTAGCTTGGATGACAGACTCTGTCAAATGAAATACTAAGTGCTGATGAGGACGTAGAGCAACTAAAACTCTCATTCATTGCTGGGCCCTGGATTCTACCCCGGCTAGTACTTCTACTTTCTGAACTTTAGTTTGCCCATCTGTGAAGTAAAGGGGTTGTCCTAAGGTTCTATGAATCAAACACATGTCTATAGAAAGAAAGGTGGCAATATGTAGCAAAATATTTCAGTCAGTCCTCTTTTGGGATTACAGCTTAAGGAAGTACTGGTATCCCTTACCATCCAAGCTCTTGCTATCAGAATGCTTCCTTTTCAAACTCAGAAACCAAATAGATTTGATAGTAATAGATGCTTATAATTCAAAATCAGAAAAAGCTTTAAGCACTATATGATTATCACATTATTTTAATGAAAAATCAGAAATAATCTAAGTGTTCAGCAATAAAGCAATATTCTTTACAGTGCATCCAGACTGAGTCTCCTAAAACACAAATCTGATCACATCCTTCCCCTGCTTTAAGTCCTTCCATGGTTCTTACTGTCTATGTTAAACATGGGTTTGAATCCCAATCTTGCCATGGACTGGCTGAACCTGGGCAAGTTAATTAATCTCTCTAGACCTTAATTTCTCATCTGTAAATAAAGTATCACACATACAAAGATGTTCAAGAATGACTAATTGATATGGTTTGGCTGTATCCACACCCAAATCTCATCTTGAATTGTAGCTCTCATAATTCCCACGTGTTGTGGGAAGGACTCAGTGGAAAATAATTCAATCATGGGGGCAGTTCCCCCATACTGTCCTCATGGTAGTGAATAAGTCTCATGAGAGCTGATGGTTTTATGAGGGGAAACCCCTTTCACTTTCTCATTCTGCCTGCCTGCTGCCATTCATGTAAGATGTGACTTGCTCCTCCTTGTCTTCCACCACGATTGTGAGGCCTCCCTAGTCACGTGGAGCTGTGAGTTCATTAAACGTCTTTCCTTTATAAATTACCCAGTCTTGGGTACGTCTTTATTGCAGCATGAGAACAGACTAATACACTAATAATAATATCAATGCCTGTGACTTTTAAAAATACTACATACTAGAACTCACACATTCAAGGAAGTATTATCTCTTCATAACCATCGTTGTTTTAAAAAAATGACTAAGTATATACTCTGTGCAAACCCTGCACCAGTTCCCTTACATATATTTCTCCTCCTTGACTATTCAGAGCCATCCCCGGTGGTAGTTACTATTTCCAGGCTCAGAAAGATAAATGATTATCCAAGGCCATGTCATAAAATAACTCATAGCAGTTCTATTTGTAACAGCTCAAAGGTGGAAACAACCCAAATGTTCTTCAATGGATGGTTAAATATACCATGGTACATCTATACCATGGATTACTACTCAGCAATAAAAAGGACAAACTATTGATACAAGCAACCACTTGGGTGAATCTCCAGGGAATTGTGCCAAGTGGAAAGAGCCAAGCCCAAATGATTACACACTATATGATTCCAAGTATATAACATTTTTTAAATAACACAGTTATAGACATGGAGAATAGATTAGTGGTTGCCTGTGGTTAGGGATAGGGGAAGGGAAGATGAATGGATGCAATTATAAAGAGATAGCACGAGGGGTCTTTGTGGTGATCAGACAGTTCTAGATATTGTGGTAGTAGTTGCATTAATCCACACATGATAAAATTGCATAGACCTACACACACACACACACACACACACACACACACAAATGCATGTATGTAAAACTGGGAAAATGTGAATAAAGTCTGTGGATTGTACCAGTGTCAATTTCCTGGTTTTGATATTGTACTATAGCTATGCAAGATGTTACCATTAGGGAAAACTGAGTGAAGGCTACAAGAAACCTCTCTGAACTATTTTTGCAACCTTCTATGAATCTATAATTATTTCCAAATAAAAAACTTATTTATTCATTTTTTTGAGATGAAGTCTCACACTGTTGCCCAGGCTGGAGTGCAATGGCACGATCTCAGCTCACTGCAACCTCTGCCTCCCGGGTTCAAGTGATTCTCCTGCCTCAGCCTCCCAAGTAGCTCGGATTACAGGTACCTGCCACCACGCCCAGCTAATTTTTTGTATTTTCAGTAGACATGGGATTTCACTATATTGGCCAGGCTGGTCTCAAACTCCTGAACTCGTGATCCGCCTGCTTCGGCCTCCCAAAGTGCTGGGATTACAGGCGTTGAGCCACCATGCTTGGCCAATGAAAAGCTTTTTAAAAGACGTATTCTCCAGTGTGATGGCTCTGATAAAAAAGAAAAGAAGTATCCAAGCTTCTTTTCCACAACCCTCAACAACCAAGTGCCATCAAAAGGCACTGAGGTCTCTGAAAGAGTCTGGGACTCATATGAGAGCTCTGCCTTCTCAGGGATGGTCTGCAATCCACATTTGTCCTCTTTCCTTTAATCAACACTGAGGCTAGCTAGGAGTCAGGCCTTCTGTTGGAAGCTAAGTGATATGAGATGAATATGTTATGATCCCTTCCCAAGTGAACTCCCAATCTAGGGATAAAGAGGCCTAATAAGATAAGAGTTTGGACTCAAAGTCAAAAGATTTCTGTCCTCATGGAATCACTTACTAGCTTTCTTATTTTAGACCAATCCTTCATCTTCTGACATCTTGGTTTCTCAATCTGCAAAATTCAAAAGAATGAAATATAAATGTATATTTTAAGCTTAATCTGGGACTTCTGGGAGGGCTCAAGGACATATGTAAATTACATGAAAGTAGGTAACTGCATCCCTTTTCGAAGAAGAGGCATTGTATGTTTTTTTCCAGACTCTGGGAATCTGAATGTTTTAACTTTTATCATGGACATTTGCAAGCATATACAAAAGTAGAGTGTACATATTGCCAATCTTTCAAGTCTTCCAAAGTGCTGAGATTACAGGCATGAGCCACCAAGCCCAGCTAATTTTTTGTATTTTTAGTAGAGACAGGGTTTCATCATGTTGCCCAGGCTGGTCTTGAACTCCTGAGCTCAGGTGATCCGCCTGTCTAGGCCTCCCAAAGTGCTGGGATTACAGGCATGAGCCACTGCGCCCAGCCAACTACTGAGCCAATCTTGTTTCATTTATTCCCTCCACATTATTTATTATTTACTGCTGAATCACTTTAAAGCAGGCTTACCGGCCCATAAAGGGCTGGATTTTTAAATTCAATTTCTAAGGGCCCTTCCAGTCTAACATTCAATGATTCTAACAGATCTCTCAGGTCCCTCCTTCCATCTCTAATAATTCACGATTTCAATAGGGATGGAAGAAACAGACCAGAGATCTAACATAACATCTCATGATTCCAGGTGCCACAAAAGTTCATTCCCTTTCACAAGAAGATAAGAACTAAATTTTAAACATGGAATTCTAGGACATTTATGATTTAACCTCCACCAGTGTTCCAACCTCATCTCTCACCCCTTCTCCAGACCCCAACCACTTTCCCATATAGCCTGCAGTTTCCACAGTTTTGCTCCTACTCACTACGTGCCTTTGTACAGGCAGTACCTTCTACCTGGAATATCTCTGAGCCCCACCCATTTTCTTCTTGAGTCTCAGCTTGAAGTCTCTTCCCCAGTGAAGATTTCTATCACCTCTTGCCTCCACAGAAGGGTTTAGTGTGCTCCCTTAGGCCTGGAAACTGTGTTACCACACAGGGAATAGCACTGTTGGTCACTCTGGGCAGCAAACCCAACTACTGAGGGACCAGACAGAAGCCAAGGTTTGAAGCCAGTAGGCATAACAAACACTAGGACCCTGCTTTCTCACCTCTAAAAAGAAAAGAGAGAAAAATATCAACTCTAAATAAAGCAACAACCTGAGAGCAACAGTAAATGCAAACAACATTCTATTTCAGAGAACCATAGGGAATGGTTGAGATTGAGACCAAATGGGACAGAGTATCTTGTCTAAAGGAAGTCGTCTCTACTCAGTGTCAGGTGATTGTTGACTGGCAGGAATTTGGGTCCAGTGTGGCCAGCTCTTCCGTTTTTTCAAGAAAAACTAGAAATCCAGATTTGCATGTGAAATCTCCCAATTTTTACATGTCAGCAACTAAAAAACATTAAAGGCCCATTGCAATGACTTTCAAGGTTTTCAGGCTATGGAAATGATTTCATGAGGGTCCACTTCTACCTATCCAAAGGAAACATCCTATGGTAGGGGTAAGTTTTATATCAGGGCTAATGGCATGTTAATGGTTGTTAAACCTGCTCCTCCATCCTGCACAGGGCTCAAAAGGACTGCAAGGTCATACAAAACCTTTCATATGAGGCCCCTGTCCTTTCAGGGCCTCAGTTTCCCCTTCTGTAAAATGAGGATATAAAACCTATTTGTGGCCTGGCACTGTGGCTCCTGCCTGTAATGTCAGCACTTTGGGAGGCTGAGGAGGGTGGATCACCTGAGGTCAAGAGTTCGAGACCAGTCTGGCCAACACGGCGAAACCCCATCTCTACCAAAAATATAAAATATTAGCCGGGTGTGGTGGTGGGCGCCTGTAATCCCAGCTACTCGGGAGGCAGAGGCAGGAGAATCGCTTGAACCCGGTAGGCGGAGGACTCAGTCTCAAACAAAAACAAAAACAAAAACAAAAACAACAAAAAAAAACTATTTGTGAGTCAGCTATCAAACAGAAAACCACCTGGCCGAGGGCTGTGAGGGCCACGTGCTTTTACCTACATCATCTCACTGAATTCTCAATTACCTCTGAGAGGTAAGTTCCATTACATCCACATTTTACTGATAAGAAAACAGTAGCTCAGAGATAGCAAGCAGTTTACATAATAAAAACAAGAGCAAACTTCTTAAAAGCCCTTTCTCTCCAAGGGCTTAACTTATTTAATCCTCCTAACAACTCTGAGCTGGGAATCATCAAAGGGGATTCCACCAAGGCAGCCTCACTCCAACACTCTAACCCAAGGCTGCTCGACAGAAATATAATGTAAACTGCACATGCAATTTAAATGTTTTTAGTAGCTGCATTTAAAAAGTAAAAACACAGGTGAAATTAATAACATTTTTATTTGACCCAATATATGCAAAACATTATATTCCAACATGTAATCAGTATTAAAAAGTATTGAGATATTTTACATCAGTTTTTTCGTACTAAGTCCTGTATTTTACAATATAGCACATCTCAATTCGCTATACTTCGAGCGTTATCAACTAGCTACGTTGCAAGAGCTCAGTCAACTCAGGCGGCCAGCGGCCACCATAAGGGGCAATGCATTTACAGTTCACTTATTAAATGCTGAAGTTAACAGAACCCAGAGCCGCATCTCCCTTGGTTTCGGAGGACACGCGAAAAATAACAATAGCAAAGGGTTCTCGAGCATTTCCTTCGCGCCAGACGGTGTGTTGTAGTTTGTCATCGTCGCAGTAAGGCGGGTGCTATCGCCCTCCTAGTTTGACCAAGCGAGAGGACTTTCTCCAGATGGGCCCCTCCCGAGAGAACGGCCGCCGTCCCGCTCCCCTGTTCGGGTCACCGGCCGGGCGCCACTCGAACGAGCCCCGGCCAGCCGTCACCCTAATCATTCCCGAAGGAGGGGCCATCAGAGCTACAGCTCATCAGGGTCAATCAGGAGGGGCGCCCGCACGGAAAGGTCACCTGCAAACCGAAGCGGCACACGGATAAGGTCCGGGAGTTGAAGTCTACCTCGAAACATTCAGGCTCCTCCTCCGACTCCTCCTCGAACTGGCGCTCAGAGGCGCCACCATTCGGAAGGAGCCCAGGCCACGCGCAGATCGCCCTCCCGCACCGCGAGGGCAGCAGCCGCCTCATGCGACTCGAGAACGCTAGAGGGCGCCGCTTCCGGGAGCCCGCAAGCGGCTTCCGGGGGCTCGCGCGCAGACCTGGACGCAGAGAAGCCAGAGGCTTTCGCTTCCGGCTGCCGCAGGCGCTTCCCTGGTGCAGGTAAGTTCCGCGCACTGTCGGCGGGTCCCGAGTCCGCCTCTCTCAAGGGTGACGCGAGCTCGGCCCTTTAACCGGAAACGTCTCCCTGCTCACCCCGCCCCCGCGCAGACGCAGTGCTGAGCCCACAGCTACCGGACAAAGAGTGACGCCCGGAGCTGGAGTTATGGCGGCTACGGAGCCGATCTTGGCGGCCACTGGGAGTCCCGCGGCGGTGCCACCGGAGAAACCGGAGGGAGCCGGTTCGAGCTCAGACCCTGAGTGTAACTGTGTGGGCTCCTCGTTGCCAGAGGCCTCACCGCCTGCCCCTGAGCCTTCCAGCCTCAACGTCGCGGTCCCTGAAGCCAACCCTACGCCCCAAGCTGCGGCCTCCGCGGCCCCGGAGCTGCCCCTCGGGCCCGCACCCGTGAGCGTAGCGCCTCAGGCCGAAGCTGAAGCGCGCTCCACACCAGGCCCCGCCGGCTCTAGACTCGGTCCCGAGACGTTCCGCCAGCGTTTCCGGCAGTTCCGCTACCAGGATGCGGCGGGTCCCCGGGAGGCTTTCCGGCAGCTGCGGGAGCTGTCCCGCCAGTGGCTGCGGCCTGACATCCGCACCAAGGAGCAGATCGTGGAGATGCTGGTGCAAGAGCAGCTGCTCGCCATCCTGCCCGAGGCGGCTCGGGCCCGGCGGATCCGCCGCCGCACGGATGTGCGCATCACTGGCTGAGCGGTGGAGCTGCGGGCGGCCAGGGCCGGGCGCTCTGTGCGGACTGGGGCCATGATCGGGTCTGGGGGCCTGAGCCTGGGACCCCACCCCGTGTTAATGAAAAATGAGTTTTGGCAGCGCCTGTGGTCTGGTGTGTCTCTTTCATTCGTTCTTTATTGGGTTTATTTTACCAAGCTTATTTCCTACCGCCTTTCTGGCTGGTGGCGAAACGAAGTTGGGAGTCCGTAACAATAAGGCCTTCGTTGGCTATAGTGGGATCTTTAGATGTTGACTGAACCTAGGTTATCCCTCTACCACATATGGGAAGTTTTTCACCTGGGCTCCCAAGGACCCACTTGGGTTTCTTACACGCAAAATAGCTGGCTCTATTAAATGCTCACTTAACTGGCTACCTCTATACCAATATGGGCACCAACTTGCACCTGCCCTTTGGGTACAGGCTTCCCAAAATGTCCAAGTTACTGGGCCATTTTAATGTGAAGTGTTTACTGCACACCTTCACAGAGATAGGCTAGTTCTTGTGAGCTCTGGCTTATGCCGCCAGGCTTGCTCAACTTCCTTGCCAAATTTTAGGCCTGGGGTAGAAATTAAGCAGAACTAGTTGAAGTAATGGATTATTTACATTACATTACTCATTTTAATGTCTCTCCGGCTGGCTCCCTTTTGGTTTTTAAACTAGCATAATCGTTTACAAAGGGAAGAAATAATTTGGCAAATAATGACGTGTTCTGAAATCTTAAACCTACTCTGTTTCCAGAGGCTTCTGCCCAACCAGGAAGGAGCTAGTTAGGGTCCATGGACAGCTTGGATTGGTCCCAGATAGGTCCTATTGCAGTGAGTGCCATTTGTTAATATAAGGAAGGCCAGACTTGTCTTCCTTGCACTGCTCTCCACAATCAAAATCAGCCTGCAGTTCACACCACAAAGCATGAGTGAGACTGGGCTGGAAGTTGGTGAGGGGCATTTTGCTTTTGAATATTAAAGACAGACAGATTGAGAAGTATTTTTGCATTCTTGGGATTTCTTGGCAGAGTTTGCACGTGCCTCACTGGAAAAAGATAGTTGTTTAGAAGGTAAGAACAGTCTTCTTTAAAAGGTAATGTTTAAAGATTAGAATAGGTGAAGGACAAGCGCAGTGGCTCACGCCTGTAATCCCAGCACTGTGGGAGGCAGAGGCGGTGGATCACTTGAGGTCAGGAGTTCGAGACCAGCTTGACCAACATAGTGAAGCCCCCATCTCCACTAAAAATACAAAATTATCTGGGTGTAGTGGCACATGCCTGTAATCTCAGTACTTTGGGAGGCCAAGGCGGGCGGATCACTTAAGGTCAGGAGTTTGAGACCAGCTTGATCAACATGGTGAAATAGTGTCTCTACTAAAAATACAAAATTAGCCGGGCGTGGTGGTGCACACCTGTAATCCCAGCTACTTGGGAGGCTGGGGCAGGAGAATCGCTTGAAACCAGGAGGCGGAGGTTGCAGTGAGCAACGATCACGCCATTGCACTCCAGCCTGGGCAACAAGAGTGAAACTCCGTCTCAAAAAAAAAAAAAAAGAATGGTGAAGAACTTTATACAGTCATGCATCTCTTAATGGGGATACGTTCTGAAAGATAAGCCCTTAGGCATTTTTATTGTGTGAGCCTCATAGGGTGCACTTATGCAAACTAGATGGTATAACCTACACACACCTAGGCTTTGTGATAGAGCCTACTGCTCCTAGGCTACAAGCCTGTACAGCATGTTACTGTACTGAATACTATAGGCAGTTGTAACAATGGTAAGTATTTGTGTATCTATACATAGAAACAGTTAAGTAAAAATATAGAATAGGCCAGGCGTGGTGGCTCACACCTGTAATCCCAGCACTTTGGGAGGCCAAGGTGATCGGATCACGAGGTCAGGAGTTTGAGACCAGCCTGGCCATGATGGTGAAATCCCATCTCTACTAAAAATACAAAAATTAGCTGGGCTTGGTTGCGAGCACCTGTAATCTTAGCTACTCAGGAGGCTGAGGGAGGAGAATTGTTTGAACCTGGGAGGCGAAGGTTGCAGTGAGCTGAGATTGCGCCATTGCACACCAACCTAGGCAACAGGGTGAGGCCCCATCTCAAAAAAAAAAAATTATCTATTTTCATATATATATATACATATATACACATACACATATATATGCATATATATATATATCAAAGTAAAAAATAAGAGTTTGCGGGACTGGACATTGTTCTGGCTGGGTAAGTGGTGAGTGAATGTGAAGATCTAGGATGTTACTGTACACTACTCCAGAATTTATATAAACACTGAACACATAGACTAATTTTTTTTTTTTTTTTGAGACAGGATCTCACTTTGTTGCCCAGACTGGAGTAGAGTGGCACAATCTAGGTTCACTGCAACTTCTGGCTCCCAGGCCTAGGTGGATCCTCCTGCCTCAGCCTCCCAAGTAGCTAGGAATACAGGCACATGCCACCATGCCTGGCTAATTTTTGTAGAGATGGATGGGGTTTCACCATGTTGCCCAGGCTGGTCACGAACTACTAAACTTATTTTTTTTAATTTTCTTTCTTCAATAATAAATTAGCCTTAGTTCACCATAACTTTTTTTGTTTTTTGTTTTATTGAGACAGAGTTTCACTCTGTTGCCCAGGCTGGAGTGCAGTGGTACGATCTTGGCTCACTGCAACCTCCTCCTGGGTTCAAGCAATTCTCCTGCCTCAGCCTCCCGAGTAGCTGGGACTACAGGCATGCGCCACCATGCTAATTTTTGTATTCTTAGTAGAGATGGGGTTTTGCCATGTTAGCCAGGCTGGTCTTGAACTCCTGACCCCAGGTGATCTGGCCGCCTTGGCCTCCCAAAGTGCTGGGGTTACAAGCATGAGCGACAGCACCCAGCCTTTTATTTAGAGACAGGGTCTCCAGCCTCAGCCTCCCTAAGTGCTAGGATTACAGATCTGAGGCACCTTGCCTGACCAACTTTTATACTTTGTAAGCTTTTAAATTTTAACTTTGACTTCTGTAATAACACTTTGTGTTTACATACATGGTACAACTATACAAATATATTTTCTTTATATCCTTATTCTGTGAGTTTTTTTCTAGTTTAATTTTTTTTAATATATTTTACTTTTTAGATTTTTGTTAAACACTAAGACAAATCCACTCATTAGCCTAGGCCTATGCAGTAGGACCATCAGGACATCACTAGGTGATGGGAATTTTTCAGCTCCATTATAATCTTATGGGACCACCCTGTGTATGGGGTCCAAGGTTGACAGAAACGTTATATGATGCATGACTGTAACTCAACAATATGTAACTGAAACATAACAACAAGAACCTGTTTTATTTTTTCCAAATACAGATATAGAAGTTTGCGTGTTTTGCAAATATTGCTTCAAAGCAACATTTCTATATACAGCGCCTTCTGTTCTAATAGCGCGTAAACATAGATATGTATCCACAGTGCAATGTTGGCTCATCAAGGATCCACCTTGCATACACTTACCACTTAAAGAAACAAAATGATTAGTCAAACCGGAACTATTTTTGTCAAGGTAACTTTTTATAGGTGGATAGTTTTTCTAAAAAGACAAAACTTAGGTAGTGCACATATTTCTTTCTTTTCTTTTTTTTAATTAATTTTTTTTTTTTTGAGATGGAGTCTTGCAGTTGTCGCCCGAGCTGGAGTGCAATAGCGCAATCTCGGCTCACTTCAACCTCCGCCTCCCAGGTTCCAGCACTTCTCCTGCTTCAGCCTCCCAAGTAGCTGAGATTACAGGCGTCCGCCACCACGCCCAGCTAATTTTTGTATTTTTAGTAGAGACGGGGTTTCACCCTGTTGGCCAGGCTGGTCTCGAACTCCTGACCTCAGGTGATCCACCCACCTCGGCCTCCCAAAGTGCTGGGATTACAGGCGTAAGCCACCGCACCCGGCTGATAGTGCACATATTTCTAAATGGTAACAGCAATGTTTGCAAATAACGGTTTCCAGTGCTCCAACATAGGGTTAATTCACCTTGACCGAGGAATTGGGAATGGAGCCCCTCAACATGGCTTTAAATTAGGGAAGCACACTGAGGTTATAAGAACTTGGGGAGTCTTCTCTGCTTCCCTAAGAACAAAAGTCACAATGAATGAAATGGGATTACTTCCTTTACCAAAAACTTAAACAATAAACCCAATAACGGCCAGTTGGCAAAATTAGGGCAATTCAGTTTCTGCTTACATCGTTGAACAAGACATGAAATTGACTACCTTAAAAGTTACAGCTTCCACAGATGTGATTAAAACTCAAATGTATTTTCAGAAAAGAAAAATCAGTAATCTAATACAACAATCATCACACCTCACAGTTGTGGCTACAGAAAGCCATCCTGTTTCTTCCCTTTTCAGACTGCATGACAGAACTCTTACAATGCAGCTGTCTGAACATGCATGCCATGCACGCCTGTGCATTTCTTCCCACACCAGAAACACCAACGTTAGCAGTGAGAAACAGCCTCTGGTAGAGGAATCGTCAGTTTTGTTATAGATGTTATAGCCACGTGTATTCTCTCTGATGGATCAGCTATAGCAGATCAGCTTATACTTGTCCTATAATTCATTATATATCAAATGGTGAGCAAATCACTAGACAGAACATTCCCTGAAATAGATTTTGGTACAGAGGCCTGAATTCATGTCCACAATGACCTGTGCTTAACTATTCCAAAGGTCGCTAAAGATACTGTTACTACTATTGAGATATTATTGGCTACTTCACGTTTACATAGTAAATGTTTGCAGCATATAACATTACAGACTCATAAACCCATAATTAACTTATAAGTGTTAATGGACAACTGTGCTTTGATTTTTGCCTTTAGTGATAAGAAAAAAAAGTAGTGAAATGGGTCACTCCTCAAAGCATGGAACATTTTAACTTTGCCTAGTAAGGAAAAACAAAACAAAATATGGCAATTACGTGTGGAACCGTAACCTGCAAAAGTAACACAAATATTGTCTCAAAAGGTACAAATAGGTTGTACCTGGACCTTAAGCAGCATAATCACCTTGATCTCACAAAATAATACAAACAGGAAATGTAAAATGTTAAAGTATAGTAACAAAACAATTCTGAAAACGCTGACTACTGAACATACCCTTCAGGAAGGAGAAAAGCGGCACATGTAGAATTTGAAGTTTGTTTACAACAATATAAAATAAGGTAATTCCCCAAACCACATTCTTTGTAACGAATCTTTACAGTGAAAGAGTTTGAAATTTTGGGAAACATTTTTGGACATTAAATAGAACGGGGAAGCTGTCAATATTAAGAAGTGGGTAGAAAATGCTGTCCTTTGGGTTCCAGACCCTGCCTGCTTCGGTTTGGAATTCCTCCTAGATTCTTATTACTGTGAGATTCTAGTTCTTCCATAGGCTGTATGGGCTCTGCTACAAAAGCCATAACCCAGCCAGCTCTGGGGTAAAGGCATACAAACTTATCCCCAGTACCATGAAGTCATGCAAGAGATGTGGTGAGAAAAGTGAAGAGTCCTAAGGAGAAAGCAGGGCAGCCAAGACTCTGCTCCTTCCCAACCTCCACAGCATGGTGAGCTCACAACATTCCTATGAAGCTAGAAAAGGAAAATGATGCCTGCTGCCCAAACACCATGCCAGGAAGAAACCAGGAAGTTGGCATGTGCCCCAACCTGACAGAAAAGTCAATTAAATAAACTGCAAATTGAATTTACAACTGTCTCCAACTAAACTTTTTTGGCTCTCATTCCATTTATCATCAGTGGCACGATTTCAAGTGAAGTTTGTGCAAAAAGACTCTCTTCATTCAATGATGTGCACAGAAGAGGGGAATCCCAAGAGTCTATTTGCTACCTTTATGGTAGGCTTCGAGATCGGAGTGTCCTCCCACAGCCAAAACGGCCTCTTTGTCCAATGTCCACCACACTCCTGGCCCAGATCCCTGAAGTCAGTCGGTGTCACGTGCATTCAGCATGCTAGGTTTATTTATTTAAATATGCGAAGCTCCTCCTGCAGGTGCCCCAGGATTGTGCCCCCATGAGTTTTGGGTGCCCAGTTTCATGTTGAGCAGCAGAGGGCGATCTGCTGCACCTTGCCCAGGTCCATCAGCAGCTGCTTGATACAATGCTTGAGCTGCGGAAGCCTGGCCAGCGGCTCAGGGGGCTCCAGTTCCCCAGTGTAGTCCAGCCAGCTCTCCAACACTGTCGGCAGAAGAGAGAGATGAGACCTAGTGAGCTCCCAACCCTTGATTTGCAAGAACATCAGCAAGCATTTCAGCACCTTATTCCATCAGACATGGGACAAGGGAGGAAGGGCCATTTCAGCCTCCATGGGGCAAGAGAGGAAGGGCCATTTCAGCCAACACTGTGTCAACACCTGCTCTACAAAGTGGTACTCCCAGGACAAAACACAAATACTTTAGAGCAGCACAGTCCAAAAGAACTTTCTGCGATGATGGAAATGGTCTAAGTCTGTGTCATCCAATACAGTAGCCACTAGCCATATGCAGCTATTGAGCGCTGGAAACATGGCTAGTGCAACTGAGGAACTGAATTTTAAATTTTATTCAGTTTTGGTTAAACAGCCACACATTGCCAGAGGCTACTGTTACCAGAGTTTAGAAGTATTGGAAGGAAGCACCTTTCTGAGTGTTACCACTCACTCTTTAAAAAGCTTTCACAGCCGAGCGCGGTGGCACATGCCTATAATCCCAGCACTTTGGGAGGTTGAGGCAGGCAGATCACAAGGTCAAGAGATCAAGACCATCCTGGCCAACATGGTGAAACCCCATCTCCACTAAAAATACAAAAATTAGCCAGGCATGGTGGTGCGCACCTGTAGTCCCAGCTACTCAGGAGGCTGAGGCAGGAGAATTGCTTGAACCCGGGAGGCGGAGGTCGCAGTGAGCCAAGATTGCGCCACTGCACTCCAGCCTGGCGACAAAGCGAGACTCCATCTCAAAAAATAAAATAAAATAAGTAAATAAATAAAAAGCTTTCCCATGTTGAAAATCAGAGAGCCTGGTGTTTTAGCATCCTGTCAAGAAAAATGAAAATCTATAGGGTCTTGAAAAGGTCTATTTGTATATAATAAACTCTGATTTGCTTCCTATTAATTCCTGATGGATACGTAATCATCAGTGGCACAGAATGCTCTGATATTATTTTCTCCCTTTATTTATTTATTTATTTTTTATTTTTTATTTTTTTTTTGAGATGGAGTCTCACTGTGTCACCCAGTCTGGAGTGCAGTGGTGCGATCTCAGCTCACTGCAATCTCTGCCTCCTACGTTCAAGTGATTCTCCTACCTCAGCCTCCCAAGTAGCTGGGATTATAGGCATGTGCCACCACGCCTGGAGAATTTTTGGATTTTGGTCTCAAACTCCTGACCTCAGGTGATCCACCTGCCTCGGCCTCCCAAAGTGCTAGGATTACAGGCATGAGCCACTGGGCCTGGCCTTTTTTTTTCTTTTGAGACAGAATTTCGCTCTTGTTGCCTGGGCTAGAGTACAATGGCATGATCTCGACTCACTGCAACCTCCGCCTCCTGGGTACAGGCGATTCTCCCGCTTCAGCCTCCTGAGTAGACGGTATTACAGGCACACACCACCACACCTGGCTAATTTTTGTATTTTTAGTAGAGACGGGGTTTCATCATGTTGGCCAGGCTGGCCTCGAACTCCTGACCTCAGGTGATCCACCTGCCTTGGCCACTTTGAAAGTGCTAGGATTACAGGCATGAACCACCATGCCAGGCCCCTTTAAATATTTAATGTAAGATTTCAGGTATTAATTAACATTATCATCATTGATTCAATATCTAGAAAGCTGTCTTGCTTGTGAGAACAAGTATTTCTCTACAGAAAGATGTTTGTTCTTCCCTAAGCTACCCCCTAAAGCTCTGGCATTTGGGGAGAGACCATCTGGGAACCCTGCACCTTTGACGAGAACCACCCCCTGCAGGTAGCCCCTGTGCTATCCCAGCCTGCCTGTAGCCTTTCTAGTCCATGCACCAACCTGTACTGAGCACATTCTGGACCCTGGAGTGCAGCAAAAGGAAGGCCCACCCAGTACCTCTTCATCAAGCAGCCTGCAACCTACTGCACAATCCTCTCCTGTCCTCAGATTCAGCCCTACCTTCCTCTCCACCTTTCTAAATCCTCTGTTTCCTGTGAGCTATTCTTTACGGAAGCCTTCCCCAACCCTATACTCTGAATCTGGTCCTTGTGTTACAGGTGCTATGGTATCACATGTTCTCCTTTGAGCATTTACTATGGTTTGTCATTACAGGTAATGGGATGATTTGATTAATATATGTCTCTCCCACTAGATCAAGTTCCATGAGGGCAAAGGCTGAGTCTGCCTTGCTTGCCACTATATCCCTAACACTCACCTGTGTCTGAAACGTGGCAAGCCTGCAACAAACAGCGAGAGAAGGAATATGTGGTCCAGCAAAGTGCCCTACCCATTGCTCTGGGCCCTATGTAGTTTATCCTCCTCCATCATATTTCTTGTTGGTATTTGGGGGTTCCAAGAAGGAGGAACCCTCTCTCTTCCTAATTCCAGCAAGTACAAGGACTTGGAAATAAGAAAAATAAGACCACCTCCTCAGACTTAAGCTTGAAAACCATGAGTAAAAGATCAGTCACATGAGAGGAACTAGTGGCCTGCTGAGCAAGAAAACTGCATAGTGACCAGTTTCAAAACACCAGTAAGTCTTTAAAAAAAAACTAGAAGGAGACAGGGGACTGTTCAGCAAACAGGCACAAGAATAAATGGAGAGGCCAGGCGCGCACACCTGTAATCCCAACACCTTGGGAGGTCAAGGGAGGTGGATCACCTGAGGTCAGGAATTCAAGACCAGCCCGGCCAACATGGTGAAACCCCATCTCTATTAAAAATACAAAATTAGCCAGCTGTAGTGGCAGGCATCTGCCTGCTACTTGGGAGGCTGAGGAAGGAGGAATCGCTTAAACCTGGGAGGCAGAGGCTTCAGTAAGCCGAGATCGTGCCACTGTACTCCAGCCTGGGCGAGAAAGAGCAAGACTCCGTCTTAAAAAAATAAAATAAAATAAAAATAAATAAATGGAGAAAAGGCAGTCAGGACTGGATGGGTCACTCCAACAGCAAAGAGAGTCAGTCAATCTTTTGCAAGATGATCCTACAGTTGCTGAGAGGCCCCTCTTAAGGTCACCCTAACTACCTCGGATCTAGTTCCAGGCTCACCAAAGACATCCGGATACTACAGTGGCCCAGGAGGCATGCACAGTGTGAAAGTGCACCAATGCTCAGACTGGAAGAGTCTAAGCCACTCAGTAGTGCCTGAGCTTGGTTAACAGGAGTGTGTGGAGTTCCTGGGATGGAAGCTGTCTGTCTAGGTCTGCTAGGCTGAAGAACAAAGCCAGGACTGTGGGAAGTCAGCAGCATCTCCTCTGGACCCCAGCATCCAGCAGGCCACCCTCTCCACACCATGTGCTGCACCATCCCAAGTGTCTCTTTTAAAGATGCAGAACAGCTTCCAACTAGCATAGTGGTTGCTAGCAAGACAGAAGGTTACAGAGGAAAAATTTCTGTTCAAATACACTAAGATCATGTGTATAAAAAGGTCATGTGTAAAAAATGTTGCTCACCAAGGCAACATTTTTTATTTAAGAAAATATCTCTAATGCCAAAAGACTTTTTTACTTTTCATGGTCATTAAATATCCTTTGTCTTTTAGTTTTAAAGTACTGTTCAGGCCGGGGGCAGTGGCTCACACCTGTAATCCCAGCACTTTGGGAGCCCGAGGCAGGCGGATCACAAGGTCTGGACTTCGAGACCAGTCTGGCCAACACAGTGAAACCCCGTCTCTACTAAAAATACAAAAATTAGCCAGGCATGGCGGCGCACGCCTATAATCCCAGCTACTTGGGAGGCTGAGGCAGGAGAATCGCTTGAAGCCAGGAGGTGGAGGTTGTGGTGAGCCGAGATCGTGCCACTGCACTCCAGCCTGGGCAACAGACCAAGACTCCGTCTCAAAAATAAATAAATAAATAAATAAAGTACTATTCATATAACTACATAAATAATTAAATAATGGCCAATTGTAAAACAATGGCATATATATATGTATTTCATATAATAGCTTACTAGGCTTTTTTTTTTTTAAAAAAAAGAAATGGGGTCTTGCTCTGTCACCCAGGCTGGAGTACGGTGACACAATCATAGCTCACTGTAACCTTGAACTCCTGGCCTCAAGTGATCCTCTTGCCTTGGCCTCCCAAAGCACTGGGATTACAAGTGTGAGCCACCACGCCAGGTCAGCTTTTAAATTTTTTAAAATTTTTTTATTTTTTAGACTGAGTCTCACTCTGTTGCCCAGTCTGGAGTGCAGTGATATGATCTCGGCTCACTGCAACCTCCGCCTCCTAGATTCTCCTGCCTCAGCCTCCCGAGTAGCTAGGATTATAACGTGTGCACCACCACACCCAGCTAAGCAGGCCAGCTTTTTAAAAAAGGGATGTTACATCCAAATTCCTATTTTAAAACTTGGTTATGAAAGCTTAGTTTAGGGCTGGGCGCGGTGGCTTATGTCTATAATCCCAGCACTTTGGGAGGCCGAAGCGGGCGGATCACGAGGTCAGGAGATCGAGACCATCCTGGCTAACACGGTGAAACCCTGTCTCTACTAAAAATACAAAAAAGTAGCCAGGCCTGGTGGCGGGCGCCTGTAGTCCCAGCTACTCGGGAGGCTGAGGCAGGAGAATGGCGTGAACCCGGGAGGCGGAGCTTGCAGTGAGCTGCGATGGCGCCACTGCACTCCAGCCTGGGCAACAGAGCAAGACTCCATCTCAAAAAAAAAAAAAAAGAAACCTTAGTTTATCTTGGTGTTTAAATAGAGTTGATTCCCTAAAAAGGGATTCTGATTAATCTTAAATACTATGCAAAAGTCTGTTTACCTAAATAAAATCTTTAAGCTTTATCATTTATTTTAATGCTTTCTTGGTATCTCTCTCAGGGCCTAGAGTCTTAGAAATGTACAGAATATGTGGCTCTGAATTAGCAAGACACACAAGAAGTCGTCTGTGAGGCCAAAGAAGGGGGTTCAGGCCTACCACCCTTGCCACACTGCCCATTCGGCAGGGCTAGAGAGGCCGAACCTGGCTGAAGAAAGGATTAAGGAGGTAAGATGTGAGTAGACTTTAACTTCTCCCCTCAGGGAAGGTCCTTGTGGCAACAACTGAACATTCACCCTGTTTCCATGGTGCTAATCCTCTTTTCAGGGACTCAGAGCCACTCCTACTGCCATTCTCTCAAGAGCTACACTTTTTTGTCTAGCATTATATCCTCCTTCGGCTCTCTAATATGTTTTTCACAGACAGTGGCATCAGTTACAATTCCTTTTTTTTATTTTTTTAGAGACAGGGTCTGTGCTACACAGGCTGGAGTACAGTGGCATAATCACAGCTCACTGCCGCCTCCAACTCCTGGGCTCAAGCAGTCCTCCCGCCTCAGCCTCCCAAGTAGCTGGGACTACACCCCTACACTTGGCTAGTTTTTTATTTTTTTGTAGAGACTGTGATGCCCAGGCTGGCCTCAAGCAATCCTCCCACCTTCACCTCCCAAAGTACTGGGATTATAGGTGTGAGCCACCACACCCAGCCTAGGTCTTGCTGTCTCTCTCAGTGTCCTCCAACGGGGCAACCCTTTTTCCAGTCTAGCCAGATCATCCACCCTGAGTCCTCTCCAGTAGGAAACACTCTCCTTAAAGCTCAACTTCAGTCTCAGGAGTTTTAGGAAGCCCTCCTGTTAGCACTGTCCTCCTCTGGCATGACATCAGCCACATGTGTCCCAGCCACACCTCATGGCCTCGCTTGTATAACACATGGCATTTTCTCCTGAGTTATTTCATGTATGTTTTATATTCCCAGTTACGTAAAAAATCATAGCCAGACTGTACCCAGAATCCTCAAACAACATTTCTTTCTTAACTGGGCTCCATTTTTAACATGAAAACAAATAATTAGGGAATATTTCAACAACCAAAACCGTCAACTTCCTGGAGAGAGACTGAACTTGATCGTGTTCATCATCACAGGTTTGATCCTCCAGGCCTGTCTGTAACCACCAATATCTGGAAGGAATACCCGGGGCTATACAAATGACTCAGGCAAATTCTCAAATCTCTACTGGCTTACGAGGAGAAAGCTTCATTTTGGATTTTATCAAAGATTGGAATAAGAGGTTTTTCAGATTAAATCCTCAGATATCCTAAAACTCAAGTCAAAATTTTAATTTCTCACATAACTTGTTTGTAAATATTGGCTTAGATCACACATTTCCTGCAAGCAGGACTGCCAGTTGCCCTCTCTCTGCATACTCAACTTTACAGAAGGGATCAGACAAGTGAGGCAGGACCCAACATCATGCAGATCTTGTGCCTGATAAATACTAAAAGTAAGGATCATCCATCCTGAGGGGAGAATGGAGGTGGGGAGAGGCTGAAAAGAAGAGAAGCAAAGAGTACAGCGGTCCCTGTAAACTCAGATTGGGGGGTTCAGAAAGCAGCTCGTCTAGGGGTGCTCGAGTGCATGCCAATGCACAGAGGGCCAAGGAAGGAGCCCTACCATCCAACTCCTTCTCAATGGAGTCCATCCTGTGCGTAACTTCATCCTGAAGAGACTCCACATGGGTCAGCAGGTTAAACTGCCACTGGTGCTGGGAGCTCAGCAGCCCCTCTCCACCTCTGTCCAGCAGCTTCCGAGCAGGGGCTTCTTCTGGTAGGGCCTTTTTGGAGACATATTCCTTCACCTGGGGATGCAATGGCATGGAAATTACTGAATGGAGATAGCCCCTGGCCCATTTTTCAACCAGCCAGCATTTCCAGCCATCTGAAATACTAGCTGCAGTTTCAATACTCCAAATCCCTACCTCCCTTTCCTATTTCCCACTTAGGAACTGGGCAGAAGCTTGCCCACTGTACCAATTCCAACTACCTCAGGGTAGCACTCTAGAGCTCAGGGGACCCACAGCTGCTTCCTACTGACTGGGCCAATGTCCTAGCCTAAAGTAAACCTCACAGAATGGCTTCCAGAGCCCTGAGAGCTAATTAGAGCAGGGCTAGTGCAGACAAGGGTTAGTACATGGGAGTCACACCAACGTGTTTCAAGTCTCAGCTCCATCTCCTGCGAATGTGCGAGTCTGGATGGACTACTTCCTGTCTCTGAGCCTCTGCTTTCTTGGTGGGAGGATGGGGGTACTAAAACCTATTTGGAAGGTTCATGAGGATGAAATAGGGTAAGGCACATAAAAACAAGGCCAGCTTACAGTCAGCTTACCATCAATGGGAGAGACTGTTAGCCCTGGTTGCTTTGCTGAGGCCTAGTATTTCCTGGCTTTGTTTTATGTGCCAGGTAACTCTAGGAAACCTGCCTGATCCACAGGACCACAAACCTTTTCTAGGATTTGGTAACTCAACCTTTCATTCATCCATTTGAAATGAAATAGATTCTAGCCAATATTTATTTAGTACTTACTATGTGCAAAACAATGTACTGAGGGATTTTCACAAATATGTTCCACAGTAACTGAGGGGCCTTCACTGGCCCCATTCTACAGGCGAGAAAACAGGTCTGGTCAGGAAGGTGAAGTAACCCGCTCAGAATCACACAGTAAGGGGCTGAGCTCAGAACTGAAACTGCGTCTGTCTCAAAAGACTGTGTCCTTACCACCTTGCCCAACACTGTTTAGACATAGTCAAGGGCACAAAGATGAATGAGGTACAATCCCCTCCCTTGAGGGGCTTGTAATCTAGGATCCCCTTGGCACTATGCAGCAATGTATTTAACGCTGGTGACACCAACCTGCAGGAGAAAGTCTGGGAAGTAAGGATGATGAGGCAGAGAAACTCTCAAATCATACAAAGCTTCACTGACAACTGAGGACAGGGCACAATGAGCCTAGTGAGCAGTTAAGAGATGAAAACATCGGCAATGAGGTGACACAAGGGGGTTCTAGAAGAGAATGACTTGAATAACAAAAAACCACAAGTGACTCTTGGGAAAACTGATGAAACCAGCAATATTTTGACAAAGTGTACCATTTTTACCACAGGGCTTCAAAGTTAAAAGTCAAAATAAATCTATCATACAACTGGATTGAAAAAATTCTGCCTAACAAAACATTTGACTCATTGTTTGCTCATGCTAAGAATTAACATCTAGGTGCAATTATAATGCAAACTGCCTTAAAGAAAAGATGAGTTTTCCTAACCCATTTCTCCTTGCTACTTCCCACCTCTCCCTCCTTCCACACCCACGCCCCCACCCCATGCGCCACACTTGACTATGCCATTTTGTGGGTGCTTCCTGGAATGAAGGATCTTTGGCTTAAGTGGGCTCTCCTAACTTTGCATCCATTTTGGCAAACCAAAAAATATCTATGGTAAGCAAATTTAAATACAGTTTTATTAATAAATATCTTCCATAGAGCATTCAAACTAGGAGGATAACTTACAAGCATACACGCAATGAATGAAGAACAAGTACAAGGGCAGCCACATACCTTTGGGGAGCTGGGTTTGGGGTCACTGTCCCCCTTGCTCCTGTCTTGGTCTAGAGGCCAGCCCAGGCGCGGGGAAAGGGAATCATCGCCGTTCTCATGGAGGGGGTTGACCGCATCATCGAGGGCAGAGCCCCTCGTCTCCACCACCAGCTTCTGCTCCACGGCAGGGTAATAGGCGCGGGGCTTCTGGTAGCAATGCTCACTGGTGATATAGGATTCCTCCACAGAACGCGGCAGGGGCAGGGCCAGGGGCCTGGGCTTCTCCACTGCCCCGTTCAAAGTTCTATAGCTTGGAGCTTCCTCCTTGCTCCTGGTGTCAGTGACAGGGATGTTTCTGAAATGAGATCTCCCCTCCCCTGAGTGCTGTTTCCAAGGCTGGCACCACAGCGGCAGATCAGGATGCTCCCGGCTTCTGTTGAAAGGACAAAGAGGGCATGGGCTTTGGAGTAACTGGCACCATTGCAAGGGTTCTCAATTCCTAAATACTCTCCCAGTAGGGACAGGAGCTCCACCTGCGCCATCTGACCACACACTACCACTTGCTAAACAAGAGGGAATGTGAATCCGTGGTCTCCTAGGAGACCACGCCTTAGTGAGCTCCCACTGTGGTCACACACAGTGAGTGGGACTGGACTCTCAGTCAGAAGACCTGACTGGATTTCAACTCTGGGATAACTCACTCAACCAGCATCATTCCTACTTCCTCCTCTGTGAAACTGGGCTAATTATCTGTCTGATCTGTCTGCTATTGTAAACCAAAAATAAAATTCTAAGCCCCTCAACCAACGTGAATGGACCCCTCCTCTTGGCCAAGAGCATTCCAACATTAACCTGAAACACTAGTTCAGGCCATGATGGGAAGGGAGTCAGACAAGCCACATTATACCCTTCTCCCTTTGGAATTCATGCACAACTGACCAGCATTAACATTAAAACGGGCCGGGCGCGGTGGCTCACGCCTGTAATCCCAGCACTTTGGGAGGCCGAGGCGGGAGGATCATGAGGTCACGAGATCGAGACCATCCTAGCTAACACGGTGAAACCCCGTCTCTATTAAAAATACAAAAAAAATTAGCCGGACGTGGTGGCGGGCGCCTGTAGTCCCAGCTACCCGGGAGGCTGAGGCAGGAGAATGGCGTGAACCCAGGAGGCAGAGCTTGCAGTGAGCTGAGATTGCGCCACTGCACTCCAGCCTGGGCGACACAGCAAGACTCCGTCTCAAGAAAACAACAACAACAACAACAACAACAAATTAAAACAGAGACCCTAAGACTGACAAAACAGACTGTTTGTAGCAATTAAGATACCAACATAACAGATAGCAGGTACTGAAAGAAATCAAAGTATTTTACCCCAAAATATATTTCTTTGACATATTTTGAACTAGCCCTGGAAGCTGTCTCTTGTGGGGAAATCTACATTCTATAGACAACCCCCTTTCCTTTCCAGGTCCTTTCCTGATCCAGGAGAAAATTAAGGAAGAGTCTGGCACCTTTTTAGGTCTGATAAGAAACATCTACAATCTATTCTCTCTGAAGCCTGCTACCTGGAGGCTTCATCTACATGGTAAGAACCTTGGTCTCCACAACCCCTTATTTTAACCCAGACACTCCTTTCTTTCTTTCTTTCTTTCTTTCTTTTTTTTTGAGACGGAGTTTAGCTCTCGTTGCCCAGGCTGGAGTGCAATGGTGCGATTTTGGCTCACCGCAACCTCCACCTCCCAGGTTCAAGCAGTTCTCCTGCCTCAGACTCCCAAGTAGCTGGGATTACAGGTATGCGTCACCATGCCCAGCTAATTTTGTATTTTTAGTAGAGATGGGGTTTCTATATGTTGGTCAGGCTGGTCTCCAACTCCCGACCTCAGGTGATCCACCCACCTCAGCCTCCCAAAGTGCTGGGAGCCCAAAGGCGTGAGCCACCGAGCCTGGCAACTGGCCTTTAGATAATAACTTAACTCTTTCAACCAATTGCCAATCAGAAAATCTTTGAATCTACTTATGACCTGGAAGCCCACCCACCCCTCAAGTTGGTCTGCCTTTCTGGACCCAACCAATGTACTTCTTATATGTATTGATGTCTTATGTCTCCCTAAAATGTGTGAGACCAAGCTGTATGTAGCCTGACCACCTTGGGCTCATGTTCTCAGGACTTCCTGAGGGTGTCTCACAAGTCAACGTCCTCATATTTGGCTCAGAATAAATATCTTCAAGTATTTTACAGAATTTGACTCTTTTTGCCAACACCATCAACCACTGAGTTTCATAACAATTAAGTGAATTAACGGTGGTAAAGTGCTCTTCAAATGTGACTTACTAAAAATAACCTTAACTCATTAATAAACAGTCACAATGATCCCAGCATGTAATGGCATTCAATTACAAAAATGCAATGATTACCCAGGGGTAAAAAAATAAAATCAACTGTCCTTTATGTATAGGTCATTAATGATAAAGCTTCTAAAAATTATTCTGAAAATTTATTCTCACCATTCCAAAGAAAAAAGTTTGTTATTAAAGAAAACAACAGGGATTCTTATCCTTTTTAGGGCCACAGACTCCTGTGAGCATCTACTGAAATCTGTGCCTCCATGTATGTGCACATAAAATGCTGTGGATGCCTTCCTGTACCTTCCTGTGAAAGTGGAAGTGGTCATATACATGAAGCATAGAGTGATGTTACAGAACTAAAATTCTGCTCCCAAGGGCCTGCAACTATCCCGTCTCAGCTCTCCCACTCCAGCAATCCCATACCACTGCTAGCCACTGAGGAAGAGGGGAAACAATTGGCATCAATTGTTTGGGATACCTCCAGACAGGGTATCAGCCTGTCCCAGGAGCCTACCCAGGACCCAGACACACCACTAAAATCACAACTGCTCAGGGGAAATGGGAGTCATTGTTAACTTTCAGGTCCACTACCTGTTAACATGGAACACACGAGCCATAGTACAGACCTGCTCTTTATTAAAAAAACCGTTAAAGTCTTTGCTTCCTGCCACCTACAATTTTCATCCTTCCAACTGGCATCTGAAGATGCTACTCCTCACAAGCATGACCCTGCCATTTCCTTGTAAGCCCTGTCAATCATGAAGAAGGTAAGCACAGCCATCCAGGCCATGTTTTTTATAATGACAGATGCTCTGAAGTTACTCCCAGTTTTATTGTTTGTCTTTGAAAATAAATTCACCAGGTCACTGGGGAACAGTATTTCTGAGAATAAAGACCCAGAGCCCATGACAACAGAGACCATCCATGAATACAGAGACATACTGGGGCCACCTTCCCCTTTCCAGGATCTTTTCTCCATTTGTAATAAGTACCAAGATCTTCCTATGCCCTCTTCTGAATTGCTAGAAGACAGATTTAATTCTACTACAAACAAAGTCATTTCTCTAAAGATGGAGGATCTAGATGAGGATTCAGAAGGGACAAGGGGCTAGGCACGGTGGCTCATGCCTGTAATCCCAGCAGTTTAGGAGGCCGAGGCAGGCAAAGCACTTGAGCCCAGGAGTTTGAGACCAGCCTGGGCAACATGGCAAAACCCAGTCTCTACTAAAAATATGAAAACTAGCCAGGTGCGGTGGTACATGCCTGCAATCCCAGCTACTGGGGAGGCTGAGGCATAAGAATCGCTTGAACTCGGGAGGCAGAAGTTGCAGTGAGCCGCGATCGTACCACTGCACTCCAGCCTGGGTGACAGAGTGAGACCCTTGTCTCAAAAACATAAAAAAGAAAGGGCAAGGCTTCAGAATATGGGCCAGGGCCAGGGCCAGGAACACTGGCATTTCAGTAAGAAAAAAGAGAACAGCATCTGACAGAACCCTCAAATGAAAAGAAATGCAGGCGCCTATAGTCCCAGCTACTCAGGAGGCTGAGGTGGGAGGATAACAATTATTATTTTTAAAAAGTTCAGCCCTATTAAGACTGTCGAGAAGAAAATAATAAAAATATAAGAAATATGAGCCAGACACAGTGGCTCACACCTATAACCCCAGCACTTTGGGAGGGCAAGGCAGGTAGATCACTTGACCAGCCTGGGCAACACAGAAAGACTCCATCTCTAAAAAAAAAAAACTAAATTTTTTAAAGAAATATAGCAAAGTTTACAATCAGGAGTAGCCCCTGAGGTTACCCAGGCACTCACGTGGACCACCATCCACCTACTTCATTTAATTGCTGCCATCTCATTAAAAACAAACTCATTTGGTTTATATGGGGTTAAGTTTTCCTGTTTCATGAAATGTGAGGACATAGCTAGTCTCTGACATCCTATCCAGGGCCGTCATTTGATTCAGTTCACCTCAACAGATTCTGTCACAACAACTACTAATTGCCCCAGCATCCAACCTCTCCTTCTCCTTTTATCCCCACCCCCACTCCTACTCCTAAGTATAAGCAGGGCCTGTGGCCACCTGCCCAGCCTGCCCTGCCATTAGGCCTGTCCATGAAACTATTTGCCCTCCCTCTTCTTTCTCTCTTTTCCCCCTCCTGGGGACTGGGGTAGAGCTGAGGTGCAGGTGAAACTGCTTCAACCATGCAAATGAGGGTATCCCAAGAGAATGCCAGAGCAATAAGACAAAAGGAACCTAAGACCATGCAGATAAGGGGAACCCTAAGAGAATGCTGGAGCCGTAAGACAGAAGGAAACAAAGTTCCCAACCCCACGGATGGAATCCTGGAGAAAGGTCTCCTACCTAGCCTAGATCCCTGCCTAGCCTTGAACCATTCATTTATATGAGAAAGAAACTTCTGTTTTGTTTGAGTCTCTATGTGGGGGGTCCTTGTTATAGCAGCTCAGCTTTTACCCAAACCAACACAGACCCTTGTTGAATGTTCCCTCCTCCCACCACCTTTGTCATGCAGATCTTAAAGCCAGGCCTCTGTGTGCCAGAGAGCACAAGAGGAAGCAGATTCCCATCTCACCATCTCAGGATCCTGATACTCCACTCTGCCTGACACCAGGCCTCCTCTAGGCCTAATCAGCACAAAGGAAATCCTATCCAGGAGCAGCCTATCAAGTCTTAACTCACTCATGGCACTAGTCTGCCACTGTTTACAACTTAAATAAAAGCAGTCCCTGACACAGACTATACTAAAACCAAAAGAAAGCTCACAAGGTCATGCAGTATCACATAGAGAGACAGTTAGAAAAGTACCTGACAGAGCCAGGATTTGGATTCTAGTCCAGGCTCCACCCATAGAAACCATGGAAGAGGCCTACCCCACTCAAGGCCCTGTTGCTGTATTTGGTAAAGTAGGGTAGGTGATAACAGCCAAGAGACCGACCGGGCGCAGTGGCCCATGCCTGTAATCCCAGCACTTTGGGAGGCCAAGGTGGGCGGATCACTTGAGGCCAGGAGCTCGAGACCAGCCTGGCCAACATGGTGAAACCCCGTCTCTACTAAAAATACAAAAATTAGGCCAGGCGCAGTGGCTCACGCCTGTAATCCCAGCACTTTGGGAGGCTGAGGTGGGTGGATCACAAGGTCAGGAGATCGAGACCATCCTGGCTAACACAGTGAAACACTGTATCTACTAAAAATACAAAAAAATTAGCCAGGCGTGGTGGCAGGCGCCTGTAGTCCCAGCTACTCGGGAGGCTGAGGCAGGAGAATGGCGTGAACCCGGAAGGCGGAGTTTGCAGTAAGCTGAGATCACGCCACTGGACTCCAGCCTGGGTGACAGAGCGAGACTCGGTCTCAAAAAAAAAAGAAATTATCCAGGTGTGGTGGCATGTGCCTGTAATCCCAGCAACTCGGGAGTTTAAGGCAGGAGAATCGCTTGAACCCAGCAGGTGGAGGTAGCAGTGAGCCAAGATCACGCCACTGCATTCCAGCCTGGGTGAGTGAGTGAGACTCTATCTCAACAACACAACAACAAAAAGCCAACAGACCCCAATAAGAGCCACGTGTTTATCACAGCTTACATGAAGTTGTGTCATCTGACACATAGAATGCAACCACAAGAGGAAATTCACACTAAATTTCATTCTCTGGCCACTAAAAGCCAGAAGTCCAGCTCCAAAAGGTTTAAAGCTCTTCTGTATGAGTAAACCACCAAGAGACATTTTTACTGAGCAACCACTGTGCTAGAGAATAGGCCTGCCAACAATATCTGTTCCAGCAGCTTTTTCAATTTTACCTTTTTTACCAATCAAGAACGTTTAGAATGAGCTGAGGCAAGCCCGGGCATGGTAGCTCACGCCTGTAATCCCAGCACTTAGAGAGGCCAAGACGGGCGGATCACCTGAGGTCACCTGGCCAACATGGTGAAACCCTGTCTCTACTAAAAATACAAAAATTAGCTGGGCATGGTGGCGGGCACTTATAATCTCAGCTACTCAGGAGACTGAGGCAGGAGAATCACTTGAACCCAGGAGGTGGAGGTTGCAGTGAACCAGCCTGGGTGACAGAGCAAGGCTCTGTTTCAGAAAAAAAAAAAGAATAAGCTGAGTTGCTTGAGCCCAGGAGTTTGAGGCTGCAGTGCTTGATGATCGCACCTGTGAGTAGCCACTGCACTTCAGCCTGGGAAATAAAGCAAGACTCTATCTCTCATTAAAAAAAAAAAAAAAGGAATATTTAGCATGAAAGGGATAAACAAAATGTGGCCTACACATAAAACAAGTTATTACTCAGCCTTAAAAAGGGAGGAAATTCTTACATATGCTATAACATGGATGAACTTTGAGGACACTATGCTAAGTGAAATAAGCCAGTCACAAAAAGACAAACACTATATGACTCCACTTACATGAGGTCTCTAGAGAAGTCAAATTCAGAGAGGCAGAAAGTAGAATACCGGTTGTCAGGGGCTTTGGGGAAAGGGAAATGGAGAGCTGTTGCTAAAGGGTATAGAACTTCAGTTTCACAAGGGTTTTAGAGACTGGTTGTAAAACAACGTGAATGACAACTGTGGAGAACTGTACACTTAAAAATGGTTAAGATGGGGCTGGGTGCAGTGGCTCACAACTGTAATCCCAGAAATTTGGGAGGCCGAGGTTGGTGGATCACCTGAGGTCAGGAGTTCAAGACCAGCCTGGCCAACATGGTGAAACCCTGTCTTAACTAAAAATACAAAAATTAGCCGAGTGTGGTGGTGTGCGCCTGTAGTCCCAGCTACTCAGGAGGCTGAGGCAGGAGAATCACGTGAATCTGGGAAGCGGAAGTTGCAGTGAGCCGAGATCGCACCACTGCACTCCAGCCTGGGCGACAGAGCGAGACTCTGTCTCAAAAAAAAAAAAATGGTTAAGATGGTAAATTTTATATTATGTATATCTGACAGCAATTAAAAACAAATAACATAACTCAGCCAGGTGCAGTGGCTCATGCCTGTAATCTCAGCACTTTGGGAGCCCGAGGTGGGTGGATCACTTGAGGTCAGGAGTTCAAGACCAGCCTGGCCAACATGGTAAAACCCCATCTCTACAGAAAACACAAAAAATTAGCCAAGCATGGTGGCATGCACCTGTAGTCCCAACTACTTGGGAGGCTGAAGTGGGAGAATCGCTTGAACCCAGGAGGTGGAGGCTGCAGTGAGCCATGATCTCACCACTGCACTCCAGCCTGGGCAACAGAGTGAGACTCCATCTCAAAAAAAAAACAAAAAAAAAACAAAAAAAAACCATTCAGAACTGTACGCCAAAACAAAAAACAAACCAAAATACACACACCATGTATTGATTCTAGTGGTGGCTTCACGGCTGCATACAATGTCAAAATTCAATGAACTTTTTTTTTTTTTTTTTTTTTGAGACGGAGTTTCGCTCTTATTGCCCAGACTGGAGTGCAATAGCACAATCTCAGCTCACCACAACCTCCACCTCCCAGATTCAAGCAATGCTCCCGCCTCAGCCTCCCAAGTAGTTGAGATTACAGGCGCACACCAGCACCCCCGGCTAATTTTTGTATTTTTAGTAGAGACAGGGTTTCACCATGTTGGTCAGGCTGGTCTCGAACTCCTGACCTCATGATCCACCCACCTCGGCCTCCCAAAGCACTGGGATTACAGGCATGAGCCACCATGCCCGGCCTCAATGAACTCTTAAAGTGGATGAACTTAATTATATGTAAGATATTACTCAATAAAGTTTTTTTTTTTTTTTTAAAGAATGTTTATCCTGTAACTGATAATTTTTAGTAAAGGTCTCAAACTCAGTTTTATGATTTGATTGCTTTGGTAGCTTTCCAATTTCTCAGATTTACCCAGCCCCCAGACCATGCCAAACCAGACTGCTCCCAGCACTGCAGGTGCCACACTTACTGCAAGATGCTCATCTTGAGCTGCAGGCCATGCAGAACCTCAATCACTCTCTGCACATCACCAAGAAGCTGGTGGGTGGCCACGATTTTCTTGGCATTCTGATGGGAGTAGTTCTCTTCTAGAAACGCCAGACCATGCATATGTCCCCTGCTCAGCCACTCCTTGTCATACCAGTACTTGAAGCCAGGCCTCTGACCTACAGCAGTGACAACAAGAGGGTTAAAACAAGGCCTGAAGGAAACCCAGGCCATTTTATCACTCTCACACAATTATCATACCAACTACTGGAAGAACAGATTAGTATATTCATTTTGTTCATTTATTCATCCAGTGTACATTTTCTTGGCACCTACAATATGCTGGGCTCTCTATTAGGTAGCAGGGATAAGGTAGTGAATAAGGCATGTACTTCCTCATTTCCTGGAATTGGCCAGAGGTGAGCTGGGCACCTGGATTATCTCTAAATTTAAATCATAATATTCTCTCCCCTACTTAAAACCTTCCACTGCCTCCTACTGCTCAAAGGAGAATACCTAAAGCCCTAACTCTCTAACTCTCGCTTACTGAGGCCCACAGGACCCAGTTCCTTCCTGTCTTCCCCTCCATACCCTTACACTGGCCTTATTTCAGTTTCTGAAACACATCAAACTCTTTCCAGCCTCAAGACCTTCACTTGCACATCCCTTCTGTCTGCAGCACTATTCCCTAAGCCTTTGCAGGGTTGGCTCCTTACCACCTCCTCAGAAAGGCTTTTATTTTTTTTTTTTTCCTTCTTTGTTGACAGGGTCTCACTCTGTTGCCCAGGCTACAGTGCAGTGTTATGATCATGGCTCACTGCAGCCTCAACCTCCCTGGGCTCAGGTGATCCTCCCACCTCAGCCTCCCAAGTATCTGGGACTACAGGTGTGCACCACCATGCCTGGCTAATTTTTCTTTCTCTCTTTCTTTCATTTTTTTTTGATGAGGTTTTGCCATGTTGCCCAGGAGTGGGGTCTTCTGCTACTTCCCAAAGTTGAGAGCATCATCAGTGCCTCAAGTTGTTTTATCAATTTTCCTGTCATGGCATTCATCACTACCTTACACAGTCTTGTTTACTTAACTTGTTTTAACTTCTGTTTCTGGCTCCCAACCCAGCTAAGAGCCGAAAGAGTAGGAGCTATCTTGTTCATGGTTGTATCCCCAGTGCCTGGCAAAAGGCATCTTGAATGGACTTAAATGAATGGAAAGATGCCTCAAGTCCCCCTGCAAATGTACCTTCTACCACCTAACTCTACAGATGATCAGGCCCATTCCCTTCTCTGTACCTGTTACCCACTCATTAGAACAACATAGGAACTGGATGGCTTCAGCCATCCTATTTGTTACAGGGCTTCTTAGGAAGGACTGAAAACAAAAGCACATGTGACTTATCAACATGACCTGCTCCAAAGTCCCAGGGAAAAGCTTTCAACCAGACTGTTGTTCGACTGTCAATATCTATAAACCCCTGAAACACCCAGGTGATTCCTATTAAGGTCTTTGAGCTACTTCTGGCTTTACTAATACACATGGTGGGGATACACCTTGATTCTGTTAAAAATATTTTTAAGTAGCCTTTAAAAAATGAATCTGTTAAACTTTTGGTCCAGCCCTCTGCAGAGTCAGTCTATAAAGGTAGACCCTGTGGCAGACATGCTGTGCTCAGTTCAAGGAAGAGTCTATTCACAGTATTGGCGATTAAAGTCGTAGAAGTTCAGTAAGTGCACAGGATTTGATGAAGATGGTGTGTGTGACTTCTAAAGAAGGAAAAGTAGAAAGACACGGTAGGGAAAAAAAGATTTTTAAAAGGTATGCTAAGGATCCTTCAGGATTATATGGGGGAACCCCAGAGGCAGCTGCTGCAGGCAGTGCCTAGAGCAGCAGGATTCAGAGCTGCACTACCTGTTTTACAAGACAAAGGTATGAGACAACTGGTTCTCATCGCCTGTCTGGCATTAGCTGGTGGCGTGATCTTGGGCCAGTCATGTCCCTTCTGGACTTGTGTTTGTTCACCTGTCAAATCTTCTGACTATTCTTTCCTTGGGATAAAGAGACAAGTGGAGGCAGATGCTTCTAGGTCTATGGACTCATTTAGTACAAGGAGACAGTGTCACAACAGAGGCCTTCAGGCCCAGAGGGGACCTGCTTGCTGTTAAATGAACTGGTGGCCAGTCCCTCCCTAGACAACCAACAAAAATCAAGAGATCTGGCTCTGCAAACCAGTTCTAATTCCAATTTGCTTTATGAGGAAAGTCAACTGTATCCTCAAGGATCAATTTCTTCCTCATAAGCAAAACTGGGAGTAGGAGAACCAGGCCCACCTCATTGGACAGAAAGGAGTAACGGAAGCAGAGGCTCTCAAGCACTGTCTAGCTCTAAAGGAATCAGGGGACTAGAGCTGAGGGAGAACCTTACAAGTGGTAATGGGAGACAATGTCACCATCCCATGGAAACCAAGACAATGAACTGCATATTTATAATCCACCCCTTCTAGAAAGGTGCAATCAAGAGCCACAGGTGACCCCTACAGCCATGGAACTAACTGATCCTGCTAAGGAATTAAGTCAGTGCTCAGGGTGGCAACAGGCTCTACCCAACCATGCCTTCCTCCTTCCCCTCAAGGGCATTGCTCCCTTCACTATGGCAGTGATGTGATGAAGGGCAGATGTTGTCACAGGGGGCAAAGGCAAGTTTCTAACCCTCCAATAGCCCCCAAAAGCCAAAGACAGAGCCCACACGCCCATCCTCATGAATCCTCAAGAAAAGGAAAAGGTGCCACTTCGGCAGCACATACACTAAAACAGGAACAATACAGAGAAGATTAGCATGGCCCCTACACAAAGACGACACTCAAACTTGTGAAGTTTCTACATTTTTCTACAGAGCTTCAGTCAGGCAGGATGAAAGTTCTAGAGATCTGCTGTACAACACTGTGCTTATAGTTATTAACAACAATACTGTATTGTAAACTTAAAAATTTGTTGAGGGTAGATCTCATGCTATTTTTTTTTTTTTTTTTTTGAGACAAAGTTTAGCTCTTGTTGCCCTGCTGGAGTGCATTGGCATGATCTTGGCTCACTGCAACCTCCGCCATCTGGGTTCAAGCGATTCTCCTGCCTCAGCCTCCCAAGTAGCTGGGATTACAGGTGCCTGTCACCATGCCCAGCTAATTTTTGTATTTTTAATAGAGACGGAGTTTCACCACATTGGCCAGGCTGGTCTCGAACTCCTGATCTCAGTTGATTCGCCCGCCTTGGCCTCCCAAAGTGCTGGGATTATAGGCATGAGCCACTGCGCCCGGCCTCATGAATTTTTTTAAAACCATAATTAAAGAAAAGGAAAAGTTCTAGCTCAAGGCCAGGCCTTCCACTAGGTGGGCCCCTTCACACATGTGCTCTTATTGCTACGTTCAGGATAGCTGGCCACCAGGCAGGATAGCAACAGAGGCGAGGAAGAGCTGGAGTCTAGCCGATGCTGAAGAAATGAGTCTCAAGACCACAGACATTTAGAATATGTCACAGCCAGCTGTGCCAAGGAAAAGGCTACATACTGTTACATCCCTGACTCCAGAAATCTCTACCTGGAGGGTCTTGGCAAACATAACAGGTGTATTTCTCAGGCACATTTTCTTCCAGTAATCCCATGCAGACCCCATGCTGCCAGCACTGGCACTCTTCACACTGTTAGAATTAAAGAAGCAACAAAAATTAAACTCAGAAGGTGTTCTCCATCCAAAAGTAAGACCCACCTGCTGAGGGGAGGGGCGTGGGAGGATAGAAGGAAAGGGGAGGAAGGAGCACTCCCTCCTGACTAACGTGGAACTGAGCTGCTGCCACACATCTGGAACTGCACTGTCCAATATGGTAGCCACTAGCCACATGTGGCTCTACATTGAAATTAACAAGTTAAGCTAAAAATTCCGTTCCTCAGTCCCACGAATGACATCTTAAAGCTGAGTTTGAATTATGGCTCAGACACTCATTAGCTGTGTGACTTTGCACAGGTTAGTTCCCCTGGGCTTTATTTTCCCCATCTGCAAAATGGGATACACAATTCCTACCCTCCTCCTGGGGCTGTTTGTGAAGATTCAATGGGCCATATGTAAAAGCTCCTATTATAGAGCCCAGCACACAGTTTTATGTAATAAGCGGCTATTAATACTATTAACCACTAATGAGCAAACCAATTCACTAAGACCCCTGCTGGAGTAATTATGGGTTGGTACTTTGCATTTATTCTCTCTAAACCTTACCAAAGATCACACAGCTATTGAAAGGCAAAGGTGGATGAGAACATAACCCTGACTCGTTGCTAAGCCAGTTCTTTCAACCCAAGGCTCCACTTCCTTCCCTGAGTATTGAGAGGACAGGAGGAGAGGGCCAGAAGGCAGAGAGGGAAAGGAGGGAGTTGATAATGAGGGTGGCGCTGGGAGACATGTGGACAGCCTGAGGATAGTAGGTCTGAGAGCTAAGGATCCAGAGGAGGGAATGAAAAGGAAAGGCGAACTCCCAAGGAGATACTAGGGCACTTCAAGCAATTCCAAACCAGGACCCTAAACCTTTAACTACCCAACCAAACAAATTAGCCCTAGAAAGTGGACAGTGAGCTTCCTGACATGACCTTGATGGTGGCCCACCAGCCTGGCCACAAGGGACTAGAAATCTAGAGCTCAGACGGTCCTCAACCACTGAGAGTCACATAGGTCCCGGCATCAAGAGGGCTTCCCTGAGCAGATATAAGGCCTCTAGGAAGTTAATCACATCAGAATCAACGTGGGCAGAGCGGGAAGACAGGCTTTAGATATCTGTTTTAGATTCTTCAATTTACAGATGAGGAAACTAAGGGTCAGACAAGAAATGTAAAGTGACAAAAAGGCAGTCAGTAGCAGAAAACAGACTAACAATTAAAAATGAAAGTCTGTCTCACCAATGACTTCGTGTTTTGAAAACCAGGATTCACCAAAAATGAATCAAATACAGTTCAGTTTCAAAATGATAACTTTTTTTTGAGATGGAGTCTCGCTCTGTCACCCAGGCTGGAGTGCAGTGGGACAATATTGGCTCACTGCAACCTCTGCCTCCTGGGATCAAGCCATTCTCCTGCCTCAGCCTCCTAAGTAGCTGGGACTATAGGCACATGCCACCATGCCCGGCTAATTTTTTGTATTTTTAGTAGAGATGGGGTTTTACCATGTTAGCCAGGATGGTCTCGATCTCATAATCTCATGATCCGCCCGCCTCGGCCTCCCAAAGTGCTGGGATTATAGGCGTGAGCCACCGCGCCTGGCCAATGATAACTTTTTTCATGTGCATGTAGCTAAAACACATTATTCCTTTAAATTACGAAATGAATGAGAATAATAAACTAAGAGATAAAATACCTAACAATAACCATAAGCATGTATTGCCTCTCTAAAAAAAAAAAAAATGTAAATACTATTTGAAGAACACAGAGACTTAAGTCAATGGTACAGTGCACCCTGTTACTGGACAGCAAGAGTTAACATATGGATATCAACTATCCTTGGGTTAATTTATAAAAAGAATGTAGTCCCAGCCAGGCACAGTGGCTCATGCCTGTAATCCCAGCACTTTGGGAGGCCAAGGCGGGTGGATCACTCGAGGTCAGAAGTTCAAGATCAGCCTGGCCAACATGTTTGAAACCCCATCTCCACTAAAAATACAAAAATTAGGGAGGCATGGTGGCAGGCGCCTGTAATCTCAGCTACTTGGGAGGCTGAAGCAGGTTCAAAATTGCTTGAACCTGGGAGGCAGAGGTTGCAGTGAGCCAAGATCACGCTACTACACTCCAGCCTGAGCAAGAGTGAGATTCCATATCAGAAAAAAAAAAAAAAGTCTCAATAAAATAATAAATTAATAGCTTTGGAACTAGAAAAAATTCTAAAACTAACAGCTGGGAAATGTGTGAAAAAGAAAGAGCAATAAGGAGACACTAGCCATACCAGATATTTTAAAAATATTATAAAGGTACAATAATTAAAATAGAATTGTACGAGCAAATATACAGACAGATGAATCGCTGGAAGAGAGAACCAGAAAAGGATTCAAATGCATTTAGAAATGAAGTAAATAAAGGTGGCATTTCAAACAGTGAGGTATGGTATTAGTACAATGAGGAGCCATAGTTCTCACTATATACCTGGCAAAATTGCAGGTGGATCAAATATTTATATAGCTTAAAAAAAAGAAAAATGGGCCAGGCGCAGTGGCTCTTGCCTATAATCCCCGCACTTTGGGAGGCCAAGGCGGGAGGATCTCCTGAAGTCAGGAGGTGGTCACCTGAGGTCAGCCTGGCCAACATGGTGAGACCTCATCTCTACTAAAAATACAAAAAATTAGCCAGGTGTGGTGGTACACACCTGTAGTCCCAGCTACTCAGGAGGCTGAGGCAGGAGGATCACTTGAACCCACGAGAGGAAGGTTGCAGTGAGCTGAGATCATGCCTGGGTGACAGAGTGTGGCTCCGTCAAAAAAATAAAATAAAATAAATTAAGTAAAATAAAATATGATCCAACCATTATACAGAAAATAAAATGGTTTTTAATTTACATATTGCTAAATGAAAAAAGATGTTAAAAATACTATACATGCGGCCAGCTACAGTGGTTTTACGCCTGTAATCCCAGAACTTTGGGAGGCTGAGGTGGGCAGATCACCTGAGGTCGGGAGTTCAAGACCAGCCTGACCAACATGGAGAAACCCTGTCTCTACTAAAAATACAAAATTAGCCAAGTGTGATGGTGCATGCCTGTAATCCCAGCTACTCGGGAGACTGAGGCAGGAGAATCACTTGAACCTGGGAGCTGGAGGTTGTAGTGAGCCGAGATCACACCATTGCACTACCCCAGCCTGGGCGACAAGAGCAAAACTCCATCACAAAAAAAAAAAAAGAAAAGAAAATACTATACATAAAATGCAAACATTTGCATTTGGACAAAAAAAGAGATGGTTGCAAAGCAATGTGAATGTACTTAATATCACTGACTTGCATGCTTAAAAATGGTTATAATGGTAACTTTTAGGCAGGGCAGGGTGGCTCACACCTGTAATCCTAGCACTTTGGGAGGTTGAGGAGGAAGGATCATTTGAGGCCAGGAGTTTGAGACCAGCCTGAGAAACATAGCGAGACTCCATCTCTACAAAACAAATTAAAGAAATTAGCAAGGTGTGATGGTGTGTGCATGTAGTCCCAGCTACTCAGGAGGCTGAGGTGGGACAATTACTTGAGCCCAGGAGCTGGAGGCTGCTATGAGCTGTGATTGTGCCTCTGTACTCCAGCCTGGGTGACAAAGCAAGACCCTGTCTCAAAATAGGAAAATATAAAAATAAAAAGGGTAACTTTTAATGTTATGTGTATTTTACCGAAAAATTTTTAAAAGGAAAAAATACATTTGCTATTGTTTGTTTAGCCATAGAATGTTTCTGGAAGGATATACAAGAAACTGATAAGGGCTGACTCTAGGGAATGGGTAGTTGGGGATAAGGTGGGGATAAGGTATTTCTCTGTGTGCTTTCCGGACTTTGAATTATGTCAGTGCATTAGGTACCAACAAATAATATGAATTTTAAAATAACCAAAACTTTCAAATGGGCTTCTTTGTTTAAATTTTTATTTAATTTCTTGTAGAAACGGGGTCTCTCTATGTTGCCCAGGCTGGTTTTGAACTCCTGGACTCAAGCGATCCTTCCGCCTCAGCCTTCCAAAGTGCTAGGATTACGAGTGTGAGCCACAGTGCTAGGCCATTAAAATGGGCTTCTTTTTAAAACTACTATAAAATCTTTACTGGAGTTGGGCACTTAATACATATTAATACTTGTTGTTGTAGGGCAAAGGTCAGCAAACTACAGCCCATGTGCCAATGCCAGCTTGACTTGTTTTGTAAATAAAGTATTATGTGAACACAGCCATACTCATTTGTTTAGGGGTTTTTGTTTGCTTGTTTTTTGAGACAGGGTCTCACTCTATTGAACAGGTTGTAGTGCAGTGGTACAATCTCGTCTCCCTGCAGCCTTGACTGCCCAGGCTCAAGTGATCCACCCACCTCAGCCTCCTGAGAAGCTGGGACTACAAGTATGTACCATCACAATTAGCTAATTTTTGTATTTTTTTGTAGAGACAGAGTTTGCCATGTTGCCCAGGCTGGTCTTGAACTCCTGGCCTAAAGTGATCTGCCCACCACAGCCTCCCAAAGTGCTGGTATTACCGATGTGAGCCACTGCACCCAACCATACAGGTGAAAATTTGTTTTACGTATTGCCTACAGCTGCTCGAAGAAGAATCCAGTAGGTGCAACAAGACCATATGGCCCTCAAAACCTAAAAATTTATTATCTAGCCATTTAAGAAAAAGCTTAACAAAACCTGCTCTACAGCAATTAAAATAATTTAAATATCAAATGTATTTCCTGATGTTCATTTTTATGTGGTAGCCAGATTTCTCAAACACCGTATTTATTAAGTAGGATTTTAATCTTCCAGTGATTTAAATTAGCACTGGTAAATAAGATAAAATAGTGATATACATGAACAATGTTGATACTACTCATATAATGACAATGATCCAAAAAGTTATTTCTCTATAGTAATACATGCACTTCTAGAAAACACACTCTAAATGTATTCTAGGGTTATTCAAAATATCAATTTAAGGTAAAGATTTAAGAAAAATTTATTCATGTCTTCCTAATTAGATGGTGAATACATTTTAAAAGTTTAAACTGCATTTGTTCTAGGTAGCTCCCTCTAAATTTATGCCTTTTGCTAAAGTTATTGAGTGGAAAAGGTACGTTGCTCACAGTGACAGGACAGTCAGAAACTGTCCCTCCTTAACACAAAGCCAGGTGGACACTCTTGGTTCAGGTGGACAGCAC
Source organism: Pongo abelii (assembly GCF_028885655.2). Taxonomy (NCBI): domain Eukaryota; kingdom Metazoa; phylum Chordata; class Mammalia; order Primates; family Hominidae; genus Pongo; species Pongo abelii. The sequence continues at coordinate 40,092,772 of NC_072006.2, read as the reverse complement.
AGAAAAGTCCTCTGGAACAAAAGCGAAGAAGCTCTGAAGTGAGCTCGAGACACAAGGTCTTGTGGAGCCTGGGAAGCAGGAGATCAAGTTGGCTCCTGACTCTGCCATGCTCGTGGTGGCCCCAATTGCCCCGAAATTAGTTTCTTCATATAGCACATAATGGCATATTAACCTCTACCCTCAAACACCCCAAGATCCTTGCTACTTATAGAAAAGTCAATGGAGAAAGTACCAGAGTGGATCAGAAATGGGTTACATACTGTTAGGCAGAATAGCCTTGCCAGGAGGGACATTCATTACTCACCCACTGAAGATTTTAACAGGCAGATAAAGGGCAAATCTGTCAGGCTAAAAAGGCCTAGAACTGAGCATATGCTCAAGGATGACAGAGTAGAAACTAAAGATCTTCAATGTCCTTTTAAAAACAAACTTAAAAAAAATCTACTAAAAAATAATAGTCTTCATGTTATATAACATTTTTTTTTCTTTTTTTTGGGGGGGTGGGGGACAGGGTCTCATTCTGTCACCCAGGCTGGAGTGCAACAGAACGACCAGGGCTCGCTGCAGCCTTGAACTCCCAGGCTCAAGTGATCATCCCACTTCAGTCTCCGGAGTAGTTGGGTCTGCTGGCATGCATCACCATGCCCAGCTAGTTTTTTTATTTTTTTGTAGAGATAGGGTCTTGCTATGTTTCCTGGGCTGGTCTTGAACTCCTGGGCTCAAGCAATCCTCCCGCCTCTGCCTCCCAAAATGCTGGGATTACAGCATGCCCAACCAACAATTATCTAATAGTAGTCCACAGGGCTTCAGAGAGTTTGCAAAATGTGTGTGTTTTTAAGATAGGACAATTAAAAAAAAAAAAAAAAAAGATACACACTCAAACATGTTCCAAGTCAAATGGTAAGACAATGAAGCCCACCACCGCATACAATTTTGTATTGCTAGGATAGCTCAGTATTATGTTGACCTCAAAACGGAGCTTGTCCTCCCATCTCTGATTAATCAAAGTAACTACACAGCATGCTGTTCAGGAAAAGTCACCCTGACAATGGCCATGTGCATCATGCTTGTCTCACTGTTGTATAACCAAATAGAGAAAAACAAATGAGCCACTGAAGTGCTCCAAGTCAGCAACTGTCTGTCACTCATAGCTCTGACAGCATATCAGAATCATGGGAATATGCCCACCATTCACATGTCCGACCTCACAAGTAAAGATTATCCATTTTGAACTTTCAAAACTATTGCTGTTACCTGTTACACATTTTGGGGTTCTATGAAACAGTCCATTAGGAAAAGGGGTTCTGATATTCAAAAATGTTTGAAAACCACTGAACCAAGGTTTAATAAAGGTCTTAAATATCAGGTACCCTTGAATCCCAGAAGTTACTATGAAGGCTATTCAAAAAGACAAGACTCTCCCTCAGCCTAAAGTGTGTGTATGTATGTGTGTATGTATATGCGCATGTCTACTGGTGGTGCTGGGGAAGGGTTGGTCAGCCAGGCTAGATGGTACTATTATGTTTCAAAAACAAATTTTTCTTGTTTCACTTCTCAACTGTAAATGTAAATCCCCATAGCTAAGGCCCCATAGGGAAAGAGCACTTGACTGGGTGCCCTGGGTTCAAATCATAATCTGATGACTTATTTAATGGTTCTACAACAATGAATGAGATCATATCTTCGTAATTTTGTTTTCCCAAATAAGTGACTTGAGATAGCCTTGTTAGAGGTGAGATTGTATTTATGAAAACACTCCAGAAACTTTAAATCACTACTCAGCTGTACCCAGTTACCTTAGCTCCATACAGTTGCTTTAGTTCTATTAACAAAAAGAGCACGACTGTGGTACATCCATAGCATGGAATACTACTGGACAATAAGAATAAATGACTACTGAAACACACAACAACATGGATGAATCTCAAGGATATTATACAGAGTAAAAAGGGCCTCTCTCAAAAAGATACATACCATGTGATTCCATTAACCAAGAATCATAAATTACATAATTATAGACAGTTAAAACAGTTAAGTGTTTCCACGGTTAGGGATAAGTATGGCTACAAAGTATGGGTACCAGGAGGGAATCTCATGGTCTTAGTATACCTGAGTACCTTGATTGTGGGAGTGATTACACTAGGCTATACTCGTAATGAAAGCACACAGAGCTATATGCACACACAAATGAGTATGTGTATATCACTGGTAAAATCTCAATAAGCTCTAGTGATTGTGCCAATGTCAACTGGTTTTGTAGTTTTGATATCCTACTGTGGGTTTACGGGCTTTTGACATGGGAAGAAGACCAGCAGAGGAATTCATGGGACCTTCCTGTACATTTCTTTGCAATCTCCTGTGAATCTATAATTTTTTCAAAATACTAGTGTTTTCTAAAAGCCCTGGGAAAATAAAAGGCAAAAAACCAAATGCATCTACTCATCTCTAGTTGTTCTGAAAGTTTAAAGAGCTACGGAAAAGTCCCAATGTTTCAAGAAATAAAAGGAAAGGGGACTGTTGAGTACAAAGACAACAAATTCAAAGATGAGAGGAAAAAATGCAACTACATATTAAGTCAAGATCCAAAAGTGAATTTCAAAAATCCATGCCATGCAGATCACAAGGTCAAGAGTTCAAGACCAGCCTAGCCAATATGGTGAAACACTGTCTCTACTAAAAAATACAAAAATTAGCCGGGCATGGTGGCAGGCGCCTATAGTCCCAGCTACTCGGGCTGAGGCAGGAGAATCGCTTGCACCCCGGAGGCGGAGGTTGCAGTGAGCCGAGATTGAGCCATTGCACTCCAGCCTGGCTGACAGAGCCAGACTCCGTCTCAAAAAAAAATTACCATAACAAAAATATTTTGCCAGGCGCGGTGGCTCATGCCTGTAATCCCAGCACTTTGGGAGGCCAAGGCAGGTGGATCACCTGAGGTCGGGAGTTCCAGACAAATCTGACCAACATGGAGAAACCCTTTCTCCACTGAAAATACAAAAATTAGCCAGGCGTGGTGGCACATGCCTGTAATCCCAGCTACTCGGGCGGCAGAGGCAAGAGAATCACTTGAACCTGGGAGGCAGAGGTTGTGGTGAGCCGAGATCGCACTATTGCACTCTAGCCTGGGAAACAAGTGTGAAACTCTGTCTCAAAAAAAAAAAAAAAAAAAAACCCATGCCAACCTACAGTACTGAAAGGGCAAGGAAATAATATTCTATCACAGAAAGCAAGCCAAAGGGGCTGGGCCTGTTTCTCATAATCTCAATAGGCTATACAGATTCTTACTGGATGATGGGCAGCCACCCCCTTTACTGGGAACAATCCCTGAACCCCCATTAACGCTATAATATAACACAGGCAGGCCCCAGGCAGTCTTTTTGCCCCTGTCGATAATCTGTAAGCTCTACTACCACCAGACCAGATAACTAGACCGGGGAGAGCATTTGATCCATAACAAACCTCTTTCCCCTCTGGCCACAGGTGACTGTCCCAAAAACTAATATCTGATCTAAATTTGGCTGGAATTGCTTTCTCAGAAATTTAGAATTGGGACTAAGATTCTGACCTTGGTCTACCTAGTCTCTTGAACACAAAAATGCAAAATTGGGGCGAGGCCAAAGGTAACCATTTTGCGTTTTCCAAGAAAATAAGCAAGGAGTAAAATCAAAAAGAACCAAAAGGACTCCAGAGAAGCAGGAAACAAGGCAGACCAAGGCCCTCAAGATCGAATTCCAGGTTCTGAGCCTGAAGGCAGCCCTGCCTCTGAGTCCTAGGACCCAGTCTATTTTCCCAATAATATTTGTACTTGCCCCTAAAAAAAAATCCTAACCAATATAACCATGACTTTTAAAAACTCAGCTTCCCAAGCCAGTTGGGCAACTGTCAAGACACCCAGGGAACTTGTGACACCCTTAGGAGCCAGCCAGCCAGCGCCACCTCTCCCAGAACTGCGATTTACAGACAAGGGCCAGGGCAGGCAGGTGCTGGCCAGGCATGGTTTCCCCAAGCAGGTAAGGAGGTCCCACCCACCACAGGTACATCTCAGAGATGGAGACGACAGACTCACATGTCAGGAAAATAAAGAAAAAGAAACATAGAAGTTATAAAGCCAGCCTGCATGACTTTGGATCTTAAAGAAAATTTACCTCAAAGAGAAGATAAGAGTCCATGGGAAGATTAAACTGCCACTCCAAAGATTTCAGTCTCTGCTGCTCAACTCCTCACTTTGTGACCACAGGCAAGGCCCTTCCCATTTGTGGGTCCCAGCTGCCTCAAGCAGAGCATGAGAGGTTTAGACTCAGTGATCCCTAAAGTCCTCTCTTACTCCATCAATGGGCTATGTATGGCAGCCTGGAACTCTGAGGAAGCCAAACCAAAAAGCAAAGCTCAGTCTGCTGCTGTTCATGCTGCGTATCTGGGGCTTTGTTATGACTTGCCATTGTTCCTGGCCTCAAAATTCCCTCCAAGGACCAGTTTGTGCTTCTCTAGACCTGTTTCCTGGAAGATCTGCCTACCTGAATCATGAAGTCATTTTCCTCCTGGACCTCACAGATGCAACGGACCACCTCAAAGTCATAGCGGTCATCCCCATCAAGTTCCTCATCTGGGTTGGTGGTCACATCCACATCTTGGCCATACTCATCATCGCTCCAGAGAAAGCTCTCAGAAGAGGACTCACTCAAATTATCCTCCTCTACGAGGAAAGGGAAAACAATAGTTACTATTTTAGGTTATAAAATTTAAAAACCTTTGATTGTCAAGAATGAAAAATGACCTTGTAGTCCCATACCTCCAAGCAAGAACATTCATAGGGCAAGGAAACGAGGATGCCGATCTGTCCTTGGATCTGTCATTTAGTAACAGCCCAAACATGCTGCCTGGCAGTGAACTCAACTCCACTTCCTCATTTCACTGAGAGAATGAAGCCCAAGGGCAGTGGCTACTCAAGATCATAAAACTCAGTGGCAGAGGAGCTACAACTCCCCAAGAACCACACAGACCACCATCCCTGACAACTCTAACATGTTCTTCAGCCTCACCCCATCCAGCCAGGACCTGGCTTACAGTCTGTCTGTATCCAGAGCTACCTTTAAAACTCTGTAAACAAAGGCTGAGCATGGTGGTTCATGCCTCTAATACCAACATTTTGGGAGGCCAAAGGAGGAGGATTGCTTGCGCTCAAGAGTTCAAGTCAAGCCTGGGCAACACGGCAAAACCCTATCTCCACTAAAAGAAAAAAAAAAATTAGCTGGGCACAGTGATGCATGTCTATAGTCCCAGCTACTCAGGAGGCTGAGGCAGGAGGATCCCTTGAGCCTGCAAGTTTGAGGCTGCAGTGAGCTATGATCACACCACTGCACTCCATCCTGGATGACAGTGTGAGACTTTGTCTGAAAAGACAAACAGGCTGGGCACAGTGGCTCACGCCTGTAATCCCAGCACTTTAGGAGGCCAAGGCCAAGGTGGGCAGATCACTTGAGCCCAGGATTTGAGACCAGCCTGGCCAACGTGGCGAAACCCTGTCTCTACTAAAAATACAAAAAAATTAGCCAGGTGTGGTGGTGAGCGCCTGTAATCTCAGCTACTGGGAAGGCTGAGGCAGGAGAATCATTTGAATCCAGGAGGCAGAGGTTTCAGTGAGCCAAGATCACGCCAGTGCACTCCAGCCTGGGTGACAGAGTGAGACTCTGTCTCAAAAACAAAAATCAAAAACAAAAACTGTAGACAGTGAGGAATGAGGAAGAGGAAGATTCCAGGGATAATCAGAGGCAGAATCACTTGATGCCTGATTAGTTATAATCACAGCTAACTTTTACTAAGCGCTTGTTCTGAACCAGACACTGTTCTAAGTCAGGCATAACTATTAATATTTTATTGCACTTCACAAATATTGTATTTTTTTTTTTTTACAAATTGAAGGTGTGTGGCAGCAACCCTGAAAGTCTATTGACACCATTATTCCAAAAGCAAATACTCACTTTGTGTCTATCAGCATTTTCAAGCAATAAAGTATTTTTCTATTTTTTTTATTTTTATTTTATTTATTTATTTTTGAGACAGGGTCTCATTCTTTCTCCCACAATGCAGTGGCATGATCACAGCTCACTGCAGCCTTGACTTCCTGGGCTCAGGTGTTCTTCCCCCCTCAGCCTCACAAGTAGCTGGGATTACAGGTGCATGCCACAACACCCGGCTAACTTTTTTTGTATTTTTTGTAGATTCAAGGTTTGCCATGTTGCCCAGGCTGGTCTTGAGCTCCTGAGATCAAGCAATCCACCCGCCTCAGCCTCCCAAAGTGTTGGGATTACAGGTGTGGGACATTGCACTCAGCTTTCATTTTTTAAATTGTCAGTTAACATAATGAAATGTATTGCTAGTTCAAATTTCTGAACATTACATCAAAACAAGATTGATCTAATGAACACATATGTCACATTTTTCAGAACATATGGAAGAACTAAACTAATTTTATCTCAAAGAAAGTTTTAAGAAATGTAACAGGCCAGGCGCGGTGGCTTATGCCTGTAATCCCAGCACTCTGGGAGGTCGAGGTGGGTGGATCACGAGGTCAGGAGTTCAAGACCAGCCTGACCAACATGGTGAAACCCTGTCTGTACTAAAAATACAAAAATTAGCCGGGTGTGGTGGCGCACGCCTGTAATCCCATCTACTCGGGAGGTTGAGGCAGGAGAATCGCTTGAATCTGGGAGGCAGAGATTGCAGTGAGCCAAGATCGCGCCACTGAACCCCATCCTGGGCCACAGAGCGAGACTCTGTCTCAAAAACAAAAACAAAGCAAAACAAAACAAAACAATATATATATATATTTTAATATAAATATAAATATATATGTGTGTATATATATACATATATATATAAAGCCTTTCTCAAGAGGGCTCAAAGATGTGTTTTAAGAGTCGTGTGTGTGAACAAATACCATCATTCACCTGCACATCCGCTTACACTTCGATGCCTTCATATGTACCATCCTGTAGCAGGGCACATTGGCCAATGCAGCAAGTGAGAAGGCTTTTCAATGCCAGCAGGACTTTGTAACACCTGGGTGAGTGGGTGCCTCCCCTTCCAGGGCCCATATTAGGTTGAGCGCATATATATATGTGTGTATGTGTGTGTGTGTGTGTGTGTGTGTGTGTGTATATATATAACATTTTACCAATTTTTTTTACATATATACATGTGTGTATATATACATATATAACATATTTTACCGTTTTTTTTTGTTTTGTTTTGTTTTGTTTTTAGAGATGGAGTCTGGCTTTGTCACCCAGGCTGGAGTGAAGTGGTGTGATCTTGGCTCACTGCAACCTCTGCCTCCCAGATTCAAGCGATTCTCCTGCCTCAACCTCCCGAGTAGCTGGCATTACAAGGCAGACACCACCACGCCCGGCTAATTTTTTGTATTTTTGTAGAGATGGGTTTCACCATGTTGGCCAGGCTGGTCTCGAACTTCTGGGCTCAAGTGACCCACCTGCCTCACCTCACAAAGTGTTGGGATCACAAGCGTGAGCTACCGCGCCTGGTCACCAATTTTTACATTGAATAATTTTTCTATTGAGTTGAGTTCTTATATATTCTGGTTACTAATCTCTTGTTGATGAATAGTTTACAAATATTTTCTTTCATTCAGTAGGTTTTTGGTTCACTCTATTAATCATTTAGTTTGCTGTGCATAAGCTTTTCAGCTTGATGCAATCCCACTTGTCCATTTCTGTATTTGTTGTCTCTGCTTTTGAGGACTTACTCCAAAAAACTTGACATTTCTCACCACAGCAATATTTTTCAATTAAGGTATATGCATTGTTTTAGACATGCTACTGAACACTTAAGAGACTACAATATAGTATAAACATAAGTTTTGTAAACACTGGGAAAATAAAAATTATGTGTGACCAGCTTTATTTGTTTTATTGTAGTGGCCTAGAACCAAACCCGTAATATCTCCCAGGTATGCTTGTATTTTCCAATAAATGATCAGCAAATGATCAGGACAGAAGGGCCTCCTTACCCAATGCTTTCACTTTCCCTTTGTGGTGTCCAGATTCTGGGCCATGAAGCTGTGGGCTCATATGGACCCCTGGCTTGTGTGAGGACCCACACCTGGTAACAGCAAATGCCTTGGGTGGAGAAGGTTCCTGGGAGGTGTCACTGATCTCCTCACTGCAGGGGCATTCTGGAAGAACAGGATCAGGAAGGAATGAATAACCCTAGTTAACATTGCTGCATTCTAGAATCAATCTCATCCAACCAACAAACCTCCTTTTCAAGCAGCACAAAGGCTCAGGGACAATTCAACCAAAAAGAGGTGTGGAGAGCAGAAGTAGGGGCCCAAACGCCTCCTCTTAAGCATTGCCCCTCTCCTCTTTTTCTGATAAGATTGTTTTTCTAAGCTAGAAGATACACCGAGAATAAAACGTGGCATCCTTTAAGTCCCAAGTCAGAATACAGATTTTTCTAAACATTTTTGTGAGGGCTAGACACAGTTTTTAAGAAGGGAATCCTTTCTCAAGAGGGCTCAAAGATGTGTTTTAAGAGTCGTGTGTGAACAAATACCATCATTCACCTGCACATCTGCTTACACTTCGATGCCTTCATCTGTACCATCCTGCAGCAGGGCACACTGGCCAAGGCAGCAAGTGAGAAGGCTTTTCAACGCCAGCAGGACTTTGTAACACCTGGGTGAGTGGATGCCTCCCCTTCCAGGGCCCATACTAGGTTAAGCCCACAAGCCCTGGTAAGAGACTATTGGTCCTTCCTCTGCTCAGCGCAGGCCCAGAGGCCATAATGGGAGAAAGCAACCCCTCCCCATTCATAGTAAGGAAACCTAAGTGAAACCCTCAGGAAAAAAAATTACCAGGTTTGGTTTTCTTTTTCTTTTTCTTTTTCTTCTTTGGCTTCACTCTCACAAACTCCTTGAATTTCTTCTCTTTATTCTTTTCCTTGTCTTTTGTAGCTAGAATTAAACACAAATGTTGGCATTTTCACATTTTGTTTTCAATGCTGGGGTGCTTATTCTTTTCCTAAGCAAGCATGTCCGATGGGCCTGGCTCTGCCTGGGAAGTCTGAAGCAGATTGCTCCAGTCTGGAGGCAGAGCCACGCCTCCACCACTTAGCCTTTCAGTCCAGCTCAGCACACTCTGGCCCATGGCCCGTTATTGTAAATGGATTTTAGTGAAACACGCCATGCTCATTGGTTACATGTCTTTCACACTTCAACAGCAGAGCTGAGAAGTAAGGACAGAGACCTTTCAACCCCAAGGTTGAAAGTATTTATTATTTGGCCCTTTATAGACAAGTTTGCAAAACTCTACTTAGATCACTGTTCCTCAACCCTGGCTACATACTGTAATCACCTGGGGATCTGATTTTTGTTGTTGTTGTTTTCATCCCCATGTCACCCAGGCTGGAGTGCAGTGGCGCGATCTCAGCTCACTGCAACCTCCCCTCCTGGGTTCAAGCGATTCTCCTGCCTCAGCCTCCAGAGTAGCTGGGACTACAGACACACACCACCACACCTGGCTAAATTTTGTATTTTTAGTAGAGACGGGGTTTCACTATGTTGGCCAGGCTGGTCTTGAACTCCTGACCTTAGGTGATCCAGCCGCCTCAGCTTCCCAAAGTGCTGGGATTATACGTGTGAGCCACATGTCCAGCCAGGATTCTGTTGCTTGTTTCATTCTTTTTCTAAAAATTGAAGTACCATTCATATAACATAAAATTATTTTTAAATGAACAGTTCATGCCTTCTAAATACCAAAACTTCATCCTCCTACTCTACAACAAAACTCCTTAAGATGTCAATCCTCCCTGTCCAAACTTCTCCCTTCACAGTTTTTCCTAATTACATTCTAAAAACTTCCCACCTACCACTCTACTGAGATCAGTTTTCAAAATTAATAGTCTCACCATTGAAAAATCCAGTCGTTGCTGGGTGCGGTGGCTCACGCCTGTAATCCCAGCACTTTGGGAGGCCGAGGCAGGCAGATCACAAGGTCAGGAGTTCAAGACCAACCTGACCAACATGGTGAAACCCCGTCTCTACTAAAAATACAAAAATTAGCTGGGTCTGGTGGCGCGTGCCTGTAATCCCAGCTACTCAGGAGGCTGAAGCAGGAGAATCGCTTAAACACAGGAGGCGGAGGCTGCAGTGAGCCGAGATCGTGCCATCGCACTCCAGCCTGGCAACAGAGCGAGACTCCATCTCAAAGAAAAAAAAGAAAGAAAGAAAGAAAAATTCAGTCGTAGCCGGTCACGGTGGCTCATGCCTGTAATCCCAGCACTTTGGGAGCCCAAGGCAGGTGAATCACCTGAGGTCAGGAGCTTGAGATTAGCCTGGCCCACATGGCAAAACCCCGTCTCTACTAAAAATATAAAAATTAGCCAGGTGTGGTGGCAGATGCCTGTAATCCCAGCTACTTGGGAGGCTGAGGCAGAAGAATTGCTCGAATCGGGGAGGCGGTGGTTACAGTGAGCCCAGATCGGACCATTGCACTCCAGCCTGGGCGACAGAGTGGGAATCTGTCTCCAAAACAAACAAACAAAAAAAATCCAGTAGTTTCTTCTTCTCTTACCAAATATATTTGTAGGATTTCAAGTAATTCACCATGCCTTAGTTTTTAGATATCAACAAGAGTTTACACGTACATATATCCTATGACCTTGCCATCCACTACAACATATTCATTCAAGAGAAAGCACCACTTATGTCCACACAGAGACTTATATACATGAAGGCTCATAGCAGTTTTAGTTGTAATCGCCCCAAACTGAAAACTGCCCAAATGTCCATCAAGTGAATGTACAAATAATTCATGATGTATCCATACAATGGAAGACTTTTCAGCAATAAAGGTAGGAACAGCAGGCTGGGCGTGGTGGCTCACGCCTGTAATCCCAGCACTTTGGGAGGCCGAGGCGGGTGGATCATGAGGTCAGGAGATTGAGACTATCCTGGCTAACATGGTAAAACCCTGTCTCTACTAAAAATACAAAAAAATTAGCCGGGCGTGGTAGCGGGCACCTGTAGTCCCAGCTCCTCGGGAGGCTGAGGCAGGAGAATGGCACGAACCCAGGAGGCGGAGCTTGCAGTGAGCTGAGGTCTGGCCACTGCACTCCAGCCTGGGTGACAGTGTGAAACTCCATCTCAAAAAATAAAAATAAAAAAACAGGTACAAACAGCAACATAAGTGAATCTCAAAGTATGCTGGGTGAAAGGAGCCAGACAAAACAAGTGCACACTGCAGGATTCCATTTCTACAATAGTCTAGAAAATGAAAACAAACCGGCTGGGCGTGGTGGCTCACTCCCAGCACTTTGGGAGGCCAAGGTAGGCGGATCAGCTGAGGTCAGGAGTTCAAGACCAGCATGACCAATATGATAAAACTCCATCTGTACTAAAAATACAAAAATTAGCCGGGTGTGGTGGCTCATGCCTGTAATCCCAGCTACTTGGGAGGCTGAGGCAGGAGAATCGCTTGAGCCCAGGAGGCAGAGGTTGTAGTGAGCTGAGATCGTGCCACTTCACTCCAGCCTGGGTGACACAGCGACTCTGTCTTGGGGGAAAAAAAAGAGAGAGAAAACACACCATAAGTAACAGTAAGCAGAATAGTGGTTGCCTGGAGCTCAGGGGGAGGGGAGAAGTGGGAAGGAGGAACTAAAAAGGGGCATGAGGAAAGTTTCGGAGGGAATGGAATATGTTTACTATCTTGACTGTGGTGATAGCTGGGTATAAACGTATGTCAAATCTCACCAATTATACCATTTAAATATGTGTAGTTCATTGTACAATTAAGTCTCGATAAAGCTGTAAAGAAAAACAACCAATTCAGTTGCATTTAGTACATTCACAATGTTGTACGACCACTTTGATATAGTTCTAAGAACATTTCCATCACTCCAAAGTAAAACCCTTTACCATTAAGCAGTATTTCCCCTCCCCTAAGCCCCTCCCCTCAGCCCCACCAACCTGCATCTGACTCCATGGGCTTATCTACTCTGGATATCTCATAAATATGGAACCATAAATATGTGACCTTTTGTGTCTGGTTTCTTTCATTTAGCACAATGTTTTCAAGGATATCAGGATTTTTAAAACTTTCCAAGTGATTCTGATATGGAATCAAGATATCCACAAAGCAGGTGTGGGGCAGGGTAGACAATCAGATTCCATTTTAACTAAGCACTTGTGTGCAAGGAAACCACAAATATCTCATTTAATCCTTACAACAACTTGTGTGTACATCATTCCCATTTTACAGGCAGCGAAACTGAAGCTCAGAGAGGTGAAATCACCCACCTGACATCACATAGGTATTCTGAAGCAAATTGGTCTGACTCTCCAGCACCATGTCTGCTCTGCAACCCAGGCCCCTCTCCCAAATTAGCACTTGGTAACCATCAGAAAGGAACAGTGGGCGGTGCCTACCGGCTGGCAAGCCTGGAATCTATAGGCAGAGTTGATCTACTGGATAGAGAACATAGGACTTAAGGGTATTTCAGCTCCTTAACTGGTAAAATACCCTGCAACTAGAAAGAAAATCAACAAACATGAAAGCTAGGAGAGAACTTAGACCAATTTGTAAAATCACTCATTTTTAAAACCAAGAAACCAAGGCCCAAAGACAGTAGATTGGCAAAACATGGTCAGATGCCTTCTGAATTTCAAAAAAGCTATCAATAATTTTTAGGTTTTAGTGACCTCCAACTAAAGTAATTATACCCATCAGCTTAGTGAAATGCTAACAGAATTTATCCTGTCAGCAGCGGAACTGCCTGAAGCAGCAACATAATCTAGGTCCTAAATCCTTGAGACAGACAGGGCAAGATGTAGAGGAAAACTGCCCAATGCTAGGGCACACCTAGTTATCTGGCTAAAGATGGTGGTCATTTGTAAACTCCAGTGGCAGAACTTGCAGGCCCTAGAGAAGACACAGAAAATTGCCCAGCAAGGACTGAGCTAAGGCAGGTGAGTTCCTGAGGAACAGGGGTAGACAAGTTGACAACAGGCAGAAATCCCCAGACTGCCAGGTGCACAGGAAGTCTCCTGCAGAGAGGCACTCCTATCTCCCACTCCAGAGCCTGGGACAGGCACTCTTCCCTGGAATCATAAAAGTCAGCAGAGCCTCAAAGTGAGAGTATGGGCTTCACAACAGATTCAAATCATGGCTCCACCACCTGCTAGAGCTGTAAATATTGGTTTAAGTTAATCCATCTCATCTGCACCTTAGTTTCTAATCTATAAATTAGGCATTATAGATGCCTAATATGCCAACATTAGAGCATCCAAATTCTTAAAACAAGTACTTCTAGACCTAAAGAAAGACTTAGTCACATAACTTTAGTGGGGGACTTCAACACCCCTCTGACACAGCATTAGAAAGATCATTGAGGCAAAAAACAAAGAAATACTGGACTTAAATCCAGCAATGACAAACTATACATTCCACCCATCTGCAAATGGCAAATAATCTAAAATTGACCACATGCTTGGCCATAAACCAAGTATCAATGAATTCAAATCACTGAAATCATATCAACCACACTCCGAAACCACAGTGGAATAACAGCATAAATTAGGCATAACAGCACCCACCTCAGAGGGTTTGTTCTGATGACTAAATAAGACAATACAAGTAATGAACTTGGAACAGCGCCCAGCACATGAAGTACTCAAATGTCAGCTGTTATTATCTTGCTTGCAATACTCTTTCCCTGGAAAGCAGTGCTGGTCGCTGGTCTGCTGTCAGCTCTCTCTCTGGACAGCTTTACCAATTGTTCCATGACCCACAGAGCATGTACTGGCTGTGGAGCTTCCTCCCAGCTGCCCTGACTAGGTTGGACAAAGAGTGACTTCCTGCCAGGGCTCTGGATCAGAGAGCAGCTTGTCACCTAAGCAGGGTGAGGCTTTCCTCCAAGATGGCCACTTGTCCTCTCCCCAAGCTGCAGGTGTCCATCAGGAGAAATACCAGAGGCCCTCTTGCTCCTCCATACAGCTGACTCTTGAGTATTCCATCCAATCACTGACTTATGAGAGCAGAGGGACAACTGTCATCAGACCGCCGCTTCCAGGAGGGAAAAGAATAGCATCACCACCACCTATGGGGTAACTGCTTGTACACCACAGAGCTCAGCCACGAGGCTGGGACAAGCAGTGACCAGAGCATGTTCTGATCTGCACAAGGGGGTGGCAGCTCAAGGGCAGAACAGAAGCAGATAAGGGCTTGGAGGGGTTTTCTTTGCCTATCAGAGAAGTGGTAGTCAGGGTCTGCCACTGTCGTTTCACCATGTCTACCTTCCCAACCTCATCTCCTATCAGTCCCCTACCATGGGTCCCACCCAGATACCAACCCAGGACGGCCCTCCAATAACCCCTCCCTCCTCAAGCCCTTCATTTTTCTTAGCTCATGTGGTAGAGGCTGCAATGCCCTTCCCAACACTATTTCTCCACTTCTTCCATAGTAAGAGTTCATGTTCCATGTTCCCTTGAGAGAGGGGTGGCAGATGTTCTGCCTATTGGATACAAGAAGTGATGTGTGGCAATTCTGGGTTGTAGCTTAAAAGGAAAGAGCATACGTTCCTCCCCTCCCCTCCCCTCCCCTCCCCTCCCCTCCCCTCCCCTCCCCTCCCCTCCCCTCCCCAGCAGCTGAAAGATAAGCAAGGTGGGGAGCCATTTGGGACGCCAAAGAAGAGCAGCACCTAGTGGAACAACGGGGGAGAAAGCAAGGCCCAGGGACCTTCAGAGCCTGGTGGAACAATGGGGAGAGAGCAAAGCCCAGCGACCTTCAGAGCCTGGTGAAACAACAGGGAGAGAGCAAGGCCCAGGGACCTTCAGAGCCCTGTGGAACAATGGGGAGAGAGCAAGGCCCAGAGATCTTCAGAGCCTGGTGGAACAACGGTGAGAGAGCAAGGCCCAGGGACCTTCAGAGCCTGGTGGAACAACGGGGAGAGAGCAAGGCCCAGGGACCTTCAGAGCCTGGGAACAACGGGGAGAGAGCAAGGCCCAGGGACCTTCAGAGCCTGAGCACAGCCACCATGGGTAACTTGCAGTTCATCCTGAGAGGGAAATAAACTCTGATTTTAGCCAGCTATGTTGTTCTCTCTGTTATGGCACCATAATCCATATTCTAATTAAGCTCACACTGCTCTTTTTGTTTTAAGGGGAGGAGGACATGTTCCTGCGATAAGGCCAGTGTAGTCCCATGAGAAAAGGTGTGGATGGCAACGAAGAGGTGCCCACTCCAGTGCCCCGAGGCTCACTTTGGCCTAAAACTGAGGTTTACCCAGGGTGAGAGCACGACTCAAACAGATATAGCAATAAGTAATAATAAGCACAGGAGAGGCCCTCTTTGACACTAGAAAATTCTTTCTGAGCCTAACCTGTATTCAGGACTGAACTCACCTACGTAGAAAGAAACCCAAGGGAGCCTGAGCTGGCTCCTGGAAGAGAATTTATTAAGTGACTCTGGTATACTGAGAAACCTCATTTGGAAAAGCAAATCTAAACTGACCTTCTAAATTCATTTTGCAACTAAAGGCTTGGCTGAGAGCAGAAGAACCATATGAGTGACAGGATTACAGAAGGCTGGCATCAGAAGGGACACCTTAGGGAAAGATGATTGGTTTATTCCCCTTGATGCCTCTGAACCCTTGCTATGCCTATTCCTGGCACAGGGATGCTTTTCCTCTTCCCGGCTTCTGGTCCAATTCCTATCTAGCCTCACTCCTTAAGGCATGGGTTAGTCTGCTCAGGCTGTTATAACAAAACATTATGTTATATGTGGCTTAAACAACAGATATTTCTTTCTCACAGTTCTGGAGGTTGGAAACTACAAGATCAAGGTGCCAGCCTATTTGGTTCCCAGTGAGGCCCCTCTTCCCAGTTTGCAGATGGCCATCTTCTTGCTACATCCTCACATGGAGGGATGGGGGAGCTCTCTGTTCTCTTCCTATAATGCCACTAAACCCATCATGAAGGCCCCACCCTCATGACATCATTTAAAATTAATTATTGCCAAATACCATCACACTGAGGACTAGGACTTCAACAGATCAATTTTAGGGAGGAAGGCAGGACACAATTCAATTCACAGCAAGGCCTAACTCAAATGTCACCTTCTCCTCTCAACAGTCCAGCTCCTACCCTACAGGCAAAATCTGAATCTGTGTTCCCACAGCACTTTACATGTTCCTAACACAGAACTTAGCCTTCTCATGTTGTTTATGAGCTTTTCTCCCCACATGAAAGGGCCTGGTCTCATGCATACCTAGCTCTACATCATCACTTTAGAAATGAGGAGATCAGCCAGGCACGGTGGCTCATCTCTGTAATCCCAGCACTTTGGGAGGCCAAGGCAGGCGGATCATCTGAGGTCGGGAGTTTGAGACCAGCCTGACCAACACGGAGAAGCCCCGTCTCTACTAAAAATACAAATTTAGCCAGGCATGGTGGTGCACGCCTGTAATCCCAGCTACTTGGGAGGCTGAGGCAGGAGAATCATTTGAATCCAGGAGGCGGAGGTTGTGGTGAGCCAAGATCGCACTATTGCACTCCAGCCTGGGCAACAAGAGCGAAACTTCATCTCAAACAAACAAAAAGAAAGAAAGAAAGACAGACAGACAGAAAGAGGAAGGAAGGAAGGAAGGAAGGAAGGAAGGAAGGAAGGAAGGAAGGAAGGAAGGAAGGAAGGAAGGAAGGAAGGAAGGAAGGAAGGAAGGAAGGAAGGAAGGAAGGAAGGAAGGAAGGAAGGAAGGAAGGAAGGAAGGAAGGAAGGAAGGAAGGAAGGAAGGAAGGAAGGAAGGAAGGAAGGAAGGAAGGAAGGAAGGAAGGAAGGAAGGAAGGAAGGAAGGAAGGAAGGAAGGAAGGAAGGAAGGAAGGAAGGAAGGAAGGAAGGAAGGAAGGAAGGAAGGAAGGAAGGAAGGAAGGAAGGAAGGAAGGAAGGAAGGAAGGAAGGAAGGAAGGAAGGAAGGAAGGAAGGAAGGAAGGAAGGAAGGAAGGAAGGAAGGAAGGAAGGAAGGAAGGAAAGGAAGGAAGGAAGGAAGGAAGGAAGGAAGGAAGGAAGGAAGGAAGGAAATGAGATCAGATCTGTGAAGAGATCTGCCTGAGATCACAAACGGAACAGTGGCAGGTTGCTACTAAGATCAGTCTACGGACTCTCAGACCAGAACTACTACTTCTGCCCAACCTTACCAGCCCAGAAATTGAGGAGTCCAAAGCCAAGAAATCTCTGCAGGGTACTTTCGAGTCCCAGTGGTTTTGCTGGAAGCCCCAGGAATCTCCATCAGAGAAATCCATGAGAACCCAAGTTCAGGACCACTTGAGGCCAGGAGTTCAAGACCAGCCTGGACAACATGGCAAAACCCCATCTGTACTAAAAATACAAAAATTAGCTGGGTGTGGTGGTGCATGCCTGTAATCCCAGCTACTTGGGAGGCTGAGGCAGGAGAATTGCTTGAACCCCGAAGGCGGAGGTTGCAGTGAGCCAAGATCACACCACTGCACTCCAGGCTGGGCAACAGAGTGAGATTCTGTCTCAAAAAAAAAAAAAAATCAGAGCATTCAGCATAAAGGGGGTACTTTTTTTTACAGTTACTATTATCACGCAGCACAAATACTATAATATTCTGTTTTTCACTTAGGCAGAATGTCAAGTTCACACTGCCTGTAAACTAAAACACAGGCTGCCTGGTATCAGAGTCCCACTGTGAAATGTCTCCCCGTGAAACGTCTCCCCAGCTGAACTCCCCACACTGTCTGAAATTCCACCCTAGAGATAAGAGCTTTCTCAGAAGCCTGGGGTGAAACCATGATATTAAGTTGGTTCTATTCTTTCAAATTTTTGGTTATCAGATTAGTCAAGTATCCAGTAAAACCCTGACAAACTGGGGCAAGGCTTTGATGGGAGAAAGGTAAGGGGTGATGCCTGGAACAGGGGTGCCTTCTGGAGAGCTGGGGCAGAATAAGGCAGCCACACTACAGAATCTTCAGCATACACTGCTATGTTCACTCTCATTGATAGCCAGCTACATGATAAACGCTGAACATGTCTACTGAGCCCCATCCACATATGATAATACCAAGGCTCTTGCTGGTTAGTGGCACAGTCAGGGCTGGTGGCCAGGCTTTCAATTTTCCATCTGGATCACAGCAAAATGGATGGTCTAGTTCCTTCGGTCTGGTAACTGCTAAACGTATCAGCAATGAGGCATGGGAGATACATTTGGGTAATCGCCATGTTGTCTAGGAGGCTGTGTCCACCTGACATGTGGATGGGGATACATTCCTTCCTGGCTGCACAAATCCTGCCCTCACTGATCAGGCTGTGCCCTCACTGAGAGGGTACAGAAATGATCAAACAGTGGGTGAGTGGTCTGTGTGGCACATTCTGCTGCCAAATTGATCAATTTTACAAAGGACCACTTTAAACAAATTAAAACATAAGGACTTAAAAAACCTTTTGGCAACAAGTTAAAGCATAGGGATTTAAAAGACTCTTGTTTCCCTTAAAGCATTTTATAATTGTCCAACCCTACTAGTCTAGTGAGTATACAGCAGGCCTTATTTTTAAAAACTGGTAAACAAAAAGCTCCAATTCACCAAGAAATTTCCAAATCCCATTGAAAAGGATCCTTCAGTATTAACAGAGAAAATAAAATCCCAGGTCAGTATAACGCAGGAGACCCAAGAGGGAGACATGAAAGTAGAAAATCAGTTACTCAAAAAAAAAAAAAAAAAAAAAAGAAAGGGTAGGAAAGGAAAGGAAAGGAAAATCACTCAAAAAAAAAAAAAAAGAAAAGAAAATCAGTCACTCAGGCTTCTTAATTATACCAAAATGGCAATGTCTTGTCTATTGGTTTCACAGCTCATCAGTGGTTGGCTGAGTTCAGAACTCAGATCTCTCACTGCCTGGGTAAATGCTTTCACTGAGATAAAGAGAGTATGTATTCAGAGTTTATCATAGGCCAGACATTTTACAAAGCATTTCCCCTTGGTTCATTTAGTATAACAAAGTTATGAGGTAGGTAGTACTATTATCTCTATTTCACAGATGGGAAAATTGAAGTTTAGCAAGTTCTCTGCCCAAGGTCCTGGAACAAGCAAGCGGTAGAGCCTGTATTCAAACTCAGGTGAGTTGACACATATTACTCAACATAAACCAAGTCATGCAAGTACAGTTAACCAAGAATCCCAAAGCCAGGTGGTGGATCAGCATCTGGCCAGGAATACCTGCCCCATACTCAGGTGCATTATACTAAGCAAAGTCCCTCCTCAGACAATTACCATGAACAGGGAGAGGCAGAGGCACTATGTCCTAGCACAGACAGCACACACCACGATGGTCAGGCAAGCAGGACTTCCCTGGGTCCCTCGATGGCCTCCTGCCTGTCAAGCCTTAGCCTTTGGAACGACCTGACTCTGGTGGCTTTGTGCTGTCTGGGATAGGCTGCACTCTACTTCCAGTGTTGTACCCTCATCCTGCCCAGATGTCAATCCATTATGATATCCAGCGCCTGCTATTTCTACTGGCTCCTGACACCTCCATGACCTCCATTTACTCAACATAATCTCCAGTCCTTCAGTGCTGGTTGTTTCCACAGCACTGCAGAGCCCATGGGATACTGTAGTGACTCAAGATGACTCAACATAATTCCTCCCCAACAGCACTCAGAATCCAGCTAGAGAGCTCACATAAATGTACCCAACTCAGCCACATATGGCTAGATGAGAAGGATGAAATTCTGGAAAGCAAGGGGAAGAAGGAAATCCACTTCCCCACACCAGGCCTTGAAACAGGCTTATTAAAAAGATTAGCTCACAAACTAATCACAAGAACTCAGATTTACACTCAGAAAGAGACAGTGAGGTCTGGAGACCTGAAGAGAGTCCAACAGTGACTGAGGCAACAGATGGGATTCACAACCCATGTGCCCAGCTCCAAAACTTATGCTTTGCAGAAGCATCATTCTGTCCTTACATATTATTTAGCAAGAGAGTGATATAATCAGGTTTGTACTCTCAAAGATCGATCTGACGGCAAAATGATGGATACCCATAGTGAGTAAAGAATGATGGGAGGAAAACTGATTAAGAAATGACCACAACAACCAGGGCAAGAGGGGAAACCTAGATTAGTGCCATAGGACTGAAAAGGAGAAGATTAATTTGGAGGTAAGTCAGATAAAAGGAAACAAACAAACATTAAAATCCTCTCAATTACATTCATTATTTCAAGTAAAAAGCCCAATCCTTTGTCTTGGTATCTCTCTGCAGTTTCTTACATTCTTACTGCATTTTTACCATTTCCAAGTATATGTTTTAAGCACACTTTTTTTTTTTTTTTTTTTTTTTTTTTTTTTTTTTAGACAGAGTTTTGCTCTGTCACCCAGGCTGGAGTGCAGTGTCATGATCTTGGCTCACTGCAACCTCTGTTTCCTAGGTTCAAGCGATTCTCCTGCCTCAGCCTCCTGAGTGGCTGGGATTACAGGCACCTGCCACCATGCCTGGCTAATTTTTGTATTTTTAGTAGAGACGGGGTTTCACCATATTGGCCAGGCTGGTCTCGAACTCCTGACCTCAGGTGATCCACCTACCAAAGTGCTGGGATTACAGGTGTGAGCAACCATGCCTGCCTAAGCATGCTTTTTATTGAGGCATAAAACATACACTGAAAAGTACACACAAATAAACATATAAATCAATACTTTTTCATAAATGAACACACCTGTATAACCACCATGCAGATCAGGAAACAGAACATTTCTGGAGCCCTAGAAGACTCCCTCCTGCCCAGTTTCCAGTCCTATCCACCTCCTCCCAAAGGTAACTACTGTCCTGACCTCAAATACCATAGATTATTTTTCTTACTCATTTTTGAACTTTATATAAGCAGAACCATATAATCTGTATGAGTTTATGCTAGCTTATTTGGCTGTTGTTTTGAGATGGAGTCTCACTCAGTTGCCCAGGCTGGAGTGCAGTGGCACGATCTCAGTTCACTGCAACCTCTGCCTCCTGGGTTCAAGCAATTCTCCTGCCTCAACTTCCAGAGTAGCTGGGATTACAGGCATGCACCACCAAGCCCGGCTAATTTTTTTGTGTTTTTAGTAGAGACGGGGTTTCACCATGTTAGTAAGGCTGGTCTCGAACTCCTGACCTCAGGTGATCCTCCTGCCTTGGCCTCCCAAAGCGCTGGAATTATAGGCATGAGACACTGTGCTTGGCCTCACATTATATTTCTAATGGATAATACAGCACATACATTTATGCTTGACAGCATAAATGAAGGCTGACCCCTCGGAGGGTCAGAGTTCACCTTAGTCTGCATGGCTCTGCCCCTGTCCTGAAACCTGACTGTATACTCTACTGGGAACACTGCCAGATGTCCTAGGAGTTCCATATACCATTTAAGACTTACACATTTTAACAGAAAACCTCTAAGCCAAGAAGTAGGTAGTGATATTACAATAGCAAGTAAAAAGCTGAGAAGATTATATAATTTATTGGAAATCCATTAATTCTTCTGAAATTCCCCTGGAAACATGTAATTTTTCAATTTCTGTAAGCTTTAGGAGATATTTCCTAAAAGGTTCTCTGTAATAAGTTATAAAATGAGATTTTATGGTAACCCCTACTACTACTATTATGGTTTCTATGCAAAACAAACAGTGCTATTATAAATATCTTCAGTTGCACTTAAGATGAAATAGGATTCACATTTGGACCCGGCAGTAGAATCACATATCACCTTTTGGTTATTGTGCTCTTTTGTGCTGCTGGCAAGGAAAACGCACAGGTTTGGGAGAGTGGGACAATGGCACCCATGCTGCTCTGAGCACGAGTTCTCCTGCTGGCTTCTGAATAAGGTCCCTTTGCTTGACTGTCCCCACTCATACTGGAAGCAGCAAGGCCTTCAGAGGCTAAGCGACTTTTTCAAGGTAATTCTCAGTTAGGTGTTCCTGCTTCCTGTAGGAAGGCCACAGCTCCATGGCGCAGCCCAGAGGATCACTTAATATGTTCAGTCCTGTGGGATTCAACTGGAACAGACAAACCTAATGCCTGCTTTGTGTGTCAGAAAACACAAGCACTGTGGCCAAGCAACCGAGCCATCCATGACACAATGAAGAATGAAGATACTTACTTGGGGAACTGGCAGAGACCCGCTTCCTGGTCAGGGTCTCCTGGCTGGGCTTGTCTGAAGCTGAAGGGCCCCTGGTTTGGACATGCCTCTTTCCCGGGCTTTCCTCTGGCTCCAGTGACTTCTCCATTCCATGGAAATACTTCATGTGATAGTGCAACAGTTTGGCTTTGCGGAAAAATTTTAAACAGTCCACAACCTTGCATCTAAACTTATGGTCTAGGTCGACAGCTGGTGCATTAGATGACCCAAAATCATCTGTTTTCTTAAAAGTATTTGTTACTGAAAAAAATGAAAACAAAAGCAAAGATTCCTTGTATTTATCCCAGTTATTACAAAACATGCATTAACACATGACAACTGAGGGTGAAAGACTAGCGTGCATATGTAGCCTGAGACATCAGACTGCCATTACCTCCTCAAATTACTGTTTAGAGAGAATGAAAACAACTTCAGGTCAAATAAGACTCAACTGTGATTCATCTTTAGGAAGAAGAAACCAACATGTTTATTTTAAACAGTCGTACAAGTTTTCAGGGTTTCATATACTTTAAGGAAAAATCCTTAAAAAAAAAAAAAAATCAAGGATCTCAGGCCAGGCAGAGCAGCTCACACTTGTAATCCTAGCACTTTGGGAGGCCAAGGCAGGTGGATCACTCGAGATCAGGAGTTCATGACCAGCCTGACCAACATGGTGAAACCCCATCTTTATTAAAAATACAAAAAAAAAAGGGCTGGGCATGGTGGCTCACACCTGTAATCCCAGCACTTTGGGAGGCCAAGGGAGGCAGATCGCCTGAGGTCAGGAGTTCGAGACCAGCCTGGCCAATATGGTGAAACCCTGTCTCTACTAAAAATACAAAAATTAGCTGGGCATGATGGCAGGTGCCTGTAATCCCAGCTACTTGGGAGGCTGAGGCAGGAGAATTGCTTGAACCCAGGAGGCGGAGGTTGCAGTGAGTCGAGATCATGCCATTGCACTCCAGCCTGGGAGACAAGAGCAAGACTTTGACTCAAACAAAAAACAAACAAACAAAAAAATTAGCCAAGCATGGTGGAGCACACCTGTAATTCTAGCTATTCGGGAGGCTGAGACACGATAATCGCTTGAACCCGAAGGCAGAGGTTGCAGTGAGCTGAGATCATGCCACTGCGCTCCACACTGGTCAACAGAGCCAGACTCTGTCTCAAAAAAAATAAAATAAAATAAAATAAAATCAAGGATCTCAAGCTAGCACTTATGAGTTGGACCAGACTTACATTTACTACCATCCTGGTACCTATCTGTGTGGACAGAAATAGGGAACATTCCTCAGTATCTCTCTATGAAACCTAAGAGATTTTACGTCAGTTTTTGTGCAAGGAAAGTGTAACAGTTACAAAGGTTTCAGTATTGAGTCTTTGAGATTTCAACATGTACTTTGTTTTACAATATACTTTGTCTGATCAAAAGGATCCAGATTTGGCGGGTGCAGTGGCTCATGCCTGTAATCCCAGCACTTCGGGAGGCTGAGGTGGGTGGATTACCTGAGGTCAGGAGTTCAGACCAGCCTGGACAACATGGTGAAACCCCATCTCTACTAAAAATACAAAAATTAGCTGGGCATGGTGGCACATGCCTGTAATCCCAGCTACTCAGGAGGTTGAGGTAGAAGAATCGCCTGAACCTGGGAGGCGGAGGTTGCAGTGAGCCAAGATCACACCACCGCACTACAGCCTGGGTGACAGAGCAAGACTCTGTCTCAAAAAACAAAAAAAAAAAACAAAAAGGCCGGGCGTGGTGACTCACACCCGTAATCCCAGCACTTTGGGAGGCTGAAGCGGGCAGATCACAAGGTCAGGAGATCGAGACCATCCTGGCTAACATGGTGAAACCCCGTCTCTACTAAAAATACAAAAAAATTAGCCGGGCGTGGTGTCGGGCGCCTGTAGTCCCAGCTACCCGGAAGGCTGAAGCAGGAGAATGGCTTGAACCCAGGAGGCGGAGTTTGCAGTGAGCCGAGATCACACCACTACACTCGAGCCTGGGCGACAGAGCAAGACTCCGTCTCAGAAAAAAAAAAAAAAAAAAAAATGGATCCAGAATAGGAGGAATAAGCTCTAGCATTCTACAGCACTATGGGGGAACTATAATTAATAATAATTTATTGTATATTTTCAAATAGCTAGAAAAGCAGATTTTGAATGTTCTGAACACAAAGAAATAAATGCTCAAGGTGATGGATTTGCTAATTATCCTGATTTAATCATTATACATCATATACATTTAAGGAAATATCACTGTACCACATGAATACGTAAAATTATTACACGTCTATTAAAAATAATAATAAATGAGGCCAAGGCAAGAGGATCACTTGAGGCCAGGATCCTCAAGACCAGTGTAGACAACTCAGCAAGACCCCATCTCTACAAAAAAAAATTTTTTTAATTAGCCAGGCATGATGGCATGTGCCTATAGTCCCAGCTACCCAGAAAGCTCAGGTGGGAGGATCCCTTGAGCCCAGCAGGTTGAGGCTGCAGTGAGCCATGACCGTACCACTGCACTCCAGCCTGGGCAACAAAGCAAGACCCTGTCTCAAAAATGAATGAATAACAATAATAATAAATGCAAAACAAACAACAACAAAAAGGACCCAGAGACTGCAAGAAAAACCAACTAACTAAATGGAGGTGGAAGGCATAAGGAGGACTCATAGGACTCAATGATCAAAGAGACAATAAAAGCATGACCCTAAAAGACAAATAAGCAGAAGGCAATAGTCGGTCAGGCACCAATGACAAAAAGTAAACCCATCACAAGGACTTTTTTTGTTTTTCTGAGAAGGAGTCTCGCTCTTTGCCCATGCTGGAGTGCAATGGTGAGATCTCAGCTCACTGCTACCTCCACCTCCCCAGTTCAAGCGATTCTCCAGCCTCAGCTTCCCGAGTAGCTGGGATTACAGATGCCCACCACCACGTCCAGTTTTTTTTCGTGGCTTTAGTAGAGACTGGTTCAGGCTGGTCTCAAACTCCTGACTTCAAGTGATCCGCCCACCTCAGCCTCCCAGAGTGCTGGAATTACAGGTGTGAGCCACTGCCCCCGGGCCACAAGAACCTCTTGTGTGTTAGAAATGCAGTTTATTGAGGACTCCCTTTAGAATGTCTTCCCACCAACAAAAAATCACATCAAGTCATTCCTATGCTACAGATTTAGTCACCCAAGAATATATTATATTAAATGGATCTTTTTTTAAAAAATTAGGAAATCGGTGTGCAATGAATGGCCCTTTCTTGAGTTAATCAAATTTTTTGTAAACACAATCACACAATCTCCACTGGAAGCAGGTAGCCTGTTAAACCTTTGGTAAGTATTATGATTATTTTTTCAAGTGTCATCCCATAATCAGAAGTAATTTTAAAATTCTTAAATTTGATCTAAATTATACTCTACACTTCAAAATTAGGTTTGGTGGTCTGAAGGATGCTGTTATAGAGCCAATTTAAACCAAAACCTATACACATACACATCCCAAAGCAGAATGCCTTAAAATCACTTTCTACCTATAACAAGAGATATAAAAGACACCAGATCAATTAGTTGCAGGTAAGAGAAGTTGGCCAGGTGCGGAGGCTCACGCCTGTACTCCCAGCACTTTGGGAGACCAAGGCGGATGGATCATATGACATCGGGAATTCCAGACCAGCCTGGCTAACATGGTGAAACCCCATTTCTACTAAAAATACAAAAAATTAGCCGGGCGTGGTGGCGTGCGTCTATAATCCCAGCAACTCCAGAGGCTGAGGCAGGAGAATCGCTTGAACCCAGGAGGCGAAGGTTGCAGTAGCTGAGATCGCGCCATTGCATTCTGGCTTGAGCAACAAGAGCGAAAGTCTGTCTCAAAAAAAAAAAAAAAAAAAAAAAAGGAGAAGCAAAAGTGACACGATGTGAAATAGAATACACACTTCTCAGACAAATAATTGGACAGGAAAAGTATGTCAGTGGACAAGTTCAAAACACAAAACTTTAATACATCCAATTCTTTCCTAAAACAAAAAATAGTTTATTTTGGAATATCCTTCTCTTGATCTATATTAGGTTAAATCATATAAACTTGTCATTTTGTAGGTTAAAAAAGACTAAGGCTGGAACCCTGTGCAGCGGCTCATGACTATAATTCCAGCATTTTAGGAAGCTGAGGTGGGCAGATCACTTGCAGTCAGGAGTTCAAGACCAGCCTGGCCAACATGGCGAAACCCCATCTCTACTAAAAATACAAAAATTAGCGGGGCATGGTGGCTCACACCTGTAATCCCAGCACTTTGAGAGGCTGAGGTGGGCAGATCACTTGAGGTCAGGAGTTTGAGACCAGCCTGGCCAACATGGCGAAACCCCATCTCTACTAAAAATACAAAAATCAGCAGGGCACGGTGGCTCACACCTGTAATCCCAGCACTTTGAAAGGCTGAGGTGGGCAGATCACTTGAGGTCAGGAGTTTGAGACCAGCCTGGCCAACATGGTAAAACCTCGTCTCAAATAAAATTATAAAAATTAGCCAGACATGGTGGCACATGCCTGTAGTCCCAGCTACTTGGGAAGCTGAGGTGGAAGAATTGCTTGAACCCAGGAGGCAGAGGTTGCAGTGGGTCAAGATCATGCCACTGTACCCCAGCCTGGGCGACCGAGCGAGACTTTGTCTCAAAAAAAAAGAAGAAGAAAAATTAGCTGGGCATGGTGGTGCGCGCCTGTAGATCCAGCTTACTCAGGAGGCCGAGGCAGGAGAATCACTTGAACCAGGAGGTGGAGAATGCAGTGAGCTGAGATCGTGCCACTGCACTCCACCCTGGGCGACAAGAGTGAGACTCCGTCTCAAAAACAATAACAAAAACTTTGCACTCTTGTGTATACACAATGGTCATCTACATAAAGCAAACAGCACAGGGGCTAAGTGTGGGTTCTGCAGCTGGACAGCCTATTTCAAAACCGAGTTCTTCCACCTACACCCCTTGCCTCAGTTTCCTCATGTGCAGGATGGAGACGATAATGGTGACAACTTCGCTGAGTTGTGAGAATTAAATAAATTACATGCAAAGAGCCTAGAAAGGTGTACGGCACATAAGTGCTCAATATCGCCTACTATGACTATTCAATGTCATTTTAAATTTCAGGAATTAACCTGATCATAAGCAGAAGAGGGGAAGTGTCCACCACTCACAGCCTCACTGCATGCTCATGACAGAGGCAGTATGGTATAATACAAAAAGCACAACGTTAAATCCCAGGTCTACCTTTCATTAGCAGCATAAATTAGCTGTGCAAGCTAGTCTAATTATCCAGATTCTTAAGGGAAGAATACCACCTATTTCAAAGATTTGGAGAAAAGGTTATGGATAATGTATGTGCTTGGCACAAAGTAGGTGATCAACACATGGAAGCCATTATCATTTCAAATATAAAATACATCATAAGCCGGCTTATGTTATTTCTGGAACATGGCTGGAGACAGCTATTATAATTATCAACCAAGTGTGAAACATTTCTTCAACCAGTCTTCATATGCCCTGGCTGGGACACATATCACCCTGAAAGCACTTCATTTTGTCTACATCCTCCTGAAAGTGTGAAATTCAAAACCAACCACTAGGTTCCTAGTATGACTATTCACATTTCAGTGGGATTATTATCTCCACCTTTTGGGACATCTTTTACTATGACACCTAAAGATTTTCTTTTGTAATACTCACTTTATACAATGCAGGATAGTACCAAGCTTGTTCCACCAAAATACTGAACTTGTTTTATCTTTTTAAAACATAAACAACAGTACATGTTGGCGGGGCACAGTGGCTCATGCCTGTAATCCCAGCATTTTGGGAAGCCAAGGCAGGCAGATCACCTGAGGTCAGGAGTTCAAGACCAGCCTGGCCAACATGGTGAAACCCCATCTCTACTAAAAATACAAAAAATTAGCTGGGCGTGGTGGCAGGTGCCTGTAATCCCAGCTACTCGGGGGGCTGAGGCAGGAGAATCGCTTGAACCTGCTAGGTGGAGGTTGCAATGAGCTGCAATCACACCATTGCACTGCAGCCCGGGCAACAAGAGCCAAACTGTCTGAAAACAAAAGGAAAAAAGAAAAAAGACATGGCCGGCTGGGAGTGGTGGCTCACGCCCGTAATCCCAGTACTTTGGGAGACCAAGGTGGGTGAATCACTTGAGGTAAGGAGTTCAAGACAAGCCTGGCCAACATGGCAAAACCCCATCTCTACTAAAAATACAAACATTAGCTAGGTGTGATGGCGTGTGCCTGTAATCCCAGCTACCTGGGAGGCTGAGGCAGGAGAATTGCTTGAACCCAGGAGGTGGAGGTTGCAGTGAGCCAAGATCACACCATTGACCTGGGTGACAAGAGTGAAACTCTGTCTCAAAAAAAAAAAAAAAAAGCCATGGCCAAACTATCTGTTGAAAGATAGATATGACTGGACTAATCATCAGACTAATAATCTGCCAATCCAGTAAACCTTTCAAAGCAAGCGAGTTTAGTTTACAGGATAAAAACTCCCCCTGCAAAAGCAAAATCCTTGATTCCTCACAGCTAAGCAAAAGTTAGTACAGCTGAAACTCCAAAGGAGCGCAAGCTTGGCACTCGGGTGGATCAGCTGCCTCTGACAGGCAGTACTAGGATCAGAGAGGCTCAGGTGAGCACGGATGCTCCTCAGGAGGGAAGACACTGCCAGGTGTCACTATCACAAAGACGCTGGCCAAACCAAAGGCTCTTTTCAATTTGGCAACACTAAGACAAAGTAGTTTCTGTTTTCTCTGATGGAATAAACACCAAAAGAAGATTTGAGCATCACAAATCTTTAACCATGGAAACTCAGGAAATAAGATTTCCCAGTGAAATCAGTGAAGTATAACTCACTGTGATACAAGCAAGCTCTTCTGATTATAAGCCAGTTGATAATCTACCCTGCACTGCTGGAAAAAACAATCAACACAAGCATCAGAGTGAGAAAAGCTGCAAACAGGGTATGAATCAGTTATGCATAATAGCCTGTGATAAAATCTGATAAATTACACAATTTGCTATAATTTCAGAACCACAAATCAAAAAGTAGATTCTTCTAGAAGTAGAGCTCTAAAGAAAAAAAGTAGATAAAAATATTATATATGAATAAAATGTTTATGCTAATTTTTTAATGATGAGAAAATGTTTAGGATATGTTAAATTATAATTACAACAAAAAAGGTCAGACGTGGTGGCTCATGCCTGTAATCCCAACACTTCGGGAGGCTGAGGCAGGTGGATCACCTGAGGTCAGGAGTTCGAGACCAGCCTGACCAGCATGGTAAAACCCCGTCTCTACTAAAAATACAAAGTTGGCCGAGTGCAGTGGCTCACGCCTGTAATCCCAGCACTTTGGGAGGCCGAGGCGGGCAGATCATTTGAGGTCGGGAGTTCAAGACCAGCCTGACCAACCCGGTGAAACCCCGTCTCTACTAAAAATACAAAAAAAAGAAAAAAAAAAATCAGCCGGGCGTGGTGGTGCATGCCTGTAGTCCCAGCTACTTGGGAGGCTGAAGCAGGAGAATCGCTTGAACCTGGGAGGCAAAGGTTGCAATGAACCAATATTGTGCCACTGTACTTGAAACTGGGCAACAGAACGAGACTGTCCCCCGCTAAAACGAAACAAAACAAAACAAAAAAATACAAAAAAATTAGCTGGGGGTGGTGGCGGATGCCTGTAATCCCAGCTTCTCAGGAGGCTGAGACAGGTGAATCACTTGAACCCGGTAGGCGGAGGTTGCAGTGAGCCGAGATTGCCCATTGCACTCCAGCCTGGGCAACAGAGTGACAAACTCTGTCTCAAAAAGTAAATAAATAAATAAATAATATTAAAAAATAGAACAACAAAAAAGACACATAAACACCAAGACTTAAGCAATCGTCCCTTTCTCGTGAAGGTTTTGCAAATTGGACTATTTTACTTTTGAACCCAAATATTTAGAGACATGAAAAATTATATTTTCCAGACTTCACAACCTTATCCTAATTTTTGCACAGCCAAAAGGAGCCCTCTGTATGCACAATAAAGGCTGCCAGTTCAGCCAGTCTAGGCCATGTGGTTCCCTCTATTTGGCATGTTGTTTCCACATGCAAACCAAGTCTTGCTCATCCTTCAAATACCACCTCCTTGCACAATGCCTTCACCCTGGTCTCTCAGCAGAAAATATTCTGTCCTGCCTTGAAGAATTCCTGTAAGTACTTTATGGATCCTGTAGTCCTTCCCTTTCTATTTGTATAACAGTTGGTTTTGTTCATTCCTTTTTCTAAAATATTGAAATACCCAATGTGCTGCTTTTTTTTTTTTTTTTTTTTTTTTTTTTTTGACACAGAGTCTCTCTCTGTCGCCCAGGCTGGAGTGCAGTGGCGTGATCTCAGCTCACTGCAACCTCCGCCTCCTGGGTTCAAGCGATTCTTCTGCTCTTCTGCCTCAGCCTCCCAAGTAGCTGGGATTACAGGCGCCCGCCATCACGCCCAGCTAATTTTTGTATTTTTAGTACAGACCGGGTTTCGTCATTTATGACAGGCTGGTCTCAAATTCCTGACTGCAGGTGATCTACCCACCTTGGCCTCCCAAGTAGCTGGGATTACAGGCATGAGCCACTGTACCCGGCCTGGAATGTGCTGCATTCTTTACTTCTCTTACTTATGTTAGTGTACTGTCACATCAAACATGGGAGCTAGCCTCTCCAAGACTGTTTCCTCATTGTTAAATGGGAATAAGAATATTTATTTCACAACTCTCCTATATGTTTCCATGAGGCAGTTAAAGACAAAACCCAGTTTTATTTTGTTTTGTTTTATTGTTGTTTGTTTTGTTTTTGAGACAGAGTATCACTCTCTCACCCAGGCTGAAATGCAGTGGAGCGATCTCAGGTCACTGCAACATCCACCTCCCAGGTTCAAGTGATTCTCCTACCTCAGCCTCCCGAGTAGCTAGGATTAGAGACATGTGCCACCATGCCCGGCTAATTATTTTGTATTTTTAGTAGAGACGGGGTTTCACCCTGTTGGCCAGGCTGGTCTCGAACTCCTGACCTCAGGTGATCTGCCCTCTTCGGCTTCCCGAAGCGTTGGGATTACAAGGCGTGAGGCACTGCACCTGGCCACAAAATCCAGTATTAACAGCAAGAGGTTACTTGAATATTATTTGTCATTATTGTTGTCACCTCACAGTTGTTTGCTCAAAACAATCAAAGTTATGCATAATTCTAGCCAAGGGACCATGTGTCACTGGTACAATCTGCAAAATTCTAACATCTAATTGCCCTCCTTTATTAATCAAACAATGAAGGATTAGTGGTAATTAATAAAATCACAATAGGAACATTAAAATTATGCATTCAGCAAAAATATTCTACATTTTAAAATAGGCCAGGCGTAGTGGCTCGCGCCTGTAATTCCAGCACTTTGGGAGGCCAAAGGTGGGTGGATAACTTGAGCCCAGGAGTTCAAGACCAGCCTGAGCAACATAGTGAGACCCCCATCTCTACGAAAAAATACAAAAAGTAGATGGGTGTGGTGGCATGCACCCATAGTCTCAGCTACTCAGGAGACTGAGGCAGGAGGATTGGCTGAACCCAGGAGGTCGATGCTGCAGTGAGCCGTGACTACCACTGCACTCCAGCTTGGGCAACACAGTGAGACAGAACTGTCTCAAAAATAAATAAATAGGGCCGGGGGTGGTGGCTCATGCCTGTAATCCCAGCACTTTGGGAGGCCAAGGTGGGTGGATCACTTGAGGTCAGGAGTTCAAGACCAGCCTGGACGACATGAGGAAACTCTGTCTCTACCAAAAAATACAAAAATTAGCCAGGCATGGTGGTGCACGCTTGTAGTCCCAGCTACTCGGGAGGCTAAGGTGGGAGAATCACTTGAACCTGGGGACGGATGTTGCAGTGAGCCGAGACTGCACCACTGAGACTCCAGCCTGAGCAACAGAGTGAGACCCTGTCTCAAAAATAATTTTAAAATAATAAATAAATAAATTAATTAATTAATTAAGAAACAGAATATGCATGGTATAACTATATGAAATAAAACTCAAAATATGGCCAAGCACAGTGGCTCATGCGTGTAATCTCAGCACTCTAGGAGGCTGAGGCGGGCAGATCACTTGAGGTCAGGAGTTGAAGACCAGCCTGGCCAACATGGTGAAACTCTATCTCTACTAAAAATCCAAAAATTTATCCAGGCGTGGTGGCGCATGCCTGTTGTCCCAGCTACTCGGGAGGCTGAGGCACGAAAATTGCTCGAACCCAGGAGGTGGAGGTTGCAGTGAGCTGAGATTGTGCCACTGCACTCCAGCCTGGGTGACAGAGTGAGACTCTGTCTCAAAATAAAAATAAAAATAAAAAATAAAACTCAAAATATTATGAGCAAAATATAAAATTATGTATAGGGCCGGGCACGGTGGCTCACGCCTATAATCTCAGCACATTGGGAGGACGAGGTAGGCGGATCACAAGGTCAGGAGTTCGAGACTAGCCTGGCTAACATGACAAAACCCCATCTCTACTAAAAATACAAAAATTAGCTGGGCGTGGTGGTGTGCACCTATAATCCCAGCTACTCGGGAGGCTGAGGCAGGAGAATCGCTTGAGCCCAGAGGCAGAGGTTGCAGTGAGCCGAGATTGTGCCACTGCACTCCAGCCTAGGTGACACAGCGAGACTCCATTTCAAAAAAAAAAGAAACTAAGAGGGCCACTGGTTGTCAAATGGGCCTGCTGGGCCAAAGTCTACATAAATCCCAGTCTCACACACAGGTATGTATTCCCCTATGGGAGGACAGTTCATTTAGAACATACATAGAACATAGTTCATTTAGAACATACACCAGCAGCAGCTGGTGACACCACTAAGTGACATCATCCATTCTTAGCATACTAATATGGTTCTTGTCAACATGAGAGCAGTTACTCAGAGACAGAGGGCAGAAGACATGTAAATTATTATTAAAAAAAAGAGATGAGGGTCTCCCTATGTTGCTCAGGGCTGATCTCCAACTCCTTGGCTCAAGTGATCTTCCTGCCTCAGCCTCCCAGAGTGCTGGGATTACAGGCATGAGCCACCATGCCCAGAAGAAAATATTGTAAATTAAATCCTAAAAGGTGCTGGTTCAAAAGTGAGGGGGAACTCAATTACTCTTGGGATAAGGTCATCTACTGAAACCAATTTATTCCTCTTTTAAAAGCAGTATGAAAATCACTATTTCCAAGTAGTTACTGGTATTATCATTTACCTGCTCTGTCCTCTCCCTCCTGTTTAACAAATTATTGTTTGGCGGAATCAAGAAAAAGCACAGAGCTCTCTCCTGGGCATCCCGGCTCAAAATCTCAAGAGTCACCCTTTGCTCTTGTTGCTCCTAAATTACTAATATACTTTGGTATGTGCAGAGAAAAATGGTCCACAAATTTTGCTTTTAATAATAGTTACCCTAGGCCGGGCGTGGTGGCTCACACCTGTAATCCCACACTTTGGGAGGTCAAGGTGGGTGGATCACCTGAGGTCGAGAGTTGGAGACCAGCCTGACCAACATGGAGAAACCCCATCTCTACTAAAAAATACAAAATTAGCCGGGCATGGTGTTGCAAGCCTATAATCCCAGCTACTCAGGAGGCTGAAGCAGGAGAATTGCTTGAACCAGGGAGGCAGAGGTTGCGGTGAGCCAAGATCGCGCCATTGCACTCCAGCCTGGGCAACAAGAGCAAAACTCTGTCTCAAAAAAAAAGGTAACCCTAAGCAGTGTTTTCTTTATCTATTTTCAGGGGAGGGTGTGGAGTTAAACTCTAAAAATGTTTCCTAATAATCTCTGCCTCCTGGTATTCACGCCCTGATATAATCTCTTCCTCTTGAGTGCGGGCAGAACCTGTAACTTCTTATTTTTTTTTTTTTTTAATTCAGTCTCTGTAGAGATGTCAAAAATTGCCATTGCCAACCTATGTCGTAAGTTGTCACCTTGGTGTATTGGGAAAAGTTTTCAATTATTTTAATAATCATGCCTCGGATAAACCTCATTGGCTAGGATACTGCCACGGGGCAAAGCTGTAACCTGTCTCTAACAGAATATGGCAAAGGAGACAATATGTCACTTTCACGATTGTATTAGGTAAGACTACAGTGTCTGTCTTACTAGGAAACACTCTTCCTTGCTGTCTTAGTGAAACAAGCTGCTATGTTGTGAGCTACTCTATATGAGGCAAGGAACTGAGTGCACCAGCAAAAACCAAGGCCCTCAGTCTGACAGTCTACAAGAACTGAATGCCGCCAACCATCAGGTAAGCCTGGAACCCTCCCCAGTAGAGTGCTCAGATGAGAATATAGCCTGAGCCAACCCTTGGATTGTAAGCTTGCAGAGGACCAAGCTATGCTTGAACTCCTCACCCACAGAAACTGTGAGAAAACAAATGTGTTGTTTCAGCTACTATATTTGTGGTAATACTGTCACACAGCAATAGATAATATAGAGTGGGATCAGCAGCCCACTCATTTTCCATATATACTTGAGTAATGTTTTATACTTTTCCTTTTATAGTAAGCATACACTATGTTTATACTAAAAAAAAGTTTGTAAATTGTTTTCTGAAACTTGGCTTAGAAATAAATATCCTATTTAACATTTTGTGTGCCCATTGCCAGTATCAGATGACCTCACAACTGGATGACTATGATTAGATTACGATGATAGTGATATTCGGTCTGGCTGGCAACGCTCAGTCTGGCATTCAAGGCCCACGTCACCCCAAGTGGCATCTTGCTTCCAAACGCACCTCCCATTCATCCACAAGGAGGCCTCAGCTCCTGCTCCAGCAACTGCTTCATGCTCTCGCAGTTCACACCCCTGCTTGGCCTGTGCCCTCTTCCTGCCTTTCCTCCCTGGCTCAGCCAAGTCTTCACTTCCATCCAGACCCAGCTCACTCCACAAACAGGAAGACATCCAGATGGCCCTGGCTCTCAGGGACCACATGCCATCAACTCCTGCCACAAATGACTATCTGCTCTACCTCATCATTAGCACTTAACATCTGCTCCTGGATCCTGTTATTTGTCACTTCTCCAGCCAGGGGAAAAGAGCCACTTCTCATTGTCATGTGTTCCCTCAGGACCAAGGCCCAACACAGTTGCTATTCTTGTCGGCAATCACACCATGTGGCCCAGCAGTTTGATACCTTTTTGATATATATTTCACATAATATAATGAATAAAATATTTTTCATGTCTGTGAAGGAATAACTTTTTCAGCTTGAAGCATCAAAAAGCAATCAAAGATTAGCCGAGGCCAGGCACAGTGGCTCATACCTGTAATCCCAACACTTTGGGAGGGTGAGGCAGGCGGATCTCTTGAGGTCAAGAGTTCGAGACCAGCCTGGACCAGTCTCTACTAAGGCTACAAAAAAAAAGCTGGGCGTGGTGGTGGGCACCTGTAATCCCAGCTATTCGGGAGGCTGAGGCAGAAGAATCGCTTGAACCCAGGAGGCAGAGGTTGCAGTGAGCTGAGATCTCATCAGTGCACTCCAGCCTGGGCAACAGAGTGAGACTCTGTCTCAAAAAAAAAAAAAAAAAAAAAAAAGTATTTACTGATATAATCTCAAGATTATAATTTTTTGGCATTAAAATAAATAATGATAGAAACAGATTATAATCCATAGAATGACATAAGAATCCATGAGTCCATGCAGATAAACAAACAAGGAAAGGAAGGAAAGAAGTGAGATAAAGCCCCCTAAGGCAGAATATAAACTAATACATGTTGAAGGAATGATGAAAGTTAGATACCATTTGGCAGCCATCACAGTAAAAATTGTTTCAGGCAAGAAATACCAGTAGATGCTAAAATAATGGGTGAAAGTTTGATGAGGAAATAAGATATTTACATAGTCTCAAAGTTTCTCTCACAAGAAATGTATTCATTATAAAGGGGGTAATAACAGCCTTATAGTAGAAAAAGCTGGTAGATACTACCTTAGGTAAGTGATAAAAGTTAATGTCACCAGTAAACGGGACAAACGGGTTTTCATGTGCTTCCTGATAGAATGCACCTGAAAAGGTCACAACATCACTTATGTGGTATTTCTGTGAAAAGTGAATAACCCAAATCAAATTATGAAGATACATCAGAAAAACCCAAATTGAGGGATATCATATTCTTCAGAAATGTAACGTCAAGGTCATAAAAGACAAAAACTGAAGATCTCATTTTTAAAAAGTAAAAAAAAAAAAAAAAAAAAAAAAAAAAAAAAGCTTATTCGCCTGTCCCCCACTCCAGTAAACAAAGTAGAAGACTGAAGGTCTGTTTCAGATTAAAGAAGACAAAAGAAATATGACAACTGAATTCAACATGTCTACCTGGATTGGATCTTGACCAGAAATAAAAAAAATTTACCCCCATTTTTGCCACAAAGAACATTATTAGAACAAATGGTAAAGTTTTTAAAAGGTCTTGATTTTGATTATATTGTGGGAATGAAAGAGAATGTCCTGGTTTTCAGGAAATACACACTGAAATATTCAAGGCTAAAGGTCTGCAATTTATTTTCAAACAATTCAAAAAACTACATTAAAAAATCTGGGAGAGGGCTGGGCACGGTGGCTCAAGCCTGTAATCCCAGTACTTTGGGAGGCCAAGGTAGGTAGATCACTTGAGGTCAGGAGTTCGAGACCAGCTTGACCAACATGGTGAAACTCCATCTCTACTAAAAACACAAAAAAAATTAACCAGGCGTGGTGGCGTGTGCCTGTAATTCCAGCTACTCGGGAGGCAGAGACAGGAGAATTGCTTGAACCCAGAAGGTGGAGGTTGCAGTGAGCCAAGATCTCGCCACTGCACTCCAGCTTGGGCGAAAGAGTGAGAATCCATCTCAAAAAATAAAATAAAATAAAATCTGGGAGAGAATAATAAAGCTAACAGGTAAATTGCTAGCAATTGGGGAATCTATATTTTCCAACATAGGGAAAGGTATAAGGGAAATCTTTTTGCTATTTTTGCAACTTTTTTATAAATCTGAAATTATTTTTTGTCATTTTTTAAACCCATGCTACATAGATGTATAAATCTAAATTATTTCAAAATAAAAACTTCCTAAAAATATATTCAGGAAAAAATATGCATCTACATACGTAGGAAAAACACTTTGAAGCCACAAATACTTAAGTGGAAGGAAAGGAACCACACCGACATACAGTCCTGGTGAACATTTCAAGGCTAGCCCCTGGAATGCAGATCTCCGCACTCAGCCCCCACAAAAATCACTGAGCACTCATTCCACAAGGTGGCAGAGCTGCCCCAAATGCCAGAGTTAGGTTGGAACAGCTAGCTCTAAACTAGATGTGTTGCCCTCCCAGCTCCTCCTCCTCCTGCTGCCCATGAGCCTCCTTCACACCAATTTCTCAGATTGTGACTCCATCTCGGTTTAAAAACGCAAGACTATGGCACCAGCTCAGGAAAGCAATCACTAAACAGTGACTAATGCAGCATCCCAGCTTCCAGGGGCCTGGCTGGATGCTTCTGAAGATGGTCACGGTCCCGCCCTATTTCCTGCTTACTTACGTAATACATTCCTGGTGAATGAGTTCTCAACAACCTCCCTTTCCCCCAGCAATCTTTCTGGATCGTCCTGTACTCACACCACTAAACCTATGTTTCCAAAGAAACACCAGAAACACCATTCAGTTTCCAGATCAAGACATTTTCCTCAACTCAAAGAATTCAAAAGGCACCACCCAGTCCTGGAGTACTGACATCACTTGTACCACACACTACCCTCCAAACTTAGCCACCCTACTAAGCCTCTTACTCTGAGTGTACAAACTGCTTTAATGAGTGCCCCGAGAGCAGAAGTTTGCATCACATACTGTGCAATGCCCCTAAAGGCAGGGACTCTGTTCATTTCACTTGATTTATATAGCACCCAGCATCTTATCAGATGGAATTAGGCACTCAGCAGGAAAACAACAGTTACAGACTCTGGACCAAACACACTGGCTCACACCTGTAATTCCAGCACTTTGGGAAGCCGAGGCAAGTGGATTGCTTGAGCTCAGGAGTCTGAGACCAGCCTGGGCAAAATGGCAAAACCCTGTCTCTACAAAAAATACAAAAATTAGCCAGGAGTGATGGCGAGTGCCTGTGGTCCCAATGATTTAGGAGGCTCAACAGTGGGAGGATCACTGAAGCTCTGGAAGTCAACACTGCAGTGAGCCATGACAGCGCCACTGCATTCCAGCCTGGATGACAGAGTGAGACCCTGTCTCAAACAAAAATTTAATTTAATTTTACCAACCTCTACAATACCGACCATTAGGAAGTGTGCCACTCTAGCTAAGTCACTCCTTCATGCCAAATATTAGGCTCTTTGTCTATAAAACGGGAGAATTAATAGGGAAAAGTTAGAAAGAACTTAAATATCTTTCAGCAGGGGCTAGGTAAATAAATTATGGAACATCCCTACAATGAAATAAATTATACGTAACTGTTTTTGTTTTTGTTTTTCCAGAGACAGGATCTCACTCTGTTGTCAAGGCTGGAGTGCAGTGGTAGGATCACAGCTCACTGCAACACCGAATGCCTAGGCTTAGAGCAATCCTCCCATGTCAGCCTCCCGAGTAGCTGGGACTACAGGCGTGTGCCACAATGCCTAGCTAATTATATTCTTTTTCTTTTTTTCTGTTTTTTTTTTTTTGAGACAGAGTGTTGTTCTGTCACCCAGGCTGGAGTGCAATAACGTGATCTCGGTTCACTGCAACCTCCGCCTCCCACGCTCAAGCAATACTCCTCTCTCAGCCTCCTGAGTAGCTGGGACTACAGGCACACACCACCGCACCTGGCTAAACTTTTCTATTTTTAGTAGAAACAGGGTTTCGCCATGTTGTCCAGGCTGGTCTCCAACTCCTGACCTCAGGTGATCTGCCTGCCTTGGCCTCCCAAAGTGCTGGGATTACAGACTTGAGCCACTGTGCCTGGCCTAATTATATGTAATTGTGAAAGAAGACAGGGCTGGGCATAGTGACTCACACCTCCAATCCCACCACTTTGGGAGGCCAAGGCGGGGGCCCAGAGTTCAAGACTAGCATGGGCAATATATCTAGACCCCGTCTCCACAAAAAATTTAAAAATTAGCCAGGCTTGGTGCCACATGTCTGTAGTCCTAGCTACTCAGCAGGCTGAGGCAGAAAGATGGCTTAAGCCCAGGAGGTCGAGGCTGCAGTGAACTATGATCATGCCATTACACTCCAGCCTGGATGACAGAGCAAAACCCTTCTCAAACAAATAAATGAATGAATACATAAATAAATATTACCCATCACATTACTGATATGTTTCCCAATAGATCTACTTGCTCTGGCTGGGAATAAAAAGTATTCAATAAAAGTGTGCTTGAACAAGGCCCAGAGGTAGGAGTGTAACAATACATATACCATGTTACCACCATGGAATGTAAATTCAGGTTAGACAAGAGAATTTCACAAGTGTAATAACATTCTATGGTATAAAAGTTTGGGTATACTGTCTGGCCAAACCAGCTTGCTCTTAAGTCATTAATCAAAACCATTATGGGTAATTTGTTCAGTGTAATGTTTACAATTCTTATGGAAAAAATAAGCAATGCACACATTTAAAAAGTGTTCATTTGCCTTTGCATGAGTGCTTACAATACATATTTCTATTTCAAGATGACATTTAAAAATTATTCTAATATAACAGCAGCAAAAATATAATTTGCAATTACTAAAGAACTCAACTAGAATCCATAAGTTATGCCTGCAGGATAGCAAGGAGGCCATGTGGCTGCAGCAGAATCAACAGGAAGGTGAGGCAACAGGTGGCCAGAAGAAGCTGGGCCCTGCAGGCCAGTGTATGGCCCTGAGGCCCTCATGACCAAATACTAACAGCAGTGGGCCATGGGACTATGGGAGACAAGCATGTTAGTTGAATTATCCTTGTGTATTTCTGGAGTTCTTTTCAAATTTATGAATATTTTTTCAATTGCCCAAAAAAAGCATACAGAATAAAAACAAGATGACTGCCATAAATGGGGTGAAAGGCACAGACTGATAAAGTCTGAAGAAGGTCCTGATTTTGAAAATTATATTGTGGTAATGTAGAAGAATGTCCTTGTCTTTAGGAAATATGGAATATTTTTTTTCTTTTTCTTTTCTTTTTTTTTTTTTTCAGACAGTCTTGCTCTCTGTCACCCAGGCTGGAGTGCAGTGGTGCTATCTCAGCTCACTGCAACCTCCACCTCCTGGGTTCAAGCAATTTGCCCACCTCAGCCTCCCAAGTAGCTGGGATTACAGGCGCACACCACCACGCCCAGCTAATTAAATATGGGATTTTCTAAAAAGTACTTAGGGAGGCAGGGTGCGGTGGCTCACGCCTATAATCCCAGCACTTTGTGAGGCCAAGGTGAGTGGATCACCTGAGGTCAGGAGTTCAAGACTAGCCTGGCCAACATGGTGAAACCCAGCCTCTACTAAAAATACAAAAATTAGTTGGGCATGGTAGCATGTGCCTGTAATCCAAGCTACTCGGGAGGCTGAGGCAGGAGAATCTCTTAAACCCAGGAGACAGAGGTTGCAGTGAGCAGAAATCGCACCACTACACTCCAGCCTGGGTGACAAGAGCGAGAAACTCTGTCTCAAAAAAAAAAAAAAAAAAAAAAAAAGCATTTAGAGATAAAGGTCTGGAACTTATTTTTAAACAATTCAGAAAAAGTACTTTCTAAAAAAAATTTAAAATTTGTGTTTTCTTTGAGACAGAGTCTCGCTCTGTCATCTAGGCTGGAGTACAGTGGCACAATCTTGGCTCACTGCAATCTC
This sequence comes from Pongo abelii, assembly GCF_028885655.2. Lineage (NCBI taxonomy): Eukaryota > Metazoa > Chordata > Mammalia > Primates > Hominidae > Pongo > Pongo abelii. The sequence goes on along the minus strand of NC_072006.2, from coordinate 40,051,769 downwards.
CGCCTCCTGAGCTCAAGAGATTCTCCTGCCTCAGCCTCTCGAGTAGCTAGGACTACAAGCATGTGCCATCACACCCGACTAATTTTTTAGTTTTGTAGAGACAGGGTTTCACTATGTTGGCCAGGCTGGGCTCGAACTCCTGACCTCAAGTGATCTGCCCGCTTCAGCCTCCCAAAGTGCTGGAATTACAGGCGTGAGCCACCGCATCTCATCTAGAAAAAGTACTTTAAAAAGTAGAATAATAAAGTAAATATGGTAAATTGCTAGCAATTGGGGAATTTGGTTAAAGGTATATTCTTTGTACCATTTTTTAACAACATTTTTAATAACAAATTATTTCAAAATAAAAACATTTAAAATATATGCAGAAAAAATACCTTATGGCCACAAAATAGCTAAATGGAAGGAAAGCAATCCTGCCAACACAGGCTATCTCCCTATCCTGAAAATGAAGCATTTTTCAGTTTCTCAGTAAATTCCTCAAAGCAACCAACCTCAGTTTGGCAGCAACTTACCCCATCTTAACCCACTTCAGGAAGTCTGCAATTAAGTCAAAACACATATCTGACAGTCTCAGAAATCGCCCTGTGGTCATGCTGTGCTAGCTCCTTTGCCTCCATTTTCAAATGCCTAACTGCTGCCCATCCTTCAGGGTCCTGTGCAAGTACCACCTTCTTCCATCCCTGCCCCTAAAGCACCAACCTAAGTATCACCTCTCCCCAAGAGGCAAACAGCAAATCCAAATAGCAGTTAATGAACACTAAGACCAAGAGTGCCCACTCATCTTTGCATACGCAACAGTTAGCAGTCCTAGGCACATCGTAAAGGCTCAGTGAGTGAGTTGAAGACAATTAATTTCTTTCTCTCTCTCCTTTCTCTTTCTCTCTTTCTTTCCTTCTTTCACAGGGTCTCACTCTGTCACAGCTCTGGAGCACAGTGTTGCCATGATCATGGCTTATTATAGCTTTGATCTCCTGGGCTCAATCGATTCTCCCACCTCAGCCTCACAAGTAGCTGGGATTACAGGCACATGCCACCACATCTGGCTAATTTGGTTTTTGGAGTTTTATTTTGTTTTGTTTTAGAGGGGTTTTTTTTGTTTTTTTGTTTTTTTGGAGAGATGTGGTTTCACCATGTTGCCCAGGCTGGTCTTGAAGAGGTCAATTTCCTTTTTTTTTTTTTTTTTTTTTGACATGGCTCACTTACTTTAATAATAATACATATACCATGTTACTACCATGGAATGTAAATTCAGGTTAGACAAGAGAATTTCACAAGTGTAATAACATTCTATGGTATATAAAAGTTTGGGTATACTGTCTGGCCAAACCAGCTTGCTCTTAAGTCATTAATCAAAACTATTATAGGTAATTTGTTCAGTTTAATGTTTACAATTCTTACAGAAAAAATAAGCAATGCACACATTTAAACAGTGTTCATTTACCTTTTCATGAGTGCTTACAATACATATTTCTATTTCAAGATGACATTTAAAAATTATTCTAATATAACAACAGCAAAAATATAATTTGCAATTACTAAAGAACTCAACTAGAATCCATAAGTTATTCTCATGTTTACAATTGTGATTCCTTAATAAATACTACTATTACGCAGCTCTATTGTAAGTTTTCTAGATGTGGTCTAAATACATGCACATATATATATTGTCAGTTGTGGGAAGCTTTACAAGTTATATTCCATGCACTTTTTGGACAGAGTTCTAAAAGAGCCAGCCAGTCCACAAAACAGGCAGAAAAGAAGTTAAATTAACTGGGGCAAATAGGACTCTTCTATAACATCCAAAATATGTGAGATTCTGCAGCAAACTGGGAGTACTTCAGGGTTGGCCTGTTATCTTCCTTAGAACTAAGTTCATCTCAACAATTTAAGAAGGTGGACATTCAACACCATCAAGTGCATTTAGGTGACATGTTTCTTTTAAGTTAACCTGACTTCCTTGAATGACCTAGTTAGTAAAACTAGTCACTAGTAATTCGGTCAACAGGCAAATCAAGCCTGCAAGAAAGGAAGCCAATATTCAAAATGCCGTGTTACCATCTAAACCCATACAAATTAGTTTATTTTCAACAATAATACGTAACTTCAATAATGAGATGACTAACTAAAGCAAGCTCCTCCTACAAGACCAAGACAGCATCTCTTCTTCTAAGGCTTAGGTTTTGCCCAGAATTCTCGATACATGATATAACAACAGTCATTGCTCCTACAACAAAGCCTTGGGCTGCCACACGCATGTGGATCAGATGAAGGGACATTTTAGTATTTCCCCTGCTCTTCAATTTGTATAATCCATATGCAACAATTGCTGCAAAACCTTCTATTCCAACAAGTACGAATGGTGCCTCTTTAGCTTTTTGAATAAGTTCGGATCCCTGATCTTCATCATATGAATTCAGAAAGGGAAACATCTGTGTTTGTTGACATAGTGATTGCTTAAAGAATCTCCCTAGAGCAAGAAAACCTCGCACAGGCCAACCCGAAGAGGTCAATTTCTATGTAGCAGGCACACATTATCACTGTCATTCTTCTCTCTATTCTCATAGTTTTATTCTAAGTTTGTCATGACATCATCTTACTTTCTTGTATCATAGGTATCTGATGTCTCATCCATTCATCTGGACAGAAAGACCTGGAAGGGCCTAGAACAGATGTCACATTCATCTCTCTAACCCCCAGAATAATGAATTCTCTATCAGTTTTCCATCACAATACATACTTGATGATATGAAAAACCATAGACACACACAACTTCCCAAACTAAAATGGCTGTAGATCCGTGACTCTCCTGCTCAAGAAACCATAGAGAACACAAATTCATTAAAGCTAAAATACTATAGGCATTACGCTAAATCTTAACTGGTTAATTTAAAAGTAAATAATTTGCAAAAACTATTATAGTCATCATGCTAAATCTTAACTAGTTAATTTACAAGTAAATCATTTGTTAATTTTTGGTATTTCAGTGACAATTCATTCATTTTATAACTAACAACAAACACAGCAAAATTTCATGGGTAAAAATCACTGATCTGGATCCTGTGGCAAAGTGCCCCACTTCTACCAGGTATTTAGTAAAAAGAACTTAACTGAATGGACCTGTACTTCTATTTGTTTTTCTCTCTTGTTTATTCTGTGCTTCCTGTAGAGTATCAACCAATGAGACAGCTTAGAATAGGGTCTGAGGCTGAAGCAGGAGATCACTTGAGACCAGGAGTTAGAGGCTGCAGTGACCTAAGATCATACCACTGTACTACAGCATGGGCGAAAGAGTGAGACTCCGCCTTCAAAAAAAAAAAAGAAAGAAAAAAGAAATGGAGGCTGAGGCAGGAGAATCGCTTGAACCTGGGAGGCGGAGGTTGCAGTGAGCCGAAATCACACCACTGCACTCCAGCCTGGGCAACACAGTGAGACTGTCTCAAAAATAAAAAATAAAAAGAAAAGAAAAGAAAAGAATAGTAGGGCATTGGCACTTACTAGGCACTTGCTAAATATTTGCAGCAGCCCATTTTCAGAGAGTAATATGACCTCTAAACTTCTTTTTTTTTTTTTCTGAGATAGAGTCTCACTCTGTCTCTCAGGCTGGAGAGCAGTGGCACGATCTCGGCAAACTGCAACCTCTCCCTCCCAGGTTCAAGCAATTCTCCTGCCTCAGCCTCCCAAGTATCTGGGATTACAGGCACCCACCACCATGCCCAGCAAATTTCTGTTTTTTTTTTTTTTTTTTTTTTTTTGAGACGGAGTGTCACTCTGTCACCCAGGCTGGAGTGCAGTGGCATGATCTAGGCTCACTGCAAGCTCCGCCTCCCAGGTTTATGCCATTCTCCTGCCTCAGCCTCCCGAGTAGCTGGGACTACAGACGCCTGCCACCACACCCGGCTAATTTGTTTGTATTTTTAGTAGAGACAGGGTTTCACGTGTTAGCCAGGATGGTCTTGATCTCCTGACCTCGTGATCTGCCTGCCTCGGCCTCCCAAAGTGCTGGGATTACAGGTGTGAGACACTGCGCCCGGCCAAATTTTTGTATCTTTAGTAGAGATGGGGTTTCACCATGTTGGCCAGGCTGGTCTCTAACTCCTGACATCAGGTGATCTGCCCACCTTGGCCTCCCAAAGTGCTGGAATTACAGGCGTGAGCCACCACGCCCAGCCTGAGACCTCTAAACTTCTAGGGGAATTACTAACTTCTGTTTTACTGCATAAATGAATGCTTGCCCAATTACAGCAGTCACAACTGCATTCTTCTCTGGCTTTTTTATTTTTTTATTTTTGAGATAGAGTCTCGCTCTGTCACCTAAGCTGGGTGCAGTGGTGCAATCTCAGCTCACTGCAACCTCCACCTCCCAGGTTCAAGCAACTCTCCTGCCTCAGCCTCCCGAGTAGCTAGGATTACAGGCGCCTGCCACCATACCCAGCTAATTTTTGTGTTTTTGGTAGAGACGGGGTTTCACCGTGTTGGCCAGGCTGGTCTCCAACTCCTGACCTCAAGTGATCTGCCCACCTCAGCCTCCCAAAGTCCTGGGATTACAGGCATGAGCCACCAGGCCCAGCCATGTCTTCTGGCTTTTAAGTCACTAAAGCAAAAAGCAAATACCTCATTCAAAAAAAAAAATACAGTAATGGGTTCCATGCTATATTTATTCCTCTTGGCTCAAGCTCAAAGTAATTTGACCTCCACCCTTACTATTAACCCTCTTGGAAAATAGATAAGTGCTTCAATCATTTGCAATGGTTTCAAAATTATTCCCTTAGAAAGGCTACTGTGAGACCTTTGTAAGGATGCAAAAGACGACATGAAATCTCACCATCATCCTTTTCCCCTAGACTCACCTGTCCCACCCTTACCATACTTGATTCTGTCCTCTCCACAATCCAGAAACATAACTAAGTTAGCTAACACAAGACAGAAATTATGTATGTGTATATTTTGGGAAAAAGTAGAGCCCAAGACCCCATAAAATATGTAAACTTTACAAAAGGCACTGGAGTTAGCTTCTAATCTAGTCTCCTCACTTATATGCATGGCGTATTTCCTAGTGGTATAGGAACAATTAACTACAAATTTCAAGTGACGTCTAACATAACACCACCCTTAAGACAACATAATTAAAAGCTTAGTCTGCTGAGTCACAAGGGATGTGGCTGTCATCTAGAGCTCTCCCTGCCAAGACAGACAACTAAATTCCAAGATTAAATTTCCACCTCATTTATATATGAACTTTAGTAATTTGCCCCACATGTCAGAAGAGCAGGCTGGGAAGAAAAGAGCCCTGACACTGAGAGGAGGATTAGCAAAAAAAGGAAGATTCCTTGCCCCGACAAGCCCTCGAGGCTGAAGCACAACACTATGGACGAAGCTAGACAGAGGACTAAGAGAACAGTAGCAGAGATGAGCCAGGAATGAATACTTCAGTATTCTTTTAATTTTTTTTTTTTTTTTTTTTTTTTTGAGATGGAATCTCACTCTGTCACCCAGGCTGGAGTGCAGTGGTGCGATCTCAGCTCACGGCAACCTCTGCCTTCTGGGTTTAAGCGATTCTCCTGCCTCAATCTCCAGAGTAGCTGGGACTACAGGCATGCGCCACCATGCCCAGCAAATTTTTGTATTTTTAGTAGAGATGGGGTTTCACCATGTTGGCCAGTCTGGTCTCGAATTCCTGACCTCAAGTGATCTGCCCGCCTAGGCATCCGAGAGTGCTGGGATTACAGGCGTGAGCCACCACCCCTGGCCAATTTTTAAAAATTTTTTAGGAGATAGGGTCTTCCTCTGTCACCCAGGCTGGCAATGGTACAATCACAGCTCAAGGCAGCCTCAACCTCCCTGGTTCAAGTGATCCTCCCACCTCCACCTCCCAAGTAGCTGGGACTATAGGCATGAACCATCATGCCAGGCTAATTTTTTTATTTTTTGAAGAGGGAGGGTCTCACTACATTGATGCAAGACCTTCAGTATAGCAAGTCTTGAACTCCTGGCCTCAAGTGACCCTCCCGTCTCGACTTCCCAGAGTGCTGAGATTCACTATTTTCAAACAGCTGCTCTACTACATTTATGTTAACTATACAGCATCTGGCCAAGAAAAAAAAAAAAAAAACTATTCAAAAAAAAATTTTTTTAAGTTATCCAAATAAAAAGTAGGCAATTCTATAGACACATAGTCTTATTCGTTTGTTTTTTAACTAAAAGTTGAGGGAAAAAAAAAATTAGCTGGACATGGTGGCACACACCTGTAGTCCCAGCTACTCAAGTGACTGAGACAGGAGGATCACTTGAGCCCAGGAGGTCCAGGCTGCTCTGAGCTGTGATTGTGCCACTGCACTCCAGCCTGGGAAACAGAGTGAGACTCTGTCTTTAAAAAAAAAAAGTCAAGTTTAAACAAAAACCAGAAGAATCTGTCATCAGGAACCTATAAGAAAATCTGAAGGAAATTATTCATGCTGAAAAGAAATTTTCAAAGAAATAAAGAACATTGGAAATAGACATGTGTAAATATGACTGTCACTTTTTGCCTTATTGTCTTTAACATACATAATTGTGTAAAGCAAAACTTATAATACTACATTATGAAATTTATAGCAGGCCAGGTGTGGTGGCTCACGCCTATAATCACAGTACTTTGGGAAGCCAAGGCAGGTAGATCACTTGAGGTCAGGAGTTCCAGACCAGCTTGACCAACATGGTGAAACCCCGTCTCTACTAAAAATACAAAAAAAATTTAGCCAGGCGTGGTGGCACATGCCTGTAATCCCAGCTACTTGGGAGGCTGAGGCAGAAGAATCACTTGAATCCGGGAGACGGAGGTTGCACTGAGCCAAGATCGTGCCATTGTACTCCACCTGGGCAACAAGAGTGAAACGCCATCTCAAAAAAATATGTAAATAAAAATTTTTTTAAAAAGGAATTTATAGCATATGTAGATATAATTCATGTGACAGCTACAACTTGGGGGAGGTTAATGGAACATTTTTACATAAAGTGGTTAAATACTAACTCTAAGTGAACTGTGAGAAGTCAAGGATGTATACCATAATCCATAGAGTAACCTCTTTAAAAATGCTAGAAATACAGCTAAAAGCTAACAGATGAATTAAAATGAAATTCTTTAAAAATCAGTTAACCTAAAAAACAAGAAACAAAAGAACAAAACACAAATAATATAAACAGACAGCCAGCCTGGCCAACATGGTGAAACCCTGTCTCTACTAAAAAATACAAAAATTAGCCGATTGTGGTGGCAGGTGCCTATAATCCCAGCTACTCAGGAGGCTGAGGCAGATGAATCGCTTCAACCCGGGAGGCAGACGTTGCAGTGAGCAGAAATCGCATCACTGCACTCCAGCCTGGGCGACAGAGCAAGACTCTGTCTTTAAAAAAAAAAAAAAAACAGACAAAACACAGCCAAATGTTAGACCAAAAACCAACCATATCAACAATTACATTTAGGCCGGAAACAGTGGCTCACACCTGTAATCCTAGCACTTTGGGAGGCCGAGGTGGGCAGATCACCTGTGGTCAGGAGTTCGAGGCCAACCTGGCCAACACGGAGAGACCCTGTCTCTACTAAAAATACAAAAATTAGCTGGGTGTGGTGGCACACTTCTGTAATCCCAGCTACTCGGGAGGCTGAGACATGAGAGCTGCTTGAACCCAGGAGGCAGAGGTTGAAGTGAGTGGAGATCACACCACTGCACTCCAGCCTGGGTGACAAAGCAAGAGTCTGTCTCAAAAAAAAAAAAAAAAATTATAAATGTGTATGCATCTAAAAGATCTTCAAAATACACAAAGCAAAAATGACAAAATTAAAGGGAGAAATGAACAAACCCACAATAACAGAGATTTTGACAACCTAACAACCTTCTTAGAAATTGACATAACTAAACCAAAAGGAAAGAAAACCCACAAAAATCAATTTATCAGAGAAACACCATCAACTACCTTGATCTAACTGACAGATACAGAACAAACACACGACAACGGTAAAATACACATTCTTTTCAAGTGCATATGAAACATTCACCAGGACAGATCATATACTGGACCATAAATTAAATCTCAACAAATATAAAAAGATGAAATCCTACAGAGTATGTTCTCTGACCACAGTAAAACTATATTAGAAATCAATAGCAATAAGGTATCTACAAAAACATAAAATACTTCAAACTAAAACAACATACTTCTAAGTAACCCATGGTCAACAAATAAATCACAAGATATATTACATTGAACAAAAATAGAAACACAACATATCAAAATGTGTAGGATGCTGCTAAAGCAGTTCTCAGTAAGAAATGTATAATTTCATTATTTATTTATTTATTTAGACTGAGTCTCATTCTGCTGCCCAGGCTGGAGTGCAATGGCATGATCTTGGCTCACCGCAACCTCCGCCTCCTGGGTTCAATCAATTCTCCTACCTCACCTTCCCGAGTATCTGGGACTACAGGTGCCTGCCACCATGCCCAGCTAATTTTTGTATTTTTAGTAGAGTCGGGGTTTCACCATGCTGGCCAGGCTGGTCTCGAACTCTCAACCTCAGGCAATCCACCCACCTCGACCTCCCAAAGTGCTGGGATTACAGGCATGAGCCATCACGCCCAGCCAGAAATTTATAACTTTAAATGCTCATATTAGGAAGAAAGATCTTTTCACCAGGTAATGAAAAAAAAAGGAAGAAAGATCTAAAATCAATTAGGTAAAGTTCTAGAAAAAGTTGAAGGAAGAAAGCAAGATCAAAACAGAAATCAATTATATTTTAAAAAATAAACAATAGAGAAAATTGAAGTAAAAAGTTAGTTCTTTGAAAACAAAATAGATAAAGCCCTAGTCATACTAAGAGAGGGAACACAAATTATCAAAATCAGAAATGAAAGGAGCATAACATTAAAATGATAAGGGAATATTAATAAAAGGTGAAAAACATCAACAGAAAAGTCATTTTTTTTTTTTTTTAGTTCACAAAGCATAAGCAAAAGTGTATATAAAAAGAGGATTAATTTAACTCTAAATATGAACCTTCCACAGTCGAAATCTCTTGTAATTCCACAAGGGGAGAAGTCGGTTCCGTTTTCATCGTGTTTTCTCCCATTGATGGGCAGTTCAACTCCAAGCCTGCAGCCCCGGATCCATCCCCAAAGGAGTGGCAAGTTAGTGCAGATGAGACCTGGCCAGCTTCCAAAGTAGACTTCAATTGACCTAGAAGAAAAAAAGAAAGTTTGGGAGAAATATACATGTATGTAATTCTGAAACCAAAAGTCCTACAACAGTCTAAGAAAGCCAGGGACTTTTTAGAAGAAGGAATTAATCTAAAACATAAAAGTATACATTCACAGGTTCCAGTACATACAGCTGGCTTGTGAGCTTCTCAAAGAAAGAGGTTAAAGTGAAAGGAGAAATTGCTGGAAGTATAAACACAAAGGCATGAATGAGATGGCAGCAGAGAGAGAGAAGCAGGGCTCTTCAAACAGTGTACCTCCAGGCCAACATTGAACGGTAGATAAGCAAAATCAACCACAAATGCATCCAGAAAGTATGTCTATTGAATAAATCATCAGTAAAGAGCAATACATTATAAAAACACTGCAGCACATTCAATAGTTTGATTTCAAGACAATTTAATACTTGTGGAAGGCAGAACATAATGATTTAGATTGATTCTCACTAAATAAGCACCAGGTTGGCAAGACAATTCCTGAACAGACTGACTCACCTTCTTCAGATTCCTTGGTACTAGACAACGTGTCTTGCAAAGGATCCGTATCAACCAAATCTGATACAACCAAGTCAGGATCTAGGATCTCATGGGTCCCATTAGTGGACAGCCTGGAGGAACGTCTCCTCGATAAGTCTTTGTCAGTGTTTTCCGAGTAGTTTTTTGACTTTTCCTGGGCTATTAAACCATTAAGAGAGTTGTAGTCAAGAGACCAACAAGAAGAAATAACTGTGCTACTACAGATTTCAGGGCTGGATGTCTCTAAAAGGACTTTACAGAGAGACTACTGGAATGTTAGAGTAGTGATAAAAGGAAATACCCTTTACTAGTTTACAGTTTTAAGTAAGGGCAAAGTGTCCCTGCCAGGATAGAATTTCACTTCTTTAAGGTGAAATTTCATGGTCTGAAAACATGTGCTAGGTCATGTCCGAATCTTGACAACTATGTTCTATTTTGGGGCTTCCCAAATGTACTAACTTTCAAAGTCGACTTAATAAGGCTTATAAGAGCCTTACTTAGAGCTATCACAAATCCTTTTTGGAGCCAACAGGATACTTTTTTATTTTAAATTTATTTAAACATTTGAGCCAACTCACTCGAGGGTATTTTTTTAAATCAATAAATGGTATTTTATTTTGTATTTTTATTTTTTATAGGACAGAGTCTCACTCTATCACCCAGGCTGGAGGGCAGTGGCACAGTCTTGGCTCACTACAACCTCCGCCTCCCAAGTTCAAACAATTCTCCTGCCTCAGCCTCCCAAGTAGCTGGGATTACAGGCACCCGCCACCACACCCGGCTAATTTTTTTTTTTTTTTTTTTGAGACAGAGTCTCACTCTGTGGCCCAGGCTGGAGTGCAGTGGCGCGATCTCGGCTCACTGCTAGCTCCGCCTCCCAGGTTCCTGCCATTCTTCTGCCTCAGCCTCCTGAATAGCTGGGACTACAGGTGCCTGCCACAACGCCCGGCTAATTTTTTATATTTTTAGTAGAGACGGGGTTTCACCGTGTTAGCCAAGATGGTCTCAATCTCCTGACTTCATGATCCGCCCACCTCGGCCTCCCAAAGTGCTGGGATTACAGGCGTGAGTTACCGCGCCTGGCCACACCTGGCTAATTTTTATATTTTTAGTAAAGACAGGGTTTCACCATGTTGGCCAGGCTGGTCTCAAACTCCTGACCTCAGATGATCCACCCACGTCAGCCTCCCAAACTGCTGGGATTACAGGCATGAGCCACTGCGCCAGGCCAATAAGTAGTATTTTTAAAGTTTCACTCTGCATATGAAACCCATCCCTTCCTAAGCCATTAAATTTCCAGCAGCATCCAAATCAAATGTGATTTATGGATATGGAGATGATACCACAGAACCCAACATTAGTACAGTTTGTGCTTTGGGATTTATTTTTCTTCTAGCAAAAACTCCTTCTGATCCAACTGCATCCAATTCACATTACTTCATGTGACCAGAGACAAACATTAGAGCCTATAGGGAATGGGGGACAGGATGAATATGGAGGAGGTTGACCCAAACAGTGTCAAATTCTAGCCACACATAAACAAACTGGAGACTCACATGAATTTTTGTCAAGCCGAGGACGTTTTAATGGGACTTCACATCCTTTTGATATTTTCCTTCTTCTCAGTTCCAATGTTATTGGTTGCAAAGTTTGAGAGTTTGAATCCACAGCTACCATGTTTATAAAACCACACAAAAAAAGATACATAATTTCTTAGTGTCTGTCATTTTTATATATAAATAAAACATATATATATATATGTGCAGAAATCACTGCATTATAAATAGACCATCAAAAGGGTATTCTTACTTAAGATAAAAGAAAAAAAGTAAAATGAGTGAGAAATTACTTCCTTACAGGAGATGGTGATACCTTGCCAATTGACCTCCTGAATCTTTTCTATGATCCAGCTCCAGTTTTCAACCTCTACTTGCTACATTAATTATCTTAGCACTGGGCCTAGTTTTGAGGGTACAAGAAAAATGTCCAAGAGAATTTGTGGATTTTTTTTTTTTTGAGACGGAGTCTCGCTCTGTCACCCAAGTTGGAGTGCAGCGCCGCAATCTCTGCTCACTGCAACCTCCGCCTCCCAGATGCAAACGATTCTCCTGCCTCAGCCTCCGGAGTAGGTGGGATTACAGGCACCCGACACCACACCCGGCTAATTTTTGTAATTTTAGTAGAGTCATGGTTTCCCCATGTTGGTCAGGCTGTTCTCAAATTCCTGATCTCAAGAGATCCAGCTGCCTCGTCCTTCCAAAGTTCTGGGATTACAGGCATGAGCCACGAGGCCCAGCCAAGAATTTGTATTTTCTTAAACAAAATCCTAAAAAAATTCTTGGGAGACTATGCTAGTTAACAGTCAATGTTCCAGGCAAGGCTGCTGGTCCCCAGCAAACCCAGCTCTGACATAATTTAGCAGTACACACGCTAAGCCTTTGAAGAGTACTTACTATTTAGATTTTTGTTTGTTTGCTTGCTTGCTCGCTTGTTTTTTTGAGATGAAGTCTGGGTCTGTTGTCCAGGCTGGAGTGCAGTGGCGCGATCTCGGCTCACTGCTACCTCTGCCTCCTGGGTTCAAGCGATTCTCCTGCCTCAGCTTTCCCTGTAGCTGGGATTATAGGCACCTGCCATACCTGGCAAAATTTATTATTATTTTTTTTTTGTATTTTTAATAGAGATGGGGTTTCACCATGTTGGCCAGGCTGGTCTTGAACTCCTGACCTCAAGTGATCTGCCCGCCTCAGCCTCCCAAAGTGCTGAGATTACAGGCGTGAGCCACCTGCCCAGCATAGTATTTACTATTAATTTTTTTTTGAGATGGAGTTTTGTTCTCGTTGCCCAGGCTGGACTGCAATGGTGCAATCTCAGCTCACTGCAACCTCTGCCTCCCGGGTTCAAGTGATTCTCCTGCCTCAGCCTCCCAAGTAACTAGGATTACAGGCATGTGCCACCACGCCTGGCTAATTTTGTATTTTTAGTAGCGACAGGGGTTCTCCATGTTGGTCAGGCTGGTCTCGAACTCCTGACCTCTGGTGATCCGCCTGCCTTGGCCTCCCAAAGTGCTGAGATTACAGGCGTGAGCCACCACGCCCCGCCCTTACTATTTTGTTTTAAACCTACCACCTAAGAAGCTCTCCCCAAATCAGAAAAGATGAGAATCAAAGAGGCAGGCAGAAGAAAGAAACTGGGAAGTTGGGCAGGAAGGCAGAGCTAACGGGTCTCAGGAAGGGTGAAAGGAGGAGAGAGAAGAGGAAGGAGGAAAGGAAGACGGAGGAAGAGAAGTAAATGGGAGGAAAAGAGGAAGGGAAGGGAGAAAGATGAGAAGAGGGGAAAAGGGACAGAAAAGACTCACTAAGACCTGTAGCTTCAGGTCGGTCAAATGGCTCAACAAGACACAGGCCTGAAGTGTGAGGAAGTAAACCAGAGAAGACCGTTGAACTCTGAGGCTCTTCCCGTGTTCCAGCTTCCCAATGTGCCAATATTATTTTGTTCCAACTGGCAGAACTTGGAAATCCCACACATTCCAAGTTAAACATAAATACAAACAGGCTGGGTGTGGTGGCTCACACCTGTAATCCCAGCACTTTGGGAGGCGGAGGCAGGCAGATCACCTGAGCTCAGGAGTTCAAGACCAGATAGCCAACGTGGTGAAACCCTGTCTCTACTAAACATACAAAAAATTAGCCAGGCACGGTGGCACATGCCTGTAGTCCCAGCTACTCGGGAGGCTGAGGCACAAGAATCGCTTGAACCCAGGAGGCAGTGGTTACAATGAGCCAAGATCACGCCACTGCACTCCAGCCTGGGAGACAGAGTAAGACTCCATCTCAAAAAAATAAAAATAAAAATATATATAAACAACCCTCTCTAAATAGCTCAGATCCTGTTCCCAATCAAGTCTATACAATCTAGGGTGCTCAAGGAAGGATCTACAAATCAATGAACTTATTCCAAGTAATGTTTTAAGGGGATGTGAACAATATATAGGATACTTGGCAAGTCTTCTTCCCTTTGATACCGTATATAAATAGGAGCTGACTGTACAGAACTTCAGTGTTTCCCAAACTCTTCTTACAGTATAAGTCATCTGGGAAGCTTGTTAACAATTCATATTCCCAGATTCCCATCCAGACAGTCTGATTGGAAAAGAACTGAGGCATGGCTGGAATCTGTTTTTACAAATGCCTTGGGCAAGGATTAACCATAAACTTGGAAAACATCCTTTCTATATTAAATTTATCCTACTCATTATGAAATCCTACACTTATAAAAATATAAAAACCAAATGTCCTTGTTCTTATCTCAATGGAGTCATGTGGCTTCAAAGGAGCAGTCTGCTTGTTGGGGTACAACTACTCCTGTACATACTTTCTGGAGGGTATAAGCCAGGGCATGAATAGCTAAAGGAGAATTAGTTTCAAAACACTCAGTTCTCATACATACTCTTTCCTAAACTGAGCTAAGGACATGTCAGATTTCTGCCTAAGGACATGTCAGATTTCTGCCAGTTTACATTTTCCACCTCTCCTTGTATAATAATTGCCTTTAACTGCCCTTCTCCCACTTTACATAAAAGGGCCTGCCTCTCACTCATCCCACATCTTAACATGGTGCCCAGCCTGGAGGTTTAAAACTTCCAGATTTTCTCAGCTGGGGTTCCTCATCTGAACAGAGATATATTTTCTCTGTATTCCTAAGGGTAGTATACAGCTAGTACCATTCTCAATGCACTAAGGTCAATCTATCACAGATCAAGGATGCCTTGGGTATTGTGGCTTCTCTCCCAGAACTCAGTTGAGAAAGCCAGTGAACATAAAGCCAGTGCTGTCCAACAGAAATATACTAAGAGTGCAAGCCACATGTAATTTTATTTTATTTTATTTTATTTTTTTTTTTTTTTGAGATGGAGTCTCACTCCGTCACCCAGGCTGGAGTGCAGTGGTGCGATATCGGCTCACTGTAACCTCTGCCTCCTGGGTTCAAGAGATTCTCCTGCCTCAGCCTCCCAAGTAGGTGGGATTACAGGCGCGTACCACCACGCTCATCTAATTTTTGTGTTTTTAGTAGAGATGGGGTTTCACCATGTTGGCCAGGCTGGTCTCGAACTCCTGACCTCAGGTGACCCGCCCACCTTGGTCTCCCAGAATGCTGGGATTACAGGCATGAACCACCATGTCCGGCCAATTTTTGTATTTTTAGTGGAGACGGGATTTCACCATGTTGGCCAGCCTGGTCTCAAATTCCTGAGCCACCACGCCCGGCCAATTTTGAATTTTTTACTCATCACATAAGCGGGTTTGGTTTTTAAGTGCCAGGCATGGTGGCTCATGCCTGTAATCTCAGCACTTTCAGAGGCCAAGGCAGGATTGCTTGCTTGAGGCCTGGAGATTGAGACAAACCTGGGCAACATAGTGAAACCCTGTCTCTACAAAAAATAAATTAGCCAGGCATGGTGGCATGTGCCTGTAGTCCCAGCTACTCAGGAGGCTGAGATAGGAGCATCACTTGAGCCTAGGAGGTGGAGAATGGAGTGAACCACAATCACGCCACTGCACTCCAGCCTAGGTAACAGAGTGAGACCCTGTCAAAAAAAAAAAAAAACAACCACAACTTAAAAAGTTAATTTAAATACTATTTTATTTAATCCAATACCATTTTAAATTTTCTTTTTTTTAAACTGGGCTCAGCAACCTTCCTGCCTCAGACTTTGGAATCGCTGGGACTACAAGCACTTGCCACCATTCTCAGCCAATTTTTTCATTTTTTGTAGAGATGAGGTCTCACTATGTTGCCAAGGCTGGTCTCGAACTCCTGGACTCAAGTGATCCTCCCTCATCAGCCTCCCAAAGTGGTGGCATGATTACAGGGATGAGGCACTGCACCCAGCCTCTAAAAACATTTCAACATGGAATCAATTTTTTTTGTTTGTTTTGTCGCCCAAGCTGGAGTGCAGTAGCCCGATCTCAGCTCACTGCAACC
The DNA here is from genome assembly GCF_028885655.2 of Pongo abelii. Taxonomy (NCBI): domain Eukaryota; kingdom Metazoa; phylum Chordata; class Mammalia; order Primates; family Hominidae; genus Pongo; species Pongo abelii. The sequence continues at coordinate 40,036,039 of NC_072006.2, read as the reverse complement.
TCCGCCTCCTGGGTTTCAATCAATTCTCTTGCCTCAGCCTCCTGAGTAGCTGGGATTACAGGCACCCACCACCAAGCCTGGCTAATTTTTATTTATATTTTTTCAGTAGAGACGGGGTTTCACCATGTTGGCCAGGCTGGTCTCAAACTCCTAACCTCAAGTAATCCACCCGCCTGAACCTCCCAAACCACTGGGATTACAGGCCTAGCCGTAATCAATATTTTAAAATTGAGGTGTGTTACATTCTTTTTTTGTACTAAGTATTTGAAATCTAGCATTTACTTACACTTACAGCATATCTCAATTCAGACTAGCTACATTTCAAGTAGTCAATAGCCCCATGCAGCTAGTGGCTACCATACTAAACAGCAGAGGTCTAGGCCCTATTTAGGCCTACGGACAATTGCGGCACCCTCAGCTCTTGATGGCAAAACCCAGTTACAAGCACTATAGGGAAAGATCCCTTATTTCATATAGAGACAAATCAACCTATTATATAATTTCCTATCTTACAATGAGTACTAATACACTTATGTGAAGTAAGTTAAGTTTTTTTCCACAGAAATTAAGTCTGATAGTCTGATTTGATAAGGAAGACTGGCTTTGCATTCTCTACCTCGTTAGGGAATAATGAAAAGGCTTGCTCTGTAGTTCCACAGTTTTGATGAAAATATTTGTGTGTGTGTGTGTGTGTGTGTGTGTGTGTGTGTGTGTGTGTTTTGAGATGGGGTGTCACTACATTGCCCAGGCTGGTTGGGAATTCTTGGGCTCAAGCAATCCTCCCACCTCAGCCTCCTGAGTAGCTGGGACAACAAACATGCACCAATGCACTCAGCCTTCATGTTTTGTATTTTAAATATATCCACTGCAGCTATTTAAACTTGTGAGAAAAAGATAAATACTGCTTTAAAACGTGCTAGAGGATTCACAGTTTTTCAACTGAACACATAAAGAATGCACAATCAAGAATGTCTGAAGGTCACTGCACATATTAATCAATGGCAGGCTCAGTCTAGAGAACCGGGGGGGCCTCTTCATGCCACTGAATTGATTTGGAGAACGAGTGTTTGGCTTAGGAAGAAATCAGGGCTTGTTTCATTCTTGGTTATTCTAGAAGAATTCCAAATTTTAAGTTTTTTAATAACTGCATTCTTCCCTAAATCTATACCCTCTAACCTTGACTCTTACCAATTAGCCATCTCGGCTTTTTATTTAGACTGTGAAAATATCTAATCAATAATCACTCTCCAAGGAGCTCAATTTCAAAATGCACCCATGCTTTTCTAGGTCCAATGTTCCTTTGTCCCCACCTCCTTCAGAAGCCCATACCTTTTTACTATTTCTTTTCTTTCATGTCTGTCTCATTAAAACTCTATTTCCTGATTCTAGGTTCTATTAAGCTGACTTAAACTGAGATCGTTTGAAAAAGCATAAGCAAAAGGCCTTGGTTTATCAGGTTTTATCATATATGCTGAAGTATCTAGTCAACAGTTAACCACTACTTTAGGAAGCTCAGTTATGAACATGCTTTCCAACTTAGATTCACTTGGATATGTACCTCACTTAAATTCAGCTTCATGAACACAACTTGTTTCCAGATCATAAGACAATTCAAAATCAGTCACAAAAACAAAGGATTGAAGTACACAAGTTACAAAGAACCACAAAGGGCCACAGAAGAATACTCTGGCATTGCCCATTGCAGAGCCCACTTGAAAAACTCACCAGTAGGAGCTATGGAAGGGGGTCTGCCTCGTTTTCTTTTGGGTTCCCTCAAGTTTTCTTGTGGACTCTTCACAATGTCATTTTCAGGTTTCTTATCCACTTGGGCATCTCCAGAATACTCTCTGTCATTTTCAGAAATGTTTTCCTTGTCTTCCTTCTCGTTCTTGGGAAGACTTTTCTCTGACACTTTCCCCTTTTCAGAACAGATTAACTTTCCTTCTTTATCAGGCTGCTTGGGTCGCTTTTCTGTCTTTAAGGGTTTATCTTCTTTGTCTTTCTTCACATTCACTGTTGCTTTTCTCTGTTCTTTAAACTTCTCTCGTTTATCAGGAGATGATGGAAGACTTTTGTGATCTGTTTCTTTAGGCCTAGCATTACCCACAATATTCTAAAATGAGCAAAATAGCGATGAAACACTTCGTGATTACTTGCAAATACAAAATTAGGAGTTTCTTACAAACTTATGAAGACAAACAAAGAAATTAAAACAAGGCATATGCCAGGTCACATATACAAAGCACCACTGACAACAGCCACCTGTACTAAGAGTTGAGAACCAATCCTTAAACTTAAAACCATTCAATTATTCCGGAGACAGCGCAATCTCCCTTATTATGACGAATAAGTCACTAGAAAATAAAATTCTGGGTTTTTGTTTGTTTTTGTTTCTGAGACAGAGTCTCTCTCTGTTGCTCAGGCTGGAGTGCAGTGGCACAATCATGGCTCATGCAGCCTCGACCTCCCAGGCCCAAGCGATCCTCCCATCTCAGCCTTCTGAGTAGCTGGGACCACAGGCATGTTTCACCATGCCCAGCTAAGTTTTTTATTGCTATTTTTTGTAGCAACAGGGTCTCCCTATGTTGCCCAGGCTGGTCTCAAACTCCTGGGCTCAAGCAATCCTCCTGCCTCAGCCTCTTAAAGTATTGGGATTGTAGGCACCATGCCTGGCCTTAAAATTCTGGAAAGCAATCTTTCTGACAAAGGTGTTCGAAGAAAATGCCTTCATGCTCTGTCCTTATCCCCAGCATGACTATACTAACCCAGAGCTTTTCAGAGGCCTGGTTCAGTTTGCCAGCATATGCTGATGTCTTGTGTACAGAAAAACAAAAACTGATAACTGGAAGCTGAACAGGAAAACTATAAAGATTATCCAACCCAGAACCAGGGTCTCTGCTTCCTCTACCAGGTAAAGGCTGTGCTCAGTTCAACAAGCCGCCTACCATGTTCCTGAGCTACTTGGAGTTTTTGTCTATTGGTAGGAAATACCGTTTCTTAGTTATGTTCTCCCTAAATTACATTCTTTAAAATTCACACTAAAAATCGAGGGTCCTCTATTGTGACTGTTTCATAATAAGGCCAGGTCTGAAAGCTCTAGAGATTCCAAAACTATAATTAAGTTCATTTGTGTACATATCTCTCTTCTAGGACCTCAAAAGAGCAGAGACCACCATACTATGTTCATATGGGATCCCCAGCACCTAGCACACACTAGGCACATAGGTTTTCACTGGAAGCAGGAAGGAGTACCTAAATACTCAACAAATAAAAGTTTAATTTGTTCTACAAGGAAAAATAATCAACAAGGAAATATTTTTTCAAGTCCCCCAAATTATTCTGAAAGCAGCCAGGTTTGAGAACAGGCATTCTCGGTAACAGCCAGCAGAAATATAAACTGAAATTGCCCTTCTTGTTGGGAGTTCAGGGAGGAGATGGCAATTTGAGTCAAAACTAAAAAGGTTATACCTTTGAACTAGAATAAATTCCTAGAAATAAAATTAGCTAAAATAATAATCAGGCTTGTGTACCTGGATTTACAAATATCCTTAATGACCATTTGGGAATTGGTTACACAAAGTAGTTACATACATATTACAGAATACTACATAGCTGTTAAAAATTATATTCTCAGAATATTAAGGAACTTGGGGAAATGTTAGTTAAAAGAGCAGTACTATATTAATGTACCACAACTCCAATTTTGAAAATAAATAGATACACACACATATGTTTAATAAAAAACACAGAAAGATGTATACATCAAATTGTTAAGCCAAATTATACACCAAAACGTTAAGAACAATGATATCTGTTTGATGGAATTATAGTTTTTATTTTCTTTGTGCTTTGTACTTACATATTTTTCTACAGTAAACATGTATTATAACTTCAAAAACGTAAGTGTCACTAATATAGAGACTATCAAAACATTTATAAGGCAGTGCAGTCCTACAGAAAAAAAAAAAAAACTCAATCTATTCCAATAGTATATGAAAAACCTTTGAAATTGCCCATGACAGATAACTCTAGCCAAACCACTGTACCCTCTTGGAAAAGAAGCCAAGTCCAGGAGCCATGGGCCTGTGCTTAATAAGGGCCTACCGGGCTAAGGTCAGACACTCAGAGGCCACTGGGAAATGAGAAATGAAGCATGGCACCCAGAGATCCTCACCGGGTAAGGCACCCACCTCCAAGCCAAAGCACTGTGAGTGCTATCCATCAATTTACTGAGTAATGCAGAGTAAACAGATGAACAATTGTTATCTAGAGCCCTGGACTTCCACTTGGGAAGGTTCTGGATATAACCTGCCAATTCTGGACAAGTTTATAATTCTGTCCTCTATATTAACTCGTTCCACAAACCTAACACAAAAATTGCCAAATTTAAGGCCAAAATAATGTTTTAGAGTACTGTATGGCTCCTTACATGCCTGAGAGACAAGTGATCAAAGAAAAAGCATCATCAGGGCCAAAGCTTTATGTAATAATTTGTTAATTTTCTGAAGATGAAAACCAGCAAAAGGCAAAAACATTCTTGAGGTTACCACTAAAGGTATGTATCAAAATCCTTTGAATCGGCTGGGCATGGTGGCTCATGCCCTGTAATCTCAGCACTTTGGGAGGCCAAGGTAGGCAGATCACCCGAGGTCAGGAGTTCAAGACCAGCCTGGCCAACATGGTGAAACTCCCATCTCTATTAAAAATACAAAAATTAGCTGGGCATGGTGGTACATGCCTGTAAGTCCCAGCTACTTGGGAGGCTGAGGAAGGAGAATTGCTTGAACCCAGGAGGTGGAGTTTACAGTGAGCCTAGATTGCATCACTGTACTCCAGCCTAGGCTACAGAGTGAGACTCCATCTCAAAAAAAAAAAAAAAAAATTTCTTAGAAACTTATGAATAGGCCAGGCATGGTGGCCTATGCCTGTAATCCCAGCACTTTGGGAGTCCAAAGTGGGCGGATCACTTGAGGTCAGGAGTTCAGGACCAGCCTGGCCAACATGGTGAAACCGCATCTACTAAAAATACAAAAATTAGCCAGGCGTGGTGGTACATGCCTGTAATCCCAGCAAATCGGGAGGCTGAGACAAGAATCACTTTAACTTGGGAGGCGGAGTTTGTTTGCACTGAGCAGAGATTGGGCCACTGCACTTCGGTCTGGGTGACAGAGAGAGACTCGGTCTCAAAAAAAACACAACTTACAAATATACATACAGAAGAATTCATTAAAAATCTCTGATAAGTAGAATCATATCATCATCACAAAGACACAACAGAGGGCCAGGCGCAGTGGCTCACACCTGTAATCCTAGCACTTTGGGAGGCCGAGGTGGGCGGATTGCCTGAGCTCAGGAGTTTGAGACCAGCCTGGACAACGTGGTGAAACCCTGTCTCTACCAAAATACAAAAAATGAGCCGGGCGTGGTGGCATGCGCCTAGTCTCTGCTACTTGGGAGGGTGAGGCAGGAGAATCACTTGAATTGGGGAGGCGGGGAAGTTGCAGTGGGCCAAGATTGCGCCACTACACGCCAGCCCAGGCGACAGAACAAGATTCTGTCTCCAAAAACAAACAAACAAACAAACAAACAAACAAAAACCAAAGACACAACAGGTTATAGCATCACCAAATAGTGTCACATCAACTACCATCCAAGCAGATGAGTAACCAGTTATGATGCCTCAGTGATAAAATCTTTTACTAAATTGCTAAATTAGCTGTCTCAACAGCTGAAATTAGTAATAATCAGGATTTTTAAAAACACCAATATCCAAATTTTGATCTCTATTTTCCCCTCAACTATTAAAACATAAACACGAAAAAGACAAAAGGGGAAAAATCATGAAGAAAGTAGGCAACACTTCTAGATAGCCTGTATCTATGCAAACCATATTTCCAGTATCAAAACTGAGGCCCCATGCTCAGGCAAGTACATGCATGGTGACTGGAACAACAGCATACCAAATTCACAAACCAGGCACATCTAGCACAAGTGGCTGCCAAATCTGTGCCAAATGATAGCTCTGTAAACCACCAAGTAATAGTCCTAAGCTAAAAGACAGAGCTAGATGGAGAGAAAACATACTGGAGGTCTCCTCAAGCAATTCAACAAGTTCCCTGTGACGGCTAACAGCTCTTGTGGGGCACAGAGAGAAGAAAAGAATAACCATTGTTGAAAAAAGATGAGGAGAACAGAATATAGGCAATGGTATCCAAGCATTTGGCACTTTTGAAAAAAAATCTCTGTTAAAAGGAAACAGTGGCCAGACACAGTGGCTCATACTTGTAATCCCAGCACCTTGGGAGGCCGAGGTAGGTGGATCACCTGAAGTCAGGAGTTCGAGACCAGCCTGACCAATACGGTGAAACCCCGTCTCTACTAAAAATACAAAAAAATTAGCCAGGCGTGGTGGTGTGCGCCTATAATCCCAGCAACTCAGGAGGCTGAGACAGGAGAATTGCTTGAACCCAGGAGGCAGAGGTTGCAGTGACCCGTGATCACACCATTGTACTCCAGCCTGGGCGACAGAGCAGGACACTGTCTCTAAATAAACAAATAAATAAATAGGAAACAGCAAAGAAACAAATATTTACAACTTCTGAAAACTTGTGTATTATTTTCTGGTGAAACTGTGTCAGATGGAGGAAATAAACACTTGCCATCATAAACAAATGTAATGTCTTTATTTGAGGAAACAAAACTACAATGTTAGCATTATTCATAACACAAAGCACAAAACCACATTTCTCACCTGATCTTTGGAAAAAGCTTTGACATGAATATGTTTGACAGTCTGAACTACTCCATCATAAAATTTCACAGTGTAAGTACCTAAAATTCAAGAAGATATCATGATTTTAACTCACAATTTCATGAAAGTGGTAACTTTTCAAAGTATAAACACAAGGGATCTCCAACCACATAATAAGCTTATAGGAGTTTAAAACTGTTTAAGAATCATATTCAGTCTTACTTATGTCCAAGATAACAGTATGCTTGTCTTCATTTCTTAGTTAAGATTACACAGTTTTCTACCTACGTAAATTGAAATCTATCAAAAAAATAAACTTTTTTTTAGATGCTTCATTAAAATAAAAAAAATTTCACTGAATTTAAGTGAAGAACAAAGAGCAGTAAAACAATTAAGAATGTGAGTAAAATGCAGACTTATTTATTCCTTGGTGAATTTTTCACTTTTATAATTTAATCTTTACGTTCCGGGATCGGGGGCAGTAATAGCTCTCAAGTTTTAAAAGGAACATCATGGCTCACGCCTGTAATCCCAGCACTTTGGGAGGCCGAGGCAGGCGGATCACGAGGTCAGGAGTTCGAGACCAGCCTGGCCAACATAGTGAAACCCATCTCTACTAAAAAATACAAAAAATTAGCCACGCTTGGTGGCAGGAGCCTGTAATCCCAGCTACTCAGGAGGCTGAGGCAGGAGAATCACTTGAACCGGGGAGGCGGAGGTTGCAGTGAGCCGAGATCCTGCCATTGCGCTCCAGGCTGGGCAACAGAGCAAGACTCCGTCTCCAAAAAAAAAAAAAGGAACATCATTCTGCTAAAGGTATTGTGTTTCAAGAGATGTGTTCTATTTCCACATCTCAAAATCCATTTGAATTATCTTCATGATACAATGTTTTAAAATAGAGACTTGGTCAAAACACAAAATGTTTGCTGCTACACTGTTAGTTTTTTTCTGCTACACTGTTAGTTTTTTCCCATTAGAAAAAAATTATTCAATAAATATCCGTCCCTGCTAAAAACCTTAAGCTGGAAACCCAGATAATCTTATCTTCCCAAATAAGGTGTCCAACTACAGAAGTTCTCATTAGTTGTACCCAAACACTTTCAAATTTCGCATCTTAGAGCCAATTCATGCCCCACCCATTTTTGCCCCAGGGATTTAAAATAATCACAATTAATCTTGTCAAGATTCAGTAAACCATTGGTAATCACGTAATGGTTTCCACTAGTAAACAGGTTTTTCTCTTTTTAGAACCAATTCCCCCACTCCCTGCAAAAAACCCTGAGGTCTGGGAGCCAAAGAATGAAACAACAAAGTTAAGACCTGGTTTTCTCCTGATACATTCTCTTCCCACACCCCTCCACCGCCAGTCCTCAACAGGGCCTAGTCAATGGCTAATCACGGGTACCAAATGAAGTCCAAAAGTATTCAACCTCCAACACAATCTGACCCCAATAATTTTCCGAATCTTATTTCTCATTACCACCATCCAACACCCACCAACTCAAAGTGACAAGCTACCCACTGAAACTGCCAGCGACACTTCTAACTCCACATCTGTATTAAAGTGTTTTCCTTCTGGGAATGTGCCACTCACTGATCTTTAAGTGCCCGGCTCAAACACCCACAACAGTTCTGTAAAAGCTACTAATGATTACCCCCGATCTGAACTTCTTAGGCTCATCTGGCACCAGCCTACAGAGCTTCAAACTTAGGTCTACTTTCATATAAGTACAGATCGCAACTCAAAAGCAGGCTCTTCAAGGCCAGAGACCACATCTTATACCACTTTCTTCCACATACAGTACCTGCCTCAGAGTAAACCAGTGCTTCTCAAAGTGTGGTCCCACAGCAGCAGCATGAGCAACTCCTGGGAACTCATTAGAAATCCAAGTTACCAGTCCTACCTCAGATACACTGAATCAGCAACTGGGAACAGGACACAGGAATGTGCATTTTTAACAACTCCTCCAGGTGATTCTGATGTATACCAAAGTCCAAGAACCACTGCCATAGACAATTAGTAATTACCTATTGACCTTTATTCCTGGTAATTACAAAATAAAGGTGATTATTTGTCACAGGTGTCACCAATACATGACGAAACTAGCTAGCAAGACATAGAAAGACAAACTTTGATGTTCTCACTTATTGGTAGGAGCTAAAAATTAAAACAATTGAACTTATGGAGATAGAGAGTAAAGGGAGGGTTACCAGAGGCTAGGAAGGGTAATAGGCAGGGGTGGGGGAAGGTGTAGATGGTTAAGGGGTACAAAAAAGTTAGAAAGAATGAATAAGACCTAGTATTTGCTAGCACAACAGGGTGACTATAGTCAAAAATAATTGTACATTTTAAAATAACTTGGCCAGGCGTGGTGGCTCACGCCTGTAATCCCAGCACTTTGGGAGGCCGAGGCGGGTGAATCATTTGAGGTCAGGAGTTCAAGACTTGTCTGGCCAACATGGTGAAACCCTGTCTCTACTGAAAAAATGCAAAAAACATTAGCCAGGTGTGGTGGTGGGCACCTGTAATCCCAGCTACTCAGGAGGCTGAGGCAAGAGAATCGCCTGAACCCAGGAAGTGGAGGTTGCAGTGAGCCAAGATCACACCACTGCACTCCAGACTGGGAGACAGAGTGAAACTCTGCCTAAAAAAAATAAAATAAAATAAAATAACTACATAATTAAATTGTTTGTAACAAAGGATAAATGCTTGGCATGATATATACCCCCATTTACCCTGATGTGATTATTACACATTGCATACCTGTATCGATATCTCATGTAACTCATAAATACATACACCCACTTATGTACCCACAAAAATTAAAAATTTAAAAAAAAATTAAAAATTAAAAAAAAGGAACTGGCTAGCAAACAAGATATAAGGATACACAGTTATGCCTGGTTGGGTTAAAACATCAGCAATTAGATGACAACAGCAATTAGATGAACAGGCTATGATAGAAGGATAAGAACATAAAAGGATAAGAGCATAAACAATTATCTACACAGGCAGCTCAGCAATGACTTATGAGTACTTACAACAAAGGTCTGGGTTCCTGTTTTTCCCTGCCTATATTGTGAGGGTGTTGGCAAGCAAAGCAGTTATGATAAACAATGCTATGGAATTCTAAACAGAACCTTCTCAAGCAACCATGGTGCAACTCTGGCAAGTCTGGGGACACAGATGGGGGGATGGGAGTTTTAAGACTCCAGTTATCTTGAAATCTTAAATATTATGTGTGCCAACAAGCCACCCAAGACTCTATTTTCAACTATTTTATCAACAAAGTTAGTTCAGCATCAGTTACATCAAAAGGAAAACTGCCATTTTTACAGGCATTTCCAACATCCAAAAGTCAATATTGAGTAATGTTACCTAACAGTCCAACATTTTCAGCTACTTGGAGTTAATTTTGAAGCTTACTCCTGATGGCAGATTCCAGAAGGAGGACTTACATAAAAGGAACCTGAGTTCCATGATTAAGTCTGAGACAGCTATCTTTGGAATTCAAGCCCGTCTACTGAACTCCAACCAATTTTTTCCCACCACCCCACACTGCCTATTGCTCAAGCTCCTCAGCCTAATTCCAAACCACAGACCCATTTCAGAGTGCTGAAATGACACAAACTGTGGCCAAAGGTGCTAAGGGATGACCGTCCTTAGATATCTCTCCGTCTTTGATCCTTTTAACTTCCAAAGGACTACAAAGGATCATCTTGAAACTTTCCCCTTTAATCATGCTAAACACAGCCTAACTTGGGCTTCAATAAATCAGAGAGAATAATGGACAACAGAGAGGCCCAAATTTTACTCTGATGGTTTCATGTATATTACTAAAAGATTGTCTTCACATGGAATCCTCCTGTAGGTGGCTAATAATAGAGTTCTCCTGTGGCCACAAACACTACCTAACAAACAACATGTAAATGAAGGAACTCAAAATAAGTGTATCCTGTTCTATCTCCTCTTAACGTGACAGAAGGGCTACCTGCCTCAGACTCCCTTAAGGAGTTTTTGTCGTTAGACTTTAAGGTGAAACAAAGATTCCTGGTCTTGCCCCTGAGGGTTAAGGACTCAGCATCGCAGACAATCTTATAGCAGTCAGTAATACTAAAAGGGTTCTAAGAACAAAACTAGAGATGCATAACAAGCTCATGTTCTCTAGAACCAAAGACATAGGGATAATACATGGGTGATTTTGGATTGGACAGATTTCTGCTGCTCATGAAATCTACCACAGCCAATATTCCAGGGCCTCTTTTTTTCTTAGAAACAGGGTCTTCATCGGCGGGCATGGTGGCTCACGCCTGTAATCCCAGCACTTTGGGAGGTCAAGGCAGGCGGATCACTTGAGGTCAGGAGTTCAAGGCCAGTCTGGCCAACGTGGTGAAACCCCATCTCTACAAAAATACAAGAATTAGTTGGGCATGATGGTGGGTGCCTGTAATCCCAGCTACTCGGGAGGCTGAGGCAGGAGAATCACTCGAACCTGGGAGGCAGAGGTTGTAGTGAGCTGAAATCGTGCCACTGCACTCCAGCCTGGGCAACAAAGCAAGACTCCATCTCAAAAAAAAAAAAAGAAACAGGGTCTTCGTCACCCATCCTGGAGTGTAGTGGTATGAACCTAGCTCACTGCAGCCTCAAACTCCTGGGCTCAAGCAATCCTACTGTCTCTGCCTCATAAGTGGCTGGGACTACAGGCATGCACCAACATGTCCAGCCAATTTTTTATTTTTTAATTTTTTGTAGAGATAGCGGGGCATGGGGGTCTATGTTACCCAGGCTGGTCTCAAACTTCCAGCCTCAAACAATCCTGCCTCCTCGACTTCCAAAAGCACTGGAATTACAGATGTGAGCCATCCTGCCCAGCGTCCAGGGCTTCTTTTCTATCTCATTCACTTTTCGGAAGTCAGATTATTCCAGAATGCCACAGATGGAAAACGGAGGGTTTTCAAACATGTTTTCTCAGGCTGGTCTGAAAGTAGTGAGTTATCTCAACTGATTGTTCACAGTTAGTTACAGATCGAACTTCTTGTTCTACTCTTTCCTTTCTTCTCACAACTGCTTTCAACTAGTCTTTTCTTTTTTTTTCTTTTTGAGACGAGTCTTGCTCTGTTGCCCAGGCTGGAGTGCAGTGGCTCGACCTTGGCTCACTGCAACCTCCGCTTCCTGGGTTCAAGTGATTCTCCTGCCTCAGCCTCCCGAGTAGCTGGGATTACAGGTGCACGCCACCACGCCCGGCTACTTTTTGTATTTTTAGTAGAGACGGGTTTCACCATGTTGGACAGGCTGGTCTTGAACTCCTGACCTCAGGTGATCCACCTGCCTCGACCTCCCAAAGTGCTGGGATTACAGAAGTCAGTCACCGTGCCTGGACTGGCCCTTTTTTAAAAAAAAAAAACAAGAAAAGGAGAAAAAGATTAGTCAGGTTGGGCACGGTGGCTCACGCCTGTAATTCCAACACTTTGGGAGGCCGAAGTGGGTGGATCATGAGGTCAGGAGTTCAAGACCAGCCTAACCAACACGGTGAAACCCTGTCTCTACTAAAAATACAAAAATTAGCCAGGCGTGATGGCACACACCTGTAATCCCAGCTACTTGGGAGGCTGACGCAGGAGAATCACTTGAACCCAGGAGGCGGAGGTTGCAGTGAGCTGAGATCGAGCCACTGCACTCCAGCATGGGCAACAGAAGGAGACTCCATCTCAAAAAAAAAAAAAAAGTTTTCTTGAAGTCCTTAGGCTTCCACAGACTGAGGGGTGGGGATGTGCATATGTTTGTGGGCACGCCTTCCCCTCCCTCTAAGTATTTTCTTCTTAGCAATTTTACATTTTGGGTTTAGGTTCTGTGGCCAATACAACACTTATCTATTCCCACTCCCTCTTTGACTTCTAACTGCTCAAAAGAGTCCAGAGCAAAGGCAGTGAACCGCCCATAATCACTGAGCAGGAACTGGGACCAGACCCTGTCTCCCAACCATGGTTCTCAAGACAACACCGGCTCCAGAAAGTGCAGACCACTACATCCACTCTCGCATTCTATCAGTGAACACCTGGACCTAATTGACAACACCTGCCCTCTTAGGAAAACCCTGCTCCAAAGAGGCAGCCTGGTACTGTGGGAACGACAGTTTAGGGACTCTGTAGAACCACAGACCTCCATGCAGATCTCAGCTCTACCATCCAAGCGCTTTATAACCTCAAGCAGTTTCCCCCTGTGAGCTTAGTTCCTCATCTGCAAAATAAGAATGGGGTTAATGGCAATAACCTTTCCATGTTTGTGTAAAGACTAAATACGATAAGATATGGAAATAACCTAGCACAGGGCCTGTCACAGACCAAGGGATCAATACCACCAAGTCACCCTAAAAGGGAAGCACAGCACATTGACATCTTTTTTTTTTTTTTTTCAGAGACGGAGTCTCGCTCTGTCGCCCAGGCTAGAATGCAGTATGGCGCGATCTCGGCTCACTGCAACTTCTGCCTCCTGAGTTTAAGCGATTCTTCTGCCTCAGCCTCCCAAGTAGCTGGGACTACAGGCACGTGCTACCACGCCAGGTTAATTTTTGTATTTTTAGTAGAGACTAGGTTTCACCATGCTGGCCAGGCTGGTCTCGAACTCCTGACCTCAGGTAATCCGCCGCCCCGGCCCCTCAAAGTGCTGGGATTACAGGCATAAGCCACTGCGCCTGGCCAGACATTGACATCTTTAAAGGCTATCTAGGCAAAAAAAAAAAAAAAGGGGGGGGGGGTTGGGGGGGGAAGCACAATCCCTCTTCCCCCAGTAGAAGAAAACAGCCAAGCTAGCACCTGCACGTGTGGGCCTAAATCTTCCTTCTCTCTTTCTACAAAGCTGTTCACATAGTATCAGCCTCCCCACATTTCAAATGTAGAATCAGTTACAGCATGAAGAAAACAAAAAATAAGAGCTGCTTCAGCCAGAGACTCTAGAAACAAGATCATTTCCATAGCATCTCCTGTTATAAATGCAGACTTCAGTCACTGCCCCAGAGACTGAACTGGCAGGATAGGTAGGGAACATGACCCAAAAATATGCATATTTTTTAGGAAGAAGGAGCTGATTTACCTGCTCATTCAAGTTAAAGAACCACAGATCAACAGAAAGGAACAATTCCCCATTTTGTCATAAATGCTAACCTACACAGTAGTTTCCTTAAAGAAAATCACTTACAGAGCAGAGTTGTACACTACTGGGGGCAAAAAGCCCTGACAGACAACTGACTCTGCTAATCCTTGTGTGAAAAAAAGGGGCGATACGGGAGGCTGAAGTGGGTGGATCATTTCAGGTCAGGAGTTCCAGACCAGCCTGGCCAATACAGTGAAACTTTGTCTCTACTACAAATGCAAAAATTAAAGCAGCAGCTTCATTGCCGCAGTTCTATCTTCACCTTCACAATGTTTCCCTTGGTCAAAAACAAACTAAGTCATCTCCAAGTTCGAAGCATTCAGCAAACAATGGCAAGGCAGAGCCACCAGAAACGTACACCTGATTTTCATAACAAATATGGTAATACTGTATTAGCTAGTGGAGCCACTTTCTGTATTGCTATATGGACATATATAACAACACAAATTGGAATAGAATGGAACCCGTCCCCTGTTGGCAGAGTCACCCCCCAAAATGGAAAGAACAGTAATCATACCAGCTGGTGTAATAATGAATTGTTTAAAAAACAGCTCACAATTGATGCCAAGTTAAAGCACTGTGTACTCATTAAGATATGGCATTAATGAAGAAATAAAGTACATCTGAAACCTTAAAAATTTATATATATATAAATTAGCCAGGTGTGGTGTGGCGTGTGCCTGTAGTCCCAGCTGCTCAGGAAGCTGAGGCAGGAGAATCGCTTGAACCCAAGAGGCGGAGGTTGCAGTGAGCAGAGATTGTGCCACTGCACTCTAGCCTGGACAACAGAGCAAGATTCTGTCACAAAAAAAAAAAAAAAAGGGAGGGGGAAGCTAAGCAGCCCCAGCAAAGAGGTGAGATCAGCTCACCAGAGATGGCTTCCAAACAAAGATTCCCTGAAAGTAGAAACCCATCTTTTACTGTCTTTAATAACAACACAGACTGAGGGTCTAACAAGGCTACGAACTGCCGCTGCCTTCATACTAAATAATGCTTAATCTCCACTGCTGAAGAACCATTCCAGGTGAAAAAACTAAATAATATGGCATTCTATGCCCTATTTTCCAAGTGCTAACAGACTCCCTTAAGAAACTAAAGTTGTTATTTAGTTCTGATTCAATCATGCCAGACTCCTCAGTGCCAGCAGCTGCCACTTCCACACTCTGGCTAGAGTCCCCACCCACCAGCCTGCTCAACACTCAGCCTTAGCAAAACATCCAAGGAGATCAAGAGTGGTAAGAAAATCAGACCAAGCCTTCTAAAGATAAATCTACAAGGCGTGACTTCACTATATCCCCTGCCTCCTCCTCGCAGCACCAACAAGACATAAGTGACATTTACAGGAAATAAAGGGGCCGCCTTGCCAGCAGAGCTGCTCCTCCCAGGGCCATTAAGCTGGTGGCCACTGCTACGGATGAACCTGAGGCACGGCAGAAAATACCAAGGAAAGTGAAAAGAGAGACTAGCATTGTCGCTCCCAATCCCACAAGTAATCCCACAGTGAATCGTGATGAAGCAGAAACT
The DNA here is from genome assembly GCF_028885655.2 of Pongo abelii. Classification (NCBI taxonomy): domain Eukaryota; kingdom Metazoa; phylum Chordata; class Mammalia; order Primates; family Hominidae; genus Pongo; species Pongo abelii. The sequence goes on along the minus strand of NC_072006.2, from coordinate 40,020,614 downwards.
GACCATCAGCTCTAATCCAAACCTAATCATTTTTGAAATCATTATTTCAAAGAGTTTCTGACCCATCCCACACACAAACACAAAACCTTATAGAGACAGGTGCCTACCATGATTAACCTGCACCATCCTGCCCTGCCTCCTCCTGGTAGCTCTATTTCAGCACCTACTTCATTCTACCTTGAAGCAGGTCTTCTTTTGTTTTACTTCATGATGCCAGGCTCTGGGCTCTGCAGGTATTAGATCTAAACAGTAGATTACTAAGCCTTCATTGCCTCCACCAAGACACCTTCCCACCCCTCTTAGAGGCATTAATTATCTTCATCTCCGAATCAGACATAGATCTGAGCTCCTACAAAGGCTAGCTTTCCTTCACAATCTGGGTGGCCAATAGTACTACCCAGCCTGCCCCACTAACTTTCTGTTTCAGGATTGCCCCTCTCCCATATCCTCTCCTCCCTCTTCCAGTTAGTCCCAAAAACCAGTCAGTGTGTCAGCATAATACAGGACTTTGGACCCAAGAATCTCAGGACAACAGGTTTTAGCAGAAATTTCCATTCATTTTCATGTCCTTCAATTAACTAAATTTCACTGGACAAAATATGGAGCTTCAGAAACAATATATTAGTATTGCAAATGACCATTTCAGGAACTACCACAGCCTCGAGACTCTCCCTCCTATAATTTTAGCTTATGGAGGAAGCACAACTGAAAAGACTTTTTTTTTTTTTTTTTTTTGACAGAGTCTCATTCTGCTGCCCAGGCTGGAGTACAATGACACTATCATAGCTTGCTGCAGCCTCAAACTCCTGGGCTCAAGGGATCTTCCCACCTCAGCCATGCGAGTAGCTAGGACTACAGGAACATGTCACCACACTCATCTAAATGTTTTTTCATAGCGAGATGAGGTCTCGCTATGTTGCCCAGGCTGGTCTCAAATTCCTGGCCTCAAGTGATCCTCCCACCAGAGCCTCCCAAACTGCTGGGATTACAGGCACGAACCATCGTGTTTGGCCTGAAAAATACTTTTCTAAAAAGTTGTGGCTGGGCATGGTGTCTCACGCCTATAATCCCAAAACTTTGGGAGGCCGAGGTGGGCGGATCACATGAGACCAACCTGGCCAACATAGCGAAACCCCGTCTCTACTAAAAATACAAAATTTAGCTGACCGTGGTGCACGTTGGTAATCCCAGCTACTCAGGAGGCTGAGGCAGGAGAATCGCTTGAACTCAGGAGATGGAGGTTGCAGTGAGCTGAGCTGGCACCACTGCACTCCAGCCTGGGCAACAGAGCAAGACTCTGTCTCAAAAAAGAACAAGAAAAAAAAAATCATTCTCAGACAAAACTTGGTCAGCCTGAGGCCCAGCAGTTAGCAGAGTATTAATAAATATCTGAATAACTTCATCAAATGAAAAGTCAGTCTGGCCTAATAGTCAACCCTACAGTGGCATCAAGAGGCCTGACTTCCCTAAACACTCACTTCAGAGATCATGGAGACCACACACACCCTAGTGGAATGTGCTTACAATGGTATCACTGGGACCCAGACTCTATTCTCCAGGTGCCAGGATCCTGACCATACATATTATCCTCATAACTGTTTGTCTGCCCTTTTACTAGCAAAATTGAGCCTCTATTAGTCAAGTTCCCTATCCTGTCTCTTCACATGTTCAACTCTGGCAAATGAAACCCAACTCAGTGCTCTAAATTCCGGCATCCCAGTTTCCATTAGCAACTCCAATGTTACAGACCACCCTCAGTCACCTTGCATCCAGAAAGGACATTTTTTAAAATTTCTTAGTGTTCATTTAATTTCTAAGCTGTTCACAAATATTCAGGGCTATCTCATCAATTATATTAGGAACTCCTAGACAGCAAGTACCTGCATACTTCCAGGCAGAGTGACAGATGAACTGTGACTGTTTTAGAAAACAATGACTGAAATTTAGGGGGTAAAAAGTCAAACTACCTTTTTTGTCCAGTTTTCTTTACACTTATAATTTCTTCCCAACTCCTGACATAGTGATTAACTTGAATAAAGCAGATACTTAGGCAGTAAATAAATACTGAAAATATACTATCAAGCTCTGATATTACAAACATCCCCCCCACCACCACCTAAGTCATGAGTAAAAACAACTACAACTCAAATGCCTTACCATCCTTGTTAACAGCAGTGACTTTGGCCGGGTAAAAACGACAATCAGACCAGCAAGCAAGGACCTGCTCATTTATTTGAAATTCCTAAAAAACATAAAAAAAAAAAAAAGATCCTGTTACCAACCTAATTTCACAGGACATACAGGACATACCAGATCTCATAAAAGAGGCTGGGATTGATAAGAAAGTGTGAAGGGAAAGTAGCTGTTGAGATGGAGGAAGATATTTCTGTTGTTCAACAGTAGGAGTTGCTATAATTTCGGTGTCATTTGTCCTCACCAAAAGTTAACGTTTTCAGTGCAGCAGTGTTGAAAATGGGGCCTATGAGAGGTGTTTGGGTCATGGTAGCAGATCCCTCATGAATAGATTAATGCTGTCTCACAGGAGTGACTTCTCACTCTCCTGGGAATGGATTCATTCCCAAGAAAGCAAGTTGTTATAAAGCAAGGCTCCTCCTCCTGTTTGGTCCCTCTCTTCACACTTGTCTCCCTCTTTGACCTTCCACCATGTATGACACAGCATGACAGCTGATGCCAGAAGCCAGTACCATGCACTTGAACTTCCCAGCCTGCAGAATTGTGAGCTAAACAAACCTCTTTTCTTTATAAATTACCCAGTCTCAGGTATTCTGTTATAGCAACACAAAAAAGACTAAGACGGGAGTCAAAACAAAAGGGCTGGGACACAAGACCTCAATAAGCCCAAGAGGTCTGGGCAGGCACAGAACAGCACTGATGATAATTCTACCCTAACCAGCATACATTCTGAAAATGAGTCTAAGAGGCCAGGACTACTAGGATACACATCCAGTATAGGAGTTAGAAGATATGAGGCTACTTCATACTCAGGGAAGCAGCATTTAATGCCACCTACACTTCTAAAGGGTCTTTTGCCAGGGAAAGCAACCATTCACCTTTAATATTTTATACTCTTTTCTCAGCACATAGTTTGCACTGATAAATTTTGTACAATGGGCCAGGTGCAGTGGCTCACACCCATAATCCCAGCACTCTGGGAGGTCAAGGTGGGCAGATCACCTGAGATCAGCCTGGCCAACATGGTAAAACCCCATCTCTACTAAAAACACAAAAATTAGCCGGTGTGGTGGCGGCCACCTGTAATCCCAGCTTCTCAGGAGGCTGAGGCAGGAGAATCACTTGAACCCGGGAGGTGGAGGTTGCAGTGAGCCGAGATTGCGCCATTGCACTCCAGGCTGGGTGATACAGTGAGACTCTGTCTTAAAAAAAAAAAAAAAAAAAAAAAAATTGTAGAATGAACACTGAAAAGTCAAATGGAACAATACTGAATAATCCTTAATTGGGAAAAAGAAAAAAAAGGCCAGCAAGAGTTCGAGTTCCCTAATAGGGTTAAAACAGAAAATAAGCCGGACACAGTGGCTCGTGCCTGTAATCCCAGCACTTTGGGAGGCTGGGGCAGGTGGATCACCTGAGGCCAGGAGTCTGGCCAACACGATGAACTAACATCTCTACTAAAAATACAAACATTAGCCAGGTGTGGTTGGATGCATCTGTAGTCCAAGCTACTCAGAAGGCTAAGACTCGAGAATCACTTGAACCCGGAAGACAGGTTGCAGTGAGACAAGATCATGCCACTGCACTCCAGCCTCGGCAATACAGTAAGACTGTCTCAAAAAAAAAAAAAAAAAAGAAAATAGAAGGCAGGGCTGAGTCAGATCCAAAAGCAGCAGGACCATTATAGATGTCTCAATGCCTGTTTAAAAACCTTAAAACTAGCCAGGCACAAGGGCACATGCCTATAATCTCAGGACTTTGGGAGGTACGAAGGATCTTCCTTCTTTGGCAGAAAGATCCCTTAAGGCCAGGAGTTCAAGACCAGCCTGGGCAACATAATAAGACCTTGTCTCTGCAAAAAAAAATTTTTAATTAGTCAGGCACAGTGGTACATGCCTATAGTCCTAGGTACTCGGGAGGCTGAGGAAGGAGGATTGCTTGAGCCCAAGAGGTCAAGGCTACATTGAGCCAAGACTGCACCACTGCACTTCAGACTGGGCGACAGAGCAAGAAAACGTCTCTTTAAAAAAAACAAAAAAGACGAGTTAATGGGTGCAGCACACCAACATGGCACACATATACATATGTAACAAACCTGCACGTTGTGCACATGTACCCTAGAACTTAAAGTATAATAAAAAAATTAATAAATAAAATTAAAAAAATAAAATAAACTATTACAGGAACAGAAAAAGAAACACCGTAAATGAAGCTTCAAAAGATATGCTAATTGAAGTAAGTCAGACCCAAAATGTTACATATAGTATGATTTTATTTCAAATGAAAAACCAAACAAAAATAGGACTATAAACAGAAAATAGACAGATCAGTGGTTGCCAGGGTCCAGAACTGGTCCAGGACTGACTGGTGAAGACTGAATGAACAGCAATTTGAGGGAGAGCTTCTTTTTGTCATAATGAAAATATTGTGTATCATATGGCAGTGGCTATCTGACAATATAAATTTGCAAAACTTATTAAACTATACAGTTAAAATGGGTGATTTTTATATCACAAATTTAAATGCTTATTAAACTTAAGCTTATTACACGAAACTTATGAAATCATACACTTAAAATGGGTGTAGCTAATTTAAATAAAGTTAGTTAAAAAACATGAGTCTATAGTGCCTTCACCCTTGTTTTAATATGATAAAATTTCTAAAAATATTCTAAATTAGGGCTTAATCTGTAATCTTAAAATATCATTATTTTATGATTTATTTGTTTCTTTCCTAAAGTTGATAACCCTCTTTGGACTTGCTATCTTCTTCTTAGGATGAATTTTATATTTTATTGCTTCAGCCAGTGCGCGTGTGTGTGTGTGTGTGTGTGTGTGTGTGTGTGTGTGTGTGTGTGTGTGTGTGTGTGTGTGTGTGTGTGTGTGTGTGTGTGTGTGTGTGTGTGTGTGTGTGTGTGTGTGTGTGTGTGTGGTGATGGTGAAGAAAAATGGGAGATTCTCAGGGTGGGAATTATATAATGACAGAGTGAGGAGCTTGACAAATCTTCTTTGGCAAGAAAGCAAAAATAAAGCTGGACAACATTATCAAAAAAAAAAAAAAAAAAAACCGGCCGGGCACAGTGGCTCACACCTGTAATGCCAGGACTTTGGGAGGCCGAGGGAGGCGGATCATGAGGTCAGGAGATCGAGACCATCATGGCTAACACAGTGAAACCCCGTCTGTACTAAAAATACAAAAAATTAGCCAGGTGTGGTGGCACGCACCTGTAGTCCCAGCTACTCGGGAGGATAAGGCAGGGGAATTGCTTGAACCCAGGAGATGGAGGTTGCAGTGAGCTGAGATCGAGCCACTGCACTCCAGCCTGAGCGATAGAGCAACACCCCGTCTCAAAAACAAACCAAAAAAATGGCTCTTGAGCTACTTGCCTGAGCCCGCTCCCACTCTGTGGAGTATACTTTCATTTCAGTAAATCTGTGCTTTCATTGCTTAAAACAAAACAAAACAAAACAAAAAAACCTTAAAACTAATACTTCATACTGCATTTTGAAGTCAGTAAAAGCTTCAGGCATAGAGATAAAATTTAGAAAAATGGAATACAGTCCAATCAATTCCAAGTTCTTTAAGGGCTTATAAAAGACTCTGCAGGACAAGCTTACACCTATAATCCTAGCACTGTGGGAGACCAAGGCGGGAGGATCGCTTGAGCCCGGAGTTCAAGACCAGCCTGGGCAACAATACGAGACACTGTCTCTATAAAAACATTTAAAAATTAGCCGGGTGTGGTGGGCCTGTGGTCCCAGCTACTTGGGAAGTTGAAATGGAAAGATCGCTTTAGCCTGGGAGATTGAGGCTGCAGTGAGCCATAATCGCACCACTGCATTCCAGTCTGGGCAACAGAGCAAGACCCTGTCTCAAAAGAAAAAGACCTTGCATATGAGACTAGTACAACGTTCTACATGGAATGATCACTTTTTTTTTTGAGATGGACTATCACTCTGTCACCCGGGCTGGAGTGCAGTGGCATGATCATCTTGGCTCACTGCAACCTCCGCCTCCTGGGTTCAAGCGATTCTCCTGCCTCAGCCTCCCGAGTAGCTGGTATTACAGGTGCCCGCCACTATATCCAGCTAATTTTTTGTATTTTTAGTAGAGGTGGGGTTTCGCCATGTTGGCCAGGCTGGTCTCAAACTCCTGATCTTGTGATTTGCCTGCCTCCGCTTCCCAAAGTGCTGGAATTACAGGTGTGAGCCACCACGCCCGGCCAGAATGATCACTTAACAAAAGACCAGACAGCTTAACAAAAGATCAGAAGATCTACTATGTGCCAGGCAGTGTTCTAGCAGTTAGGGATACAATGCTGTAAAATTGGTCCAGAGTTTGAGACCAGCCTGGCCAATATGGCAAAACCCCATCTCTACTAAAAATACAAAAATTAGCCATAGTGGGCACCAGTAATCCCAGCTACTAGGTAGGCTGAGGCATGAGAATCACTTGAACCCGAGAGGTGGAGACTGCAGTGAGCAGAGATTGCACCACTGCACTCCAGCCTGGGCAACAGAGCGAGACTCTGTCTCAAACAACAAACAAACAAACAAAATTGGGATTCTTCAAGAGCCCCAGGTGTCATAGAGATCTCAGGGTTACAACTATAGGCCTAAATAAGAACTGGTCTCCAGCTGCTACTAACATCAAATATTGAAACACAAACAGCCCAATGGCTGACCTTGCATACTACAGAACTTCCCAGATTTGTTACTCACAGAAGATCCATCCTCTTCATGCAAGCCCTCTTTCCTCAGCTGTATTTTCTCTAAAGGGCGTAAATAAGGACTGTCCCAGCAGAACCACTCATCGTAACGATGGTTCCAACGCTTGAAATGGATGAGTACTTTTCCTTCCTCGTAGTCAATGTCTTCTATGTGAGCTGGATACCTGAGTCAGAAAAAAAAAATTGGCATTCCTTTAATACCCACCCCAAATATCCAAATATCCATAATGGTACATTTCCAAACCTCTTCCCAAAGGAGAAGGTTACCAGGCCTACCGTTTAGAGACTCTGTGTAATTGGGTCAAATCACAAATTATGGAGGGTAACAGACTTGAGGTCCAAATCCTAACCTGCATATTCCTTAGTTTATGAACTATTTTATTTTATTTTATTTTTGAGACAGAGTCTTGCTCTGTCACCCAGGCTGGAGTGCAGTGGTGTGATCTTGGCTCACTGCAACCTCCTGGGTTCAAGCAATTCTCCCTGCCTCAGCCTCCCGAGTAGCGGGGATTACAGCGCCCGCCACCACGCCCAGCTAATTTTTGTATTTTTAGTAGAGATGGGGTTTCGCCATGTTGGCCAGGCTGGTCTCGAACTCCCGACCTTAGGTGATCTGCCTGCCTCAACCTCCCAAAGTGCTGAGATTACAAGGGTGAACCACTGTGCCCGGCTAGTTTATGAACTATTAAATTAAACTTTCAGAGCCTGAGTTCCCTCATGTAAAGTAGAAGCAGCACACTGGGTTGTAGTGTGGATTAAACAAGATGACATACACAAAAGACTTGAGCACCCAAGAGGTAGGAAGAAAACATTTAACAACTAGATTAGATTTTACATGTGCCAATAAATCAGAATGACCATGCAACCCAGACTGTATCAGACAGTCTCAATTTTAAGCATTTATAAGCAATATAATGGAATACTATGCAGTTTTTTTTGTTGTTGTTTGTTTGTTTGTTTCTTTGAGACAGGGTCTCGCTCTGTCGCTATGCTGGAGGGCAGTGGCGTGATCTCAGCTCTCTGCAACCTCCACCTCCCTGGTTCAAGTGATTCTCCTGCCTCAGCTTCCTGAGTAGCTGGGACTACAGCTACGTGCCACCACGCCCAGCTAATTTTTGTATTTTTAGTAGAAACGGGGTTTCACCATGTTGGCCAGGATGGTCTCGATCTCTTGACCTCATGATCCACCCGCCTCAGCCTCCCAAAGTGGTAGCATTACAGGCATGAGCCACCGTGCCCGGACTTATACTACGCGGTTACTAAAAAGAACAAGATGATTTTATCTGTCAAGATATGGAAAGCTCTTCTAAGATATAGAGTTATATGATTCAGAACACTGTATATGCTAAGCTATTGTTTTGTTTTATTTTGATTGATTGATTGATTGATTGAGACAGGGTCTCACTCTGTCACCCAGGCCGAAGTGCAGTGGCGTGATCTGGGCTCAGTGCAACCTCCCTCTCCCCAGCTCAAGTGTCCCTCCAGCCTCAGCCTCCCAAGTAGTTTAGACTACAGGCACACACCACCATACAGGGCTAATTTTTGTATTTTTTGTAGAGATGGAGTTCTGTTACGTTGCCCAGGCTGGTCTCAAACTCCTGGGCTCAAGCTATCTGCCCACCTCAGCCTCCCCAAATGCTGGAATTACAGGCATGAGCTACCACATCTGACTTATTTTTTAAAGAGGAGAAAAAAGGATATGTATTCACATACGCTTATATATGCATAAAGTATCTGGAAGGATGCCAAAGAAACAACAAAGGTTACTTGTGGAAAAGTGTGGTCAATTCAGTAGATGGTTTCTTTCAACCTCCATTCAACATTCTTTCTAGACTGAGAGTTAGGAAAATCAACAACTACATTTCCCTGACTTCCTTACAATTGGTGGCCGAGGTCATAAAGACCCTTGGGTTAGTGGCCAGGTCCAATACAAGGCCTATCAAGCTTCCACATACATGTAAATCATCAGGGTATCCTGTTGAAATGAAGATTCTGATTCAGTATGCCAAGCTGGGGCCTAAGAGCTCTCACAAGCTCCCAGATGTTGCTGCTGCTGCTGCTGCTGATCTGCAATAAGCCAGAGCCTAATGTCTAATCATCAGCTTCATGCATGTCAAGCAGCAGTGGTGCAGATGGCAGTGCCAGTAGTGACTTCCTGACCAGATCACAGCTACAACTGTGGGCCTTTCAAGATGATACCCTAAGGGCAGCCTCCTTGAGTCCCACTCTTCCAGCCCTTCCAACAACTTTAAAAGTACCCAATTCCCTACGTTAAATCCTTTTGTGGTTAAAATACTCAGGCTGGTTTCTGTTGCCAGCATTTATTCCTGACACAAGAGAGATATCTGGATAAGAGGCGGGAAGGGGCAAAAATAGGAGGGAGACTTTTTGCAGTATACTTTATAATACCTTTTTATTTCAACTATATAAAGGTATTGCTCATTCCAAAAAATAAACGGTTAAAAATAAAGAAAAATATTGTATGCAGTTCTTCTCTGAAAACACTTGTATTAATCAAATAGCTATTCTAGACTGAAAAAGTTTACATTCTATCTGTATTCTCTCCCTGCAACCTGGTTTGTACCATTTCCTTCCTTTCTTATATCCAGCACCTCGTACAGTGCTGTCCTAATAAACACATGCTACCTACCTAAATGAACAGGCCTGCCTTCTTGTGTCTGTATACTGTGTACTTTTCAACCCTACACTAGCACCCTCTAAGGCAGTTTGCTTGGCGTTAACTTATTGCAGTACTTTGCACATACTAGGTACTCAATAAATGTTTAGCAAATGAATTCCACTCCTCTTATTCTTCCCAAAGGTCATGTATTCTGTCAGTTTTTAAATTCCAACATTCTCAGACTCCAGCAACCTATTCCAATTTCACTCCTCAAGTTCAGGCCCCCATCACTTCATGTGTGTATTCCTCACAGAGGATTGGAAGGGTATGTTTTCCATCATTCCTAATTGCTACTATGCATACCTTACTTGCTCAAAAATATTAACAAAAGACATAAACAGCCCTGAAACTAGTCTTCCTACTCCAATCCAAATGACAGCTGCTATAAATACAAGACGTCTTGACAGCAGACTGGCTAACTGTCTGATCTGACAAATGAAATAATATCATTGTAGGAGACAAGAGAGGATTCCCTAAATCCACTCCTCTCTGTAAAATGGGGAGAAGGACATCAATATGGCAATTATGTATCTCTTACCCTCTAATTCATTCAGCCTACCTGAGGCTAGTAAACCTCTATGAAATAACACAATCTGTCCTAACACATTCCTATTCAAACCACTTTCTTTTTTTTTTTTTTTTTTTTGAGATGGAATCTCGTTCTGTCGCTCAGGATGGAGTGCAGTGGCACAATCTCAGCTTACTGCAAGCTCCGCCTCCTGGGTTCATGCCATTCTCCTGCCTCAGCCTCCCAAGTAGCTGGGACCACAGGCGCCCGCCACCACGCCCGGCTAATTTTTTTGTATTTTTAGTAGAGACGGGGTTTCACCATGTTAGCCAGCATGGTCTCGGTCTCCTGACCTCGTGATCCGCCCCCTCGGCCTCCCAAAGCGCTGGTATTACAGGCGTGAGCCACCGCGCCTGGCTTCAAACCACTTTCTTTAATGGTTTACTATCTCTAGCAACAGTTTTCTCACAACACAGGGTCCTTGGACTAAGGCAGGAAATTTTCTTTACACGGAAATCACTTTTTTTTTTTTTTTTTTTTGAGACAGGGTCCCGCTCTGTTGTCCAGGCTGGAGTGCAGTGGCACCACCATGGCACACTACAGCTTTGAACTCTTGACCTCAAGTGATCCTCCCACCTCAGCCACCAGAGTAGCTGGGACTACAGGCTCATACCACCATGCCCAGCTAATTTATTGGGTTTTTTTTTTTTGTGGAGGTGGAGTCTCACTATGTTGCCCAGGCTGGTCTTGAACACCTGGGCTCAAGTATCCTCCTGCGTCAGCCTCCCAAAGTGCTGAGATTACAGGCATGAACCACCACGCCCCACTTGAAATCGCATTCTTTCTAACTTTTAGTATTTAAATATACCTTCTAAGTTAAAACGATAACAACTGTTTTTAATACCCTTCCTAATATTACACAGCCTTCAAAAAGAATAAGGTAGCTCTATGTATTGATTTTACTTTATTTTTTTAATGTATTGATTTTAAAAGATTTCTAAGAAATGTGGGAGGTAAACTCAAAGATGTCAAACAGTATTTGAATGCACTACCATTTATGTGGGGGAAGGGAGAGAGCCAATACAGTCATACCTGTTTTTAAATACGTGGGCTACCTCGGGAAGGAGGATCAAGTAACCTGGTTTGCCTCCCGGAAGGGGAACTGGATAGTTTTAAGCAACTAGAGACGAAGCATGAGACTCATTTTATTCGCTGTATATCCTTCTGGACATTTTGAATGCTGTACCATGAGCACATATTAACTATTAAAAGTACATAATTAGATACTTATTTTAAATGTCCTTATTTGGCAAAATTAAAAGTTGGCAACCTCAGGGAAAACCTTAAATTCTTTTGGATATGCACTGGTCGGAAGTCAGGATTCATAGAATCAAGTGTGAACTCCTAGGCCAGCAACTCCACTCACTCTGAAGGGTCTTTATGTCCTCAGCTAATGTAAAGCTTCTCCCTCATTCAAAAAAACTTTACTGGCCACATGTATCCCACTCTCTGCAGACCTAAACAAACCCCTCCAAGAGGCTCAATAGTAGCCAAGGCGCAAAATTTTCCAAAGATTAAGTGGTCCTCCCCACTTCCCTAAAGTGTGACAAAGATGCAAGTCACTTACGGTGGTGGGGACCCAATTACATTTCAGAGAAGAGGGAGGCTGCAAAAACCATCTTAGAGATCAACCTGGTAAGACTTAGTGGATCACAACTCTGCCTGCCTTGGCGACAGCTTAGCTTCATCAGTCAACAGGAATTTATTAAGTGCTTTTGATCTGACCAGCCAATTCTAGGTCTTGGAAGGGATTGTATAAACATGTGTTCTGGCCCCTGCCCTTGAGAAGAACTAGACACATAAATGGATTAGGCTTTAAAACTATTAGGTTGAACCACATTTAATTGCTGATAATCAACTGCTTTTTACCTACCAAAATAGCAATTTTATCTGGTTCAACCTAAATATTTGGACAACCATAAAGCAGGCTGAAGATGATGAGACAGAGTTAACAAAAGAGATGTGAATGGAGTTTGTACAGGCAGAAAAGGAAGAGAGAATTTCTAGCTTCCATGTGTAACTAAGAGCCACTGATACGACTCTAGTTTCCAAACTAAAATTGCAGCTGGGAGTTACATTTCCAACCAACGGGAATACTGGCCAGAAAGGGGCAGATAATCAAACTAATAACAAAAATTAGCTCTTAGGAGGGGACAGGGATTAGGAATAACCAAGAGATTTTTGCTTTAGTGTGTATTTTTAAAAAAAATTAGTTAAATATTACTTGTATAAGTAAAAAATAAGTACTTTTTGGGGTTTTGGGTTTGGTTTTTTGTTTTGTTTTTGAGACAGGGTCTTACTGTGTCACCCAGGATGGAGTACAGTGGTGCAATCTCCACTCACTGCAGCCTCGACCTACCAGGCTCAGGTGATCCACCTCAGCCTCCTGAGTAGCTGGGACTACAGGCTCACGCCACCATGCTCAGCTAAGATACTTTTTTGGTATTTTTTGTAGAAACGGGGTTTCGCCATGTTGTTCAGGCTGCTCTCAAATTCCTGGGCTCAAGCGATCGCTGGCCTTGGCCTCTGAAAATGCTAGGATTACAGGTGTGAGCCACTGCACCCAGCCAAAAAATAAATACTTTTAAATTAAAAGTTTTTTTTGTTTTTTTTGTTTTTGAGATGGAGTCTCCCTGTCGCCCAGGCTGGAGTGCAGTGGCGCGATCTCGGCTCACTGCAGGCTCCGCCCCCTGGGGTTCACGCCATTCTCCCGCCTCAGCCTCCCGAGTAGCTGGGACTACAGGCACCCGCCACGTCGCCCGGCTAATTTTTTGTATTTTTAGTAGAGATGGGGTTTCACCGTGTTAGCCAGGATGGTCTCGATCTCCTGACCTCGTGATCCGCCCGCCTCGGCCTCCCAAAGTGCTGCGATTACAGGCATGAGCCACCAAGCCCGGCAAATTAAAAGTTTAAAAAACTTTTTTAAAGATATCAACCGATAGCTTCATGAATATTATGTTTATGTGCTGCTATGCACACCCACAAAATGGCATATTATGCAGCCATAAGAAAGAATGAAGACACACTCTATGAACTGATATGGAAAGACTTCCATGACACATTAAGTTTTTAAAAAACAAGCTACAGAATAGTGCATATCTTATGATACCTTTTGTGTTATAAAAGAGGAAAATAAGAATATTGGCTGGGCATAGTGGCTCATGTCTATAATCCCAGCACTTTGGGAGGCCAAGATGAGAGTATCACTTTGAAGCCAGGAGTCTGAGACCAGCTGAACAAGACAGCAAGACCCTATCTCTAAAAAAAAAAGTTAAAAAAAAAATTTGCTATGAGTAGTGTTGTGCGCCTGTTGTCCCAGCTACTCGGAAGGCTGAGGCAGGAAGATCACTTGAGCCCAAGAGTTCAAAGCTGCAGTGAACTATAATTGTGCCACTGCACTCTACACTCTGGGGACAGAGTGAGACCCCCATCTAAAAAACAGGTAATAATAAATTTTTAGAATTTTCAGCCTTTGTCAAGAAGATTATAAAACTTTTCTCTTTTATTTTACCTTATTTTACTTGTTTTTTTGAGATGAAGTCTCATGCTGTTGCCCACGCTGGAGTGCAGTGGTGTGATCTTGGCTCACTGCAACCTCTGCCTCCCGGGTTCAAGTGATTCTCCCACCTCAGCCTCCCCAGTAGCTGGGACTACAGGTGCATGCCACCACGCCTGGCTAATTTTTTGTATTTTTAGTAGAGACGGGTTTCATCATGTTGGCCAGGCTGGTCTCAAATTCCTGACCTCAAGTGATCTACCCACCTCAGCTTCTCAAAGTGCTGGGATTATAGGCGTGAGCCACTGTGCCCGGACTCTTTTATTCTGTAAATATAATGAACTGATAGATTTCTTAAATTTAAGTTATCATTACTCTGCTAGAATAAATCATATTTGGTTTCATGCATCATTCATTTAATAAGTCTCTACTTGGTGTTTCAGGATTTTATTGACAAGAATTGTACCTCTTATAAATGAGATCTCAGCTCACTGCAACCTCTGCCTCCCGGGTTCAAGCGATTCTCCTGCCTCAGCCTCCTGAGTAGCTAGGACTACAGGCACCCGCAACCACACCCAGCTAATTTTTATATTTTTAATAGAGACGGGGTTTCAGCATGTTGGCCAGGATGGTCTCAATCTCTTGACCTCGTGATCCGCCCGCCTCAGCCTCCCAAAGTGCTGGGATTACAGGCATGAGCCACCATGCCCAGCCTCCTACCTCTTCTTGAATTAGTTTTTCCTAAACTGATCAGAGAGTTTGAAATGATAATCAGGTACAACTTAAATGTTCAAAAATCAGTAGTTTTCCTCAGAAGAAAGAGTTCAAGAGTCAACAAAAATGTTTCAAACTCAAGTCACAAACAAGATTTTTAAATGGCTAATATAAACACAAGGCTGCTAAGCACTTTACAGGGCAGAAACTATGCCCTATGTACTTCATTATTCAACAAACATTCCTGAGTTTGTATTATGAGACAAACAAACTACTAGGTCCTGGAGACACAGAATAGATGACCAATCATCAGAGCCCCTAGGGTGGCAAGCGCCCAAAGAGAAGTTTGGTAAGCTCCATGGGATTTCCCACTCCTCTCCACAAGCAAAAAGATCAGGAACACTCTGGATCTCAGGAAGAAAGGAGAGAAAAAGAGATAGCTGGCTGGGCACAGTGGCTCACACTTGTAATCCCAGCAATTTGGGAGGCTGAGGCAGGCGGATCACCCAAGGCTGGGAGTCCGAGACCAGCCTGACCAACATGGAGAAACTCCGTCTCTACTAAAAATACAAAATTAGCTGGGTGTGCTGGCGTATGCCTGTAATCCCAGCTACTCGAGAGGCTGAGGCAGGAGAATCCCTTTACCTGGGAGGAGGAGGTTGTGGTGAGCTGAGATCGCACCATTGCACTCCAGCCTGGGAAACGAGCGAAACTCTGTCTCAAAAAAAAAAAAAAAAAAAAAAAGCATAGCTGTAGAATGAACCAGGCTGCCTATATCCCATAACCAGGACTAGAGGGAATAGAGGCATTATCTCTCCTCCATGTCCAGCCCAGGCTGGACAGTCTGGGTTTCTGCTGCTCTTCCCTGC
The DNA here is from genome assembly GCF_028885655.2 of Pongo abelii. NCBI lineage: Eukaryota > Metazoa > Chordata > Mammalia > Primates > Hominidae > Pongo > Pongo abelii. The sequence goes on along the minus strand of NC_072006.2, from coordinate 40,005,368 downwards.
CCCCTTCTAAAGCACTTGAATAAACCCTCCCCGCTTTTTATTTATTTTTATTTGTTTTTTTTTTTTTTTGAGACGGAGTCTCGCTCTGTCGCCCAGGCTGGAGTACAGTGGCATGATCTCGGCTCACTGCAACCTCTGTCTCCCAGGTTCAAGCAATTCCCCTGCCTCAGCCTCCTGAGTAGCTGGGATTACAGGTGTGCGCCACCACGCCTGGCCAATTTTTGTATTTTTAGTAGAGACGGGGTTTCACCACATTGGCCAGGCTGGTCTTGAACTCCTGACTTCGTGATCTGCCCGCCTCAAGCCTCCCAATGTGCTGGGATTACAGGCATGAGCCACTGCGCCCGGTCTATTTTTTATTTTTTTTAACCCTTCATTTTAAGCCCACATTAAACTTTTTCATCAGAGTCCCATTTTTTCTAACTAGAGGGTTAGGAAAGGCTTCAGAGAAGACTTAGCCTTTGGATCAAACCTTCAGAGATCAAGAGTCTGAATCTCCCCCAGGGTATCCTGCATATATTAGACATTCAATAAAGGTTCACCAGATGTACTTTTTAAAAAGATCTGGAGCCACAAAACAGCAATAGGAATATATAAACAAACCAAGATGAATCATCAAAATAAACTAGTGATATTCATGTTGTAGATGTCAGGAGGACAAACATACCCCAGTATGGGAACTGTTAATTTGGAGGGGATATATGCACATGGTGGTCACCATGACAAAATTAGTCACAAAACTGTTTTCCAAAGGCCAAAAAGCATCAAAAACTCTTATCTAAAATTCAACCTGGAAAGGACAGATAAGCAAAAATTCATAATAAATAAGGTTACCATAATAAGCTTAATTTATGCAAGTCGTATAACTGGCCACTAAGCCAACCAAGAAGCCACAGAAGATCAGTATAGCCAATGTCAAATGGAAAAGGACAAGGAGAATGAACAGAAATCAGCAGAAGAAAACTTCATTGAACCACAATTCCACAAACATTTTCTGAGTACCTACTCTGGGCCAGGAAGTATATTAGGGTTTAGAAATACAGAATCAATCTATTTTTTTTTTTTTTTTTTTTTTGAGATGGAGTCTCACTCAGTCACCCAGGCTGGAGTACAGTGGTGCGACCTCAGCTCACTACAACCTCCACCTCTCAGGTTCAAGTGTTTCTCCTGCCTCAACCTCCCAAGTAGCTGGGACTACAGGCGCCCACCACCATGCTCAGCTAACATTTTTTGTATTTTTAGTAGAGACAGGGTATCACTATGTTGGCCAGGCTGGTCTCGAACTCCTGACCTCATGATCCACCTGCCTTGGCCTCCCAAAGTGCTGGGAATACAGGCGTGAGCCACCACATCCGGCCAGAACCAAATCTATGAAGATGCATGATCACAGCAACTGGCAGAGGATGACAGGCCCTACATTACAACACACAGTAGACTTTCAATTCCTCAGACATACCACACACCTTCCCATACCGAGTATGCTCCCTTTACCTGAAACAACAACCCCTGCCCACTCTTCCCAGGCAACATCCTTATCCTCCTATAGCCTCAGAATCTCTGACTACACTATCTCAAGTAGCCCCCATTTCCTTCCAGTCTGTGTCAGTTTCCTATGTGTTTCCTTCATAGCATTTACCCCAATCTGTCATTATTTCATTTGTTTGTGTTTATGACCTGCTTCCCCAGGAGACAACAGGCACTGCTAGAGGTATCTGTCTCTTATTTACTACAGTATAGTCTGGGGGAATAAAAGTATCTAAGTATGTCTATAGGTACAAATAATTGTAATAAAGTATACCAGGTGCAACAACAGAGGACTCCTTAAGGTAGAGTAAGATACAGAGGTGCAAAAGGGGAGACGGAGAGGGAGAGGAAGGGGATCGAGTGAGAGGAGGGCCCAAGACAACCCTGGGGAAGAGGAGACACTTGATCTCCATTCTGAAAGATGAGTAGGCATTTTCCAGCTGATCAAAGAGGCAGTGAAGCTGGGGAGAGTTTCTGGGAGAAGATGTAATAGGAGTAAATCAGCATAGTACAGAGGAAAGAAAGCAAAAAAGAGGACAAGGAAATTCAAGGGGATGGAGGAAACAACAACTCCATTTGAGGGTCCAGGAGGATCTTATGGATGGGCTGCTGAGCCCTAAATGAATGTTTGCCAAGAGCAGTCCATGGACCACTGTGTGTTGGTGAACACAGAGCTGCCGGTCCACAAGGTCTCCATGAGGGATGAAGAATATTATATTGTGCTTTTCTGTAATCTGGACCCTCTTTACCAGAGCTTCCCAGCTGAGGTACCACAAATGGGTTACAAGTGGGCAATGACATGAAGAACGTTGAGATACCAGATGACCACCATATAATCAAGAACTACTAGAAAATTTTAGTGCGTGAGGCTGGGCATAGTGGCCCATACCTGTAATCCCAGTGCTTTCAGAGGCCAAGGCAGGAGGCCAGGAGTTCAAGACCAGCCTGGGCAACATAGGAAGACTCGGTCTCTACAAAAAGTTTTAAAAATTAGCCAGGCCTGTAGTCCTAGCTACTTAAGAGGTTGGAGTCGGGGGATCACTTGAGCCCAAGAGTTCAAGGCTGCAGTGAGCTATGATCACAACACCACTGCACTCCAGCCTGGGCAAGAGAGTGAGACCCTATTTCTAAAAAAATTTAATCAGCCCAGCACAATGGCTCACGCCTATAATTCTAGCACTTTGGGTGGCTGAAGGAGGATCCCTGAGCCCAGGAGTTTGAGAACAGTATGGGAAACATAGGAAGACCCCATCTGTCTGGACAAAAAAAAATTTTTTTAATTAGCCAGATGTGGTGATACATGCCTTTAGTCCCAGTTACTCAAGAGGCTGAGGTGGGAGGATCACTGGAGCCCAGAAGGTTGAGGCTGTGGTGAGCCATGATCGCACTACTGTACTCCACCCTGGGTGATAGAGTGAGACCCAAAATAAATAAATGGGAAGGAAGGAAGGGAGGGAGGGAGGGAGAGAGGAAGAGAGGGAGGGAGGGAAGGAAGAAAGAAATAACTTTAGTGTATATATTTGTAACTAACCTGGCATTATAAAATCACTCCCAAATAGTAGCTGGAACAACTTTATATGTCTGCAAATTTGGCACTCATTCCTTCAAAAGGTAGATTTTAATTGTTTTATCCTCGAATATGGCCTCATTTCTAACAAGCAGAATGTGGCAAAAGTGATGGTGTGGGATGGATGCTGGGCTTAATAGCTAGGTGATGGGATGATCTGTGCAGCAAACTACCATGGAACAAGTTTACCTATGCAACAAACCTGCAAATCTTGCACATGTACCCCAGAACTTAAAATAAAAGTTGAAGGGAAAAAAAGCAATCTTCTGAATTAATAAAGTGATGGATTATCTAACTATAAAGTTGATGTGAAAAAGAAAAAAAAAGCACTGCAGCAATTCCACTTCTGGGTATATATCCAAAAACACTGAACACAAGGACTCAAACAGATGTCTGTACTCCAGAATTCACACAGCATTACTCACAACAGTCAAAAGACAACCCAGTAGTCAAAAAGCCACCCAAGTGCCTAACACATGAATAGATAAAATGTGGCATATCCATACAATGGAATATTATTCAGCCTTAAAAAGGAATAAAACTCTAATACATGCTACAACACAGATGAACCTTGAGGACTTATGCTAAGTGAAATAAGCCACTTGAAGGACAAATACTGCATGATTCCATTCATCTGAGTTATCTAGAGTAGCCAGATTAATGAAAGCAGAATAGAGGTTACCAGGAGCTAAGGGGAGAAGGGAGGGGGCAGTTGCTGATTAATAGATACAGGGTTTCAGTTTGGAGAGATGAAAAAATCGGGCCGGGCACGGTGGCTCACACCTGTAATCCCAGCACTCTGGGAGGCCGAGGCAGGTGGACTACCTGAACTCGGGAGTTCGAGACCAGCCTGGGTAACACGGTGAAACCCCATCTCTACTAAAATACAAAACATTAGCCGGGCATGGCAGCGTGAGCCTGTAGTCCCAGCTACTTGGGAGGCTGAGGCAGCAGAACTGCTTGAACCCAGGAGGCGGAAGTTGCAGTGAGCTGAGATCGCACCACTGCACTCCAGCCTAGGTGACAGAGCGAAACTCCATCTCAAAAAAAAAAAAGAAAAAGAAAAAATCTTGAGCTGGGCATGGTGGCTCACACCTATAATCCCAATACTTTGAGAGGCCAAGGCAGGAAGATTGCTTGAGGCCAGGAGAGACAAGGTTTCACCATGTTACCTAGGCTGGTCTCAAACTCCTGGGCTCATGCAATATGCCTGCCTCAGCCTCCCAAAGTGCTGGGATTATAGGCATGAGACATGGCACACGGCTAAGGCCAGGAGTTTGAGACCAACATAAACAACATAGTGAGATTTTATCTCACTATGAAAAATTTTAGGTCAGGCTCAGCGGCTCATGCCTGTAATCCCAGCACTTTGGGAGGCTGAGGCAGGTGGATCACCTAAGGTCAGGAGTTTCAGACCAGCCATGGCCAACATGGTGAAACATCATCTCTACTAAAAATACAAAAATTAGCCAGGCGTGGTGGCACAAGCCTATAATCCCAGCTACTCGGGAGGCTGAGGCATGAGAATCACCGGGAGGCAGAAGCTGCAGTGAGCTGAGATCGCACCACTGCACTCCAGCCTGGCAACAGAGTGAGAATCTGTCACCAAGAAAAAAAGATAAAGAAAGAAAATATTTTGGAGAAGTATGCTGGTAATGGTTGCAGAACAGTGTGAATGTATTTAACGCTACAGAACTGTACTGTACACCTAAAAATGATTAAAATACTAAATTTTATGTTGTATGTATTTTACCACAAGCATATACACAAAGCACTGCTGCTTCTGCCCTGCACTCTCTCAGATTCCCTGTTTTAGGGTAAGTCAGGTGCTACATCGTGAGAACATTCTAGATGTCTATGGAGAGGTTCACATGACAAGGAACTGAGGCCACCTGTCAGGAACCAGCACCAACTTGCCAGCCCTGTGAGTGAGCCCCCTTGGACGCAGCCTTTATGAGATCCTGGGCCAGAAGCCCCCTCAACCCCCCATTACGCCGCTCCTGAATTCCTGGCCCATAGATACCTAGAGAATAATAAATGTTTATTGTTTCAGGCCACTAAATTTTGAGAAAATGTGTTACACAGCACTAAGTAGCTAACAAAGTTGCATTTTGCTAGACTGCTTTGGTATCTAGAAATGGAGTCTATCAATAGTTTATAGGTTAGAGGTGCCAGTCTCATATTTTCAGGTATGAGAAACACTGCTCTAAGCTACAAGATAAGCCAACATGTCCTAGGGCTCCACCAAGGGAGGGAGAGGGCTGTAAGACAGTAAAGCACTGCCACTGGTGGCATGACTCCATGTGCACGGCCAGAAGGCAGAGAACAGAGCAGGTCTAATTCAGGGAAACAGTGTTAACATGCCTGCACTATATGACTCTTAAGCCCCAGGAAGGCTTGCCCCTCAAAGTCTTGCTGCATCTGTGTAAAATTAAGCTGCCTAATACTACACACCGTGCATGTGCTTAAACTAGAGCAGCCAGACAGTGCTTGGCAGGAATCTGTTTTGTTCCCCCCTACATACCAGAAATACTAACTAAAGAAACATCATGGGGCAGGGGAGAAAAAAACAGAAAGGATGACAATTTCCTTCTGAATTCCCACTACAACTCGTCAGTGTTCCCCCACATGGCTATTAATAACTAATGAGGCTGGGCGCGGTGGCTCATGCCTATAATCCCAGCACTTTGAGAAGCCAAGGCGGGCGGATCACCTAAGACTGGAGTTCGAGACCACCCTGACTAAAATGGAGAAACCCCGTCTCTACTAAAAATACAAAATTAGCCCAGGCATGGTGGCATATGCCTGTAATCCCAGCTACTCGGGAGGCTGAGGCAGGAGAATTGCTTGAACCCGGGAGGCGGAGGTTGCGGTGGGCTGAGATCTTGCCATTGAACTCCAGCCTGGGCAACAAGAGTGAAACTCTGTCTCAGAAATAAATAAATAAATAAATAAGTAAATAAAACTAATGAGTACAGCTTACTCTAGGGTTTGTAACCTATCTTTATCTAAGGTATCTCACTTGATCATGCCATGAAGACTTAAGGAGTCATTATTATTACTGCCCCCTTTTTACATTCGTGGAAATGGAGCCTCAAAGAGAATGACTAGGAAGAGGCACAATCAAGATCGATATCTACAACTAACTCTAAACCCGGTGAAGAGCCTTCTGTTCTTTTTTTTCTTTTTTTCTGAGATGGAGTCTCGCTCTGTCACCCAGGCTGGAGTGCAGTGGCGCCATCTCGGCTCACTGCAAGCTCCGCCTCCCAGGTTCACACCATTCTCCTGACTCAGCCTCCTGAGTAGCTGGACTACAGGCACCCGCCACCACACCCGGCCAATTTTTTGTATTTTTAATAGTGACGGGGTTTCACCGTGTTAGCCAGGATGGTCTCGATCTCCTGACCTCATGATCCACCCGCCTCAGCCTCCCAAAGTGCTGGGATTACAGGCGTGAGCCACTGCACCTGGCTATGAGCCTTCTGCTCTTAACTGGACTCCACATGTAAACATTCCTGTAGTGACCACATCCACGTGGGTGTCTTTTGTCTTAGCCACCTAATAGTCTACTTAACTGGTGGCTAGCCCAGAATTTGACTTAACTTTCCCCCAGAGGTTGAGCATTCAGACTGCTTCCAGATTCTTTGCTATATAAACAGTGTGTCTGCAAACATACAGCACTCATTTTACTTCAAGAATCAGAAAATTACCCAGACGTGGTGGCGCATGCCTGTAATCCCAGCTACTTGGGAGGCTGAGGCAGGAGAATCACCTGAACCCAGGAGGCAGAGGTTGCGGTGAGCCAAAATCGTACCACTGCACTCCAGCCTGGGCGACAAGAGCGAAACTCCGTCTCAAAAAAAAATCAGAGCTTGCCTCTATTCCTGGCTCAGGGCACACACCAGAAGCAAAATACATCTATGCACAAAAGGAACATTCTAAGCCATCACCAGCCTTTGCTGGAGAGGAGATGGGGATGGAAGATATATTTAGTAAAAAACAAAAGGCTGACTATTAAACTGCAGAAAAACTGCTGTTTTGAATGCCTTAACTCTTTCCCTATGCCTTCACAACTTCCATTAATCAACATCTGATATAAGAAAGGTCTTAAATTCATCTCTCCTCTCTATCTCAATCATTTCTTACCAGCAACAACTGAACAGTCAGTATGTACAGATGACCCCTAAACCCCCTCTCTCAGTACCCAGCAGAATGCCTGATATAGAGCCACTCAGCAAATATCTTATGACAGAATGAACACTGCCAATTTTCTGTTACTAAGAAGGATCAAAACATGTCTCTCTCCTGCTTAAATTCTCACTCTTCAGTTCAATCTCCCACCACTCCTGTTACCTCCCTGGATTCTCAGAACACACCAAGCTCTTTAAAGCCCTGAATATTTTTGCTGATGTTATTCCTTCTGCCTTCTCCCCCTGCCACTCTCTTCCTGGAAATCTTCTCATTCTTTAATTTCACTTCCTTGCATATGCCCTCAAATTACTGGCGACTCTCTTCCTCATCACAACTGCCACCCAACCCTGGTTATTTCAGACTCCACATTATCCATTCCTGTACCCAGACAGCTAAATGTGGCTAGAGAAAACACTCAACATGCTGATGAGTCTCACTTTAAATGCATGTCTAGGCCAGGTGCAGTGGCTCACACCTGTAATCCCAGCACTTTGGGAGGCCGAGGCGGGCGGATCACCTGGGGTCAAGAGTTCGAGCCCGGCCTGGCCAACATGGCAAAACCCCATCTCTACTAAAAATACAAAAATTAGTCAAGTGTGGTGGTGGGCATCTGTAATCCCAGCTACTCAGGAGGCTGAGGCAGGAGAATCACTTGAACCCAGGAGGCGGAGGATGCAGTAAGCCGAGATCATGCCACTGCCATCCAGCCTGGGGGACAAGAGCGTAACTGTCTCAAACACACATACATACATACATAAAATGCATATCTGCAAACAGGTATTAAACAGTAATTCTCTTTGGGGGTAGGAGAGGGACAAAAAAGCTTCTGGAGTGCCCATAATGGTCCATATCTTGATTTGGGTGGTGGTTACAGAAGTGTATACATATGTAAAAGTTCATCAAGCTACACACTTAGGGTTTATACACTCTACTATAAATTAAAACTCAACAAAAAATATTTTTAAAATAAAAGTGTAAGAGCTGGGTGCTATAGTGCATGCCTATAGTCCCAACTACACAGGAGGCTGAGGCAAGAGAGCTGCTTGAGCCAAAGAATTGAAGGCTGTAGTGTGCTTTCATGGCACTCATAAATAGCCATTGTACTCCAGCCTGGGCAACAAAGCAAGACCCCCTCTCTAAAAATAATTAACCTAATTATAGAGTAGCAATTTTGCACTCTTCTTAATTCAATGTCTTATACCTGTAAGAAGCCAGGAAAATTAATATCAAAAAAGTTTTTAGCCAGGCATGGTAGCTTACACCTGTAAACCCAATGCTTTGGGAGGCCGAGGCAGGAGGATAACTTGAAGCCAGGAGTTTGAGGCCTGTCATTAGCTACTGAGTAAAGCGGAGCCTGAGGAGGGAGTGCAAACTCCTAAATATTTCATACCTTATCTTCTTTCCTCAAACCTAAGCCCTCCCCGTCCTGATCTCAGTCTCAGCTTATAATTTTACTTCTTACTGAATGTAAAAATAGCTGGGCACAGTGGTATGCACCTGCAGTCCCAACTACCCAGGAGGCCTGAGGCAGGACAATCACTTGAGCCCAGGAGTTTGAGTCCAATCTGGGCCAATACCAAGACTCCCATCTCTTCAAAATAAAAACAAACAGGATTCCCATTGCTGGTGGGAGTGTAAAATGGTGCAGCTACTACGAAAAGCAATTCAGCAATTCCTCAAAAGGTTAAACAGAATTACCATATGATCCAACAATTCTATCTTAAGTATATACCCATATGATGTAAAATCATATGTCCACACAAATGTGTACTCATAATACCCAAAAAGAGGAAACACTGTAAATACCCATCAACTGATGAATGGGAAAACAAAATATGGTATATTCATATAATGGAATTATTCATCCACAAAAAGGAGTAACGTACAACATAGATGAATCTTGAAAATAGCATGCTAAGTGAAAGCAGCTAGTCACCTACTGTATGACTCCATATCTATGGAATGTCCAGAACAGGCATATATATAGAGGGAAAGTAAATTCGTGTTTGCCTAGGGCTGGGAAGGGCAGGGAGGAAATAGGGTCTGACTGCTAATGTGTATGAGGTTTCTTTTTGGGATAATGAGAATTCTGGAATTAGATAGTGGTGACAATTGTACAACTTTGTAAATATACTGAAAACCATTGAATTATTGAATTGTATGCTTTGAAATGGTAAATTTTTTTTTTTTTTTTTTTTTTTTTGAGACAGAGTCTCACTCTGTCACCAGGCTGGAGTGCAATGGCGCGATCTTGGCTCACTGAAACCTCTGCCTCCCAGGTTCAAGCGATTCTACTGCCTCAGCCTCCCGAGTAGCTGGGACTACAGGCATGTGCCACCACACCCAGCTAATTTTTGTACTTTTAGTAGAGACAGGATTTCACCACGTTGGCCAGGATGGTCTCAATCTCTTGACCTTGTGATCCACCCACCTCAGCCTCCCAAAGTGCTTGGATTGTAGGCGTGAGCCACCACACCCAGCCTAAAAGGGTGAATTTTATAACATGTAAACCATATCTCAATTTTTTAAAACAGTTAATAAAAAAAAAAAAAAGGAGGGAAAAAAAAGAATCCCAAGTGCTGGCAACAATGCAGAGCAACTGGAATTCTCATACATTCCTGGTGGAAATACAAAATGGTACAGACACTCTGAAAAAGTTTGGCGGTTTCTCACTTGGTTAAACATACACTTACATGACCTAGCAATCCAACTCGCTGGTATTTATCCAAGAGAAATGATAACTTATATTCTTACAAAAACCTATATATAAATGTGTATTCATATTAACCCAAAACTGGAAACAATCCATATGTCTTTGAACACATAAACAGATAAGCTGTGGTATATCCATCCAATGGAATACTTACTACTTGGTTCTAAAAGCAACAACCCTTTATTCTGCTCATGCAAAAATACGGGTGAGTCTCAAATGCATTATGCTAAGTTTAAGAAGCCAAATCCAAAAGGCTATGTACTGAATAATTCCATTATAACACACTATGGAAAAGGCAAAACTGTATAGACAAAGGACAGATCAGTGGGTGACAGGAGCTGGAGGTGCCAGGAGAGGCTGATTACAAATGGACATGAAGAAATTCTGTGAGTAACAGAAGTGCTTTATACCTTTTCTTTTCTTTCTTCACTCCTTTTTTTTTTTTTTTTTGAGACAGGGTCTCGCTCTATCACACAGGCTGGAGTTGGAGTGCAGCGGTGCAATCACAGCTTGCTGCAGCCTTGACCTCCTGGGCTCAAGCAATCTTCCTCCCACCCCAGCCTCCTGAGTAGCTAAAACTATAGACACACACCACCACACCCAGCTATTATTATTACTTTTATTATGATTTTTTTTGTTTGTTTGTTTGAGAGACGAAGTCCCATTATGTTGCCTAGGCTTGTCTTGAACTCCTGGGCTCAAGCAATCCTCCCACCTTGGCCTCCCAAGGTGCTGGGATTATAGGCATGAGCCACCATTCCCGGCCTATATCTTGATTGTGGTGGGGCTTGTGTGAACTGTCGAATTTGGCAAAACTCAACTGTATTCTGAAAAAGAGCGAATTTTACTATGGGTTGAGCATCTCAAATCCAAACATCCAAAATCCGAAACTTTTTGAGCATCAAGTTGTCTTTTTATGAATATTGTACTTTTTTTGTACTTTTGTACCTTTTATGGATTTTGACAAATGTATAATGTACACATATGGATTTTGATAAATGTATAACGTACACATATACATTTGTCAAAATCCGTAAACAATACAACACCAGCAGCAAACCTTAATGTAAACTATGGTCTTTGGGTGGTACTGAGGTGTCAATATTGGTTCATCAACTGTAATAAATGTACCACTCTGGTGCAGGATGTTGAAAGTAGGGGAGGCTGGAGGGAGAACACAGGAATATGGGAACTCAATATATTCTTTTTTTTTTTTTTTTTTTAATTTTTTTAGAAGCAGGGTCTTGCTCTGTGACCCAGGCTGGCATGCAGTGGCACAATCATGGCTCACTGCAGCCTCAAACTCCTGGGCTCATGCGATCCTCCCACCTCAGCCTCCCAAGTAGCTAGGACTACAGGTGCAAGCCACCCCCTACCCCAGCTAATTTGTTTTATTTTTTGTAGAGACAGGGTCTTGCAATGGTGTCCAGGCTGGTCTCAAACTCCTGGGCTCAAGCAATCCTTCCACCTCAGCCTCCCAAAGTGCTGGGATTACAGGCATAAACCACTGTGCCCAGCCAGAACTCTGTACTTTCTGCTCAATTTTGCTGTGAACCTAAAACTGCTCTAAAATATAGTCTATTTTTTTAATCCCATTTACTCATTACCAACTCCCAAATTCCTTTACTTTTTTTTTTTTTTGAAACAGGGTCTTGCTCTGTTACCCAGGCACAATCATACAGTATAGTAGCACAATCATAGCTCACCGCAGCCTTGACCTCCCTAGCTCAAGTGATCCTCCTACCTCAGCCTCCCCAGTAGCTGGGACCACAAGCTCACACCACCGTGCCCAGCTAGGTTTCTTGGGTTTTTTGTGTATATATGTGTTATGAGACAGAGTCTCACTATGTTACACAGGTTGGTCTCGATCTTGGGATTCAAGCGATCTTCCGTCTTGGCTTCCCAATGTCCTGGGATTATAGGCGTGAGCCACCGCACTCAGCCCAACTCCCAGATGTCTATCTCTAACCCAGGGCTCACACTTGAACATCTGACTCTGTTATTCAACTATCCATTCAACATCTCCACTTAGTCATCTCAAAGGAATCTCATATATTTAACATGCCCAAAACTAAACTGGTTATCGTCTCCCTAGAACCTGGTTCTACTGAAGTCTACCCCATTTCAGCATGTGGTAATTCCATCTACTGGTACCGAGAGAAAAAGCCCTTGGAGTCATCCTTGACTCTTCTCTATCTCTTATAAATGTCATCAGCAAATCTGTCAGCTGTACCTTCAAAAATTATACAGACGCTGATCACTTCTCATCAACTCCTCCACTGCTTTTTAGTTCAAACAACTATCATCTTTCATACAGACTAATAAAAAAGATTCTTGCTCTTCTTGTTTCTGCCCATGGCTGCCTACAGCATATTCTACACACAATAACCACAGCAACTTTATTTTTTTGAGACAGGGTCTGGCTCTGTCACCTGGGATGGAGTGAAGTGGCACCATCTCAGCTCACTGCAACCTCTGCCCCTCAGGTTCAAGTGATTCTCCCACCTCAACCTCCCAAGTAGCTGGGACCATGGGTACACACCACCATGCCTGGCTTTTTGTTTTCTGGGGGTTTTTTTTGTATTTTTGGTAGAGACGGCATTTTGCTATGTTGCCCAGGCTCACAGCCACTTTTTTTTTTTTTTTTTTTTTGAGACAGAGTTTCGCTCTTGTTGCCTAGACTGGAATGCAGTGGCACAATCTCAGCTCACTGCATCCTCCGCCTCCCGGGTTCAAGCAATTCTCCTGCCTCAGCCTCCTGAGTACCTGGGATTACAGGCACCCACCAACACGCCAGGCTAATTTTTTGTATTTTTAGTATATGTCGGCCAGGCTGGTCTCAAACTCCTGGCCTCAAATGATCCACCCACCTCGGCCTCCCAAACTACTGGGATTACAGGTGCGAGCCACCGCACCTGGCCCACAGCCACTTTTAATACCTGAAATCAGATAACATTGATTCCCTGTTTAAGACTTTTCAGTGACTTACTATCACATTTAGAATAAAGCCCAAACTCCTTATTATGGCCGATCTGGCCCCTGCTGACCTTTCTGGGCTCACCTCCTACCTCTGGCCTCTCACTCTCTACCCTCCCAGCCACATGTTCCTACTTATTATTGCTTGAATGCCCTGCTTGCTCCTACGCCAGGGCTTGTTCCTTGGCTGCCTCTGTCTGCAACCCTCTCTCCTCTGGATACTAACATGACTCACTCCCTCACTTACTTTAGGACTCTATTTAAATGTCTCTCTGTCAGAGAGATCTCCTCTGTTCACCCTCTATATAAAAAAAGCAAAACACATACACACATAGAGGCACTCTCTACCCACTTGAAAGTACTTATTCTGGCTAGGCGCGATGGCTCACACCAGTAATCCCAACACTTTGGGAGGCTGAGGCGGGCAGATCACGAGGTCAGGAGATCGAGAATATCCTGGCTAACACAGTGAAACCCCATCTCTACTTAAAAATACAAAAAATTAGCCGGGCGTGGTGGCAGGCACCTGTAGTCCCAGCTACTTGGGAGGCTGAGGCGGGAGAATGGTGTGAACCTGGGAGGCGGAGCTTGCAGTGAGCCAAGATCATGCCACTGCACTCCAGCCTGGGCGACAGAGCAAGACTCCGTCTCACAAAAAAAAAAAAAAGTACTTATTCCACTTTCTAGCATTTATCACCACCTAACATTATCTATATATATCAGTCTGCTGGTTTATGTTCTATCCACCTCCACTGGAATGTCAGCTCCTAAAGATCAGGGACTATGTCTGTCCTAATCACCACTATTTCTCCAGCATCTAGCATTGAATGAATGACTTGGCATCAAAAGTCATCTTTCTGAAGCCTTCTGAAATTCCCACATATGAAATTAACTATTCTCCCCTAGGGGTTTTTGTAAATGAACTTTGTACAGAGTAAATATCTCCTCATAATATATTTAATTTCAGGGACTTTATTCTAGGTACTGAACACATGCGTGGGGATCAAAGCCACACCCGAGCATGCTCAGAAGCCAGACTAGCTAGACTCAAATCCTAAATTCACCATTTACGGCTACATAGCACTGGGAAACTTAACTACTTTCTGCTTCTATTTCCTCATATATAAAATAGAATAAAAGTACCCCCTTCATAGCATCTTGAGGATTAAAGGAGGTATAACATATAAAGCCTTTAGATTTGTGCCTGGCACAGACTAAATCACTCAATAAATGTGAGTCACTAGCAAAGACATAAGCATTAGAATACATGATTAACGACCCTTGGCTATCAATACTAAAAACCAAAGCCAAATACTTGACTCGTCTCTGAACATCTTGAAGTACTTATTTTCCTTCATTTCATAGCACCTAGTGTACCACCTGACTCATAGCACTCAATACATGTTTGTGGAAAGCTCAGAAAAGATTGTTTAAAAAAAAACACACACACACAGATGGTGTAAGAAGTAAAGAGGTATGAATCAGAAACTCAGATGTGATCGGTACAAATAACCCTAATGAAAAAGAAACCAAAAATGACCTAAGGACATTATGAAACTCAGATTTTTAAATCTTCTGTACAAGAAATGGAAGTAAACTATGATCAACTTAAATGGAAACACAGTAGTGGAAAGGTACCAGAGGGTCAGGAAAGCAACAGACAGAAGAAGCTTTTTCGTTGTGTTTGGAGCAAGAACAGGGAAGGCCAGCCTACTGCTTGGAACAGATGGCACACTCCTGACAGATGACAGGAAGAAGGCGAAGGCAGCAGAGCAAGCAGATTCTATTCTATCCACCAAGCATCACTACTAGGAAACTGCAGCCTCTCAGATTTTAGTTCATCTATAAAACGCAGGAAGTAAATAGGAAAGGCAGGGCTGGGCACAGTGGCTCACGCCTGTAATCCCAGCACTTTGGGAGGCTGAGACGGGCAGATCACCTGAGGTCAGGAGTTCGAGACCAGCCTGTTCAACATGGTGAAACCATGTCTCTACCAAAAATACAAAAATTAGCTGGGTGTGGTGATGCATGCCTGTAATCCAGCTACGCAGGAGGCTGAGGCAGGAGAATCACTGGAACCCAGGAGATGGAGGCTGCAGTGAACCGAGATAGGGCCACTGCTCTCCAGCCTGGGCAACAGAGCAAGACTGTCTCAAAACAAAACAAAACAAAAACAGGCAAGGCAGGATTACCCCTTCTACAGAGAAGAAAATGGACATGCTGAAAGTTCACCCCAAAGTGGTAGATTAAAAATTAGAATATAGGCCAGGTGCAGTGGCTCATGCCTGTAATCCCAACACTTTGGGAGGCCAAGGTAGGAAGATCACTTGAGCCCTGGAGTTTGAGACCAGCCTAAGAAACACAGCGAGACTCAGTCTCTATAACAAATACAAAAATGAGCCAGGTGCAGTGGCATGCACCTATAGTCCCAGCCTACTCAGGAGGCTGAGGTGGGAGGATCACTTGAGCCCAAGAGTACCAGGCTACAGTTATGATCACACCACTGCACTCCAGCCTTGGTGACAGAGCAAAACTCTGTCTCAAAAATGCTAGGCCAGGCGCCTGTAATCCCAGCACTTTGAGAGGATGAGGTGGGTGCACTGCTTGAGCCCAGAAGTTTAAGACCAGCCTGGGCAACATGGCAAACCCCACCTCTACAAAAAACTTAGCCAAGGGCGGCGGCACATGCCTGTAGTCCCAGCTACTCACGGAGGCTGAAGTAGGAGGATCATGGCTCACTGCAGCCTCAACCTCTCAGGCTCAAGCAATCCTCCCACCTCAGCTAATTTTTGTTTTGTTTTGTTTTGTTTTGTTTTTTTGAGACAGAGTCTTGCTCTGTCGCCCAGGTTGAAGTGCAGTGTCGCAATTTCAGCTCACTGCAACCTCCACCTCCTGAGTTCAAGTGAGCCTGCCACCTCAGCCTCCTGAGTAGCTAGGATTACAGGCATGCGCCTAATTTTTTTTGTACTTTTAGTAGAGACGGAGTTTCACCATGTTGGCCAGGCTGGTCTCGAACTCCTGAACTCAAGTAATCTGCCCACCTAGGCCTCCCAAAGTGCTGGGATTACAGGTGTGAGCCACCATGCCTGTAATTTAATTACAATTAAATTTATACTTTAATTATAAAAATATAATTTTTATATTTTTTGTAGAGATGGGGTTTTGTCATGTTGCCCAGGCTTGTCTTGAACTCCTGGGCTCAAGTGATCTGCCTACTTCAGCCTCTAAACGTGCTAGGATCACAGACATAAGCCACAACACCTGGCCAAAAAATAATTTTATTTTTTAAATTTTTTTGAGACAGGGTATCACTCTGTCACCCAGGATGGAATGCAGTGGCATGATCTGGGCTTACTGCAACCTCCGCTTCCCGGGCTCAAAGGATTCTCCAGCCTGTCTCCTGAGTAGCTGGGACTACAGCCAGGAGCTACCAACACCCAGCTAACTTTTGTATTTTTTGTAGAGACAGGTTTTTGCCATGTTGCCCCAGGCTGTCATTGAACTCCTGAGCTCAAAGCAATATGCCCACCTTGGCGTCCCAAAGTGCTGGGATTGCAGATGTGGGCCACCATGCCTGGCCCCAAAAATAATTTAAATGTAGAAATAGGTCTGGCGTGGTGGCTCACACCTGTAATCCCAGCACTTTGGGAGGCCGAGGCAGGTGGATCACCTGAGGTCGGGAGATCAAGACTAGCCTGGCCAACCTAGTGAAACCCCATCTTTACTAAAAATACAAAAATTAGCTAGGCGCCGTGGCGGGGGTCCATAATCCCTCCTATTTGGGAGGCTGAGGCAAGAGAATCTCTTGAACCCAGGAGGCGGAGGTTGCAGTGAGCTGAGATCACACCATTGCACTCCAGCCTGGGTGACAGAATGAGACTCTGTCTCAAATAAATAAATAAATAAATGCAGAAATAAAATTAGACTGTAGGAGTATTTAAAAATAAAGAAAGAAAGAACTGTTAGTTCATATAACAGATTAAAAAACAACAACAACACTTATGTCCAGGCACAGTGGCTCACGTCTGTAATCCCAGCACTTTGGGAGGCCAAGGAGGGTGGATCATGAGATCAGGAGTTCTAGACCAGCCTGACCAACATGGTAAAACCACGTCTCTACTAAAAATACAAAAAATTAGCCAGGCGTGGTGGTGCACACCTATAATCCCACTACTCACGAGGCTGAGGCAAGAGAATCGCTAAAACCCAGGAGGCAGAGGTTGCAGTGAGCCAAGATTGCGCCACTGCACTCCAGCCTGGGCGACAGAGCAAGACTCCATCTCAAAGAAAAAAAAAACTCATTTAATTTTGGATTAAGTTTATGACATAAATCGGCCGGGCACAGTGGCTCACGCCTATAATTCCAGCACTTTGGGAGGCTGAGGCGGGCGAATCATAAGGTCAGGAGTTCAAGACCAGTCTGGCCAACCTAGTGAAACCCCATCTCTACTAAAATTACAAAATAAAATTAGCTGGGTGTGGTGGCAGGCACCTGTATTCCCAGCTACATGGGAGGCTGAGGCTGGAGAATCGCTTGAATCCTGGAGGCAGAGGTTGCAGCGACCAGAGATTGCGCCATTGCACTCCAGCCTGGATGACAACAGCAAAATCCCGTCTCAAAAAAAAAAAACTTACAAAAAAAAGTTTATGACATAAATCAAATATAATTTATCCTGAGTAAGATATACATTTTTCAAATGTCCAAAAATCCTTAAAATTCACTCAGTATACTTGTTAATAGTAATATTGATATTGTAACTTTAAAACTATTTCACATATAACACAGAATAAGGCAAGTAGGTTAAAGTATGATTAGGAACAAAGATTTTCGGGCCGGGTGCAGTGGCTCACGCCTGTAATCCCAGAACTTTGGGAGGCCGAGGTGAGTGGATCACGAGGTCAAGAGATTGAGACCATCCTGGCCAACATGGTAAAACCCCGCCTCTACTAAAAATACAAAAATCAGCTGGGCATGGTGGCGCGTGCCTGTAGTTCCAGCTACTCAGGAGACTGAGGCAGGAGAATCACTTGAACCCCGGAGATGGAGGTTGCTGTGAGCTGAGATCTAGCCCCTGCAGTCCAGTCTGGGGGACTGAGCGGGTCTCCATCTCAAAAATAAACAAATATATAAATGCCTTTTGCCAATTATATCTCAATAAAGCTGGAGGGGGAATATATATGTATTTCCAAAACGATTTTGCTTGTTTGTTTGTTTTTTTGAGACAGAGTCTCAACTGCAATCTCGGCTCACTACAACTTCTGCCTTCTGGGCTCAGGTGATCCTCTTACCTAGGCCTCCCAAGTAGCTGGAATTACAGGCATGCCAGGTGCGGTGGCTGACGCCTGTAATCCCAGCACTTTGGGAGGCCGAGGGGGGTGGAACACCAGGTCAGGAGACCGAGACCATCCTGGCTAACACGGTGAAACCCTGCCTCTACTAAAAATACAAAATATTAGCCAGGCGTGGTGGCATGCGCCTGTAGTCCCAGCTACTCAGGAGACTGAGGCAGGAGAATCACTTGAACCAGGGAGGTGGAGGTTGCAGTGAGCTGATATCGCTCCTGTTACACTCTAGCCTGGGAGACACAGCAAGACTCTGTCTCAAAAAAAAAAAAGAAAAAAAGAATTACAGGCACATGCCACCGTGTCCAGCTAATTTTTTGTATTTTAAGTAGAGACGTGGATTCGCCATAATGGCCAGGCTGGTCTCCAACTCCTGACCTCAAGTGATCTGCCCACCTCAGCCTCTCAAAGTGCCGGGATTACAAGCGTGAGTCACCATGCCTAGCCATATTTTGAGTTTCATTTAGCATAGTTACACCATGCATATTCTATGTTAGTTCTTTTTGTTTCATCCATTTATTTACTTATTTATTTATTATTTTTCAGAGAACAGAGTCTCCCTCTGTCACCCAGGCTGGAGTCCAGTGTCGCAATCTCGGCTCACTGCAACCTCTGCCTCCTTTGGTTCAGGTGATTTTCCTGCCTCAGCTTCCCGAGTAGCTGGAATTACAGGCACCTGCCACCACACCCGACTAATTTTTGTATTTTTAGTGGAGACGGGGTTTCATCATGTTGGCCAGTTTGGTCTCAAACTCCTGACCTCAGGTGATCCGCCCACCTTAGCCTCCCAAAGTGCTGGGAATACAGGCTTGAGCTACTATGCATGGCCTATTAATTTATTTTTGAGACAATGTCTCACTCTGTTACCCAGGCCTGATATTTCCAACTTAAATTTAACATTATAGGCCAGGCACAGCGGTTCACACCTGTAATCCCAGCACTGTGGGAGACCAAGGCAGGCAGATCACTTGAGGTCAGGAGTTCGAGACCAGCCTGGCCAAGAGGGTGAAACCCCATCTCTACCAAAAATACAAAATTAGCCAGGCATGGTGGCATGCGCCTGTAGTCCCAGCTACTTGGGAGGCTGAGGCAGGAGAATTGCTTGAACTAGGGAGGCAGAGGTTGCAGTGAGCCGAGATCGTACCACTGCACTCCAGCCTGGGAGACAGACCAAGACTATCTCAAAAAAATAAATAAATAAATTGGAAGTATCAAAGTGAACTCACAATTTTTCAAAAAATAGACTTCTTACCTCCATCTACTAAAAAGTCGTTTAAGACAATGACATCCTAGCAGCAATAAACACACCCAGTGCCCAGAGCTAAATTTCTTTTTTTAAAAACCAATGTTTTATTTTATTTATTTATTTATTTTATTTATTTAGAGATAGAGTCTTATTCTTATCACCCAAGCAGTGGTGTGATCATAGCTAACTGCAGCCTCAACCTCAGAGGTCAATTTCTTTTTTTTTTTTTTTTTTGAGACAGAGTCTCACTCTGTCACCCAGGCTGGAGTGCAACGGTGGGATCTTGGCTCACACACAGGCTGGAGTGCAATGGTGCTATCTCAGCTCACTGTAACCTCCACCTCCCAGGCTCAAACAATTCTCCTGCCTCAGCCTCCTGAGTAGCTGAGACTACAAGTGCGTGCCACCACGCCTGGCTAATTTTTGTATTTTTTGTAGAGACAGGGTTTCACTATGTTGGCCAGGCTGGTCTGGAACTCCTGACCTTCTGATCCACCTGCCTCGGCCTCCCAAAGTGCTGGGATTTACAGGCGTGAGACACCGTGCCCAGCTCAGAGGTCAATTTCTAAATACCCTTTCCTAATTAAAGAAACCAAGCCTTGGAGAACCAGCTGCGTTCAGGGTCTGGGATAAGAGAAGTAGAAGGTAAGTTTGGGGTTTCTAGTAGTGCCAGAAAACAAGAAAAATGCTAAGGGACTAACAGGAATTGTCAAAAGAACAAAGGAGCTAGTTAAACAGCATCCTACTGGCCAAATTTGGGATAATTTTAGCCCAAAAATTAATAATAATGAATGGAATTGACTACACCACCACACTGAATAATCTTATTCCTAAGTGCACTTTAAAAGAATAAAAATGGGCCGGGCGCGGTGGCTCACGCCTGTAATCCCAGCACTTTGGGAGGCCGAGATGGGCAGATCACGAGGTCAGGAGATCAAGACCATCCTGGCTAACAAGGTGAAACCCAGTCTCTACTAAAAAATACAAAAAAATTAGCCGGGCGTGGTGGCGGGCGCCTGTAGTCCCAGCTCTCGGGAGGCCGAGGCAGGAGAATGGCGTGAACCTGAGAGGCGGAGCTTGCAGTGAGCTGAGATCGCACCACTGTGCTCCAGCCTGGGCAACAGAGTGAGACTCTGTATCAAAAAAAACAATAAAAATGAAAGCTCTTCTTACAGAAGAACATCACCTAATGTAACAGAATGACAAAACTAGAAAATTACCATTTTTCCATCTCCAGAGTAATAACTGATTCAGGCAGGGATTATCAATGGATGCTAAATCATTAGGTAAATAATGTGGGGGGATAACAGGATATTGACATGTACCAGAGTATCCCCACAGATTATCTACTACTTGCACAAGGAAAAATACACCTTTATAATGGTGAGAGATGGAAGTCATTACCTTATCCAAGTGATACATGGAACAGTGGGACGACCTAGCTTTATGTGTCCCCCAATGTGATGCAATATGAAACACACGGCATTACCACTGAAACACTCTGCAAAAAAAATGTTTAATCTGAAGTCTAGACCTCATTTCCAGTTTACAGGAAATAGAAGAGAATACAAGAAACAAGTTAAACTCACCATGATAAAACAATGTGACTAAACCAGAATGTGGGACATTCTAAAAAACAACTATTCAGAACTCTTAAAAATTAAACAAATAATGTTGTGAAGGGGAAAAAATTTTTTTATTTTTTTGAGACAGAGTCTCGCTCTGTCTCCCAGGCTGGAGTGCAGTGGCTCGATCTCTGCTCACTGCAAGCTCTGCCTCCTGGGAAGAAGAAAGATTATCATGGAATCAAAGCAACTAAAGAGACATAAAAATAAAAAAGTAATGTGGATCCTGTCTGGAAAAATACTATAAGGGACATTTTTGGAACAACAAGAACATCTGAATATCTCTGGATATTAGATATTATACAATTATTGCTAAATTAAATAAGTATATAAAGCAAATGGGTTAACAATTAGTGAATACAGGTGGAAGGTATAATGTTCTCTCAACTTTTCATTATGTTAGAAAATTTTCTTAATAAAAAGCAGGGGCCGGGCGCTGTGGCTCATGCCTGTAATGCCAGCACTTTGGGAGGCTGAGGCGGGCGGATCACGAGGTCAGGAGATCGAGACCATCCTGGCTAACACGGTGAAACCCCGTCTTACTAAAAAATACAAAAAAATTAGCCGGGTGTGGTGGCGGGTGCCTGTAGTCCCAGCTACTCGGGAGGCTGAGGCAGGAGAATGGTGGGAACCCGGGAGGCAGAGCTTGCAGTGAGCAGAGATTGAGCCACTGCACTCCAGTCTGGGAGACAGAGCGAGACTCCGTCTGAAAAAAATAAAAAAATAAAAATAAATAAATAAATAAAAAGCAGGGACTGGGCCGGGCACGGTGGCACATGCCTGTAATCCCAGCACTTTGGGAGGCCAAGGCAAGTGGATCACCTGAGGTCAGGAGCTCTCAACCAGCCTAACATGGTGAAACCCTGTCCCTACTAAATACAAAAAAAATTAGCTGAGCATGGTGGTGCATGCGTGTAATCCGAGCTGCTTGGGAGGCTGAGACAGAAGAATCGCTTGTACCAGGGAGGCAGAGGTTGCAGTGAGTCGAGATTGTGCCATTGCACTCCAGCCTAGGCAACAAAAGCAAAACTCCGTCTCAAAAAAAAAAAAAGCTGGGACTTAGTTTCTTTAGGGCCCAAAAATAAGAACAAATAATTCAAGGATTCAGAGGCAAAAGTCACAAGGAAATAAGCAATTAAAAAGTGGGCCCTAGCCCAACGCGGTGGCTCACGCCTGTAATCCCAGCACTTTGGGAGGCCGAGGCAGACAGATCATGAGGTCAAGAGATCAAGATCATCCTGGCCAACATAGTGAAACCCCATGTCTACTAAAAATACAAAAATTAGCTGGGCATGGTGACGCACACCTGTAGTCCCAGCTACTTGGGAGGCTGAGGCAGGAGAATCTCTTGAATCCTGGAGGCGGAGGTTGCAGTGAGCCGAGATCACGCCACTGCACTCCAGCCTGGCGACAGAGCAAGACTCTGTCTCAAAAAAATAAAAACAAAAAAAAAAGTGGAACCTAATTCCCACACATTTCATTTCGATGGACTGAAAATACACACATACACACACACAGAGACACACACACACACAAAAAATATGGTTGTACCTTGCAGCAATACTATCTACTATAATGTAAGCAAATCACTTACCAGGGTGAAAACATAACCACTTTCAGTCTAGAGATAATAAAACAAACTCTCCATTGTTTTTGGCAAAGCATTCAAAGTCAAAGATTTTACCAAACAATTAAATGTCCAGTACTCTAGATTAGGAAATCAGGTGAACATAATCAGAATGCATTTTCCAGTGTTTTGTTTTGTTTTGTTTTTTGATTTAGGAGTCAGGAACATTCAGACACTCTGGAGAAATTTGGTTATTACAAAAATGCTATGAACTCAGTCTACTTTGATTCAAACCCTAATCCTACCACTGTGTGACCTTGGGCAAATAACTTCATCTCTCTGAGCCTCCTTTTTCTTACTGCTAAAATGAGGCTCATAAGAGCACCCACGTGAGGGTACTCTCCCACCTGAAGACGGTTAGTCTCCTTCTCAGTGTGGCAGGGCTTTTATGGGTTCAGAATGGGGAATGTATGCTGATTGGTTTGTGCGTATGACAAAAAGGCTAATACAAAGGCATCACTCAAAGGTGAGCATGACAGTGTAAAAAACCAATCAGGGAAGGGTAAGTACATATAAAACAGATGAAGGGTGGGGATCAATCAGAGGAAACCTTGCCAAACTGGAAGAGAGGTTCTCAATCCAGTCCATGGATTTACCCAGGACTTGTAGCTTGGCTTTCAGGCTTTAAACTGTCCTTGGAGGCCAGGCACAGTGGCTCATGCCTATAATCCCAGCACTTTGGGAGGCGGAGGTGGGCAGATCACCTGAGGTCACAAGTTTGAGACCAGCCTGGCCAACATAATGAAACCCTGTCTCTACTAGAAATACAAAAATTAGCTGAGTGTGGTGGCACCTGCCTGTAGTCCCAGCTACTTGGAAGGCTGAGGCAGGAGAATCGCTTGAACTCAGGAGGCGGAGGTTGCAGTGAGCTGAGGTCGTGCCACTGCACTCCAGCCTAGGTGACAAGAGCAAAACTCTGTCTCAAAAAATAAACAAACAAACAAACAAACTGTCCTTGGTTTGACAGTCAGGTTTCACCAGAGAACTGTCCCTATCTGCCTAGGCATTTGACTGTCCCTATCTGCCTAGGCATTTGACTGCCACCTGCGGCTATCAGCACAATTGCAGCTCACTGCAACCTCAAACTCCTAGGCTCAAGCAGTCCTCCTGCCTCAGCCTCCCAAGTAGCTGGGACTACAGGCATGTACCACCATGCCCAGAATTTTTTTTTTTTTTTTTTTTTTGAGACAGGGTCTCATTATATTGTCCAGGTTGGTCTTGAAATCCTTGACTCAATCAATCCTCCCACCTCACCCTCCCAAAGTGCTGGGATTACAGGCATGAGTCACCATGCCTAGCTGGATTATCTTTTTTTTTTTTTTTTTTTTTTTGAGACAAAGTCTTACTCTGTCACCCAGGCTGGAGTGTAGTGGCACAATCTCAGCTCACTGCAACCTCTGCCTCCCAGGTTCAAATGATTCTCCTGCCTCAGCTTCCCAAGTAGCTGGGACTACAGGCACATGCCACCATGCCTGACTGATTTTTGTACTTTTAGTAGAGACAGGGTTTTACCATGTTGGCCAGGCTGGTCTCGAACTCCTGACCTCAGGTGATCCACCAGCCTTGGCCTCCCAAAATGCTGGGATTCCAGGTGTTAGCCACCACACCAGGCCCAGAATATCTTTTAAATGTTAAGTTGAAACTTCGTTTTTTTTTTTTCTTCCAAGACAGAGCCTTGCTCTGTCACCTGGGCTGGAGTACAATGGCATGATGTTGGCTCACTGCAACCTCCACCTTCCAGGTTTAAGCAATTATCTTGCCTCAGACTCTGGGGTAGCTGGGATTACAGGCATGTGGTACCACACCCAGCTAATTTTTTTTTGTATTTTTAGTAGAGACGGGGTTTCACCACGTTGGCCAGGCTGGTCTTGAACTCCTGACTTCATGATCCACCCGCCTTGGCCTCCCAAAGTGCTGGGATTACAGGCGTTAGCCACCACATCTGGCCAAATGTTAAGTTTAAAATTTGTTCCTAGAAATTTGTACAAGATGGCCATAATGTTTTCCTCTTTTCCAGTAAAGACATGGTTAAGAAAAAAAAAAACTGGGGCCAGGCGCGGTGGCTCATGCCTGTAATCCCAGCACTTTGGGAGGCCGAGGCGGGCAGATCACGAGGTCAGGAGATCGAGACCATCCTGGCTAACACGGTGAAACCCCATCTCTACTAAAAATACAAAAAATTAGCCAGGCACGGTGGTGGGTGCCCGTAGTCCCAGCTACTCGGGAGGCTGAGGCAGGAGAATCACTTGAACCCAGGAGGCAGAGCTTGCAGTGAGCCAAGATAGCGCCATTGCACTCCAGCCTGGGCGAAAGAGCGAGACTCCGTCTCAAAAAAAAAAAAAAAAAAATCAGGCCGGGCACACTGGCTCACCCCTGTAATCCCGGCACTTTGGGAGGCTAAGGCAGGCGGATCATCTGAGGTCAGGAGTTCGAGACCAGCCTGGCCAATATGGTAAAACCCCGTCCCTATTAAAAATATAAAAATTAGCCGGACATGGTGGTGGGCCCTTGTAGTCCCAGCTACTCAGGAGGCTGAGGCAGGAGAATGACCTGAACCCGGGAGACAGAGGCTGCAGTGAGCCAAGATCGTGCCACTGCACTCCAGCCTGCATGACAGAGCAAGACTCCGTATCAAAAAAATAAAAAAAAAGTGTTCCAGAAAATAATGGGAAAAACCACCCTGCTCATTTTCTAAGACTAGTATAATACTACATTAAAACTGGATACAGACTGCACAAGAAGAGATCAAAAACCAAAAGTATAATGAACATG
The DNA here is from genome assembly GCF_028885655.2 of Pongo abelii. Taxonomy (NCBI): domain Eukaryota; kingdom Metazoa; phylum Chordata; class Mammalia; order Primates; family Hominidae; genus Pongo; species Pongo abelii. The sequence continues at coordinate 39,979,784 of NC_072006.2, read as the reverse complement.
GATATCAAAATCCCAAATAAAAGATTAGTAAACTAAATCTAGTAATTTATTATATAAATGATCTAAAAGGCTTATCCAGGAATATAAGCAAGAATTGTTCAACATTACAAAATCTGTTAATGTCATATACCATACTAATAAAGGGGAAGCAAAATTTAAAAAAATAAAGATTAGGCTGGGCGCGGTGGCTCATGCCTGTGGTCCCAGCACTTTGGGAGGCCGAGGCAGGCAGATCACGAGGCGGGCAGATCACGAGGTCAGGAGATCGAGACCATCCCGGCCAACATGGTGAAGCCCCGTCTCTACTAAAAATAGAAAAAATTAGCCAGGTGTGGTGGCGGGTGCCTGTAGTCCCAGCTACTCAGGAGGCTGAGGCAGGAGAATGGTGCGAACCCGGGAGTCAGAGCTTGTAGTGAGCCGAGATGCACCACTGCACTCCAGCCTGGGCGACAGGGCGAGACTCCATCTCAAAAAATAAAAATAAAAATAAATAAATAAATAAAGATTAAAGGGGAAAATACGCATGGTCAGTTAATTAGATGCCCGAAAGCATTAAATTCAACATTACTCAGTCTGAAAAAAAAAAAACTTCCAGCAAACAAGGAATAGGCATGAACTTCTTTAATCTGATTAAACACATCTACCACGATCCTATGATAAACATCATACTTAATGGTGAAATCTCGGATGTGTTCCTGTTAAAGTCAAACAACAAACTATGGAAGGCTGCTATCATTACTATCATTTAACATCTTGCTGCTATGATCCTAGTCAATGAACACAAGGGAAAACAGGAAGGAAAGAAAAAAGTAAGGAAGGAAGAAAGGAAAAGAAATGAGAAGCAGAGGATTGGAAAGGAAGAGGCAAAATAGTTGTTTGCAGATACATGATGGTCTATGTAGAAAATCCAAAAGAACCATTAAGATGAACATGAGAATGGAGAAAGGTTTCTGTGTAAGACCAGATACAAGACTCAATAGCGATAAAGACTCATGTACCCATTACACATGGCCGCTTTTGCTTCCTCTATCTTCCCACCCTTTTCCCCCTTCATATTATCTCCTTTTTCTTCCTACTGCATATAATCGCAGAATCTTCATATTATCTTGAAGCAAATCACAACGTATCATTTTATTCATAAATGTAGGTATATAATCTCTAAGAAATAAGAACTCTTAAAAAACAAAATTACAATATCACTTCCACAGCTAAAATGTTAACAATGATTCTTTAATATCAAATAACCAATCAATGTTCAAACTTCCAACAATCTCATAAATGTCATAAATCTTTTTTAAACAGTCTGCTTTTGTTTTCGAACTATATAAAATCCACATACTGAATTTGGTTAACAACAATATTCCTTCATGCCAGCAATAACCAAAGAGAAAAAATATATATAAAAAGATCCAGCCAGGTGCAGTGGCTCACGCCTGTTATCCCAGCACTTTAGGAAGCCGAGGTGAGCAGATCACCTGAGGTCAGGAGTTCAAGACCAGCCTGGCCAAAATGGCAAAACCCCGCCTCTACCAAAACATACAAAAATTCCAAGCGTGGTGGCGGGCGTCTGTAATCCCAGCTACTCGGGAGTCTGAGGCAGGGAGAACTGCTTGAGCCTGGGAGGCAGAGGTTGCAGTGAGCCCAAATCGCTCTACCGCACTTCAGCCTGGATGACAGAGCAAGACTTCATCTCAAAAAAGAAAAAAAAAGATCCATTCATAGAAGCAACAAAAACTAGACAGTACTTAGGAATAAATCTAACAGATAACATGCAAAATCTTTATGGAGGTTATAAAACATCACTAAAGTTCATAAAGTAAAACATGAATAAGTATAAAGATATATTTTCATGAATGAAAACTTTTTATCAAGATACCAATTAAATACAATTTATTTCAAAACTCCAAAAACACTTTTCAAGAAACTCAACAATACTACAAAAATTCACATTCAAGAGTAAAGGTTGACCGGGTGCGGTGGCTCACGCCTGTAATCCCAGCACTTTGGGAGGCCAAGGCGGGTAGATCACAAGGTCAGGAGATCGAGACCATCCTGGCTAACACAGTGAAACTCCGTCTCTACTAAAAATACAAAAAATTAGCTGGGCGTGGTGGCGGGCACCTGTAGTCCCAGCTACCCAGGAGGCTGAGTCAGGAGAATGGCGTGAACCTGGGAAGCGGAGCTTGCAGTGAGCCAAGATCATGACACTGCACTCCAGCCTGGGCGACTAAACAAGATTCTGTCTCAAAAAAAAAAAAAAAAAAAAAAAGAGTAAAGGTCTAAGAATACAACAAATAAAATAAAACCTGTCTTACCAGATACCAAGAGTTATGTTAAAGCAATATCAATTAAATAATGTATTATTATGAGCACAGGAGTAAACATAAATCAATGGAATAGACTAAAGAGCTGAGAACAGGCCTATGTAAATATGAGGCTTAATACATACAAGTGGTATTGCAGGTCAATGGGGAAAGAATGGACTATCCTAAACATGATATTGGAGCAACTGGTTATTCATTGAATTAAAAAGTAATAATTAGATACAAGTTCATACTATACATAAAATGAATTCCAGGTGGATTAAAAACCTAAATATGTGCCAGGCATGGTGACTCATGCTTGTAATCCCAGCACTTTGGGAAGCTGAGGCAGGTGAAACACTTGAGGTCAGGAGTTCAAGACCAGCTTGGCCAACATAGTGAAACCTCATCTCTACTAAAAATACAAAAAATTAGCCTAGCATGATGGTATGTGCTGGTAGTCCCATCTGCTCAGAAGGCTGAGGTGAGAGGATCACCTGAGCCTGGAAGCCAAGGCTGCAATGAGTTGTAACTGCACCACTACACACTAGCCTAGGCAACAGAGTGAGACATATCCAAAAAAAAAAAAAGAAAAAAAAAAAAAAAGGCCAGGCATGGTGGCTCACGCTTGTAATCCCAGCACTTTGGGCAGCTGAGGAGGGCAGATCACAAGGTCAGGAGTTCGAGACCATCCTGGCCAACACAGTGAAACCCCGTCTCTACTAAAAATACAAAAATTAGCTGGGTGTGGTGGCGGGCGCCTGTAATCCCAGTTACTCGGGAGGCTGAGGCAGGAGAATCGCTTGAACCCAGGAGGCAAAGGTTGCAGTGAGCCAAGATTGTGCCACTGCACTCCACACTGGGCGACAGAGCAAGACTCTGTCCCAAACAAAAAAAAAGAACAGAAAATACCAGAGTATAATGCATGTAATTAAGGTTAAATACTACTTCATAAAATTTGTGTTTCAGTTAAATTTATATAGATCAGATATGGGGACTCACGCCTGTAACCCCAGCATTTTGGGAGGCCAAGGCAGGAGGATCACCTGAGCCCAGGAATTCGAGACCAGCCTTGGCAACATAGTGACACCTCATCTCTACTAAAAATTTAAAAATTAATCAGGCGTGTAGCCGGGCATAGTGGCTCACACCTATAATCCCAGCACTTTGGGAGGCCAAGGCGGGCAGATCACGAGGTCAATCCTGGCTAACAGAGTGAAACCCCGTCTCTACTAAAATTACAAAAAATTAGCTGGGAAGCTAAGGCAGGAGAATGGCGTGAACCCGGGAGGCGGAGCTTGCAGTGAGCTGAGACTGCGCCACTGCACTCCAGCCTGGGTGACAGAGCAAGACTCCATCTCAAAATAATAATAATAATAATAATAATAAATCAGGCGTGGTGGCATGTGCCTGTGGTCCCAGCTGAAGCAGGAGGACTGCTTAAGCCAAGGGAGGTCAAAGCTGCAATGAGCTCTGTTCCCACCACCGCACTCCAACCTGAGCAACAGAGTGAGACCTTGTCTCGAAAAATAAAAATAGGCCGGGTGCCATGGATTTGGCCTGTGGTCCCGGCACTCAGGAGGTCGAGTTGGGTGGATTGCCTGAGGTCAGGAGTTCGAGACCAGCCTGGCCAACATGGTGAAACGCCGGCTCTAATAGAAATAAAAAAAAAAATATCCAGGCATGGTGGCGCACAACTATAATCCCACATACTCAGGAGGCTGAGGCACGAGAATCGCTTGAACCTGGGAGGTGGAGATTGCAGTGAGCCAAGATCACGCCCCTGCATTACAGCCTGGGCAACAAAGTGAGACGCTGTCTTGACACCGTTTCAAAAAAATAATAATAAAAACAAAATAAAAAATTTTTATGTACATATGGGTGAGTACCACACTGGATTTAAAATACATTTCTTACTGTAGGTTGTGGTCAAAAGCCACTGCCCAAGTAAAAGTCTGTGTATGTGCACAAAGAGACATTCACAGCAGCACTGTGTCTCAGGTGAAAAACTGGAATTTACGCACCCATTTAAAAAAAAATACAATACAAAATAATAAATAAATAAACGGGCCAGGAGCAGTGGCTCACACCTGTAATCCCAGCACTTTGGGAGGCCGAGGTGGGTGGATCACCTGAGGTCACAAATTTGAGACCAGCCTGGCCAAAATGGCAAAACCCTGTCTCTATGAAAAATACATAAATTAGGCCAGGCGTGGTGGCTCACGCCTGTAATTCCAGCACTTTGGGAGGCTGAGGAGGGTGGATCACGAGGTCAGGAGATCACAACCATCCTGGCTAACACCATGAAACCCTGTCTCTATTAAAAAAATACAAAAAAATTAGCTGGGCATGGTAGTGGGTGCCTGTAGTCCCAGCTACTCGGGAGGCTGAGGCAGGAGAATGGCGTGAACCCAGGAGGCGGAGCTTGCAGTGAGCAGAGATCAAGCCACTGCACTCCAGCCTGGGTGACTGAGCAAGACTGCATCTCAAAAAAAAAAAAAACACCATAAATTAGCCGGGCAAGGTGGTGGGCACCTGTAATCCCAGCTACTCAGGAGGCTGAGGCAGGAGAACTGCTTGAACCCAGGAGGCGGATGTTGCAATGAGCCAAGATTGTGCCACCACACTCCAGTCTGGGTGACAGAGCTAGACTCGATCATAAATAAATAAACAAACGTCCATTAGTAGGGGACTAGATAAACAAAATGTGGTATATTCATACAATAAACCTCTATACAGAAGTTAAGATGTAGTCCCAGATACATGGAGGGCTAAGGCAGGAGGATCACTTGAGCCCAGGAGTTGGAGGCCACAGTGAACTATGATTGAGCCATTACACTCCAGCCTGAGCAATAGAGTAAGACCCTATCTCAGGGGTGGGCGAGGTGGGTGCAGAGTTAAGTATGGGTAAATCACAAAAACATATTGAATATAAAAAACAAAGACACAGAAAAAAACAAGTTGTATGATACTACTTATATAATATATATATACATACAATATATAACATATATATACATACACACAGTATATTACACATATATATACACACACACACACATATATATATATACTGAAACCAAAAAAGGAACTAATTATAGATAATGCAAATAGCCCAAAAACAGGCGGGCTTGGTGGCTCATGCCTGTAATCCCAGCACTTCGGGAGGCCAAGGCAGGCAGATCATCTGAGGTCAGGAGTTGGAGCCTAGCCTGGCCAACATGGTAAATAAACCCCGTCTCTACTAAAAATACAAAAAATTGGCCGGGCGTCGTGGTGCATGCCTGTAATCTCAGCTACTCAGAAGGCTGAGGCAGAGGAATCGCTTGAACCCAGGAGGCGAAGACTGCAGTGAGCCGAGATCACGCCACTACATTCCAGCCTGAATGAAAGAGTAAGACTCGTCTCCAAAAAAAAAAAAATAGCCCAAAAACAACTGTGTTGAAAGTGTACCTAATTACCTAATTATTTTTTCTTTTTTTTTTTTCCGAGACGGAGTCTCGCTCAGTCACCCAGGCTGGAGCGCAGTGGTGCGATCTTGGCTCACTGCAGCCTCTACCTCCAAGGTTCAAGTGATCCTCCTGCCTCAGCCTCCTAAGTAGCTAGGACTACATGCGTGCAGCACCATGCCCAGCTAATTTTTATATTTTTAGTAAAGACAGGGTTTCACTACGTTGGCCAGGCTGGTCTTGAACTCCTGACCTCATGATCCGCCCACCTCAGCCTCCCAAAGTGCTGGGATTATAGGCGTGAGCCACCACGACTGGCCAAGTGTACCTAATTCTTTTTTTTTTTTTTTTTTTTCCAGACCGAGTCTCGCTCTGTTGCCCAGGCTGGAGTGCAGTGGCGCAATCTCAGCTCACTGCAACCTCCGCCTCCCGGGTTCAAGCAATTCTCCTGGCTCAGCCTCCCGAGAAGCTGGGATTACAGGCATGCACCACCATGCCCGGCTAATTTTTTGTATTTTTAGTAGAGACGGGGTTTCGCCACTTTAGCCAGGCTGGTCTCAAACTCCAGACCTCAGGTGATCCACCCATCTCGGCTTCCCAAAGTGCTGGGATTACAGGCGTGAGCCACCGCGCCCAGCCAAGTGTACCTAATTCTAATAGCAAAGACAGTTTTCTGTACCAACTGCTTCCATGCCTCTCTTCTCCTGTCTTATCTTCCTACACCTGAAGAGCTGATCAATCTATTTTGAAAGAATCTCAAAAAGGGTTAAACTCTTCCTTCTTTAACTCAAAAAGGAATTAGCCAGGCATGGTGGCACACTTCTGCAATACCAGCTACTCAGGAGGCTGAGGCACGAGAACTGCTTGAACCTGGGAGGCAGAGGTTGCAGTGAGCCAAGATCTGCCTGGGTGACAGAGCGAGTCTCTGTCTAAAAAAAAAAAAACAAAAACACTTAAAGAGGTATAAGTTCTGAAAACCCCACCCTCACCTTAAGCACCAACAAATGACCAAATTCTAGGATGCCCTCAACCACAACAATCACTTCACAGTCTATAAGGTCTTTCCCTACATATTCTATCATTTGATTCTCAGAATAACCCTATGAGGTCAATATTACCAATACCTACATTTATAGATAAGCTAATGCACAAAGCAGCTAATTACCAGCCAGAGGTCACAAGTCAATGACACAGTGGGGACTATAACCCCTCAGCTTCTGAACCTAATCACCCTGACAGTGTGCCCTTATGTGATGACTGTATTTCAACATACAACATCATGCCCAGAAAACAGGATGGGGTGTTCACAACACATGAGCTGCTCCAATCGAACCCCTTTGTCTTCACTTTTCCATCCCTGATCTTTCCTCTTTTTTCAGACAGGCAGCCAAGAGCAAGAGAGCTGCCACTATTAACTCTTCCCTTCCCTGTAGCCATTCCTGCTTCTTTTTCCCAGAACTCTTTCAGATGAACAGGCAAAAGGGGGAAACAAATATGTACAGGGGGTTACAGGACAGTCACCCTGACACTGGGATCCCTGCACCAAAGAGAAAAGACTGATGTTTCCTCCCATCTTCCAAGAGTCAGGGAGTAGAAAAACACCACAAAAAAAGCCTAAGCTACCACTCTATCAGTGCTGGCAAAAATCCTTTACTGAAGGGCTTTAATTAACAGAAAAATGTAAAAGTACCAGTTTTTTAAACGGTCCCGGGCTTCCAACTGGGCTCCCACTTCAAAGCTGATTCCTCGTCTGTTAGGTGGATGCTTTGTCATTTTCAGTCATCAACGGGGCTGCCTTTATTCTCCTGAAAAAGCCAATTAAATATTTATGAAACTTAGGCAAAGTCCGCCCAGAGTGTAGCATCATTCACTACACATAAAAAACAAACAGGCATTATTCAAAACACAAAGCTCCATGAAACCCTGTTGGTGTCCTCATTCTAACACAGGTGTGCCTTCCACTGGTTCCTACCCCTCCATCGTGCAGCTTCCTGTGGTTTCTGGAACTGAGAAGACCCTCCCTCAACACTGCTTACCAAAGACTCACCTACAAGGGCCACCCCTCAGAACTACAAAAAAAACAACTGCTTTCGCAGTTAAATTCAGTCATCTGCTGATGCATTATTCAACAAATATTTGCTCAGCGACTATTTAAGGAAACAGTCAAGACCAAAAGAGACACAGTTCCTGCCCTCAAGAACCCTTCAGTCTACCGGGGAAACACAAAAATTTAGCCAGTAAACTGATAAATAACTGCAAACTGTAATTGCAATGAAATTTAAAGAGTTACAAAGGAAGCAAACAAATGCCAGGCACAGTAATGTATGCCTATAGTCCCAGCTACTTGGAAGGCAGAGCCAGGTTGTTTCTTTGAGCCCAGGAGTTCAAGATCAGCCTGGGAAACATAGCAAACCCTTGTCTCTTAAAAACAAAATTAAAAACGAAGCAAACAAAAGCTGAGATACTAATACTTGGTGCTACTTTTGGAAGGCTGTACAAGGTCTGTTTATATTTTGTTATTTTTTTTTTTTTTTGAGACAGAGTCATACTCTGTCACCCAGGCTGAGTGCAGTGGTGCCATCTCAGCTCACTGTATCCTCCACCTCCCAGGTTCAAGCAATTCTGGAGCCTAGGCCTCCTGAGTAGCTGGGACTACAGGCGCGCGCCATCACACCCAGCTAATTTTTGTATTTTGAGTAGAGATTGGGTTTCACCATGTTGGCCAGGCTGGTATCAAACACCTGACCTCAAGTCATCTGCCCACGTCAACCTCCCAAAGTGCTGGTATTACAGGCGTGAACCACTGCACCCAAAATTGTTTATACTTTCTTTGATCTATGTATATTTCCTACTTCTTTTTTTGTTTGTTGGTTTGTTTTTTGAAAAGGAGTCTCGCTCTTGTCGCCCAGGCTGGAGTGCAATGGCATGATCTCGGCTCACTGCAACCTCTGTTTCTCAGGTTCAAGTGATTCTCCTGCCTCAGCCTCCCAGGTAGCTGGGATTACAGGCGTCTGCCACCACACCCAGCTATATTTCCTACTTCTTGAGTCCATTCTGATCATTTGTATTTTCCTGTAAGTTTTACCCAGATTTTCTTTTTTTATCATAGAACAATAAAACAGTAAAAATATTCTCGTTTAATTCCTTTAATTGCCTTTGAATCTGAAGTCACAATTTGAATCTCTCCTTTCTCAATCCTGTCTTGTGTACCTGTGCTGCAATGAATAAAATTTATGTTTATGATCAGAACCAAACAGTAAAGCCAATTTCCTTTTGATGGAAAAAAAGGTGTACTGGATTAGGCCATTTACAAGAAAAGTGGCCCCCATAAAAGAACACTTCCCGCCGGGTGCGGTGACTCAAGCCTGTAATCCCAACACTTTGGGAGGCCGAGGCAGGCGGATCACAAGGCCAGGAGTTCGAGACCAGCCTGGCCAACATGGTGAAACCCTATCTCTACTAAAAATACAAAATTAGCTGGGCGCAGTGGCAGGCACCTGTAATCCCAGCTACTTGGGAGGCTGAGGCATGAGAATAGCTTGAACCTGGGAGGCAGAGGTTGCAGTAAGCCAAGATCACAGCACTGCACTGCAGCCTGGGTGACAGAGCAAGACTCTGTCTCGAAAAAGAAAAAAAAAAGAACACTTCTTGTGATCACTGAGGTAATTAATCTATTAATCTGCAGAGTCCTAAATGCTATCAGAGGAGCTAGTGGTGGTTCTGATGGACATGTAGCCACTCTGAGCTCTAAGGGCACTTGAACAGACCACTTCCTTACAGCAGACTTACCCCAGCCTAACTCCTTCCTCCCACTAAACTCTGGACTTTTTAAAATTTTTTTTAGACAGGGTCCCATTCTGTTGTCCAGGCTGGAATGCAGTGGCGCTACCATAGCTCACTGCAGCCTCAAACTCCTGGGCTCAAGCAATACTCCTGCCTCAGCCTCCTGAGTAGCTGGAATCACAGGCATGCATCAGCACACCCAGCTTTTTCTTTTTTTTTGCAGAGAGAGCATCTATGTTCCTAGGCTGGTCTCAAACTCCTGGGTTCAAGCAATCCTCCCGCCTGGGCCTCCCAAAGTGCTGGGATTACGGGATTACAGGCACGAGCCACTGCATCCAGCCCTATACTTCGGCTCTTGACAGCCTACACTGCCCAAGCGATGCCAGAGCACTGCCAGAGCAATGCCTGCCTCCTACCAGAACACTTTCTTTGCAATAAATGAATATGGAAAAAAATCACAGAAGTGAGTACTCATATCTAATGTTTAATAGCAGCACATTTTATGAAGAATTTGCTTGCAATATATTACATAAAAAGGCAGGATGCAAAACTGTACCACATGGAGCTCACATTAAAACTCATACACAGCCAGATGAGGTGGCTCAGGCTTATAATCACAGCTACTGAAAAGGCTGAGGCAGGAGGATCGCTTGAGCCCAGGAGGTCGAGACTGCAGTGAGCTATGATTGTGCCACTGTACTCCAGCCTGAGTGACAGAGCAAGAACCTGTCTCTTTAAAAAAAAAAAAAAAAAAAAAAAAAGGCCAAGCATGGTGACTCATGCCTATAATCCCAGAACTTTGGGAGGCCAACGCTGCTGGATCACCTGAGGTCAGGAGTTTGAGACCAGCCTAACCAACATGGAGAAACCCCGTCTCTACTAAAAATACAAAATTAGCCAGGCATGGTGGCACATGCCTGTAATTCCAGCTACTTGGGAGGCTAAGGCAGGAGAATCACTTGAACCCAGGAGGTGGAGGTTCCAGTGAGCCCAGATTGCACCATTACATTCTAGCCTGGGCAACAAGAGTGAAACTCTGTCTCAAAAAAAAAGGAAAAAAAAAAAAAAAAGAAAAGAAAAGAAAAAAACTTGTATGAATTTTTTTTTTTGGAGACAAGGTCTTGCTCACTCTGTCACTCAGGCTGGTCTACAGTGGCTCAAACCTGGATCACTGTAGCCTCGACTTCCTGGGCTCATGTGATCCTCCTTACTCAGCCTCCCAAGCACCTGCGACTACAGGTGCAAGCCACCACACCCAGCTAATTTGTTCTTTGGTAGAGACAGGGTCTTGCTATGTTTGTTTGGGCTGGTCTCAAACTCCCAGGTTCAAGTGATCCTCCTGACTCAGCCTCCCAAAGTGCTGGAATTAGAGGCATTAGCCATGGTACCCAGCCACTGATTCTTTTTGTAAAGACAGGAAGAAAAAAATAAGTTATAGGTTATTGGTGATTGTTCCTTTCTTCTTAACTACTTTCCTAAATTTTAGTTTTTCAAAGTGAAAATTTTTCATAAGTGTATAATGTAAAGGATTATACATGTGAAGGACAATAAGCTATCTATTAAACAACCCATTCCAGGCTGGGCGCAGTGGCTCATGCCTGTAGTCCCAGCACTTTGGGAGGTCGAGGTGGGAGGATCACAAGGTCAAGAGATCGAGACAATCCTAGCCAACATGGTGAAACCCCATCTCTACTAAAAATACAAAAATTAGCTGGGCGTGGTGGCACGTGCCTGTAGTCCCAGCTACTCAGGAGGCTGAGGCAAGAAAATCGCTTGAACCTGGGAGGCAGAGGTTGCAGTGAGCCGAGATCATGCCACTGCATTCCAGCCTGGCAACAGAGAGAGACTCCATCTTAAAAAAAAAAAAAAAAAAAAAAATTCCGAAGGGCTGATATTGGGAAACACATAAAGCAAAGCAAACCGAGGCAGAAATGGTTGACAGCTGTAATTAAGGAAGCTGAAACTTCATAAACTGAAAAGCTGTGTTGGCAGGAGTGTTCTAACTATTTGGACCCTAGGAAAGGAAGTGTCAGAGGTTTGACAGCCTTTACCAAACATTCCCTAAGAAAATGAGATATCAAATCTGACATACACATGGCCGGGCGCGGTAGCTCACGCCAGTAATCACAACACTTTGGGAGGCCGAGGTGGCTGATCCCTCGAAGTCAGGAGTTCCAGACCAGCCTGGCCAACGTGGTAAAATCCTGTCTTTACTAAAATTACAAAAATTAGCCCGGCATGGTGGTGCACGCCTGTAATCCCAGATACTCAGGAAGCTGAGGCATGAGAATTGCTTGAACCCAGGAGGTGGGGGTTTCAGTAAGCTGAGATCATGCCACTGCACTCCTACCGGGGTGACAGAGCAAGACTCTGAAAAAAAAAAAAATCTAACATACAGGTATAATCCAATCAGTAGAAAGGTCTTCATTTTGGCTTGCCTGAAATACCACGTCAATTTTTTTTTTTTTTTTTTTTTTTTGTATTTTTTAGTAGAGACAGGGTTTCACTATGTTAGCCAGGATGGTCTCGATCTCCTGACCTCGTGATCCACCCACCTCGGTCTCCCAAAGTGCTGGGATTACAAGTGTGAGCCACCGCGCCCGACCAATACCACGTCAAATTACCTTGTTCTCTGACTTCATTCATACCAAGTAATATTCTGATTATTAATTTCCCCTCCCAGATTATATAAAAAGGTGATGCCCAACAAGAAAGGGAGGATGAAACTTAACACTCACTGAGCTGCTATTATTTGTCAGGCTCTATGTAGCCTGACAGTCTTCTTTTACCAAAGTAACGGAGTTTAATGTAATGGGGTTAAATGCTTGGCCTTGAATCCCCAGCCCCACTCATCATTAACTGAATGAATTTATAAAATTATTTAACCCCTTATTAGCCGAATGAATTTGTGTAAATTATTTTCCTCTCTGTAAAATAGGGATGGTGATAATAATAACATCTATCTCCAGGCAGTGGATGTGAGGATTAAAATATATAATCCATTTAAAGAGCTCAGGACTGGCACAAAGTAAGAACTACATAGTTAATAGCTGTTAATAACTATGTTATCACAGATAAGGAAATTAGGCTTAAAGTAACTTGGTTAAAGTTCAGGTGCTAAGTGACAGGCCCCAGCACAAAAGCCCAGGTTGGCCTGACTTCTGAATTAATTGTTTCTACCTTACTTTCCCCCAGGCACCCCAGGAGGCCTTCCATTAAAATGCAGGAGTGAGGGAGCAAGGCAGTGAATGAATGAAGATGAGCAAATTATTCCCAAAAGCTCAAGAAAACCAATTCCTCTTGAGGCTGAATCCTCAGAATTCTTGCTACATATGAACTAAAACATGTTTCACTGTAACTCTGATCCACCTGTTTGAAGTTTCACTCTCTGATATCACACAGAACACAAAACTAATCTGGCATTCCCATTCCATTACCAATTTCCCCTCCACCTCTCTGAGGTGGCAGTTTGTTTTTAAATTCACATTAATTCACCCAACAAACCACTAACAAGTGTTATCAGTAAGTCACTATGCTGGAAATGCTGAAAATTAGGAATCCAACTCAGTCCCAGCTCTAGTCCACCCAGCAAGACAAACGCAAACACTGAGAAGACACGAATGAGCTCTAGCAAAGGGTGAGGGGAGGGGCAGAGGGGAAATCATCTGAAAGTATCTATTTAAATTGACAACATCTACTAAAGAATAAAAAAGAGTTCAATACAGAAGCAGGGATTTCAAAAAAAATACATAAGTAGTACATTTCTACTTCTTTCATTTAGTTTTAAACACAATTTTTCTGAAGATGCAATAAGGCTAAAGATTCTGTAGCTTTTAACTTTTCTTCAGGGCCTTGGCTTTTTCTTCCAAAAATCACCAGCTTCCAGAAAAAGAGGAAAAGGGAACATGTTCAATATGGACATGGAGAGAATTTAAAAAACTCATGCAATCTGTATTCACATAGGATTCCATTTTAAAAGACCTTGGCAGGATTTCAAATTACTCCTTTACATTCAAATTTCCCTACAATGGGAACTCGCTGCTACACAGGAGACACAGGGCCTAGTTTATTTCCTTAAATACAGTATTCGTCAACGTCCCCTGCATGAATGACAATGAAAGCTTGAAATGCACACTGTGCAGCACAGTTTAAAGGGCACTTTCACAAACAACAAACTGGGAGAAAATAACTGCAACCCACATGACAAAGAGCTAACTTCCATTATTAACAAAGAGTACATACAAACCAAGGACAAAAAAGTCAAACAACTTACTCTTTTTTTTTTTTGAGATGAAGTCTCGCTCTGTCGCCCAGGCTGGAGTGCAATGGCATGATCTCAGCTCACTGCAACCTCCGCCTCCCAGGTTCAAGCAATTCTCCTGCCTCAGCCTCCCGAGTAGCTGGGATTACAGGCGTGCACCACCACATCCAACTAATTTGGTATTTTTAGTAGAGATGGGGTTTCTCCATGTTGGTCAGGCTGGTCTTGAACTCCCGACCTCAGGTGATCCACCCGCCTCGGCCGCTCAAAGTGCTGGGATTATGGGCGTGAACCACCGCGTCTGGCCACGACTTACTTTAAAATGCCCAAAGTGGGCCAGGCGCAATGGCTCACGCCTGTAATCCCGGCAATTTGGGAGGCCAAGGCGGATGGATCACCTGAGGTCGGGAGTTCAAGACCAGCCTGACCAACATGGAGAAACCCCATCTTTACTAAAAATATAAAATTAGCCAGGCGTGGTGGCGCACGCCTGTAATCCCAGCTACTTGGGAGGCTGAGGCAGGAGAATCACTTGAACCTGGGAGGCGGAGGTTGCGGTGAGCTGAGATTGTGTCATTGCCCTCCAGCCTGGGCAACAAGAGCAAGACTCCGTCTCAAAAAAAAAAAAACCAAAAAACGAGCAAACTGTAAGAACTGGCAGATTTGGAGGTCGAGTACAGATACAAAGGTCTAATGAACATGTGATAATATATACACATAACATCACCCTAAATTAAAGAAAATGCAAATTAAAATAACAAATTTTCACTTCTCAAATTTGGCAAAAATTTAAAGGTAGTGTTAGCATGGATGAGGAGAAGAGACCATGCTCAAATGCTTCTACCAAAAGCATAAACTAGAAAAGCTTGCTAGAGGCAATTTGGCACCATCTACAAAAACATACTCTCTACCCAACAATCCCACAGCCAGTAACTTATAATGAAGACATACTCTCAAAGCCTATCAAATTATCTGTAACAACGATCAATAGAGCTTTGCAATTTCTGCAACCAAAACGTACATCAAAAGAGGATTGTGTCTCAGCCACTCGGGAGGCTGAGGTGGGATTGCTTGAGACCAGGAGTTTGAGGCTGCAATAAGCTACAATCATGCCACTATAGCTATTAAAAGGAACCATGGGCCAGGCACAGTAGCTAACGCCTGTAATCCCAGCACTTTGGGAGGCTATGGTAGGTGGATTGCTTGAGCTCAGGAGTTCAAGATCAGCCTAGACAACATGGTGAAATCCCATCTCTACAAAAAATACAAAAAAATTAGCCGGGCATGGCAGTGCGTGTCTGTAGTCCCAACTACTTGGGAGGCTGAGGTAGGAGGATGGTTTGAGCCCAGGAGGAACAGGTCGCAGTGAGCGGAGATTGCACCACAGCACTCTAGCCTGGGCAACAGAGCCAGACCTGTCTCAAAAAAAAAAAAAAAGGCCAGGTGTGGTGGCTCACACCTGTAATCCCAGCACTTTGGGAGGCTGAGGCAGGTGGATCACCTGAGGTCAGGTGTTCGAGACCAGCCAGGGCAACATGGTGAAACCCTATCTCTACTAAAATTACAAAAATTAGCTGGGCGTGGTGGTGGGCACCTGTAATCCCAGCTACTCAGGAGGCTGAGGCAGGAGAATCACTTGAACCTGGGAGGCGGAGGTTGCAGTGAGCTGACATCGTGCCACTGCAAATCAGTCTGGGTGACAGAGCAATATTCCATCTCAAAAACAAAAAAACAAAAAACAAAACAAAAAACAAAAACAAAAAAACCACCAAAGAAGTAATTGTCAGCAGGAATTATCTAGATGGTAAAATTTTATTTTATTCTGGTGGTGGGGTTGCTTCTTTATGTTTCTTCATTTTTTTTCTTTTTTTTTTTTTTTTTGAGACAGGGTCTCACTCTGTCGCCCAGACTGGAGTGCAGTGGCACGATCTCAGCTCACTGTAACCTCCGCCTCCTAGGCTCAAGCAATTCTCCTGCCTCAGTCTCCTGAGTAGCTGTGATTACAGGCATATGCCACTACTGCCCAGCTAATTTTGGTATTTTTAGTAGAGACAGAGTTTCACCATGTTGGCCAGACTGGTCTTGAATTCCTGACCTCAAATGATCCACCCACCTTGGCCTCCCAAAGTGCTGGGATTACAGGCATGAGCCACTACGCCCGGCCCATATTTTTTTAAATGTTATTTAAATATGCAAATTTTTGGCCAGGTGCACTGGCTCATGCCTATAATCCCAGCATTTTGGGAGGCTGAGTATAGGCCCATGCCTGTAATCCCAGCATTTGGGAAGGCCAAGGGGCAGGTAGCTTGAGTCTAGGAGTTCAAGACCAGCCTGGGCAACTTGGTGAAATCTCATCTCTACAAAAAATCAAAAAAAAAAACCTGCAAATTTTTTAAATGCAAGAATTTAATTCTTACACTATTTTACTATTTACTGGATCTTCACAACTGCCAGATGACATAATTAGGACTAATATAATGTTACCATGATATACAAGTAAAATTAAGTTACAGGGAGGAAACTGACATGCAGAGGTGCTAGCCAATTTCAAGGTCCTCCGACGCAGGAGAAATCCCTCTTATCAAAAGTAACAGGATATCCACAGAAGTAGACAAAGTACTTCTCAAAGGTCCTTCCTCTTTCTCTGACCAAAGTCGTTGCTGTGCTTATATTCATATCTTTAGATATAAACATAACTTGAATACAGGAAGATAAAGCAACTGGATGCTTTTCAAATGTTGTGTCAAAATTATCACACCATTATATAACAAGCAGAAATACTTAATTTTTTAGAAAAGACAAAACCTAACACTGGTCCAGCTGCGGGGAAACAGGTACACTAGAACACCTCCTGGGGTCCTGACCATGGCCATCTTTTTATACCTTAATCTAGAAGCAAAGAACAAGCTGTGGGACTGCTTATACTCTTGGACTCAGCCATTTCAAGCTGAAGAATACAGTCCAGGATAAAAATAAATCATTTGTGAAAATGAGAAAAACCAATAGCTCTTTACATAAGATTCTGGGCAAACTGGATGTAGTTCATCCATTAAAAAACAAGAGAATATTTAATCAAAATTCAATACAGTAGGACTACATTATAAACTCAACAAATATGTAATAAATTAAATAAAGAATGCTATTAAGCTACTACTATGATAAAGATATAAACTAACCTTACAAAAAGAGAGTAGATGTAAAATATCCTTATGCAAACTAACAAAACCCACATAAAAAAAAATTTATAGTCCAGGCGCGGTGGCTCATGCCTGCAATCCCAGCACTTTGGGAGGCCAAGGCAGGCGGATCATGAGGTCAAGAGATCGAGACCATCCAGGTAAACATAGTGAAACCCCGTCTCCACTAAAAAATACAAAAATTAGCTGGGCATGGTGGTGCGCGCCTGTAGTCCCAGCTACTCAGGAGGCTGAGGCAGAGCAATCACTTAAACTCTGGAGGTGGAGGCTGCAGTGAGCTGAGATCGCACGACTGCACTCCAGCCTGGGCGACAGAGTTAGACTGTCTCAAAAAAAAAATTTATAATAATTAACCTTACATATATTAACTAATTTAATCCTTACAAAAATCACAGAAGTACTATATTAATCCCCATTATAAAGATGAGGAAAAAGAAAGTTAAGGACACTCACATAGTAAGGAGCTGAGCCAGCAATCGAACCTCAGCCCAGTAGCTCCTGAGTTCAGATTCTTACCCCAAGTTTATTTACAAGCTACATTGTTGAGCGCTCTTTCTTCACTTATGATATGGGGATAATGGCCCCTATCGTGGGTGCTATGAGAATTAAATGAGAAAGGTCTGCAAAACCCCTATTAAAATGTCTAACACAAAGTAGGTAGTCAGCTGGGCGCAGTGGCTCACATCTATAATCCCAACACTTTGGGAGGGCAAAGTGGGCAGATCACTTGAGGTCAGGAGTTCGAGACCAGCCTGGCCAACGTGGTGAAACCCTGTCTCTACTAAAAAAATACAAAATTAGCCAGGCGTCATGGCACACACCTATAATCCCAGCTACTCAGGAGGGTGAGGCAGAAGAATTGCTTGAACCAGGAGATGAAGGTTGCAGTGAGCCAAGATGGTGCCACTGCACTCTAGCCCAGGCATCAGAGTGAGACTCGTCTCAAAAAAAAAAAAAAAAAGTAGGTACTCAATAAATGATAGCAGATTTTTCTCTTTTTTTTAAGACAGAGTGTCGCTCTGTCCCCAGGCTGCAGTGCAATGGTGCAATCTCAGCTCACTGCAACCTCCTCCTCCCGGGTTCAAGCGATTCTCCTGCCTCAGCCTCCCAAGTAGCTGGGATTACAGGAGCACACCACCACGCCCAGCTAATTTTTGTATTTTTAGTAGAGACAGGGTATTGCCATGTTGGCCAGGCTGGTCTCAAACTCATGACCTCAGGTGATTTGCCCGCCTCAGCCTCTCAAAGTGCTGAGATTACAGGCGTGAGCCACCGCGCCCACATTTTCTGAATTCATATCACATTTACAGTTAATGTTGTACTGACAAAGGCTCTGGGTTTTATTTTGGGAGAGGCAAAAAGAGTACTGTCGCTATAGTAACTGGAAGTCTTGCCCTCAGCAATCCCTTTGTGCTCAGGGAAAAGAGGTACAACAAAGAATTAAAAGTGATAGATGGGTATGGAACAAGACCTTTCAGTGAATCAGCTCTGGGACAGGGGTAGAGGGAAATAAACTCTGGAACTTTCGAGGAAAAAAGTCTCTGGGACTCTCAAGGAATAAAATGCCAACCACCAGAAACTACAGAACAGGCTTTGGGATAATCTAATGGTGCTTACCACAAGGCTTGGATTCAACCTCCATTAAAGGGTGACAGTGCCTTTTAACTCAATACAACCACTTTAAATTGAGGGACACTTCAGGTGAAAGACCAGCTTAAATCTTTATGCCCCTCTCATTCAAGAAATATTCATTGAGTGCCTGCTGTGTGCCAGGTACTGGAGATAGATAATGGGAGGACAAGGCACCCGGACCCTGTTCTCTAGTGGGGAAGACAGCAGGCAGCTAAGAAACAAGATAAGCACACACATAAGGGTCATTTCTTTTTTTTTTTTTTTTTTTTTTTTTTGAGACGGAGTTTTGCTTTTGTTGCCCAGGCTGGAGTGCAGTGGCACAATCTCGGCTCACTGCAACCTCCATCTCCCAGGTTCAAGCGATTCTCCTGCTTCAGCCTCCTGGTAGCTGGGACTTACAGGTATGTGCCACCACGCCCGGCTAATTTTTGTATTTTTAGTAGAGAAGGGGTTTCTCCATGTTGGTCAGGTTGGTCTCGAACTCCCGACCTCAGGTGATCCACCCACCTCGGCCTCCCAAAGTGCTGGGATTACAGGTGTGAGCCACCGTGCCTGGTCTTTTTTCTTTTTTTTTTTTTTGAGACAGAATCCCGTTCTTGTCGTCCAGCCTGGAGTGCAAGGTGCAATCTCGGCTCTCTGCAACCTCTGCCTCCCAGGTTCAAGCATCTCCTGCCTCACCCTCCCCAGTAGCTGGGATTACAGGCGTGCACCACCACGTCCGGCTAATTTTTGTATTTTTAGTAGAGACAGTGTTTCGCCATGTTGGCCAGGCTGGTCTCGAACTCCTGACCTCCAGTGATCCACCAACCTCGGCCTCCCAAAGTGCTGAGATTACAGGCATGAGCCACTGCGCTGCACGAGCATATAAAGATCATTTCTGACAGAGATAAGTAATTGTGGGAAAAACAACAAAATAATGTGAACCAGCGACATGGAAAGGACTATTTTAGATACGGCTGTTAGAAAGGACTCTCAAGACGGGCGCCGTGGCTCACGCCTGTAATCCCAGCACTTTGGGAGGCCGAGGCAGGTGGATCACCTGAGGTCAGGAGTTCAAGACCACCCTGGCCAATATGGTGAAACCCCATCTCTACTAAAAATACAAAAATTAGCCAGGCTTGGTGGTGGGCACCTGTAGTCCCACCTACTTGGGAGGCTGAGGCAGGAGAATTGCTTGAACCCAGGAGGTAGAGGTTGCAGTGGGCCGAGATCATGCCACTGCACTCCAGCCTGAGTGACAGAGCGAGACTCTGTTTCAAAAAAAAAAAAGAAAAAGAAAGGACCCTCCAAGGAACTGAGGTCTAAGCAGAGAACTAGGTGACAACAAGGAGATCTAAAGGAAGTGACTTCTAAGCAAAGGGAAATACTAGAGGCAAAGAATCTCCAGTAGAAAGGAGCTTTCCCCACACACAGCCTGAGCCTAGAAGGTTGAGACTTCCCGCAGCCCATGCTGCTGTCCCAGGAAAGCATAAACAATTTTAGCCGGTTCAGTGATACCTGGGTCTCCCAGGAAGAAGCCTCCAAGGGACCTTTTGCCAAAGTTCTGCCATGGAGGAAGGCCAGGGAGTGCCTAGGGATGGGTGCACAGACAGGTTTCAGACTCAGATTCTAACCAATTCTGGCTCCAGGCATTGTTGGCTGAGCGACGACAAGAAAAATCACTGAGCCTGTTTCCCAGCTATAAGATGGGATCAACAGCCCCAATTTCCTACGGTTGTTGTGAAGAATAAGTGAGCTAATGGATGTCAAGTGCTTAGCGTAGCAAACTCTAAATGGTACTGGTGATGGCAACGGTGGTATACTAGCAAAAAGGACATCAGACACAAAGAATTATAGTCAATATTATTAAAAATTAACAAACAGTATCCAATATACTAAAGTGCATAAAGAGTATATCTTTAGTCCTAGGGAAGTGACAAACTGGTTCAAGTAGGACCTCTTCCCAGGTCACACTAGAAGAAAGGGAATTAGTCCCTTTTACTTGACAAGGTAGGGAAGGCGGGAGGAAAGGCAGAAGAGGTAAGGAGGAAGAAAAAGAAAGGAAGGAAGGAAGGGAAGGCAAGAATGAAAAGAGGGAAGAGGCCAGGCACGGTGGCTCATGCCTGTAATCCCAGCACTTTGGGAGGTAGAGGAGGGTGGATCACCAGAGTTCAGTAGTTTGAGACCAGCCTGGCCAACATGGTGAAACCCTGCCTCTACTAAAAATACAAAAAATTAGCTGGGCATGGTGGCAGGTGCCTGCAATCCCAGTTACTCAAGAGGCTAAGGCAGGAGAATTGCTTGAGCCCAGAAGGTGGAGGTTGCAATGAGCTGAGATCGAGCCACTGCACTCCAGCCTGGCGACAGAGCAAGACTCTGTCTCAAAAAAAAAGAAAAGAGTGAAGAAAAAATAGGCCTCAAAACTTCCCCCACTTTCTTCCCAGATACTTGAAATGCTTTCTCCAAGAGTCAAGCTTTGCCTTCCATAATTAAAATGCAAAGAGACAGCAAACAGGAGTTGAGTTTACTCATTCCAAACTACTGAGAATGAGTCAATTAAATCAGTGGATTTTCCCAGAAGCAATGGAAAGGGTTTGTGCCAGGGTTGGCCCTAAAATGTATCTGCTGTATGACCTTTCGCATATTACTCAATTTCACTGAGCTAATCATCTTACCCTTACAAGTTCCTTCTCCTTTTGTCCCCATCAAAGAATAAGGCCTCAAGATTGGCAAGTGTGCCAAACCAGAAACATGGGCACTTTCCTTACCTCCTTCTCCCTCTCTCACCTCCCACACTCAGACACCATTTTGTAGGACCTGCTTCTAAGTCTCGGCCATTGCCAAGTGGATGCCCAGTTCAGCCCTGCATCAGTGCTAATCTTGATTACTCCAACAGCTCTTGACAGAGCTCCAAGCCTCCAGCCACACCTTCCCCAGATCCAAATCAATACTGTCTCATGAGATGACATCTTCTCAGTGGTTATTTTATGACAAATACTATTCTAAGATATACATACATACTATTCTAAGATTATATATATTCTAAGATATATATGTATATACTATTCTAAGATATATATATACTATTCTGATATATATATATATACACATATATATAAAAACTATATCAGCCCATTTAGTGTCTACCTCTTAGGTTTGTAATGAGGATTATTCCTATTTTATGGATGTGAAAACTGAGGTTCACAAAGTAAGTTTCCCAAATACCAAGGCTAGCCAAGTATTGAGACAAGGAATTGAACCGAGGTAAGGCTGACTCCAGTTAATTACACTGTTGCTAACCTTCATCACTGCTACTACAGTGATATTTCTAAAATGTAAGTATGATCATAAGACTTCTATTTTAAAACAGTTCAGGCCGGGCGCAGTGGCTCACGCCTGTAATCTCAACACTTTGGGAGGCCGAGGCAGGTGGATCACAAGGTCAGGAGTTCAAGACCAGCCTGGCCAACATGGTGAAATCTCGCCTCTACTAAAAATACAAAAATTAGCCGGGCATGGTGGCACACGCCTGTAATTCCAGCTACTCAGGAGGCTGAGACAGGAGAATCGCTCGAACCCAGGAGGTGGAGGTTGCAGTGAGCCAAGATCGCGCCACTGCAGTCCAGACTGGGCAACAGAGCAAGGCTCTGTCTCAAAAAACAAAAACAAACAAAAAAAAAAACAGTTCAGCGGCTCCCCTACAGAACCATATTCAAGGTACTCAGTGCAGCATTTGGGCCGTTAGTGAGTTAGCCATTATAACCAAGCCAAAAGAAACTCTCTTTTGGAGCTTAAAAGGAGAGAAGCAGGCAAGCTTTAGCAGAGGGGCTGTGGGACACAGTGGTTATAAGCCAGAACTCTGGAATAAGAGTGCCTGAGTTCGGACCCCAGCCCCACCACTTTCCAGATAAACTTGCACAAGTCATTTCCTCTCTGAGCTTCAGGCTCCCCATCTGTAAAATGAGGATATCACCAGCACCTACTTCAAACCATCATATAGGTGTTGTGAAGATAAAAGTTACTTAGCACAGGCCAGGCCCGATGGCTCACACCTGTAATCCCAGCACTTTGGGAGGCTGAGGCAGGCGGATCACCTGAGGTCAGGAGTTTGAGATCAGCCTCGTCAACATGGTGAAATCCCGTCACTACTAAAAACACAAGAATTAGCCAGGCGTGGTGGCATGCGCCTGTAATCCCACCTACAGGGGACGCTGAGGAAGGAGAATCGCTTGAACTCAAAAGGCAGAGGTTGCAGTGAGCCGGGATCACACCATTGCACTCCAGCCGGGATGACAGAGCAAGACTCCGTCAAAAAAAAAAAAAGTTATTTAGCAGAGCCTGGCACACAATAAGCTTGCAGGGTTGTTACTGTTCTTGCTGGGCATGGTGGCTCATGCCTGTAATTCTAGCATTTTGGGAGGCAGAGGCGGGCGGATCACCTGAGGTCAGGAATTCGAGACCAGCCTGGCCAATGTGGTGAAAACCCACCTCTACTAAACACACAAAAAATTAGCTGGGCATGGTGGCAGACGCCTGTAATCCCAGCTACTCAGGAGGCTGAGGCAGAACTGCCTGAACCCAGGAGGCCGAGGTTGCAGTGAGCTGAGATCGAGCCACTGCAGTCCGGACTGGGCAACAAGAGCAAAACTGTGTATAAAAAAAAAAAAAAAAAAAAGGGGGGGGGGGGCGGGGGCTGGGTGCCATGGTCACACCTGCAATCCCACCACTTTGGGAGGCAGAGGCAGGCGGATCACGAGGTCAGGAGTTCAAGACCAGCCTAGCCGACATGGTGAAACCCTGTCTCTACTAGAAATACAAAAAATTAGCCAGGCATGGTGGTGCATGCCTGTAGTCCTGGCTACTCAGGAGGCTGAGGCAGGAGAATTGCTTGAACCCGGCAGGTGGAGGTTACAGTGAGCCGAGATCCCACCACTGCACCCCAGCCTGGGAGACAGAGCGAGACTGCATCACAAACAAAAAAAAAAAAAAGAAAAAGAAAAAGAAACAGGTTATTACTGTTCTTACCGCCCATACTCCTGCCACATCCAAATTCCCTGCAGTTCCGACTTCCAGGGCCTTTGTATAAACAAGCTGCTTTTTTTTTTTTTTTTTTTTTGATGGAGTCTTGCACTGTTACCCAGGCTGGAGTGCAATGGCACAATCTTGGCTCACTGCAACCTCTGTCTCCCAGATTCAAGCGACTCTCCTGCCTCAGCCTCCCGAGTAGTTGGAATTACAGGAGCAAGCCACCATATCAGGCTAATTTTTACATTAACTGGAGACAGGCTAGTCTCCAGTTTCACCATGTTGGCCAGGGTGGTCTCGAACTCCTGACCTCAGGTGATCTGCCCCCCTCAGCCTCCCAAAGTGCTGCGATTACAGGCATAAGCCACTGCACCTGGCCAAACAAGCTGCTTTCTCTTCCTGGTCCTTCATGACCAGGATTAGCCATTGGAACCTCCCTGAAGGACTTCCTTCACACCTGCATTCTCCCATGGCAACCTAACCTACCCTCTGGGCCACAGCATTCATCACTCTACACTGAAACTGCCTATCTAAGCAGATCTCTCCCAAGAGGCAACGAACTCCTCATAGGCATCCCCAGCATCTAACAAGCAGTGCCCTTAACATGGTGGTCAAATGCTTTTTAAATGATATAACCTGGCCAGGTGCGGTGGCTCACGCCGGTAATCCCAGTACTTTGGGAGGCCGAGGTGGGTGGATCCCCTGACATCAGTTCAAGAACACCTTGGCCAAAATGGCAAAACCCCATCTCTAGTAAAAATACAAAAATTAGCCAGGCGTGGTGGTGTGCACTGGTAATCCCAGCTACTCAGGAGGCTGAGGCAGGAGAAACACTTGAACATGGGAGGTGGAAGTTGCAGTGAGCAGAGATCATGCCATTGCACTCCAGCCTGGGCAACAGAGCAAGACTACGTCTCAAAAAAAAAGAGATAACCTCAGACTTCTCACTGGCAAAATGGAAATAAAAACAGAAAAGAGGCCAGGTGCAATTGCTCACACCTGTAATCCCAGTACTTTGGAAGGCCAAGGTAAGAGGATCACTTGAGTGAGGCCAGGAGTTTGAAGCCAGCCTGGGCAACATAGTGAGATCTCATCTCTACAAAAAATAAAAATATAGGCCAGGCACGGTGGCTCACACCTGTAATCCCAGCACTTTGGGAGGCCAAGGCAGGTGGATCACGAGGTTAGGAGATCAAGACCATCCTGGCTAACATGATGAAACCCCGTTTCTACTAAAAATACAAAAAATTAGCCGGGCATGGTGGTGGGCACCTGTAGTCCCAGCTACTTGGGAGGCTGAGGCAGGAGATTGGCGTGAACCTGGGAGGCGGAGCTTGTAGTGAGCTGAGATCGTGCCACTGCACTCCAGCCTGGGCGACAGAGTGAGACTCCGTCTCAAAAAATAAATAAATAAACAAATAAATAAAAATACAGAGCTGCGCTAGGTAGCTCACGCCTGTAATCCCAGCACTTTGGGAGGCCAAGGCAGGTGGATCACTTAAGGCCAGGAGTTCAAGACCAGCCTGGCCAAAATGGTGAAATCCTGTCTCTACTAAAAACACAGAAATTAGCCGGGTGTGGTGCCAAGGGCCTGTAATCCCAGCTACCGGGGAGGCTGAGGCAGGAGAATCACTTGAACCCAGGCGGAGGTTGCAGTGAGCAGAGATTGCGCCACTGCATTCCAGCCAGGGAGACAGAGCGAAACTCTGTCTCAAAAAGTAAAAATTAAAATAAAAAATTAGGCTGGGCACGGTGGCTCACACCTGTAATCCCAGCACTTTGAGAGGCCGAGGCAGGCAGATCACCTGAGATCAGGAGTTAGAGACCAGCCTGACCAACATGGTGAAACCTCGTCTAGACCAAAAATACAAAATTAACTGGCATGGTGGTGCTTCCCTGTAATCCCAGCTACTTGGGAGGCTGAGGCAGGACAATCGCTTGAACCCAGGAGGCGGAGGTTGCAGTGAGCAGAGATTGTACCACTGCACTCCAGCCAGGGAGACAGAGCGAAACTCTGTCTCAAAAAGTAAAACTAAAAATAAAAAAATAGGCTGGGTGCAGTGGCCCACGCCTGTAATCCAGCACTTTGAGAGGTGGAGGCGGGCAGATCACCTGAGGTCGGGAGTTAGAGACCAGCCTGACCAACATGGTGAAACCTCGTCTAGACTAAAAATACAAAATTAACTGGGCATGGTGGTGCATCCCTGTAATCCCAGCTACTCAGGAGGCTGAGGCAGGAGAATCGCTTGAACTTGGGAGGCAGAGGTTGCAGTGAGCCGAGATCACGTCATTGCACTCTAGCCTGGGCAACAAGAGTGAAACTCTGCCTCAGATAGAACTATGATTGCACCACTGTACTCCAGCTTGGGCAACAGACCAAGAGACCCTGTCTCAAAAAAAAAAAAAAAAAAAAAAACAGGAAAGAGATCAATATCATCCACCTCAATGGGTACAGAGATTCAAGGAGATAATCATATGGAGGTTCTTTGAAGAGTGCTATCCACAGGTAAACGTGGGAACTATTATTACTCCTTGTGTGCAGAGGAAGGCAAAGCACGCAGAATGAAGCAACTGAAGACTGACCACAGTTTTGTCCCCGGGGCTTAAGAAAAGCTGTATCCATTTCTTCAGGCACTGGGGGCTCCAATCTATCAATACTCTATACTCTCTGAGTGATATAGTCTATAGCTCTGGAGTGAGTTTTGAGACGGAGCCTTGCTCTGTCACCAAGCTAGAGTGCAGTGGCTCAATCTCGGCTCACTGCAACCTCCACCTCCTTGGTTCAAGTGATTCTCCTGCCTCAGCCTCCCAAGTAGTTGAAACTATAGGCATGTGCCACCACACCGGACTAATTTTTTGTATTTTAGTAGAGACGGGGTTTCACCATGTTGGCCAGCATAGTCTTGATCTCCTGGCCTTGTGATCCACCCGCCTCAGCCTCCCAAAGTGCTGGGATTACAGGCCTGAGCCACTGCTCACAGCCTAGGGGAAGTCTTATTTATTTATTTATTTATTGAGACAGAGTCGCGCTCTGTCACCAGGCCGGAATGCAGTGGCGCAATCTCGGCTCACTGGAACCTCCAACTCTCTAGTTCAAGCAATTCTCCTGCCTCAGCCTCCCGAGTAGCTGCGATTACAGGCACGCGCCACCACACACAGCTAATTTTTTTTTTTGTATTTTTAGTAGAGACGGGGTTTTACCATGTTGGCCAGGATGGTCTCGATCTCCTGACCTTGTGATCCGCCTGCCTCGGCCTCCCAAAGTGCTGGGATTACAGGCATGAGCTACCGTGCCCAGCTGGGAAGTCTTTTTTTAAACACACCTGACCAGCTATCCTTACAAGATTTGTTTCTTTTTTTATTTTTTGAGATGGAGTCGCGCTCTGTCGCCCAGGTTGGGGTGCAGTGGCGCGATCTCAGCTCACTGCAACCTCCGCCTCCCGGGTTCAAGCGATTCTCCTGCCTCAGTCTCCAAGTAGCTGGGATGACAGGCACCTGCAACCATGCCCAGCTAATTTTTTGTATTTTTAGTAGAGACGGGATTTCACTGTGTTGGCCAGGCTGGTCTCAGCCTCCCAAAGTGCTGAGATTACAAGCGTGAGCCACCACGCCCGGCCTATTCTTACAGAATTTCTTAATTGAAATATCACCATATTACGAAGGAAAACAATTTGGAGAT
This sequence comes from Pongo abelii, assembly GCF_028885655.2. Taxonomy (NCBI): domain Eukaryota; kingdom Metazoa; phylum Chordata; class Mammalia; order Primates; family Hominidae; genus Pongo; species Pongo abelii. The sequence continues at coordinate 39,952,476 of NC_072006.2, read as the reverse complement.
GAAATTGTTACTCAACAGGGCCTCGAGAGACATTTTCATGCCTATGGAGTTTTAAATACCTAAGATATTTATTAGACAATTCATTAATTCCCTTATCCTGGTAGGGCACGGTGGCTCACGCCAGTAATCCCAGCACATTGGGAGGCTGAGGCAGGAGGATCACCTCAGGTCAGGAGTTCGAGACCAGCCTGGCCAACGTGGTGAAACCCCATCTCTACTAAAAATACAAAAATCAGCCAGGCATGGTGGCAGGAGCCCGTAGTACCAGCTACTCGGGAGGCTAAGGCAGGAGAATCGCTTGAACCCAGGAGGCAGAGGTTGCAGTGAGCCAAGATTGCGCTACTGCACTCCAGCCTGGGAGACAAGAGCAAAACTCTGTCTCAAAAATAAATAAACAAATAAAAGTCCCTTTCCCTTTAAGTATTAATTTTTATTCCTAGCCTTTATTATTAATACCAGGAAATATTTAACATTTACTGATTTATCACCACATGCTAAATCCTTGACAAACATCTCATTCCCAACAATGCAGAGAAGTCAGCAGTATTTGACGAAGGAGGATAAACAATAAACAACTTGCCCAAAGTCACCTGGCTAGATAGAAGAGCTGGGACTTCAGAAGCAAGACTTCCTTCCTCCAAAACCCACTACCCTCTTTTTTTTTTTTTAAAGACAGTGTCTGGCTCCACCCAGGTTGGAGTGAAGCGGCATGATCCTGGCTCACTGCAACCTTTGTCTCCCAGGCTCAAACCCTCCTTCCCACCTCAGCTCCCCCAGTGCTGGGACTACAGGCACGTGCCACCACACCTTGCTCATTTATGTATTTTTTATAGAAGCGGGGTTTTGCCATGTTGCCGAGGCTAGTCTCAAACTCCTCAGCTCAAGTGATCTGCCCCCCAAGCTTCCCAAAGTGCTGGAATTACAGGTGTGAGCCACCACACTCGGCCCCCACTAACCTTTATTGCTTTTAAAAACAAGGGGCTGAGTGCAGTGGCTCACGCCTGTAATCCCAATACTTTGGGATGCTGAGGTGGGCAGATCACCTGAGGTCAGGAGTTCAAGACCAGCCTGGCCAATGTGGTGAAACTCCATCTCTATTAAAAAGATAAAAATTAGCTGGGCATAGTGGCACATGCCTGTATTCCCAGCTACTCGGCAGGCTGAGGCAGGAGAATCTCTTGAGCCCGGAAGGTGGAGGTTGCAGTAAGCAGAGATCATGCCACTACATTCCAGCCTGGGAGACATAGTGAGACTCCATCTCAAAAAAAAAAAAAAAAAAAAGTCTTTGGGATATTTCAACATTAAAAATATTAACGGATTACTGTTAGTTTTGTGTGTGTGAAAACGAGGGGAAAAAAAAATGTGGCCGGGTGCAGTGGCTCACGCCTGTAATCCCAGCATTTTGGGAGGCTGAGGCAGGCGGATCACAAGGTCAGGAGTTCAAGACCAGCCTGGCCAATATGGTGAAACCCCGTCTCTACTAAAAATACAAAAATTAGCCGGGCGTGGTGGCAGGCACCTGTAGTCACAGCTACTCGGGAGGCTAAGGCAGGAGAATCGCTTGAACCCTGGAGGTGGAGGCTGCAGTGAGCCAAGATTGTGCCACTGCACTCCAGCCTGGGGGACAGAGCGATACACTGTCTCAAAAAAAAAAAAAAAAAAAAGTAAGGGCGGGGCAGTGGCTCATGCCTATAATCCCAGTACTTTGGTTTGGTTTTGTTTTGAGACGGAGTTTCACTCTGTTGCCCAGGCTATAGTGCAATGGCACGATCTCGGCTCACCGCAACCTCCGCCTCCTGGGTTCAAGCGATTCTCCTGCCTCAGCCTCCCAAGAGTAGCTGAGATTACAGGCATGTGCCACCATGCCCGGCTAATTTTTTGTATTTTTAGTAGAGATAGGGTTTCTCCATGTTGGTCAAGCTGGTCTCGAACTCCTGACCTCAGGTGATCCGCCTGCCTCGGCCTCCCAAAATGCTGGGATTACAGGAGTGAGGAACCATGCCCGGCCAATCCCAGTACTTTGGAAGGCCGAGGCAGGAGAATCACTTGAGCCCAAGAGTTTGAGACCAGCCTAGGCAACATAGCAAAACCTCGTCTCTATAAATAATAAAAAAAAAAATTAGCCAAGCATACAACTGTAGTCCCAACTACTCAGGAGGATGAGGCAGGAGGATCCCTTGAACCCAGGAGGTTGAAGCTGCAAGAGAGCTGTGATTGTGCTACCGCACTCCAACCTGAGTAACAGAGTGAGACTCCATCACAAAGAAAAAAAAAATGTAGTCTTTTTCTTTGGCATACACTACTGATAAAGTTATAGATAAAATACAAACTAACAAGGCCCACTGAAGGGCCCATGGAGGAATTTTACACACATTTTCTGAGAGGAATAAAACAAAAGTAATAATGGTAAGATATACTCAACTCTTCATAGATCTTCAAGACAGGAAAACTCTATAAACTACGTTTTCTTTTTCTTTTCTTTTTTTTTTATTTTTAAACACAGGCTCTCACTGTCACCCACACTGGAATACAGTGGCAGGATCATAGCTCACTGCAGCCTTGAATTCCTGGGTTCAAGCAAACCTTCCACCTCAGCTTCCCAAGGAGCTGGGACTAACAAGGCGTGCACCACCATGCCAGACTAATTTTTTTTTTCTGTTTTATAGAGATGAGGTTTCACTCTGTGGCCAGGACTGGTCTCAAACTCCTGGCTTCAAGCAGTCCTCCTGCCTTGGCCTCCCAGAGTGCTGGGATTACAGGCATGAGCCACTGTGCCCAGCCAAACCAGGTTTCTTTAATTTCCTTTACAGATTAGGAAATGGAGGGAAAGGGTAACATTTACTGATATTTCCAATGACTGATGTCAGACAGTTATGATAATACTTGGGTGAGAAAACAGGCTCATATAGGTTAAGTAACTTGCTAGGCTGGAAAGTTCTGCCACCAATGTGCATAACACAATGAAAGGTTCAAGAGGTTTAAGCCATATGCCCAAATTACATGTGGCCCCAAGAGAGTGGCAAATACAGGCACTCAAACTCAGGCATTCCACCTCCAAATCCTACGTCCTTACCACCACATACCATGCAGCCTGGACATGAAAAGTGACCTCTTGGCCAGGCGCAGGGGCCTGTAATCCTAGCACTTTGGGAGGCCGAGGAGGGTGGATCACTTGAGGTCAGGAGTTCAAGACCAGCTTAGCAAATACAGTGAAAACCCATCTCTTCCAAAAATACAAAAATTAGCCAGGCATGGTGGCACGCGCCTGTAATCCTAGCTACTCAGGAGACTGAGGCAGGAAAATCGCATGAACCCAGGAGGCAGGGGTTGCAGTCAGCCCCGAGATGATGTCACTGCATTCCAGCCTGGACAACATAGTGAGAATGTCTCAAAAAGAGAAGAAAAAAAAACAAAAAACAAGAAAAAGAAAAGTGGCCTCTTTAATTACCTTGCCTTTACAAATTGCACATGTCTAATTATCATATAGGTCACAGCATGACCAATTTCCTACTCATCAAAGCACATTAGACAGAATTCAATACTCCATGGAACCAAGGGACAGTCAAGCAACCCAAACCAGTTATGCCCAGGAGCCTCAAGAAAGGCAGAAAAGTATTCAAAAACATGGAGACAGAAAGTAGAATGGTAGCTGCCGGGGCTGGGAGGAGGTTCATGAAAGAGGGAGTCACTATTTAATGGTTACAGAGTTATAATTTTTTTTTTTTTGAGATGGAATCTCGCTCTGTCAACTAGGCTGGAGTGCAGTGCAGCAATCCTGGCTCAGGGCAACCTCCACCCGCCCCCGGATTCAAACAGTTCTCCTGCTTCAGGCTCCCTAGTGGCTGGGATTACAGGCATGTGCTACCACACCCAGCTAATTTTTGTATTTTTAGTAGAGATGGGGTTCTGCCATGTTGGCCAGGCTGGCCTCGAACTCCTGACCTCAAGTGATCTACCTGCCTCAGCCTCCCAAAGTGCTGGGATTACAAGCATGAGCCATTGGACCCGGCCCAGAATTTCAATTTTGAGGAGTTACGGAGATGGAGAGTGGTGATGGTTGCACATTATTTAATACCAGTAAGCTATATAACTTAAAAATGGTTAAGATGGCAAATTTTATATTATGTGTATCTGACCACGACGACAACAACAACAACAAAAATTGAAGAAGAAAGAAAAATGTAGAAAGGCAGCCTGAGTTGGGAGAACTGGGCTTCTACAATTAAAGGATGTTTTGCATGGTCAAGAATGAAGGCCAGGCACAGTGGCTCACACCTGTAATCCCAGCACTTTGGGAGGCTGAGGCAGGCAGAGACCAACCTGGCCAATACGGTGAAACCCATCTCTATCAAAAATATGAAAATTAGTCGGACATGGTGGTGCATGCCTATAATCCCAGCTACTCGGGAGGCTGAGGCATAAGAATCGCTTGAACCCCAGAGAAGGAGGTTGCAGTGAGCCGAGATCATGCCACTGCACTCCAGCCTGGGTGACAGAGCAAGACTCCATCTCAGAGAAAAAAATAAATAAATAAATAAAAAGGATAAAATCTTGCTCACGCCTGTAATCCCACCACTTTAGGCCAAGGTGGGTGGAGCACCTGAGGTCAGGGGTTCAAGACCAGACTGACCAACATGGTAAAACTCCATCTCTACTAACAACAGAAAATTAGCCAGGCATGTTGGCACATGCTTGTAATCCCAGCTACATCGGAGGCTGAGGCAGGAGAATCACTTGAACTCGGGAGGCGGAGGTTGCAGTGAGCCAAGATCGTGCCATTGCACTCCAGCCTGGGCTACAAGGCGAAACTCCATCTCAAAAAAAAAAAAAAAGGCCAGGCGCCGGTGGCTCATGTCTGTAATCCCAGCACTTTGGGAGGCCGAGGCTGGTGGATCATCTGAGATCAGGAGTTCAAGACCAGCCTGGGAAACATGGTGAAACCCCGTCTCTACTAAAAATATAAAAGATTAGCCAGGTGTGGTGGTGTTCGCCTGTAATCCCAGGTACTCAGGAGGCTGAGGCAGGAGAATCACTTGAACCTGGGAGGCGGAGGCTGCAGTGAGCCAAGATCATGCCACTGCCTTCCAGCCTGGGAGACAGAGTCAGACTCTGTCTCAAAAAAAAAAAAAAAAAAGAATGGGCCGGGCATGGTGGCTCATGCCTGTAATCCCAGCACTTTGGGAGGCTGAGGCGGGTGGATCATGAGGTCAGGAGATTGAGACCATCCTGGCTAACACGGTGAAACCCCGTCTCTACTAAAAATACAAAAAATTAGTCAGGCATCGTGGAGGGTGCCTGTAGTCCCAGCTACTCAGGAGGCTGAGGCAGGAGAATGGTGTGAACCCGGGAGGTGGAGCTTGCAGTGAGCTGAGATTGTGCCACTGCACTCCAGCCTGGGCAACAGTGTGAGACTCCGTCTCAAAAAAAAAAAAAAAAAAAAAAAGAATGAAATCTGGGGTGAGGGTGGCAAAGTGCCTCAGTGCTGGTTTCCAGGCTGCCACCTGTTTGATTTGCAGTTAAAGTGACTTACTCAAATTTCTAGGGGAAAAAGCACTATGGCTACAGAGAGAGGGATGTAAGAGCACTGGGACAGGAGGCAAAGAAACCTGGACTCCAATCCAGGCCCTGCTTATTAGCCAAATGACCTTGGACAAATTAGTCATCTCAGTTTCCTCCTCTGTTAGGAGAGGATAATAGGTCAGATGTAAGGATTCAATGACATTTAAGAGAGTGTTCCAAAAATGCTAGCTATAGTTATCATTATTGTAAAATGCCCACATTTCCAGACCAAGTTTCCACAACCTAGAAATCCCAACATCTGTGCACCTGTAGAAGCAAGAAAGGCATTGGCCGGGCACGGTGGCTCACGCCTGTAATCCCAGCACTTTGGGAGGCTGAGGCGGGTGGATCACCTGAGGTCAGGAGTTCAAGACTATCCTGGCGAACACGGCGAAACTCCGTCTCTATTAAAAATACAAAAAATTAGCCAGGCATGGTGGCGGGCACCTGTAATCCCAGCTACTCAGGAGGCTGAGGCAGGAGAATTGCTTGAACCCAGGAGACGGAGGTTGCAGTGAGCCGAGGTTGCACCATTGCACTCCTGGGCGACAGAGCGAGACTCCGTCTCAACAAAAAAAAAAAAAAAGAAAGGAATGTCAATCCACCAGCCATGGACTTTTTCCATATGAGAAAGAGACCTCTTGAAAATCAGGTCTCTACTAGGACAGAGACCCCCAAATACCCATCTAAGATACCTGGAAGTCAGCCTTTAAAATCCGAGAATTATGCTTCTGACACGGAACAAACTGTCATTGAATAAAAACCCTGGTTTAGGCCGGGCGCAGTGGCTCACACCTGTAATCCTAGCACTTTGGGAGGCCCTGGCAGGCGGATCATGAGGTCAGGAGTTCGAGACCAGCCTGGCCAATATGGTGAAAGCCAGTCTCTACTAAAAATATAAAAAATTAGCCGGGTGAGGTGGCACACACCTGTAGTACCAGCTACTCAGGAGGCTGAAGCAGGAGAATCGCCTGAATCCGGGAGGCAGAGGTTGCAGTGAGCTGAGATTGCACCATTGCACTCTAGCCTGGGCAACAAAGTGAGACTCCACCTCAAATAAACAAACAAAAAAAACCCTTTGTTTAAATCCCAAGCCCCTCCTCTTGCTCCTTCCCCAAAGTTCACTGATTCAGGCTCCACCACTCTTTCCTAAAACTGTCCTATTTACATTTAGTCACTCATATTAGGCTTCTAAAATTGTACAGGATTTCTGCCAGCTCATTAGTTCCATTATTTGGCAAAAGAGAGCAAGGTCCAGGTAGGACCTAGCCCAAGATCTAGCAAAGTTGTCAAAGCATTATTACAAATTAAGGTTTCAAATTTATTTTTTTTTTGAGACACAGTTTCACTCTTGTTGCCCAGGCTGAAGTGCAGTGGCGTGATCTCGGCTCACTGCAACCTCTGCCTCTCGGGTTCAAGCCATTCTCCTGCCTCAGCCTCCCGAGTAGCTGGGATGACAGGCACCTGCCACCACGCCTGGCTAATTTTTTGTATTTTTAGTAGAGACGGAGTTTCACCGTGTGTTGGCCAGGCTGGTCTTGAACTCCTGACTTCAGGTGATCCATCCGACTTGGCCTCCCAAAGTGCTGGGATTACAGGTGTGAGCCACAGTGCCTGTCTCAATTTTCATTAGGTTACCCTATAGTCAATAGCCTGTAAGGGGCAGTCACTGACAAAGATGGATTAGACAAAGACATCACCCTCCCTTTCTCTAGGCTCATAATCCAATCAAGGATCTTGACTAAGCATACTTTTTGGTTTAAAGAATGTTTATCAAGAAAAATGTCCCAGCTTAACCAAGATAGTGAAACCCTGTCTCTACTAAAACTACAAAAAATTAATTTGGCATGGTGGTACGCGCCTATAATCCCACCTACTCAGGAGGCTAAGGCACAAGAATCGCTTGAATTCAGGATGCAGAGGTTGCAGTGAGCCGAGACTGCGCCACTACACTCCAGCCTGGACGACAGAGCAAGACCCTTTCTCAAAATAAATAAATAAATGAAATTAATAAAAGACTGTTTATCAAGAAAAATGTAAACATCCTCCTTATTATTTCTTAGGAAGATGATGAAAGAAGAAAACTCCAGAGGTTAAATATACCTTTAAGTCCTGACTTCAAAGCCCCCTCAGCAACTGTCTTTGACAATAATCAGGTGCTCTCAAAGAACTGTTAGTTTTATTCATTTGTTAAGTTATTTGAAATACAGATTTCTTATCATTATCCTTAACAATACCTTGTCTGGGTTTTGTGGCTGTGTGCTCCTAGAGGAGCACTTGGAAGCAATGGGGTCTCACGCTGTCACCCAGCTGTAGTGCAGTGGTACAATCCTCGCTCACTGCAGCCTCTGAACTCCCACGTCAGCCTCCCAAGGAGCTGGGACTACAAGCACGCACCACCATGCCTGACTACTTTTTTTTTCTTGGGGGGGGGCGGGGGGTAGAGACAGGAATCTCACTTTGTTGCCCAGGCTGCTCTTGAACTCCTGGCTTCAAGCAATCCTCCCACTTTGGCGTCCCAAAGTGTTGGGATTACAGGCGTAAGCCACTGTACCCACCTAACCACAAGTAATTGTCAAATGGTATTTGCACTTAGGATACACTTTCAAACTTCAGAAAGGAAGTTTAAGCACCTTTACAATCCAGAAAGACGTACCAGGCAACTGATTCCCACAGATACAGGAGATCTTGGGGAAGGGGACTAAAAACATTACATCTCATACTTTCCCCAAATCCCAGCCAAAGGCAAACAACCTGCTTGCTTCCTCTTTAAATTTCATGCCACCTGCCCTGCTAATTCAAACCAAAAAACAAAGCTGTGGTATGGAGGAAATGAAGTCCCTTTTTAAGTATACATTAGATAAGAGAACTGACAAGTAAATACGGGGTATATAATGTACAGACTCCTTCTTGGTAAGGCAGGGAAGTCACTAACATTGAATGGAGAACTCAGGAAGACTTCTTTGAGGATTTCAGGTAGTTCTGAAAGAAATACAGCATGGAACTGGAAGAACACATGAAGGCAAGAAGAATGCTGAAGTTGGGTTGAGAACAACCTGGCTGCCTCAGCTAGAAAAAAAGATAGTGGCAGAAGTGACTTGGACAAGGGAATAACTGGCAGGCTGCCCAAGGGAGCACATGAAAGAAATCAGATCTGCTGCAACAAGCTTCCACAGGCAATTGGGTTTCTAAGCAAGGAGTGATCAAGATTCAGCCAGGGTGGACATTGCAGATGATCAGCCCCTCATTTTACAAATGGGGAGAAGCAGGCCCATAGCATTAAGTGACTTGCCTGAGGTCCCACAGTGAGTGGAAGAGCTGGGACTAGAGCCAAATCCAGATCAAATCCGTTACTGAATAGGATCTGACATTCATGTGAGGAATAGGGGTTGGGGGAGGACAGGGACACAAAATAGTCTAGTCATTCAGGTTTGTCCTGATTAGGGCTGGCAACAGGATCACGTGGAAGAGGGCCAGACAGGTGACAGCCAGGGAAATAGGTACAGATGATCCAACACACTTAGAAAGGAAAAACGCTTTCAGAGGTAGTCTTTGTCTCCAAAAAGTTTTTTGAAAAAAGAAAAACCCACTTGAGACTTAGAATAGATTAGACATGTGGGTACAAAAGGAGAAAGATCACCATAAAGCATGATCACCATCAAAGAATATCATCTTCTCTCCAGCATTTGCCTTTCTGGAGCACCCATTTAGAGAAAGCCAGAAGCTTCCATTCGAGGTTGGGGCACCTACCTTTATCCTGGCTTTTCCTGGCCCATTTCCAGAACCCAGAAAACCAAGAAGGACTCCTTGGAAATTCCAACACCTGTGACCCACTGATTTGGGGTATCACAGACTCCCTACTCATGGAAGAATGAAAGGTAAGGAACCAGAGAGACAAGCTGGCTATGCAGTATTTATTAGAATGATTCTATATCAATAATTATGTTTACATTCAAGTAAGAAATATGTAACCATTTAAATTTGGCAATAGCCAGGCATGGCAGCTCACACCTATAATCCCAACACTTTGGGAGGCTAAGGTGGAGGACTGCTTGAGCCCAGAAGTTCAAGACCAACCTGGGCAAAATGGCAAGATCTCGTCTCTACAAAAAATTTAAAATTAGCCAGGTGTGGTGGCACGTGCCAGTGGTCCCTGAAACTCAAGAGGCTGAGGGGAGGATCACTTGAGCCCAGAAGGTTGAGGCTGCGGTAAGCCGTGATCACACCACTGCACTCCAGCTTGGGTGACAGAATGAGACCCTGTCCCCACCCAAAATATATATATATATATATATATATATACACACACATACACACACACAGAAACCAAACTCCTGGAGTTCTGGCCTTTTTTTTTTTTGAGACAGAGCCTCACTCTGTGGCCCAGGCTGGAGTACAGTGGTGCGATTTTGGCTCACTGCAACCTCCGCCTCCCGGGTTCAAGCAAGTATCCTGCCTCAGCCTCCCATGTAGCTGGGATTACAGGTGCCTGCCACCACGCCCAGCTAATTTTTGTATTTTTAGTAGAGACAGGGTTTCACTGTGTTAGCCAGACTGGTCTCGAACTCCTGACCTCATGATCTGCCCGCCTCAGCTCCCAAAGTGCTGGGATTACAAGCATGAGCCACTGCGCCCAGCCAGTTTTGGCCAGTATTTAAAAAGCTATGTGCTAGAATAACTAATTGAGTATAACTAATAAAGGGGACTACGGCCTTGTACAAACTTTTAAGGGATGTGTGTCTGGATAAAGATAAAATAAAAAAATATAAGGTTAACCACCACCTTCCTATTTTCACAGAGAAACTTTGTCTTCGTGTATGAAACCTCACTACTAAAAGTGTAGTTCAGTAACATCAGCATCACCTGCAAATCTGAAATGCATTCAGGTCCCATCCTAGATCTACCAGATCAGAATCAGCATTTCAACAAGACCCCTGGGTGACTTAGATGCACATTCAAGTTTGAGAAGCACTGGTGTAGAATACTTTAAGGGTGCACCGTACAGCAGTACACAGATAAAGTATCAAGCAGCCAAAGAAAGAGACAAAGTACCTGTTCACTTTCAGTATACTATATTTTATTAGGTACTGCTCAGACAGACCTCCAGTGATTTTTATAAATTTGGTACTTACTAATGGCCACATGATCTAACTGTGGGATCTATTTCATTTCTGGAAATAACACAACTCAGTTCTAGGGCTTTCATGCACATGAAATATAAAACAGCTTAGTTGTTCTGAAAACATGATAATGGTTAATTTTATTCAAGTCCCAACACTGAGTTCAGAGCACTTCTCCATAGGCCCCATTAATCTCTCCAGGTTTCTGGGAGTATCATTAAATCCCTCGGCATCCTTAAGAAGCAGGTGCTTAGCAAACATCCAGTTTCCAAATGAGAGTCAGAGGGGCTTGATCCTGAAAGTGTAGTATTTTCCTGCCTTGTCCTACTGGTATAGCTTCTTGGACCTAAAATCTCTCTCCTGCTGAGGCCTCATGCAGCTGCACACTCAAGTACTTCCCAAAAGGAAGAAAGGTCAGAGGTATCATTATCCCCAAGCACTTGGAATTCCAGCTGTGGAGAAATTAATCTGGTTGGGGGTTCAGGCTGAGAAGCCCTGAATAAGATCTGTAAAGGCAGAAGGAAACACAAAAGAAAGAACTATTGAGGCTCTTAAGAGATACGAGGTCCCAGATATTTGCAGATTTTAAAGTGAGGATTGGGGGTAAAGACTGACAAGAGGATGATTGGGAGAGAAAAATATCCATTTCCCCACCGACCACCCCAGGGACAAGAACAAAAAGAGTATCCAAGGGATTCCTCCAAACGACATCTTTTCTTCATAAAAGATAGTAAGAAAGCCAATACAGGGAAGAAGTTTATGGGCTAGAAGCAGTGCTGGAAAAATCTGAGAGTTTTGTTTGTTTTTGTTTTCCAGCACAAGGAGATAAAGCAAAGGAGAAAACAGTATGGCCCTAAACAGAATCTTAGGTCTTCTGTGAAGTAAAACACCAGGAGGATTCAGAGTCCTGTGATTAACCAAAGAAATGGTTTCCACTTTGAATCCAGCGCTGGGGGCCCAGGCAGTCCTAGACTTGAGGCCACCTCCAGCACAAGGAAAATCTTTATAGCCACTACATAAACAGAACAATTCCAAAGAAAGACAGAAACCAGAAAAATGTTTGGGGATTGGGCAAGCCAAGAGAGAAGAGATCCTGCTAGCGGAAAGATAAAAGACAGGCCTAAGAAAAACAATGCGCAGGTAGCTCTTTAGGAGAGGAATCCTTCCCTGGAGGAGAGGAGAATTCAGGAGGTGTGACTCTGGGAAGTGTGCTCAGAAAAAAAGGCCGCAGAAGCACGGAGAAAAGTGCCGTGCTGAACAAAGATACGCACTAGCCAGAGGAAGGAAGAGGAAATGGGTGCACTGACCAGACTGGTGAGAGCACCTCAAGGGGAATGTGGCTCCAAAAAGGGAAGGAAACTGAGGAATGAAAATGTCTTGGATGACAGAAAAGCTAAACAGGGTAGGAAGGCATGCTCAAAACCACAGACCACTCGCCACCTGGAAATGAGAGGACTCACAAAAAAGGTGTGCCCCCCAAATTTAAGAAGCATCTGGAAAGTGGCTGCACTCTGAAAGTTGTGTAACTAAAAGGGGTTCACCTCGTACATTTGGGGGGCACAAGAAACAAATATACTCCCAGATATGAAAATGAGTCTCCTTCAGGAAATAAGGTAGTTTGATTTGGGGAACACGTGAAAAGTGTGTAACCCCAAGAATACAGTCTCGGGAGAAGGCCGTGAATTCCCTTATTTGTGAAACTGGAAATAAGTACCCATAAACTTCAGAATTTGGACATCGTTTTCGATCCAACCTCAGCTTTGAAGGGCTGAGGAAAGGAAGTGGCCCCTAAATGTAAGACATTCCAGAAGGCATGCTGTCAGATTTGGGACCTGGAAAAGGGGAATTCTTCCTTGGAGTGGAGGGGATACAAGAAAGTATCCCAAAACTTTGGCTAACGGACCCCAGATCTGAGGACCCGATAACAGGGTGAACCTCTAAATTGGAACGGAAATGCAGAATCAGATTGGAGGCCCGAAAAAAGGAATGTGCTCCCACTTTGGGGGCTGAGGGAAGAGGGTACGCCCTAAACTGGGGGGGAGGGCTTTTAGAAATTTAGATAAAATTCCAGAGCTAGAGCTTAAGAAAGGGGGTGTGCCGCCCAGTTTTCAAAACTATAGAGAAAAGGGACACTCCCATATTTGGGGTCTTGAGAAAGGAATGTGCTCCCCAGAATAGGATTAAAAAAGCCAATTTTAAAAAACATATTCCCAAAGCGCAAGGAAATAGCAGAGGCTGCTGATGAGGCTCTAGGGGCCCACACAGCCCAGGCTCGGGCCCTAGGGCTTACCCGCACCCCCAACACGGCCCGCTCCGCGCCCCGGGCCCGCACCCCACGGCCCAGCCCCCTCGGGCGGCGCTGATTGGCGGCAGCCGCCGTCACTCTTGCGGGTAACCCCGGGGATTGGGCACCGCTCGCACGCCCGCCACGCTCTCAGCAGCAGTCCCAGGGCCTCCCTCCAGGCTAGGCGAGCGGGGCCAGGCGGGGAGCGGGGCCGGGCAGGGGACCGGAGCAGCGGTGGCGTCCGTCGTTGTTCCCGCCCGCACGGCGCGCGCGCAGCGCGGGCCCGGCCCAACCCGGCCCGGCCAGCCGGCTTCGCCTCGCCGCGCCTCGCCGCGAGCTCACCTCACGGCCCCACTCCGGCTGCGCCGCTCCAGGACCAACCGACAGAAGGACTCTGCGTGCTCTGCACCACGTGACCCCCGGGACGCGCCCAGCGTATCCCCCGCCCCCCACACACACGCATCATCGCCACCACCGAGTGACGTAAGGTCCCAACTGCCCCGCCCCCTGCCCCATCCGCCCGATCACTGTGGCAACGGCCTGCGCAGGCCACGCCCACTGCCCTGACGCGCGGGAAACAGGCCCGCGCCCTAGCAGGAACACGAAGTCCCCACTCACTCGTAATCACTGAGATCACCGAAGCCGGGGAATGGACACTATCCATCACCCGTTAATTTTGCCACCTAAATGCATCTCAAAGCTTCCCACTTCTCCATCGAAGCGACCACCGTCTCTCTCCAAGATGATGATGGTCTCCACCCTATTACTCTTCGCCGATCTAATCCATTCTTCGTACACCGGCAGAGAGGTCTTTTCAAAACGCCATCCCCTGCTCAAAGCCCGTTTCCCTCCCTACTCCGGATTAAGATCTAACTCTTCACCTAGACTATCTACTAGGCTCTTCAAAGTCTGGACCTGACCTGCCGCTTTCTTATCGTCACACATCCAGCTCCCCCACATTCTCAGTGTCCTTCAACTCTGCTAACAATCCAGGTTCTTCTCATCTCAGAGCCTTTGCACTCATTTCTCCCCTACTTTATCATTAACTCCTAGAAAGGTTTCCAATTGCTGCTAAGGATAAGGAGCTATATTTTGTCTGGGGACGAAGGTCGGAGTTGAAGCCACCCTAAAAGAATATGAGACCAGGAGCAGTGGCTCACGCCTGTAATCCCAACACTTTGAGAGGCTGAGGTGGGTAGATCACTTGAGCTCAGGAGTTGGAGACCAGCCTGGGCAACATAGCCAGACCCCCGTCTCTCCAAGAAATACAACAATTAGGCGTGAACGTGCGCACCTGTGGTCTCAGCTCAACCTTCTGAGAAGCTGGGACTGCAGGCCCATGCCACTATGCCTAGCTAATTTTTTTTTTTTTTTTGGAGACACGGTCTCACTGTGTGACCCAGGCTGGAGTGCAGTGGCGCAGTCTTGGCTCTTCATAACCTCCACCTCCTAGGCCCAAGCAATTCTCCCACCTCAGTCTCCCAGATAGCTGGGACCACAGGTGTGCACCTGGCTAATTTTTGCATTTTTTTGTAGAGACGCAGTTTCACCATGTTGCCCAGGGTGGTCTTGAATTCCTGGGCTCAAGCAGTCCACCCACCTCAGCCTCCCAGAGTGCTGGAATTAACACCGTGCTTGGCCAGTTTTTTTTTTTTTTTTTTTTTTTTGGAGATGGAGTCTTGCTCTGTAGCCCAGACTGGAGTGCAGTGGTGCGATCTTGGCTCACTGCAAGCTCTGCCTCCCGGGTTCAAGCAATTTTCTGTCTCAGCCTCGCAAGTAGGTGGGATTACAGGCGCATGCCGCCCCGCGCAGCTAATTTTTTGTATTTTTTTTAGTAGAGATGGGGTTTCACTGTCTTGGCCAGGCTGGTCTTGAACTCCTGGCCTCATGATCCGCCTGCCTCGGCCTCCTAAAGTGCTGGGATTACAAGCGTGAGCCACCGCGCCCGGCCGATTTTTTTTTTATTTTTTTTAGAGACAGGGTCTCACTTTGTTGACCAGGCTGGTCTCAATCTCCTTGGCTCAAGTGATCCTCCTGCCTCAGCCTCCAGAAATGCTGGAATTACAGGCCTCAGCCAGCAAATCCAGCCTGAGGGGTGCTTTTTAAACCAGGGCTGGAGACTAAAGAGGGTGTTGCCTCAGTTGAGGTAGTCAGGGCAAAGAGCAGCCCTTAGGTAGAGATACTGTGTAACCAGGGACAAAAGCTTCAGCTACACTTGCTTGGGCAGTACATGTATTCTATTAAAATTGTAACATGGCTGGGTGCCGTGGCTCACACCTGTAATCCCAGCACTTTGGGAGGCCAAGACGGGCAGATTACCTGAGGTCAGGAGTTCGAGACCAGCCTGGCCAACATGGTGAAACCCTCTCTCTACTAAAAATGCAAAAATTAGCCAGGCGTGGTGGTGCATGCCTGTAGTCCCAGCTACTTGAGAGGCTGAGGCAGGAGAATGACTTGAACCCTGGAGGCAGAGGTGCAGAGGTTGCAGTGAGCCAAGATAGCACCACTGCACTCTAGCCTGGGTGACAGAGCAAGATTCCATCTCAAAAAATAATAATAAAATAAAATAAAATTGTAACAATACAGAAAAGATTCACATGACCCCTGCACAAGGATAAGCATGCAAATTCATGATACATTTCACACTTTTTAAAAAATCAGCAATTTGAGAATCAGTGCCACTCAGTCAAGTAAGTGCTCACATATAGGAAGGGCCTTCCCAAGATCCTCTGGGTTTATGTTTATTAATATGAAATTGCTTAGATGTCAGTGGCTATGGTAGCACACAAAGAACTTTTTGCCCCCCAACCACAATAATGCCAAGAACTCCAGACTCTGTAGCCTCGTATAAATATAGCATGTTTCTTTACTTATTCAACCTGCATTTACCAAGAGTCAAATTCAAGATGGGCACCAAACACTCAGAGCACAATGAGACTTAGGCCCTGCTCTCGAGGAGCTCACAGACTGGTGAAGTAATCATGGCAAGCAAAAGAGAAATATGTTACAAGGGCCCCTGAGCTACAACAGGAGTGCAGGCTTGGAAAACAAACAGGCACAAGGACAGCTCCACCAAGAAAGAGCAACAGCTGCTACCCCCAGCAACACTGCGCACCACTGCTGTGATTCAATCTTAGTATCCCTTTGTCTTTGAGTCACTCACTCAAGAGGCAAAGTCTTGGCCAGCAGCCACTGTCGATTGGCCAATCTCAGGTCACATGGATGAGTCCAGCCTGCCAGGGAAAGAAGAGAGGAATGATCTGCCCCTAAGGGTACTCCCCAAGTTGGGAAGTGAGGGTTGGAAGGAGACTGACACTGATCAGGGAAAAATAACTGAATACAGATATGAAAAAAGTACCTTGTGAGCTAAGCTCTTTCTGATGTAAAAACTTGCAGAAATTTGACTTACCAGCTTCTTCTGAACTGAATATTAATGGAATGCTAGCCAGAGAGCTCCAGTTTACAAGATTTTGGTCTAAAGTTCACTGACTCCTTAGTAACATCTACCTTCTGCCTTAAGATCCTCCCCAGCATCTTACTAATACTGTATTTCAAAACTGTAGTCCCAGCCCATAAGCTGAGAGCTCCACAATGAAACCCTGTGTGCATCCATATGAAGTATAGGGTAGCACAAAAAGCAGCCACCTGCATGGAAGAGTTGTCACTCTCTGTAGGCATCACTTTTCTTCAATATTCACTTTTTTTACTCAATGGGGTAATATATATCTACCAACACAGAATTGTCACGTTTAAGTTCAATAATATGTGAGAAAATGTACTGAACTACAAAGTTCTATACAAATCATTTCTAATTTCTTTTTTACTAGGTGCAGCATAGTCAAAATATTCCTAGCTAAAGAGAAGCAGAATTAAAGATCCAACATGAGATAAAATATTCAATTAGGAAACTGATGTTTCTCAACGTCTACCCAGCAAACCTCTATGCTCTATCCTTATGCAACCCTAAAGCACTTACAGTGAGTCTGTTAAGGGAAAAGAGGGAAACTAAAACAGAAAAGTAAGCCCTCTAGATCTCACAGACCCCATGTACTGAGTATCACCAAACTTGAGCATGTCAGTCTCCAAAAGCAGGAACTGGGGTGTGATCTCTGCAGCACCAAGCTGAGTGTGAGAACTCAGGAAGCCGGAAACCACAGTCACAGTAGCATCTGAAAGGTCCAAGACCTCAACAAGGCACCAGAGGCCCAAGGGAAGCAGATTGTCTTGGCCCTGGCCTGAGACAGTCTGGGCTCCACGGAAAGTTCCCGAACTCCCCAGGCCTTAATTGCTCTCCAAGTGAGGGGGAGGAGAATTAACTAGGAATTCCAAATTACTTCCGGCATTTTGCAAGATTACAAGGAGGGAGGGAGCAGTAGGAAGGAAAGGAAAGCATTTTGTATTCTTGTCCTAGTCACTAAAAAGGCTGATAAGGCCAGGCACGGAAGCTCACGCCTGTAATCCTAGCACTCTGAGAGGCCAAGGCAGGCGGATCACTTGAGGGCAGGAGTTCGAGACCAGCCTGGCCAAAATGGTGAAACCCCATCTCTACTAAAATACAAAAATTAGCTGGGTGTGGTGGTACATGCCTGCAATACCAGCTACTGGGGAGGCTGAGGCAGGAGAATTGCTTGAATCCGGGAGGCAGAGGTTGCTGTGAACCGAGATCATCATGCCACTACACTCTAGCTGCCTGGGCGACAGAGCCAGACTCCGTCTCAAAAAAAAAAAGAAAAAAAAAAAAGGGCCAGGCTCGGTGGCTCACTCCTGTAATCTCAGCACTTTGGGCGGCCAAGGCCGGCAGATCACCTGAGGGCAGGAGTTCGAGACCAGCCTGGCCAACATGGTGAAACCCCATCTCTACTAAAATACAAAAATTTGCCAGGCATGGTGGCGCATCCTGTAATCCCAGTGACTCGGGAGGCTGAGGCAGGAGAATCGCTTGAACCCAGAAGGCAGAAGTTGCAGTGAGCTGGGATTGCACCATTGCACTCCAGTCACTGTTACCTGTAATTTAAACATACCTAATAAATATTTCTTGTGGGTTAAAATTCTTATGAGCCTAGAGATAAAGGGAAAGGGGGAGGATTTTAGCCTCAGGGACTAAGAGAATGGAGGTTATAAAGAGGTAAATTAAACTAACAGTCTTGGAATATCCAGGTAATCCACTTCAGTCTCCAAACTTCTTGTAATTTAATTTTAAACAGTTAATGTTGTCACGTGGTTCAAATACTGGAAATTACGTAAACGTTGTACAATACAAAGTCTCCCTGAAATTCTTGCCCCTCATTGGTCCAGTTCCAATTGGTAAACATGACACTTACTTTTTTAATGAATCGTTTGTGTCAGGATCTTGCTCTGTTGCCCAGGCTGGAGTGCAGCGCCACGATCACAGCTTACTGCAGCTTCAAACTCCTGGGCTCAAGCAATCCTCCCACCTCAGCCTCCCAAGTAGCTGGGACTACAGGTGCACACCATCAGTATTTCTTTACATATATATAAGCAAACTTTAATACAGTTCTTATATTGATCCTTTAACACAAAAGGAACATTTATTCATGCTGTTGTTCACCTTACTTTTTTCATTAAACAAAACTTGTTTTTTTTAGAGACAGAGTCTCACTCTGTCGCCCAGGCTGGAGTACAGTGGGGGGATCTTGGCTCACTGCAAGCTCCGCCTCCTGGGTTCACACCATTCTCCTGCCTCAGCCTCCCAAGTAGCTGGGACTACAGGCGCCCACCACCACGCCCAGCTAATTTTTGTATTTTTAGTAGAGACGGAGTTTCACCATGTTAGCCAAGATGGTCTTGATCTCCTGACCTCATGATCCTCCTGCCTCAGCCTCCCAAAGTGCTGGGATTACAGGCATGAGCCACTGCGCCCAGCCGAAATTTTTTTTCTTTTTTTTTTGAGATGGAGTTTTGTTCTTCTCACCTAGGCTGGAGTGCAGTGGAGCAATCTCAGCTCACTGCAACTTCTGCCTCCCGGGTTCTATCGATTCTCCTGCGTAGCCAAGATGGTCTTGATCTCCTGACCTCGTTATCCTCCTGCACAGCCTCCCACGTAGCTGGGATTACAGGTGTCCACCACTATGCTGGGCTAATTTTTGTATTTGTAGTATTTTGTATTTTAGCCAGGATGGTCTCGATCTCCTCACCTCGTGATCTGCCCACCTCGGCCTCCCAAAGCACTGGGATTACAGGTGTGAGCCACTGCGCCTGACCTAATTTGATTTATTTTCTTACATAATTGTATTGGCTTTTACCATCAGATTGTGAACTTCTCTGGGAACATGGACTGCTTCTTGTTTATCTCGATCCCCCAGCTCCTAGCATCCTGCCTAGAATGTGCTGGTTGTTTAACAACTATCTGTTGAATTGATTGGAGTTGCTTTGGAGATGCATCAGTGGAGAGCCAGAGGAAGGAAGGATGAAAGTATTTCCAGAAATAGAGCACATTACTCAGTGAAAATAAAATATAGACAGGGGCATGCTTTTTTTTCTTTTTTCCTATATATATATTTTTTTAATATAGAGATGGGGTCTCGCTATGTGGCCCAGACTGATCTCAAACTCCTGGGCTCAAGCAGTTCTCCTGCCTTGGCCTCCCAAAGTGCTGGGATTACAGGTGTGAACCACCACACCCAGCCAAGGGCATTTTGTTTGTTTTTTGATTTATTTTATTTTATTTTATTTTATTTTATTTTACTTTTGAGACAGTCTCACTCTGTTGCCCAGGCTGGAGTGCAGTGGTGAGGTATCAGCTCACAGCAACCTCTGCCTCCCAGGTTCAAGCAATTCTCCTTCCTCAGCGTCCTGAGTAACTGGGATTGCAGGTGCCTGCCACCATGCCCGGCTAATTTTTTTTGTATTTTTAGTAGAGACGGCGTTTCATCATGTTGGCCAGACTAGTCTCAAACTCCTGACCTCATAATCTGCCGGCCTCGGCCTCCCAAAGCACTGGGATTTAAAGCATGAGCCACTGCACCCAGCCCTAATTTTTTTATTTTTTTAAGACATTGTCTCACTCTGTCACCCAGGCTGGAGTGCAGTGGTGACATCTCGGCTTGCCACAACCTCTGCCTCCAGGGTTCAAGCAATTCTCATGCCTCAGCCTCTTGAGTAGCTGGGATTACAGGTATGCACCACCACACCTGGCTAATTTTCATATTTTTAGTAGAGTCAGGGTTTCACCATGTTGGCCAGGCTGGTTTCAAGCGATCTGTCAGCCTCAGCCTAACAAAGGGCTGGAATTACAGCAATGAGCCACCGTGCCTGGCTGGGCATGTTTTCATGCATACAGGAATTCTGTATGAAAGTGAGTTGCCTGGGTGGGGTAGAGAGTTGAGCAGATTCCATTAGAATGGCAGATAAGAGGCTGGGCAGGGTGGCTGACACTTGTAATCCCAGCACTTTGGGAGGCCGAGGTGGGTGGATCATTGAGGTCAGGAGCTCGAGACCAGCTGGGCCAACATGGTGAAACCACATCTCTACTAAAATACAAAAATTAGCTGGGCATGGCCGGGCATGTTGGCTCACGCCTGTAATCCCAGCACTTTGGGAGAGTGAGGTGGATGAATCACGAGGTCAGGAGTTTGAGACCAGCCTGGCTAACATGGTGAAACCCTGTGTCTACTAAAAGTACAAAAATTAGCCTCGTGTGGTGGTGCATGCCTATAATCCCAGGTACTCAGGAAGCTGAGGCAGGAGCTGAGGCAGTGAGCGGAGATCATGTCACTGCACCTCAGCCTGGGCGACAGAGTGAGACTCTGTCTCAAAAAAAGAAAAAAAAAATGGCAGATAAGAGCTAATCTGTGAAAGGACATGATAAAAGGAGTTTTTTTGTTGAGATGAAATTTCGCTCTTTTTGCCCAAACTGGAGTGCAACGGCATGACCTCAGCTCACTGCAAACTGTGCCTCCCGGGTTCAAGTGATTCTCCTGCCTCAGCCTCTGAAGTAGCTGGGATTATAGGCACCCTCTACAACACCTGGCTAATTTTTTAATTATTTTATTTTATTTTATTTTTTTGAAACGTAGTTTCTGTCTCATTGCCCAGGCTGGAGTGCAATGGTGTGATCTTGGCTCACCACAACCTCCACCTCCCAAGGCGATTCCCCTGCCTCAGCCTCCAGAGTAGCTGGGATTACAGGCAGGTGCCACCACACCAGGCTAGTTTTGTATTTTTAGTAGAGATAGGGTTTTTCCACATTGGTCAGGCTGGTCTTGAACTCCTGACCTCAGGTGATCCAACTGCCTCGGCCTCCCAAAGTGCTGGAATTACAGGCATGAGCCACTGCGCCCAGACTATGGTTTTTTTTTTTAAAAGAAATGTTGGCTGGGCCTGGTGGCTCATGCCTGTAATCCCAGCGCTTTGGGAGGCCGAGGTGGGTGGATCACTTGAGGTCAGGAGTTCAAGACCAGCCTGGCCAACATGGTGAAACCCCATCTCTACTAAAAATACAAAAATTAGCTGGGCGTGGTGGTGTGTGACTGTAGTCCCAGCTACTCTCGGGAGGCTGAGGCAGGAGAATCGCTTGAACCCAGGAGGTGGAGGTTGCAGTGAGCTGAGATCATGCCACTGCACTCCAGCCTGGTAACAGAGTGAGACTCCATCAAAAAAAAAAGAGAAGGGTTTTGGAGTTTTTTAAATACAATTTTATTATTTATTTATTTATTTATTTATTTATTTATTTATTTATTTTTGAGATGGATTCTCACTCTGTTGCCCAGGCTGGAGTGCAGTGGTGCAGTCTTGGCTCACTGCAACCTCCGTCTCCTGGGCTCGTATGATTCTCCTGCCTCAGCCTCCAGAGTAGCTGGGATTACAAGCATGCACTACCACACCTGGCTAATTTTTGTATTTTTAGTAGAGATGGGGTTTCACCATGTTGGCCAGGCTAGTCTGGACTCCTGACCTCAGGTGATCTGCCCGCCTCGGCATCCCAAAGTGCTGGGATTACAGGTGCGAGCCACTGCACCGGGCTAAAAAAAAATAATTTTTATTTTAGCCAGGTATTTAAAGATTTCTGCCTTCAGTTTACTTCCTCTAATAAATAGGCTCCCCTGAAAAAAAGGAGATAGGGAAGAGGAGAAGGGGCAATGATGTAGCTTGTAGGATAAATAACTCTGAAAAGAATAAAGGGTGAAGGCTGGACGCAGTGGCTCATGGCTCTAATCCCAGCACTTTGGGAGGCCAAGTCAGGTGGATCACGAGGACAGGAGTTCGAGACCAGCTTGGCCAACATGGTGAAACCCCAATCTCTACTAAAGTTACAAAAAATTAGCCGGGTGTGGTGGTGGTGCGCACCTGTAATCCCAGCTACTCGGGAGGCTAAGGCAGGAGCCTCTGCTTGAACCTGGGAGGCGGAGGTTGCAGTGAGCTGAGATGTCGCCATTGCACTCCAGCCTGAGCGACAGCGCAGGACCCCGTCCCAAAAAAAAAAAAAAAAAAAAGAATAAAGGCTGAAAAGAGTTTGAAGTAGTCGTGGGTTGGGGCGAGGGGATAGGACAATGACACAGTCAAGGAAAGCAGGGAAAATTGAATAAGGCATGAGAGTACCTGTCAGTGCCTGTTTTTCCATAATTGTTCCTCCAGTGACTTTCTTTAGTGGTGCTATTTAGAGTGTGGAATTTGGAATTCAGATTGGACTTCAGATACATTTTTAGGCCCAAGGGAAGTATGTGCTAGGCTCGGGAGGGTGAAATGAAGGAAGCAAGATTTCAAACCTGTAAGTGTAGGGTGACAGTGAAGGGAGAGAGAGCCCTAGGGTCTTGGTGAGTCAGTAAGCAGACAAGAGGGATTCACAGAGGTCCAGGTGGCAGAGCATTAATTATCAACATTTCTTTTCCTTCTTTTTTTTTTTTTTTTTTGAGATAGAGTTTTGCTCTTGTTGCCTAGGCTGGAGTGCAATGGCACGATCTCAGCTCACCGCAACCTCCAACTCCCAAGTTTGAACGATTCTCCTTAATCCCAAGTAGCGATTCTCCTTAATCCCAAGAGAATCCCAAGAAGCTGGGGTTACAGGCATGCGCCACCACGCCCGGCTAATTTTATATTTTTACTAGAGACAGGGCTTCTCCATGTTGGTCAAGCTGGTCTCAAACTCCGGACCTCAGGTGATCCACCCGCCTTGGCCTCCCAAAGTGCTGGGATTACATCGCGCCCAGCAATTATCAACATTTCTACTGTCCCCTTTTTTTTAACCTCAAATGCACATAATTACACAGATAACACTCAATCATGCTTTTGTTTCTTGGCACCCAATTCCCACTAAGCCAGACACAGCCCCACTTTTTCTTTTTCCTTTCTTTTTGGTTTTTGTCTTGTTTTTTGAATATAAAAGGATGTTTATTGAAGCAGGGTTTATAACAATGGAAAGGTTGTGATTGACTATCAGTAGGGAAATTATTTATTGCAACATTGTTTATAAACATATAAACATTGGAAACAAAGTAAATGAAAGGCTCCTCTTTGTTACTCTTCTTTTTTTTTTTTTTTTTTTCTTTGAGACAGAGTCTTGCTCTGTCGCCCAGGCTGGAGTGCAGTGGCATCCTGCCTCAGCCTCCCCAGTAGCTGGGACTACAGGCATGTGCCACCACGCCCGGCTAATTTTTTTTTTTTTTTTTAAATGGAGTCTTGGTCTTTTACCAGGCTGAAGTGCAGTGGCGTAATCTTGGCTCACTGCAACCTCCGCCTCCCTTCTGTCTCAGCCTCCTGAGTAGCTGGGACTACAGGCAAGCGCCACAATGCGCAGCTAATTTTTGTATAGGCACAGGGTTTCACCATATTGGCCAGGATGGTCTAGATCTCTTGACCTCGTGATCCGCCTGCCTCGGCCTCCCAAAGTGCTGGGATTACAGGCGTGAGCCACTGCGCCCGGCCTAATTTTTTGTATTTTTAGTAGAGATGGGGTTTCACTGTGTTAGCCCAGGATGGTCTAGATCTCCTGACCTCCTGATTTGCCGGCCTTGGCCTCCCAACATGCTGGGATTACAGGTGTGAGCCACCACACGTGACCTGTTACTCTTCTTTAGCTTCCATTCTGTCTCAATTCCCTAACACTTCTGAGACTACCCATGTGTATATGTATATCCATGAATAAAACATAAATATTTTATGTACTTGAATTTATAATATTTTCTTTAATGTCTTGTCCTTTTTGTGTGTTCAGAATATTTCCCACACAAGATCATCACGATAACTTCCAAGACTTCTCTTTTTATTTTATATATTTATTTAAGAGACAAAGTCTGGCTTTTTAGCCCTGGCTGGAGTGCAGTGGCACGATCATAACTCACTGCAGCCTCGACCTTTCCTGACCAAGCAATCCTCCCACCTCAGCCTCCCAAGTGGCTGGAACTACAGATGCATGCCATTATGCCTGGCTAACTTTAATTTTTAAATTATTTTTATTATTTAAAAATTTTATTTATTTACGTATTTTTTGAGATGGAGCCTTGCTTTGTTGCTCAGACTGGAGTGCTGTGGTGTGATCTTGGCTCACTGCAACCTCCATCTCCTGGGTTCAAGAGATCCTCCCATCTAAGCCTCTCAAGTAGCTGGGACTACAGGTGTGAGCCACCTCATCCGGCTAATTTTTGTATTTTTTTTTGTAGACAGGGAGTTTCACCATGTTGCCCAGGCTGGTCTTGAACTGCTGGGCTCTAGTGATCTGCCTGCCTCAGCCTCCCAAAGTGCTGGGATTATAGGCATGAGCCGCCACACCTGGCTTTTTAAATTTTTTTGTGGAGACAGGGTCTCACCATGTTGTACAGGCTGGTCTTGAACTCCTGGGCTCAAGTTATCCTCTAGCCTTGGCTTCCCAAAGTGCTGAGCTTATAGGCAGAAAATTGGAAGTCACCCACATGGCCATCAACAGGGGACTGATTAAGCAAATTATAATATGTCCACACAAGGAATACTATGTAGCAGTAAAATAAAATAATAAGGACATTATCTTTATTCCATTGTATAAAATATATTGTTGGGCTGGGCACAGTGTCTCATGCCTGTAATTCCAGCACTTTGGGAGGCCGAGGCAGGTGGTCAGGGGTTCGAGACCAGCCTGGCCAACATGGTGAAACCCCGTCTCTACTAAAAAAATACAAAAAAAATTAGCTGGGCATGGTGGTGCACACCTGTAATCCCAGCTACTCGGGAGGCTAAAGCAGGAGAATCACTTGAACCCAGGATCCAGAGTTTGCAGTGAGCTGAGATCATGCCAGTACACTCCAGCTTGAGCAACAGAACAAGACTCTGCCTCAAAAAAACAAACAAAAAAACTTTATGAAGTAGCCAGGTGTGATGGCAAGTGCCTGTAGTCCCAACTACTTGGGAAGCTGAGGTGAGAGAATTGCTTGAGTCCAGGAGTTTGAGGCTGCAGTGAGCCATGATTGTGCCACTGCATTCCACTGGGTGACAGAGCCAGACTGTCTCAAAATAACTAAGTAAGAAACTAAATAAATACAATAAAATGTAGAGTATCTTTTTTTGTTGTTGTTTTGAGACAGAGTTTCGCTCTTGTTGCCCAGGCTGGAGTGCAATGACGTGACCTCAGCTCACCACAACCTCCACCTCTGGGATTCAAGGGATTCTTCTGCCTCAGTCTCTGGAGTAGCTGGGATTACAGGTATGCGCCACCACGCCCAACTAATTTTGTATTTTTAGTAGAGACAAGGTTTTTCCATGTTGGTCAGGCTAGTCTTGAACTTCCGACCTCAGTTGATCTGCCCACCTCGACCTCCCAAAGCGCTGGGGTTACAGGCGTGAGCCACCGCGCCCAGTCTAGAGTACCTTAAAAGTTTTGTCCGGTGAGCTGTGATCGCGCCACTGCACTCCAGCCTGGGTGACAGAGAGAGACTCTGTCTCAAAAAAAAAAAAAAAAAAAAAAAAAAGACGGAGTCTCGCTCTTGTCGCCCATGCTGCATTGCTGCATACTGGAGTGCAATGGGGCGATCTCGGTTCACTGCATCCTCCGCCTCCCGGGTTCACACCATTCTCCTGCCTCAGCCTCCCGAGTAGGTGGGATTAACAGGTGTGTGCAACGACTCCCAGCTAATTTTTTTTTTTTTTTTTGAGTCAGAGTCTTGCTCTGTGGCCCAGGCTGGAGTGCAATGGTGTGATCTCGGCTCACTGCAACCTCCGCCCCCTGGGTTCAAGCGATTCTCCTGCCTCAGTCTCCCGAGTAGCTGGGATTACAGGCATGCGCCACCAAGCCTGGCTATTTTTTTTTTTTAATTCTTAGTAGAGAAGGGGTTTCACCATGTTGCACAGGCTGGTCTCGGACTCCTTGTGATCTGCCTGCTTTGGCCTTCCAAAGCGCTGGGATTACAGGCATGAGCCACCCCGCCCAGCCTTTATTTTTCTGTTTTTAGTAGAGACGAGGTTTCACCATATTGGCCAGGTTGATCTCAAACTCCTGACCTCAGGTGATCCACCCACCTCAGCCTCTCAAAGTGCTGGGATTACAGGTGTGAGCCACCACACCCAGCCAGATCTATCTATCTATCCTTCTTTCTTCCTTCCTTCCTTCCTTTTTTTTTTTTTTTTTTTGACAGAAGTTTGCTCTTGTCGCCCAGGCTGGAGTACAATGGCACGATCTTGGCTCACTGCAACCTCCTTCTCCCAGGTGCAAACAATTCTTCTGCCTCAGCCTACTGAGTAGCTAGGATTACAGGTGCCCGCCACCATGCCCAGCTAATTTTTGTGTTTTTAGTAGAGACGTTGTTTTACCATGTTGGCCAGCCTGGTCTTGAACTCCTGATCTCAGGTGATTCACCTGCCTCTGCCTCCCAAAGTGCTGGGATTACAGGCGTGATCCACCAGGTCTGGCCTGGCCAGGTATTTGTTAAATAATAAGATTTGAAAGTCAGGCTGGGCATGGTGGCTCACATTTTGGGAGGCTAAAGCAGGAGAATTGCTTGAGCCCAGGTGTTCCAGACCAGCCTAAACAACATAGTGGGACCCAATCTCTATATAAAAATTGCTAAGGAATAAAAAATAAAGGCCAGGTATACTGATTTATGCCTGTAATCCCAGCACTTTATTGAGGCTGAGGTAGGCAGATCACTTGAGGTCAGGAGTTCGAGATCAGCCTGACCAACACAGTGAATTTCCATCTCTACTAAAGAAATACAAAAATTAGCTGGGCGTAGTGGTGAGCGCCTGTAATCCCAGCTACTCAGGAGGCCAAGACAGGAGAATCACTTGAACCCGGGAGGCAGAGGTTGCAGTGAGTGAGATTGAGCCACTGAACTCTAGCCTGGGTGACAGAGTGAGATTCTGTCTCAAAAATTAATAAATAAATAAATAGAAATAAAAATAAAAAAAATTTTTTAAATAAACATAAAGACATGGAAGTCAAAATTATTCCTTCACTCACGGACTGCAGAATGAATGTTGTTTTAGCAGGCATGTATATCTTGTATATCTCCTTGTATATCTCCCTGAGAGCTTTTGGGTGAGCAGATGCATTGTCAATGAGCAGTAATAGTTTGAAAGGAATCTTTTTTTTTTTTTTTCTGAGTAGTAGGTCTCAACAGTGGGCTTGAAATATTCAATAAACTATGTTGTAAACAGATGTGTTGTCATCCAGGCTTTATTGTTCCATTTATAGAACATAGGCAGAGAAGACTCAGCATAACTCTTTTCGTTTTGTTTTGTTTTGTTTTGAGATGGAGTCTTGCTCTGTCGCCCAGGCTGGAGTGCAGTGGCAACAATCTTGGCTCACTACAACTTCCTCCTCCCAAGTTCAAGCAATTCTCCTGCCTCAGCCTCCCAAGTAGCTGAGATTACAGGTGCCTGCTTCCATGCCCGGCTAATTTTTGTATTTTTAGTAGAGACAGGTTTCACCATGTTGGCCAGGCTGGTCTCACACTCCTGACCTCAAATGATCCACCCACCTTGGCCTCCCAAAGTGTTGAAATTACTGCACTTTTATATTATGAAGATGGCTTATTTCCTTAAGCCTCATGAATCAACCTCTGCTAGCTTCAAACTTTTCTCCTCCATCTTCCTCTCCTCTCTCAGCCTTCATAGAATTAAAGAGAGTTAGGGACATGCTCTGGTTCAGGCTTTGGTTTGGGAAATGCTCCGGCTGTTTTGATTTTCTATCTAGACCAAACTTTCTCCATATCAGCTATAAGTCTTTCACTTTCTTATAATCTGTGTGTTTACTGAAGTAGTACATTTAATTTCCTTCAAGAACTTCTCCTTTGTGTTCATAAGAAGAGGCCTACTTGGCTGGGCACAGTGGCTCTCGCCTTTAATCCCAGCACTCTGGGAGGCCGAGAAGGGCGGATCACAAGGTCAGGAGATCAAGACCATCCTGGATAACACAGTGAAACCCCGTCTCTACTAAAAATACAAAAAAATTAGCTGGGCATGGTGGCGGGCGCCTAAAATCCCAGCTACTTGGGAGGCTGAGGCAGGAGAATTGCTTGAACCCGGGAGGTGGAGGTTATAGTGAGCTGAGATTGTGCCACCGCACTCCAGCCTGGGTGACAGAGCGAGACTCTGTCTCAAAAAAAAAAAAAAAAAGAAAGAAGAGACCTACCTTTAGGCATATTTCGGCTTTCAACTTGACTTCCTCACTAAGCTTAATCACTTGTAGCTTTTGATTTAAAGTGAGAGAGATGTAACACTTCCCTTCACTTGAACTTTTAGAGGCCGTTGTAGGATTATTAATTGGCCTACTTTATTTTCTTTCTTTTCTTTTCTTTCTTTCTTTCTTTCTTTCTTTCTTTCTTTGCAGCAAGATTTATTATGAAGAGCAAAAGAAAAAGCTTCCACAGTGTGGAAGGGGACCCGAGCAGGTTGCCCTATTTCTTTATTTTTTTGTTTGTTTTAAGAGATAGGGTCTTGGGCCGGGAGCGGTGGCTAACGCTTGTAATCCCACCACTTTGGTAGGCTGAGGCAGGTGGATCATGAGGTCAGGAGATCGAGACCATGCTGGCTAGCACGGTGAAATCCCATTTCTACTAAAAATGCAAAAAATTAGCCAGCCATGGTGGCACGCACCTGTAATCCCAGCTAGGATTACAGGAGGAGGCTGAGGTTGGAGAATCTCTAACACCCATGAGGCAGAGGTTGCAGTAAGCCGAGATCACCCCACTGCACTCCAGCCTGGGTGACAGAGCAAGACTCCATCTCATTCAATCAATCAATCAATAAAATAAAATGCAAAAATTAGTCGGACATGGTGGCATGAGCCTGGAGTCTCAGCTACTCAGGAGGCTGAGGCAGGAGAATCACTTGAAACTGGGAGGCAGAGGTTGTGGTGAGCCAAGATCATGCCACTGCACTCCAGCCTGGGCAAAAGAGCAAGACTCCATCTCAATAGACAAAGAAAGAAAGAAAGAAAGAAAGAAAGAAAGAAAGAGAGAGAGAGAGAAAGAAAGAAAGAAAGAAAGAAAGAAAGAAAGAAAGAAAGAAAGAAAGAAAGAAAGAAAGAAAGGAAGAAAGAAAAGAAAGGAAGGAAGGAAGGAAGGAAGGAAGGAAGGAAGGAAGGAAGGAAGGAAGGAAGGAAGGAAGGAATCCCTGCAACTTTATTTTATTTTATTTTTAAATTTTATTTATTTATTTATTTTGAGATGGAGTCTCACTCTGTCGCCAGGCTAGAGTGCAGTGGCACAATGCTAAGATTACAGGCGTGATATTTATTTTATGATTACTCTTGCTCTGTTGCCCAGGCTAGAGTGCAGTGGAGCGATCATAGCTCACTGTAATCTGAAATACCTGGTCTTATGTAATTCTCATTTCTTAGTTGCTGGAGTAACTGTGACTACAGGTGTGAACCACCATGCCTGGCTAATTTTTACTTTTAATTTTTTTTTCTTTTTTTTTTTTTGAGATGGAGTCTTGCTTTGTTGCCCAGGCTGGAGTGCAGTGGCACAATCAACGCTCACTGCAACCTCTATCTCCCGGTTTCAAGCAATTCTTCTGCCTCAGCCTCCCGAGTAGATGGGATTACAGGGGCGTGCCACCATGCCCAGCTAACTTTTGTATTTTTAGTAGAGATGGGGTTTCCCTATGTTGCGCATCGTGGTCTCAAACTCCTGAGCTCAGAAAATTTGTCTGCCTCAGCCTCCTAAAGTGCTGAGATTAAAGGCGTGAGCCACCGTGCCCAGTTGGCACTTTCTTATTTTTAAAAAGTATATTATTGGCCAGATGCGGTGGCTCACATCTGTAATCCCAACACTTTGGGAGGCCAAGGCAGGTGGATCCCCTGAGGTCAGGAGTTTGAGACCAGCCTGGCCAACATGGTGACACCCTGTCTCTACTAAAAATACAAATATTAGCCTGGCATGGTGGCACGCACCTGTAGTCCCAGCTACTTGGGAGGAGAGGCAAGAGAATCGCTTGAATCGAGGAGGCGGAGGTTGCAGTGAACCAAGATCATGCCCCTGCACTCCAGCCTGGGTGATGGAGCAAGACTCCGTCTCAAAAAAAAAAGGCTTTAGCTGCCCTAAAAACAAACAAAAAAGTGTGTTCTTGGTACACATTACTGGATAAATTGTAAACTAATAGCAAAAATAATAGTTCATATATATATATACATATATATATATATTTTTTTTTTTGAGACAGAGTCTCGCTCTGTCACCCAGGCTGGAGTGCAGTGGCGTGATCTCGGCTCACTGCAACCTCTGCTTCCTGGGTTCAAGTGATTCTCTTTCCTCAGCCTCCCTAGTAGCCGGGATTACAATGCCACCACGCTCGGCTAATTTTTGTATTTTTAGTAGGGAAGGGGTTTCACCATGTTGGCCAGGCTGGTCTGGAATGCCTGACTTTGTTATCCACCCGCCTTGGCCTCCCAAAGTGCTGGGATTACAGGCATGATCCACCGCGCCCGGCCAATAGTTTATATTTATTGAATACTTGGGGCATTAGACAGAAACTGCGGTAAATGCTTCACACGTATTATCTTACTTAATCCTTTCCACATTTATTCTACTTAATCCTCAGAGCCGTCTGTGAGGCTAGAGAAACAAATTTAACTGAGAGTTTAAGTAAATTGTGCAGAATTACAATATGTAATTGAATGGATTAGAACCCATGTTTGTTCCTTCTTACTCTATACCTACTCTTCTCTATTATAATTAGTAGACAATTTTTTTGGATCAGAGTTAATTTGAGTAAAGAAGTTTCAGTATAACTGTAGGACAACAAAGAGATGTGAGTAGGCATATGAGTGTGACTGGGCATATAATTATAAAAACAAACGCCTATTGGCTTTTCAAGAAAGACATTATGAATTAACTGGATGGATAATTTTAACTGAGGATAATGGAAAAGACACATTAGAAGGTAGCATTTGAACTGGACCTTGAAGGATAAATAACAATCCTTATATATTAGTCAAGGTCCTGTAAGGAGGTAGAAATCACATGGCATTTGGAGAGAGACAGTGTAACTTAGTGGGTTGTTAACTAAGTAACTGAAGAAGTAAAAGGCAAAACCTAAAGTTTCATGGTGGTAGTAACTGTAGGAACAGCTACCACCCGCAGGGCTGAGGGAACAAAAGGAAGAGGTTGGAGTTATTAAAACATAGAAATTTAGAGGGGGAGGGGCCAAACACAGCCAACACTCAGACCGCTGAGGAGGAGGTATTGATTGACAGGTGCTCGTGTCTCTGAACTCAGAGGAAGAACCCCAAGGGGTAGAAACCAGACTTGTGAGTACGGGGCATTGGGCAGCCAGGTGCTGGTATCTCTGAAGAAGAGGAAATGAGACTAGTTCTGTAAGTGTTGAAAAAACTGCTGGGCATGGAGGTTCATATCTGTAATCTCAGCACTTTGGGAGGCCAAGGTGGGAGGATCGCTTGAGCCAACGAGTTCAAGATCAGGCTGGGCAACAAAGTGAGGCCCCATGTCTATAAAAATAAAAATTAGGCTAGGCGTGGTGGCTTACGCCTGTAATCCCAACACTTTGGGAGGCTGAGGCGGGGGGATCATGAGGTCAGGAGTTTGAGACCAGCCTGACCAACATAATAAAAACCCATTTCTACTAAAAATACAAAAATTAGCCGGGTGTGGTGGTGTGTACCTGTAATCCCAGCTACTGGAGGGGCTGAGGCAAGAGAATCGCTTGAACCCCGGGGGGTGAAGATTGCAGTGAGTCGAGTTCTAACCACTGCACTCCAGCCAGGGCGACAGAGCGAGACTCCGTCTAAACAACAACAACAACAACAACAACAACAAACCAGACTCATCTTCCCTGGCTTAGAAGGTATAACATGGTTGGGCTCTTCCTAAGCATCTTTGCTATAGCCACATGGTCTTCCTGCAGTCCTTAAAGACACCATGCTTCATTCTGCTGCAAGGCCATTGCACAGTCTATTATTTGCCAGGAATATTTTTTACCTGTTATATGCTGCTCCTCAAATCTTACTTTTTTTTTTTTTTTTTTTGAGATCAGCCCATCTCAGCCTCCCAAAGTGCTGGGATTACCAGTATGAGCCACTGAGCTTGGCCCAAATCGTCCTCTTATTTGCTCTTATAGCACCATAAATGTCTCTTATAGCAATTGTCACAGTTGTGCATCTTCATTTATTTATATAGTCTTTTTTTTTTTTTTTTTTTGAGTCTCGCTCTGTCTACGAGGCTGGAGTGCAGTGGCGTGATCTCGGCTCACTGCAACCTCCACCACCTGGATTCAAGGGATTCTCCTTCCTCGGCTTCCTGAGTAGCTGGGAATATAGATATGTGTCACCATGTTCAGCTAATTTTTTTGTATTTTTAGGGGAGACAGGGTTTTGCCATGTTGGCCAGACTGGTCTTGAACTCCTGACCTCAGGTGATCCACCTGGCTCATCCTTCCAAAGTGTTGAGATTATAGGCCTGAGCCACTGTGCTTAGCCCTATTCATATAGTCTTTTGATCAACGCCTGCCTCTTCCAACAAGGTTTGTAAGCTCCAGGAGGGCAGGGGCCATGACTGTTTTTTGCACTCCATTGTTTGTTTTACCAGTGCCTAGTTTAGTGACTGCCACATAGTAGACTGCGACATATATATATAGAATACATGGCTGGGCGTGGGGGCTCATGCCTGTAATCCCAGCACTTTGGGAGGCCAAGGCGGGTGGATCACAAGGTCAGGCGTTGAAGACCAGCCTGGCCAAGATGGTGAAACCCGTTTCTACTAAAAACACAAAAAAATTAGCTGGGCGTGGTGGTGAGGGCTTGTAATCTCAGCTACTCAGGAGGCTGAAGCGGAGAATTGCTTCAACCCAGGAGGCAGAGGTTGCAGTGAGCCCAGATCGCGCCACTGCACTCCTGCCTGGGCGACAGATTGAGACTCCGTCTCAATTAAAATATATGTATATATATATAAGTATATATATAAAATATATATGTAGTAAATATATATATGCAGTAAATATACATATATTCATGTATATGTATATACATTATATATATATACACATACGGAATTACTTCAATATTCTGCAAGTGGAGAATGTAGCCATGACATGAGAAGAGGTGGGTATTTGAAAGCAGGGATTTGGCTGGGCACAGTGGCTCATGCCTGTAATCCCAGCACTTTGGGAGGCCGAGGTGGGTAGATCACTTGAGGTCAGGAGTTCGAGACCAGCCTGGCCAACATAGTGAAACCTGTCTCTACTAAAAATAGAAAACAATTAGCCAGGCGTGGTGACGCGTGCCTGTAATCCTAGCTACTCGGGATGCTGAGGCAGAAGAACGGCTTGAGCCCAGGAGGCGGGGGTTGCAGTGAGCCGAGATCGCGCCACTGTACTCCAGTCTGGGCGACAGAGCAAGACTCTGTCTCAAAAAAAAAAAAAAAAAAAGAAAAAGAAGAAGGAAGCAGGGATTTGCGTCTCTTTTGGTTTTTTTGTGTGTGGGTTTTTTTGGTTTTTTTTTTTTTTGAGATGGAGTCTTGCTCTGTCACCCAGGCTGGAGTACAGTGGCACAATCTCGGCCCACTGCAACCTCTGCCTCCAGGGTTCAAGGGATTCTCCTGTCTCAGCCTCCTAAGTAGCTGGGACTACAGGCACGTGCCACCACGCCTGGCTAATTTTTGTATTTTTAGTAGAGACAGGGTTTCACCATACTAGCCAGGCTGGTCTCAAACTCCTGACCTCATGATCTGCCCACCTCTGCCTCCCAAAGTGTTTGGATGACAGGCGTGAGCTATTGTGCCTGGCTGAGGGTTTTCATTTCATTGATCATCCAGCATCTCGCTCTTAATTCTAGAGGTTCTGAGAAGGTCCCTTGTTTCTTTCCTTTTTTTAAAATATCTTTCTTTTTTTTTTTCTTTAGGAGACAGGGTCTTAATCTGCCGCCCAGGGTGAAATGCAGCAGTGCCATCATAGCTCACTGCCACCTCAAACTTTTGGGTTCGAGCAATCCTCCCACTTCATCCTCCCATGCAGCTGGGGCTACAGCTGCATGTCACCATGCCCTGCTAGGTTTTTTTTTTTTTTTTTAAGATAGGGTCAAGGCCAGGTGAGGTAGCTTACCCCTGTAATCCTAGCACTTTAGGCAGCCAAGGTAGGCAGATTGTTTGAGCCCAGGAGTTTGAGACCAGCCTTGGCAACACAGAAAAACCCTATCTCTACCAAAAAAGATATGAAGATTAGCTGGGCATGGTAGCATATACCTGTCATCCCAGCCACACCTGGGAGGATTGCTTATACCCAGGAGGCAGAGTTGCAGTGAGATCAATCATACCAGGCCACTGCAATCTAGCCTGGGTGACAGAGCAAGACCCTTGTCTCAAAACAACAACAACTAAAAAAAGATAGGGTTCCTCTCTGTTGCTCAGGCTGGACTTGAGAACTCCTAATTTCAAGCAATCCTCTCCCTTGGCCTCCCAAAGTACTGGGATTACAGGCATGAGCCACTGCACCCAATCTATTCTCTTTTTATTGAGATAAGATTCACATAAAATAAAATTAACCATTAATCATATTAAAGTGTTCAATTCTTGGCATTTACATCCACAATGTTGTGCAGCCTTCTCCGATGTCTAGTTCTGGTAAATTCTTTTTTTTTTTCCATAATTTCTTTTAAATTCTTTTTGACTTTTTCTCCTGGTCTTCTGTTATCCTTTCTGCAGGTCGCTTCTTCAACCCCTTCATTTTCCTGGTTTGTAGTTTGCTTGTCTTGGTTCTACATATGAATCCTTCCATAAGTTGTACAAAAAGTATCATTGGAGATATTTTTCTTCTTCTTTGGCTTGAGAGCTTTTGGCATTTTCATAGATAATTTATAAAGGTCATCGGATGCCAGGTGTGTCCTCCTCAGAACCAGATTCAAGGAGAGTCCTATCTCTTCCAATTCAATCCGTGGTGTTCCGCAACCAGATTTCTTCAACAGCAACTTATAGCTTCAAAAGTAAATCTTCCCATTCAGTGCAGTGAAGTGCAGAACATATTCTAATCCAGCCAGGCAGATATTTGATACCGTGGGGCCTCTGAAGAAATCAAGAAGAAGACTTTTTAGTCTTCTGTAATCTTCTGTTACATTGAAATCATCACCAGCAAATATTAGCCTGGGTTTTGTTCCCTCAGGACATTTACTCTTCTTAATGTCTTTTAGAAAGACAAAATTCTCAATACCTAATTCAATCATATCCAGCACATGGTAGTCATACATATGACCTATTACTAGATTATTTGGCCGCTTCTTATTATAGGAGCCAAACATGAATAAAGAACAATCTGATTTCTTTGAAAATAATTCCAGTGATGTCTGATCCTCAAAAGGTCTTGTAATATTTTTCTTTTTATACAGTACACCGTATGGTTTTTTCAGTGCACACACATCTTTAAGTACTTGTGTCACTGTTGCATTTGCATTTCCCCCTTTAATCAGCATGGCATTTTTAATATTTTCATTGAGTTTTGGTTCTCTCTTCTCAAGGAATCTCTTGACTCTTTTCATTTTGGGATTTACAACTCGAT
Source organism: Pongo abelii (assembly GCF_028885655.2). NCBI lineage: Eukaryota > Metazoa > Chordata > Mammalia > Primates > Hominidae > Pongo > Pongo abelii. The sequence goes on along the minus strand of NC_072006.2, from coordinate 39,916,590 downwards.
CCAGAGCATCTATCGCTACCACTACCTGGAACTCTTAACTAGGTGGATCTAGTTCTGGTAAATTCTTATTACCCCAACAGGAAACCTTATAGCCATTACGTAGTCACCCCACATTCCTCCTTCCCTCCAGCTCCTGGCAAAGACCAATTTGGTTTCTTTTTTTTTGAGATGGAGTCTCCCTCTGTCACCCAGGCTGGAGTGCAGTGGTGCTATGTCAGCTCACTGCAACCTCCGCCTCCCGGGTCAAGAGATTCTCCTACCTCAGCCTCCTGAGTAGCTAGGATTACAGGCACCTGCCACCACGCCCGACTAATTTTTTGTATTTTTAGTAGAGATGGGTTTTCACCGTGTTAACCAGGATGATCTCGATCTCCTGACCTCGTGATCTGCCCACCTCAGCCCCCCCGAGTGCTGGGATTACAGGAGTGAGCCACTGCACCCGGCCCACCAATCTGATTTCTGTCTCTATGGATTTATCTACTCTGGGTGTTTCATATAAATGGTTTTGTACCATACATGACCTTTTGTGTCTGGCTTCTTTCACTTAGCATAGTGTTTTCAAGGTTCATGTACATTATAGCATGTATCAGTATTTCGTTTTTATGGCGGAATAATATTCCATTGTCTGAATATACTACATTTTGTTTATCCATTCATCAGTTGATAGGCATTTGGGTTGTTTTCATTTTTTGGCTGTGGTGAGCAGTGCGGCTATGAACACTTGTGTATGAGTAATTATTTGACTGTCTGTTTTTTTGTTTTGAGATGGAGTCTTGCTCTGTCTCCCAGGCTGGAGTGCAGTGGTGTGATCTTGGCTCACTGCAACCTCCACCTCCTAGGTTCAAGTGATCCTCCCACCTCAGCCTCCGAAATAGCTGGGATTATAGATGCCACCATGCCTGGCTAATTTTTGTATTTTTGGTAGAGACAGGGTTTCACCTTGTTGATCAGGCTGGTCTTGAACTCCTCTCAAGTGATCTGCCCACCTTAGCCTCCCGAAGTGCTGGGATTACAGGTGTGAACCACTGTGCCCAGCCAAATGTCTGTTCTAAATTATTTTATTATGCCTAGGAATGTGTTTGCTGGGTCATAGGGTAACTCTATGTTTAACTTTTTGAGTAACTGCCAAACTGTTCTCTATAGCAGCTATATCATTAATATGTAAACATTGATACCAATAAACTATAAGGGTTCCAATTTCTCCACATTCTTACCAAAATCCCATGTTGGTTTTTTGTGTTTGTTTGTTTGTTTTGAGATGGAGTCTCACTCTGTTGCCCAGTCTAGAGTGCAGTGGTGCAATCTCCACCCACTGCAACGTCCGCCTCCTGGGTTCAAGCAGTTCTCCTGCCTCAGCCTCCCGAGTAGCTGGGATTACAGGAGCGCACCACCTCGCCTGGCTAATTTTTGTATTTTTAGTAGAGATGGGGTTTCACCATGTTGGTCAGGCTGGTCTTGAACTCCTGACCTCGTGATCCACCCACCTCAGCCTCCCAAAGTGTTGGGATTACAGGCTTGAGCCACTGTGCCCGGCATCCCTTGCTTCTTTTACAACAATAGCGTACAATTCATGTCTATGATGCACATATTCCAACTCTGATGTTTCATTTATATATTGAGATGGCACCTGGTTGTTTATTTCACTTATTTTAGAGATGGAGTCTCACTGTGTTTCCCAGGCTGTACATGAATTCCGGGGCTCAAGAAGTCCTCCCACCTCAGCCTCCTGAGTAGCTGAGATTACAGGTTCCCACCACCTAAGTAGGCTAGGGAGCTGGTTATTTAGAGATGTTTGGGCAAGATGTATGTCTGTAGACCTCTTACAGAAAGTGACTGTTAAGAACATATTTTTTTCAGACCCCAAAAGAATGAGTCTATTAGCTACATCCTTTCAGAGATGCTGTGTCTTTCTGGGCTATTCATTGTACAAGGTCATTCACTCATATCATGAAATCACACGCCTTTCATTCAAAACCACTGTTGAGTTGATGTTTCTTTTGTTTGCCATCCTTCATTTTCAAGGTATATCTCCATCCTGTGATGCCTTGTCAGCAGAATCTTCCTCTCTATTGCTAGATTTGCTTAATTCCTAAATCTTTTGCAATGCTGTGCCTGACTGCATTATTTTTGCTTCTGTTAGCAGATGTTTTTAAACAATACTCTGCCTCCTAATTTGCAATGGTTTATCCATTTCTCTGGTTGTCAAATCAGGATATTTTGGGACAAAACATACTGCTTTCTCTGACCCTCTGTGCCTGCATCTGCCATTTCTTTACTTAATAAAGTTAACAGAACATTACCCGATTTGTAAGCATTTGTCAGAACTAATCTATTGGTACATTTAAGATTTGTGCGTTTTGCCATATGTAAATATTATGGCATTTAAAAACATTGTGAACACTATTAAACTCTAATTAAGATTTTAAAAAAAACTCAAGATTATGCAATGCTGAGGTGTTTAGAAATAAAGTATACTGATGTCTGCAATTTGCTTTGAAAAGCACACAAAAATTAGGTTGGATGAATGGATGGACAAAGGGATAGATGAATATGTGATATAGCAAACAATGAAAAATGTTAAATGTAAAATAGACGGTGGGCATCTTTACTATTCTCTCAACCTCTGTTTGAGAATATTCATAATAAAATGTCGAAAAAAAATCTCCCTAACTGCTCTGATAAAATACATAAATCAGCTACTTTCGGAAGCAGATTCTGTGATCACTTCCATTATAGTCTGATCATTTCAATGTATTTCATTCAAGGAAATAAACAGGGTTGGGAGTGGTGGCTCACGCCTGTAATCCCAGCACTTTGAGAGGCCGAGGCAGGTGGATCACCTGAGGCCAGGAGTTCGAGACCAGCCCGGCCAACATGGTGAAACCCTGTCTCTACTAAAAATACAAAAATTAGCCATGCGTGGTGACATGTACCTGTAATCCCAGCTATTTGGGAGGCTGAGGCAGGAGAATCCCTTGAACCCAGGAGGTTGCAGTGAGTGGAGATCGCACCACTGCCCTCCAGCCTGGATGAAAGAGCGAAACTCTGGCTCAAAAAAAAAAAAAAAAAAAAGGAAACTGATTTAGAGGAATAAATGGGATTTTATATAGAAAAAGGTTTATAATGTGTGAAGTGCTATGTAAATACGCTATTATTAATACTATTAGCCAGGTTAGGTGGCTCACACCTATAATCCCAGCATTTTGGGAGGCTGAGGTGGGAGGATTGCTTCAGACCAGGAATTCAAGACCAGACTGGGCAACACAGAGAGATCCTGTCTCTATGAAAGAAAAAAAATAGCCAGGTGTAGTGGCGTGTGCCTGTAGTCCTAGCTACTTTGTAGGTTGAGGTGGGATGATCTCTTGAGCCCAGGTGTTTGAGGCTGCAATGAACTATGATCATGCTACCAAACAATGCCTGCTGGGAGACACTGCCAGACTCCATCTTTTTTCTCAGACAGGGTCTTACTATGATGACCAGGGTGGTCTCAAACTCCTGGGTTCAAGTGATGCTCTGCCTTGGCCTCCCAAAGTGGTGGCATTATAGGTGTGAGCCACTGTGCCTGCCCGAGACCCTGACTTTTGATGTTTAAAGCATTGAGTTTATGCAAAATCTTATTAGTACAATGCAAAACAGTATCTTGAATATGGTTTTATGTTCCTTCAGGTGTTCTCAATAAACTGGAAACTCTTGAAGGAAAAAGGATTATCCTTTTGATTAGTTTTGTGCTCACAAATTGTCTTTTTTTTTTCTGTTTTTTTTTTGAGGTGGAGTCTCGCACCGTCGCCTGGACTGGAGTGCAGTGATGTGATCTCGGCTCACTGCAACCTCTGCCTCCCAGGTTCAAGGGATTGAGCCTCCTAATTAGCTGGGATTACATGCGCCCGCCACCACGCCCAGCTAATTTTTTGTATTTTTAGTACAGATGGGTTTTCACTATGTTGGCCAGGCTGGTCTCGAATGCCTGACCTCATGATCCACCTGCCTCAGCCTCCCAAAGTGCTGGGAATACAGGCATGAGCCACTGCACCTGGCCACAAATTGTCTTAATGAGTATTTCACCAAATGTACTAAACACTTACTGAATGAATCAGTATATTTCACTGATAAGCTCTAAATGAGTGTTGTAAATTACATTTTATGTTACCGTGTATTGAATCTTTTCACTTTTATTTTTAATCTAAAGTAGCATTTTGGGCAATCCTTTTGGCCATGGAATGGACACATGGGCTATTATGAGTGCCCCTTAATTTTTTTCATTGCCGTAACTATAATGAGTTCAAAACATTTTACTTTTTTGACCAAAGATGAAACTCTGACAGAAAGCATCAGTTATTTCCCTATCTAGTTCACATCAGATCTAACGAAATTATCTTGAGTTTGAGGACAGGATTTTTGACAGTGATCCCAAGCAAAGTTAATGTGGTATCAACCTCAAGTAAGTAGCCAGGGATGTACCCTTGAAAGATTTCTTCTTTTTTTTTTAAGACAGTCTCCCACTGTCGCCCGAGCTGGAGTGCAATGGCGCAATCTTGGCTCACTGCAACCTCTGCCTCCCAGGTTCAAGCGATTCTCCTGCCTCAGCCTCCCGAGTAGCTGGGATGACAGGCGCCTGCCACCATACCCTGCTAATTTTTTGTATTTTTAGTAGGGACGGGATTTCATCATGTTGCTCAGGCTGGTCTCAAACTCCTGACCTCAGGTGATCTGCCCACCTTGGCCTCCCAAAGTGCTGGGATTACAGGCTTGAGCCACCATGCCCGGCCTAGATTTCTTCTTAAAAACTAATCATTCTGCCAGGCACGGCGACTCACACCTGTAATTCCAGCACTTTAGGAGGTCAAGGAGGGCTGATCACTTGAGGCCAGGAGTTTGAGACCAGCTGGGTCGACATGGCGAAACCCCATATGCACTAACAATACAAAAATTACCTGGGCCCACTTGGTTGAAATCCCAGCTACTCAGGAGGCTGAGACATGAGAATTGCTTGAACCCAGGAGGTGGAGGTTGCTGTGAGCTGAGATCTTGCCACTGCACTGCAGCGTGGGTGACAGAGTGAGACTATTTCAAAAAAACAAACAAAAAACCAGGCTGGGTGCGGGGGCTCACGCCTGTAATACCAGCACTTTGGGAGGCCAAAGTGGGCGGATCACCTGAGGTCAGGAGTTCAAGATCAGCCTGGTCAACATGGTGAAACCCCGTCTCTACTAAAACACAAATATTAGCCGGGCGTGGTGGCACATACCTATGGTCCCAGCTGCTTTGGGAGGCTAAGGCAGGAGAATCACTTGAACCTGGGAGGAGGAGACTGAAGTAAGCTGAGATCAAGCCACTGCACTCCACTCCAGCTTGGGTGGACTGAGTGAGTATCCGTCTCAAAAAAAACAAGCAACAGGCCGGGCATGTTGGCTGCCTGTAATCCCAGCACTTTGGGAGGCCAAGGCGGGCGGATCACCTGAGATCAGGAGTTCGAAAACAGCCTGGCCAACATGGTGAAACACCATCTCTACAAAAAAATTAGCCGGGCATGGTGGCAGGTGCCGTAATCCCAGCTACTTAGGAGGCTGAGGCAGGAGAATCGCTTGAACCCAGGAGGCGCAGGTTGCAGTGAGCCAAGGTTGCGCTACTGCACTCCAGCCTGGGCAACAGAGCAAGACTCCATCTCAAAAAAAAAAAAAAAAAACCTAATGATTCACTTTGGGAAGCTAAGCCCAAGAGTTTGAGCCTGCAGTAAACCATGTAAACCGTAACTAAGTCTCTGCACTCCAAGCAGCCTGGGAGACGGTGCAAGACTGTCTCAAAAAACATGATTCACAAATTTAAGTTAAAACCTTTGGATATGTCACTAGAATACCCTTGACATTGTGCCAATAGACAGGCAAGTATTTAAAACAATTCAATCAGTCAGTAGATTGATGAGATAATCAAGTGCAGAAGGAACCTGGGTGGGGAGATACAATTTCATCTGCCTAAATCAGGCAAAGGTCACATGAGTGTTAAAATTAATTACATCTGTATGAAATGGGCTTAAGTTTCCCATTGTCCTAGTGATATGGGGGAAAAAAAAAAGAGTCAGGCATGCTGGCTCACGCCTGTAATCCCAGGACTTAGGGAGGCATAGAGGAGAGGATCCCTTGAGCCAGGAGTTGGGGACCAGCCTGGACAACATGGCAAAAACCCAACTCTACAAAAAATACTAAAATTACCTGGGCCTGGTGGCATGTGCCTGTAGTCCCAGCTACTCGGGAGGCTGAGATGGGAGGATCTCTTGAGCTCAGGAGGTCAAGGCTGCAGTAAGCTGTGATTGTGCTACTGCACTCTAGCATGGGTGACAAAGTGACACTGTTTCAAGAAAGAAAAAGGCCGGGCGAGGTGGCTCACGCCTGTAATCCCAGCACTTTGGGAGGCCAAGGCGGGCAATTCCCTTGAGGTCAGGAGTTCGAGACCAGCCTGGGCAACATGATGAAACCCCATCTGTACCAAAAATATAAAAAATTAGCCTGGTGTGGTGGCACGCTCCTGTAATCCCAGCTACTTGGGAGGCTGACGCAGGAGAATTGCTTGAACCTGGGAGGCGGAGGTTGCAGTGAGCCGAGATTGTGCCATTGCACTCCAACTTGGGCGACAGAGCAAGACTCCATCTCAAAAAAAAAAAAAAAATATGTATATATATACACATGCACACACACACATATACATACATACATATATATAGAGAGAGAGAGAGTGAGAGAGAGAGAGAGAGAGAGAGAGAGAGCCGAGAACGTGCCATTGCACTCCAGCCTGGGCGACAAGAGTGAAACTCTGTCTCAAAAAAAAAAAAAAAAAAAGAAATGATAAATGCTTGAGGTGATGGATTACCCCAATTACTCTGATTTGATTATTACACATAATATGCCTTTATCAAAACATCACATTTGAAGCCCAAATCTCTACAAAAAAAAAATTTTTTTTTTGAGACAGTTTTGCTCTCGTTTCCCAGGCTGGAGTGCAATGGCGCGATCTCGGCTCACTGCAACCTCCGCCTCTCAGGTTCAAGTGATTCTCCTGCCCCAGCCTCCCAAATAGATGGGATTACAGGCATGCGCCACCATGCCTGGCTAATTTTGTATTTTTAGTAGAGACGGGGTTTCTCTATGTTGGTCAGGCTGGTTGCGAACTCTCAATCTCAGGTGATCCACCTATCTTGGTCTCCCAAAGTGCTGGGATTATAGGAGTGAGTCACCACACCCAGCCCAAACATTTTTTTAAAAATTAAGCTGGGCATGGTGATGTGCACCTGTTTTTCTAGGTAATTGGGAGGCTGAGCTGGGAGGATTGCTTGAGCCCAGGAGTGCAAGGTTACAGTAAGCTATGATGGTGCCACTGCACTTCAGCCTGTGGGACAGTGTGAGACCCTGTCTCAATTAAAAAACCAAACAATTCTACTTGCTGTAGATTTTTGGGGACAAAAAACAAAACCAAACCAAACCACATGTATCTGATAAACATATACATTTAAAATGTACCCTTAATAATCAAAAAATTAAAAATCCACATTGGTAAAATACATTTAGTTTTCAGCCAAATTCTCTAAGTATATTCATTACCTTTTTGGCTCTATTTCAGGCTCTATTCCTCCATCTTTTGAGAGCAAAATGATGAAAGGGGAATTAATTTACATAGAAAGTTCATGAACTAGAGTTAGTGAAGTTTTGTAAAGTGAATGAAAAGCATCTTATGTTTGTGATATTTTCTTTTGTGTTAAGAGACTGGGTCTTGCTCAGTTGCCCAGGGTGGGGTGAAGTGGCATGTGATTCTAACTGACTGCAGTCTTGAACTCCTGGGCCCAAGCTATCCTCCCATCTCAGCCTCCTGAGTAGTTGGAACTACAGACATGCATCACCACATCTGGCTAATTTTAAATTTTTTGTAGAGACAGGGTCTTGCTATATTGTCCAGGCTGGTCTCAAACTCCTGGACTCAAGCAATCCTCCTGCCTTGGCCTCTCAAAGTGCTGGGATAACAGGCCATGAGCCGCCATGCCTGGGGATATTTTCTTTTAAACATAAAAAATACTTGTTTCAGAAACTTGATTTTTCCAAATGGTGTTTTTTGATGATCTGCTAAGTTGCCATATTGCCTCTGATAGTCCTTGAGCAGAAAACTATTTAAGGGATCTTAAATCATCAAGCGACTTAGAGCTTAAATCCTTCGTCTTCCCAAACAAGAAGTCTAGAGGTTAAGGTCAAATTCTGTCATGTCATGTTCCTAAACAAACAAGAAAAACCAAGTGCCAACTTCATGCTTTCATTTTGCACAACAAGTCATAATACTGGAATTACCGGGGGGCAGGAAGAGATAGCAGAGGTTAGCTTGCTTTATTTCTGACATATTATGCTTCAATTTCCTGTGACGGTTTTCTTTTCTTTCTTCCTTTTTTTTTTTTCTTGAGATGGAGTCTCGATCTCTGTCACCCAGGCTGGAGTGCAATGGCATGATCTCAGCTCACTGCAACCTCCGCCTCCCAGGTTCAAGTGATTCTCCTGCCTCAGCCTCCCGAGTAGCTGGGAATTGCAGGCACCTGCCAGCAGGCCCGGCTAGTTTTTTTTATTTTTAGTAGAGACAGGGTTTCGCCATGTTGGGTCAGGTCTTGAACTCCTGACCTCAGGCGGTCCACCCGCGTCGGCCTCCCAAAGTGCTGGATTAGAGGCATGAGCCACTGCGCCCGGCCTCCAGAGCGAGACTCTGTCTCAGAAATAAAATAAAAAGAGGATCTGAATTTTCAGAAAAAGGATTAAGGGAGTATTCTAACTACAAAATAACTGTTATTAATAATCCTCTAAGATAAATCCTAACCTGTGTGTAAAGTTAACCTGAGAGGCAAAACCACTTAACATCTATATTTGCTCTAAATAATTTTGTTTAGCAGAAACAGAAGTTAGCTGTTGTGAAGATTAAATATTTGCGAGGCGTTTTACAGACATTATATCATTTAATCTTTACTATAGCCCTTCTCAGCCTTCATTCATTAATTTACTGAGGGTCCACTTGGGCAGACATGCCCTGCTAACCTCTAAAAATTCAGTAGTTAGCATTACCTGCCTTCCTCAGTCTCAAGTAGCTTAGACTAGCTACTAAGTATGTCCTCTTTTAAATCAGGAAATGAAAGATCCGCTCTGAGAGGTTAATTTGCTTGTCCAAGGTCACACAGTGTTGGAGCAGCTAGTTACACTAATCAAGGCGTCTCATTTCTAATCTTTTCTGCCCTCAATCATTAGACTGTTAAGATTAGAGGGTAAGATTTTTGCTTTGAAGACTTATTTCCAGCTTTTTTTTTCCCAGCATCTAGGAGGAAACCTCACACAGTACTGACCAGAGAACAAATGGCTAATTCATACTCTAATTACCTGGCATCTAGAAGACTTCAGGGGAGAGGAGCCAGGTCCCAGGGGGAAGGGGGACTTTTTTTTTTTTTTTTGTGGGGGATGTCTTTTTTTTTCACCAAATTCTTCAGTAATATTCAGGAAGGGGAACATTTTTGAAGGAATGGTAGCAACCCTGACACAAGAGCTGATTAAATTCGGGGCACAAAACTGATCCCATGCCAAGGGAAGCAAGAGTTTATTTTTTCCACATTTTCTTTGCTTTTCTCCACTATTTCCAAGGTTGTTTCTAAGCTCGACAGCGGAGGCCGCGCCATTGGCTCCAAATGACAGGGAAATCTATTTTTATTATCTCCCCCTCTCCCCCTACCCCTAAAGGTCTCTTCTTCTGGCCTTCTGATACACTTTTCCACTTCGTCTCCACCCTCAGCGGATAATCTGAATACGGCCGTTTTATCCTATCGCTATAAGGACTAGGTTGCCTTATGGCGACCTTGACAGCTATCTGTGTGGGAGGCCGGAGCGGGGGCGATCCGCTGTGCCGGAGGAATCTTCAGATGGCCATGAGGAGGCGCCACGAGGGGGAGGTGACCGCTGAGCTCCACTCAGCGAGGAGCTCTCTGAAAGATTGACAGGCAGCCTACCAACTGTCTTTGCCCTAGAGACCGCTCTGTCTCGCGAGATTTGGGTGCTTATGCGAAGGGGGAGTGAAAGGCCCCTCTCTGAATGGGGGATGGGAATGTCTATGGCGCAATCATTGCGCGAGATTGGGCTACAGCCGCTGCAGCTATACTTCGATCTCGCGATACTTCGGCCGCTCAGATTTGGAGCTTGGGGCAGCTTCTCGCGAGAGCCCGTGCTGAGGGCTCTGTGAGGCCCCGTGTGTTTGTGTGTGTGTATGTGTGCTGGTGAATGTGAGTACAGGGAAGCAGCGGCCGCCATTTCAGGGAGCTTGTCGACGCTGTCGCAGGGGTGGATCCTGAGCTGCCGAAGCCGCCGTCCTGCTCTCCCGCGTGGGCTTCTCTAATTCCATTTTTTTTTTAGATTCGCTCGGGCCTAGCCGTCCTTGGAGCCCGATATTCGGGCTGGGCGGTTCCGCGGCCTGGGCCTTAGGGGCTTAACAGTAGCAACAGAAGCAGCGGCGGCGGCGGCGGCAGCAGCAGCAGCAGAAACCTTTTCCCGAACACGAGCACCACAGGCGCCCGAAGGCCGGAACAGGTACAGGGGCGTTGCGGACCCGCGTATTATCTTAGCTTTCTCGAGGTTTGGCTCCATTTTGGGCTGAAGGGCGCTCTTGGCGGTCTTTAGCGACCGGGGTGGGGGGTGGTTTTCGAGAAATCGGCCCTGTTTCAGTGACCGCGCCCTTATTTTCCGGTCGGGTATAGTCTGGATTCTTGGGGCGGTAGGGACCCCCGAGAGGCCGCGGTAGAATGGTGACCGGTCTCCTTCGAGGCCTGGGCCGGCCGCGACCTCCCAACATGGCGTCAGTTGAACGCTGCCTTGGCTCCATAACCCCTCCCAATGGAGGGAGTTTCCCTTTGCCCCTAAAATGGCAGCGCGGGTTTTTGCGCGAAAAGAGGCGCTCTTGTTCGGGTCTCCCAGTTTCTGTTTTTGGAGTTGATAGCAGAGTTTTAAATATTGGATATTGAAGTCTTCATTTTCATGTGTTTCGTGTAAGAGGCGTTTAGGATTTATTTACGTAAGCCAAACCTGGTTAAAGTGCGTGTCACTTTAGTCATTCATTGTAGGGCTTATGGAGGTTTTTCTTAAGTTTTCGAGTGTGTCGGCTGAGAAAAAAAATTCAGTCGATTTGAAAAACGTTTACCAGGCCGGGCGCGGTGGCTCACGCCTGTAATCCCAGCAGTTTGGGAGGCAGAGGCAGGCGGATCACTTGAGGTTAGGAGTTCGAGACCAACCTCATCAACATGGTGAAACCCCGTCTCTACCAAAAATACAAAAATTAGCCGGGCGTCGTGGCAGGCGCCTGTGATCCCAGCTATTCGGGAGGTGAGGTGGGAGGATCGCTTGAATCTGGGAGGCGGAGCTTGCAGTGAGCCAAGATCGCGCCACTGCACTTCAGCCTGGGCAGCTAGAGCGAAACTCCGTCTCACAAAAAAAAGAAAAAAAAAGGAAAATGTTTACTCACGGAATCGTCTTGTTTTTTTCCTAGGCGTTTAGAGAAAATGTTAGACGATATAGGCAACAAGAGTGAAACTCCGTCTCAAAAAAATGTTTACTCAAGAAATTGTTTTGTTCTTTTCCTAGGCGTTTAGAGAAAATGGCAGACGATATTGATATTGAAGCAATGCTTGAGGCTCCTTACAAGAAGGTGAGAAAAAACATGTCGGTGAGGTTTATATATTTCTTAATTTAGCATTATTCACGAAACTACTGCTGAAATGTAAACTAACCTCCCCGGAGCCCTCTTGATTTATCTTATCAGAGATGCATTACGTGTAACTTACAAAAGTAAATATATGCTATTGATGTAATAATATTGTGCAGTAGTTTCACTTCAGCGTGATGAATAAATGCCCATCTATCTCTCTTTGTAGACTTGCCTAACGATATCTCACCTCTACTCCCATGAATTCACCTTTGATTCCAGTGTGAACTGTCAATCATAAGGTAGTAATTGAGTGACTTATCGCTGTACCGTGGTCCCCTAGGTAAAATGACTCAACTAAGAATTACCACCTCCAGTTTGGTATAGCAAAAAGGTGAATGTAGTGGTTTGGGAAAAAGCAGGGGTCCAAGAATAACAAAGCATAACCAGTCTGTGGCAAGTTAAATCTTCTAATAGTCTTATAAGAAGAAATGGGTGAGATTTTAAAATTTATGTATCTGTGTAAGACTGGTGATAGTAAATCTTAAAACAGTCCAGTGGCAATCTGCTGCTCAGTTAATAATTACTAAAATTCTTGGATCCCTGAATAGAAATTAAAAAAAAAAATACAAGAGGCAGTATCACAGCTTAGAGTCACTTGATGACTGTTTTACTGTTCTCCATATTGTTTTTATTTTTAATTAGGCCCTACCATAGTATTTCACACTAAAAACAAAGGAATTATATTGGCTAATATAGTCTTTGACTCATTTCGGTATCAGTAAAAGTAAACTGTCTTTTCATTGTTTCACCAGTTGGTGGTGAAAATAGCAGTATGCATGCATTATCACTGGTGTCACAAACTGTAAGCTTTGTAAGTTAGCACTTTACTCCTATAGCTGATGTAATCAAACTTTAAACATTTCACTAAACCTTTTAAAAATAATACATTTGTTTTGGATTGTATAGCACGACCATGTGGTACCAGTTTGGATGAATTCTTGATAGATTTAAATAGTGTATGTAATTTTGTAATGCTTAGACTCTTGAAGAGCTGCTTTCTGTTTTAATGTTAAGATTCTTGTGTCTTAGTTTTTTTTAACATGGATGTAATTCCATGTAAACAGGTATGGAAGTAGGAAATGTTTAGGCTGGACTTGGTGGATTATTAATTGACTTTCTTGGGTTCTTGGGAGTCAACATTACTAAAGCAGTGTGAATCCCTGTTTGCTTCAGGGCGAGATGTGTGACAGAGGTGGCATCAAGCTCTTACAGTCCCAACCCTCCAACGGAAATGGGCGAAGATCTCAGGAATGGCATCGGTCACAGGAAATCGATAGTGGCTGGCTGCTAGCATGGCCACTTGGGGCTTAGGCAGAAATAGAGCCATGGTACTGACCAAAGGGACCATAGCACATGGAATAAAACTCAAAACAGGACTTCATGTTTTATGGAAATTATATTTAACCACTTCAGCATTGTAAATCTGGATAACTTAATATCTAAACTATATAAGAAAGTAAAATTTAACATGTTAATATGGAAAGTTTTATTTTTGTATCTTGATGACTTAAATGTAAGCAACAAAGTGGTTAAACACATACCCATCTAAATTTTTTTATAGCCTTCCATGTTAAACTATAAGTAAATAATTAGTTTTAAAATTGTTTTGTATTTTCTTATTCCTGTTCCCTTTACCCTTTGACAACTTGAAATGTTACCACTTCGTCCTCATGATGTTCTTCTATCAACCCTGCTTAGGATGAGAACAAGTTGAGCAGTGCCAACGGCCATGAAGAACGTAGCAAAAAGTAAGTTTTAAGAAGGGGCTTGGGGGAGGGTGGTGAGGTTTTTTGTGGTTTTAGACCTTGTGTTTGTGTGCCTAAGTATACAAAATTCTCTTCTGAAGCTTTTCTTTGCTGCTTTTAGAAAATTGGTTCTTTGCCTTTTGGGACAAACTCTTGGAGGAATTGTGGATTTTTTTGCTTAGATTTCAGAATATAGTTTCAGATACCTTCCCCTCCAAGTCCATCATGACAGTCTGGTGACAAGTTCTGTATTAGAGATTGTCTTGTTTTAAATTTGTTAACTTTGGTTTAATATTTGGTTATCTTACTGATAAAACTATTATATATCCATTGATCTTAAAAGGTAGAAAGAGTTAAATTAGGTGATAACTAGGCCATGGAAAGTATTGTTTGCCCTAAATTGCCGAAGGAGTCAAAGCTGTGAATTATTTCTGCAGCTTGCTGCTCAGAGGCCCTTTTGGAAGTGATGCAACAGAGTACTTAAGTACTTCTAAAGGTGGCTTTCATTATCTTGGGCCTTTTAAACTCTAGACTTAACAGGGTGGGGATTTTGGAAATTATGAATATATCTGTATGTACACTTTATTTGGGTAAGATGAGTGAATAGAGCTCTACTGTAGACTAGCACAGAAAACTGTGTACGAAAAGTCTTAGGTAACAAGATATGACGAGATCCACTTTTTTTTTCTTTTCTTTTGAGACGGAGTCTCGCTCTGTAGCCCAGGCTGGAGTGCAGTGTAGCCCAGGCTGGAGTGCAGTGGCGCAGTCTGCGTTCACTGCAACCTCCGCCTCCTGGGTTCAAGTGATTCTTTGATTTTTTTTTTTTTTTTTTTCTTTTGAGATGGAGTCTGGCAGTGTCGCCCAGGCTGGAGTGCAGTGGTTCGATCACGGCTCACTGCAACCACTGCCTCCCGGATTCAAGCGATTCCCCTGCCTCAGCCTCCGATTAGCTGAGACTACAGGCGCATTCCATCACGCCTGGCTAATTTTTTTTGTATTTTTAGTAGAGAGGGAGTTTCACCACGTTAGCCAGGATGGTCTCCATCTCCTGACCTCTCATGATCCTCCCGCCGTGGCCTCTCAGAGTGTTGGGATTACAGGTGTGAGCCACCGTGCTTGGCCTTTTTTTTTTTTTTTTTTTAAACAGGGAGTCTTGCTCTGTTGCCCAGGCTGGAGTACAGTGGTGTGATCTCGGCTGGCTGCAAGCTCCGCCTCCCGGGTTCACGCTATTCTCCTGCCTCAGCCTCCCTAGTAGCAGGGACTACAGGGGCCTGCCACCACACCTGGCTAATTTTTTGTAATTTTAGTAGAGACAGGGTTTCACTGTGTTAGCCAGGATTGACCTCGTGATCTGCCCGCCTTGGCCTCCCAAAGTGCTGGGATTACAGTTGTGAGCCACCGTGCCCAGCTTCTGTCTTTAATTTTTCTTTGAGACAGAGTTTCGTTTTTGTCACCCAGGCTGGAGCGCCATGACGCGATCTCAGCTCACAGCAACCTCTGCCTCCTGGGTTCAGGCAGTTCTCCTGCCTCAGCCTCCCGAGTAGCTGGGATTACAGGCGCCCGCCACCACGCCTGGCTAATTTTTTTTTTTTTTTTTTTTTTTTTTTGAGATGGAGTTTCGGTCTGTCGCCCAGGCCGGAGTGCAGTGGCGCAGTCTTGGCTCACTGCAACCTCTGCCACCCGGGCTTAAGCGATTCTTCCTCCCCAGCCTCCCGAGCAGCTGGGATTACAGGTGCCTGCCACCGCACCTGGCTAATTTTTGTAGTTTTGGTAGAAATGGCGATTCACCATCCTGGCCAGGCTGGTCTTCAACTCCTGACCTCGTGATCCACCTGCGTTGGCCTCCCAAAGTGCTGGGATTACAGGCGTGAGCCATCATGCCCAGCCTATTTTTGTGTTTTTAGTAGAGACAGGGTTTCACCATGTTGGCCAGGGTGGTCTCCATGTCTTGACCTCATGATCCGCCCGCCTCGGCCTCCCAAAGTGCTGACATTACAGGCGTGAGCCATGGACCCAACTGAGACTCTGTCTTAAAAAAAAAAATGTGGGCTTGGCGTGGTGGCTCACACGTGTAATCCCAGCACTTTGGGAGGCTCAGGCGGGCGGATCACGAGGTCAGGAGATTGAGACCATCCTGGCCAACGTGGTGAAACCCCGTTTCTACTAAAAATACAAAAATTAGCTGGGCGTGGTGGTGCACGCCTGTAGGTCCCAGCTACCCGGGAGGCTGAGGCAGGAGAATCGCTTGAACCTGGGAGGCAGAGGTTGTAGTGAGCTGAGACTGTGCCATTGCACTCCAGCCTGGAGACAGAGCAAGACTCCGTCTCAAACAAACATAAAAATCTGTCGTACTTATGATCTTATATTAATGAAAAATGAGAGAAAAATAGCCACTTACTTGATTTCTTTTTGGCTCTTTTCCTCCTAAGATCCCTAAATGCTTCATAGTAAGTACGTCAATCATTCTCACTACAACTGTGTTAGGTAGGTTGATAAAATTTCATAAAATAGATGAGAAAATTTTATATAATGTTATTCAGGGCTTGCTAAGCCACTTTTTTTTGTAGTTCCCCTAAAATAATGTGGTAATGGATTAAAAATGATATAATTTGTAGAAAATATGCTCCTTTTTTCTGGTATAAGCTTGGATGGGAGTCATTTATAGTTCCTCACCAATCACAAGAAATTGTGGGGATGAGGTTGGGTTTAGTCTTGATGTGGGATCGGAGGCAACCAACCAGAGGTATGGTTTATGTCATCTGGTTTTAGACTTTCTGCCACAGTAATGGTTTCCTAATGTTTTTATTTTGCAATTCTCTAATCAAAAGAAAACCCAGGAAGGTGTATCCATATAAATTGACATAAATTATCCAATTTAGGTGTCAGGCCGAGTGGCTAAAGATTTCACTTCAAGTGCCAGAAGGATAAGAACATACACTTATGGGTACAGACCTTAGTTACTGTACCATTCTCTCATGTCGCTTTTTGCCACTAAGGTCATCTCCGGTGTCTACTTGTTTTTATCGTGTGTATAAGCTGATTAAGGCTACAAGCTTTTACAAGGAAGCTGAGCATCAAGCTCTGCATGTGTGATACTCGGTGGCCTTTATCTAATGTAGAGAACCACAGGACTAAATAGAAGAATGGACAATTTTCTTTAACCATGAGATTGTCTAAGGGAAGATCCTTTCTGGTAATCTTAAAATACTTTACAGTCAGACTTCTCGTCAATTATAGGTGATAAATAAATGATTCCCTTGTTCAATCAGGACTCTTGATTTTCTGAAGGAACTTTATGTTTCAAATTAATTTTAAAGTTACCTGGAAGAAAATTTTTGTGTTTAGGAGTAGATATAAAACATACAGAACACTCTGCTTTAAACCTTTAGTACTAAATTAAATTTCTTAACCAAAGGAAAGTGCCGTGTTGCGTTTTTCATTCTAAAACTTCATTGTCTTAAAAGCCACGTTGAGCTATAGTTTGTTAGGTAGTAGAAAAATGGAGGCTGGGCATGGTGGCTCACGCCTGTAATCCCAGCACTTTGGGAGGCCGAGGCGGGCGGATCACGAGGTCAGGAGATCGAGACCATCCTGGCTAACACGGTGAAACCCCGTCTCTACTAAAAATACAAAAAATTAGCTGGGCCTGGTGGCGGGTGCCTGTAATCCCAGCTACTTGGGAGGCTGAGGCAGGAGAATGGCGTGAACCCGGGAGGCGGAGCTTGCAGTGAGCCGAGATCGCGCCACTACACTCCAGCTCAAGCCTGGGCGACAGAGCGAGACTCCGTCTCAAAAAAAAAAAAAAAAAAAAAAAAGCATGTTCTGAGAAACAGTTGACTGAGTATAAATTTTTTTAATTGTATAATTCTTAACATAGACTTCATAGTATCCTAGAATAGTAAAAGGAACAAAGTTTATTGTGACACAGACTGGTTGTCAACCTATTTTCTGAAGAGCTGTAAACCTGAGTTTTTGCATACGTCAAGGTATGCATCCTAAGTGCTTGAGCTTGCCCTTGTGGGAATATTATTTGTTAGAGTAACCAGTTTTGCAAAGTCTAAATCAGCGTCCATTCCGTTAAGCTCTTTAGAGAATTACTCAATAAAAGATAACATTAAAATGACACAGTTGAAATATATTGGCTACTGTGGTGTGGATTATCTATAAATTTTGGAATAAATGACTTTTCTATTTTTTTTTTTATTTTCCAGAATACTTTGCATTAAAAATTTAGATCTTCTTACATGGAAGAGGTCAAATCCAGTTATAGCAAAACACCTTTACTGCAGAGGCCATATAACCAAAAAGTCCAAAGGCCCAGCCCAGTGGACCATTTACTTCAGTGATGTTCAGTACAAAATTTCACTACCTCTAAAGACTTTGGAAAGTCCCTTTTAAGTTGTAACAGGATTTGACTATTAGTGTGGATTTCGATAACCCTTCTTTAGTTAATGTAATAAATGCTCTTTGAAGCTGGAAATATACTGGTTTCTTGCACCCTTATAGTTTTCTCTGGGCTTTTATGCAAAAGATTGTATTTTCTGAATGTCTTAGTATGTTGCTGTTTTTTTACCTGCCTGGGGTTGCCTTCAGATGTGGGTGGGGACTTGTTTACAAAAAGTCCTAGAAGACCTTAAGTTAAAATTAGCTCTCCAATTTTCAAGTATTTTCTTTTGGCAGAATAAGTTTTGGGTCCTATGAGAGGTAAATAGGTTGGTTGCCTCTCTTGCTATAGCCCATCTATAAAAACTTCATTTTTGAGGGGGATGGAGTTACTTTTTACCTTGTCCCCTAATTGAATACATTTAGGACTTTTGGTTTTAGAAATCTCACAGAATTCTATAGTTATAATAGTGTCACAGAGGTAGTGTTAGGTTTTTCAGGCAACAAAATTGGAGTGTTACCTATTGCCCATCTGGGCGTGGCTTTGATGAGTTCTATATAAATAATGAGTGTAGCCTAATTTTCTGTCATGTGCTACCTAGCATATACATTTCTGACAGTCAGGTGGATTATCTTGAAATTTTAGACAAACTTTCTGCCTCCTTGGAAAGCTCTACATCTCCTTGTGATTGGAGTGTGGGTTTCAAGATTCCAGAAGGTGGGTGTCTTCATTTTCTATTTTCAGTGCACTCTAAAGATGACCTGCTTACAGGTTCTCTGAGGCAGACCTCAGTTGCTCTTGTGATATGTAACTTTGCTTTGATAAGGCGTAAACAATTACATATCCAGGTAATGATATAGAATTGTCAAAATGTTTAATCATTAAGCCACTACAAATTGACATTTTAGTGGAATAAATTGATTTTGAAATGTCTTTCAATTTATATTGAAATATCTGAAGGCACCTCTAAAATTTGGATGATGACACAGAGGTATAGATTGTAAGATTTAATTATGAATGGGTGGTATACTGTGAAGACTATGGAAGTGAGCAGAAAGATATGTTTGGCTTTTTTGGTTTTTAGTTTGAGATTTTAAAAAGATCTGTGAAGGTCAAGTTGATCATTGGTTTTGATTGCATCCCACAGGCTTCTATAAACTGGCTTAAAAATGGCATACTCCATTTTCTGGTGTATTCTTTGTAACTTTAGGAAGTATTTGAAATGGTCACATTAAAGTCTAGGAATGTCAAAATGTATTTTAATGCGTTAGTTCTTTTTCTTTTTTTTTTTTTTTGGAGACAGTCTTGCTCTGTTGCTCAGGCTGGAGTACAGGGGCGTGATTTCGGCTCACTCCAACCTCCGCTTCCCAGGTTCAAGCGATTCTCCTGCCTCAGCCTTCACAGTAGCTGGAACTACAGGCCTGTGCCACCACGACCCACTACTTTTTGCATTTTTTAGTAGAGATGTGTTTTCACTATGTCGACCAGGCTGGTCTTGAACTCCTGACCTCAGGTGACCTGCCTTCCTCAGCCTCCCAAAGTGCTGAGATTACAGGTGTGAGCCACCGCACTTGGAGTTTGTTTTTTTTTTTTTTTTTGAGATGGAGTTTTGCTCTTTTTGCCCAGGCTGGAGTGCAATGGCATGGTCTCAGCTCGCTGCAACCTCCACCTCCCGGGTTCAAGTAATTCTCTTGCCTCAGCCTCCCAAGTAGCTGTGATTACCGGCATGCACCATCAGGCCTGGCTAATTTTTGTATTTTTGGTAGAGAGGGGATTTCACCATGTTGGCCGGGCTGGTCTCAAACTCCTGACCTCAAGTGATCTGCCTGCCTCGGCCTCCCAAAGGGTTTGGATTACAGGCGTGAGCCACTGCACTGGCCTGCATTAGTTCTTATTGTCCTTTGTCATTACGGTTTTGCCCATGAAAACCAAAATGTTGATGTCTGTGTGACCCTTTGAACGTATTAAATATTTCCGTATGTAAATGGGGGCAAAATTGACTTAATGGTAAATTACTATATTTGATGAAAATTTTTATAAATGAACCAGTACTAGTACTTGAATGTGAACATATTCTATTGTAAGTTTGTTTTATTAATTTATCTTGTGGATTAAAGTAATGCTTTTGTTGGCCTGTTGTATGACTGTTTAAAGGTTCACATTTTGATTTGTATTTGCCAACAAGCCCTTTTCCTTGTTAAAGCTGTAGCTAACTCTCAGGAGATAATTGCAGTTCCTACTTTTAGAGGATGGTGTCTTTCAAATAATGTCTTGTCTGCTGATTTTCAGTAATGTTAATATAAGGCAAAAGGGATATTGTTTACTATACGTAGCAATTTTTTTTTTTTTTTTTTTTTTTTTAGACAGAGTCTTACTCTGTCACCCAGGCTGGAGTACCAGTGGCAGGATCTTGGCTCGCTGCAACCTCCGCTTCCCGGGTTCGAGCAATTCTCCTGCCTTAGCCTCCCAAGTAGCTGGGACTACAGGCGCACGGTACTATGCCCGGCTAATTTTTGTATTTTTATTAGGGATGGGGTTTTACCACATTGGCCAGGCTGGTCTTGAACTTCTGACCTTGTGATCTGCCAGCCTCGGCCTACCAAAGTGCTGAGATTACAGGATTTTTTTTTTTTTTAAGTATGATTATGTACCATTGTATCATAGTAAAACTAGCCAAAGAAATTTATGAAAGGATAAAAAAATGATTCTGGCCATAAAAGGTAGTATATTTTGGTGGATTCTTAAGCCAGCATGATAATGGTGAGTTTTTTTCTTCTCAGGAGGAAAAAAAGCAAGAGCAGAAGTCGTAGTCATGAACGAAAGAGAAGCAAAAGTAAGGAACGGAAGCGAAGTAGAGATAGAGAAAGGAAAAAGAGCAAAAGCCGTGAAAGAAAACGAAGTAGAAGCAAAGAGAGGCGACGGAGCCGCTCAAGAAGTCGAGATCGAAGATTTAGAGGCCGCTACAGAAGTCCTTAGTATGTAACCATAGTTATGATTTTGGTTTGAGGGTTATTCTCTGGGTATTCAGATAGCAGTTTAACTTGAGTGATTTGAATTGTGAAATTTTATTTTTTTAATGATTGGTTAAAAAGTATTGAATTAAGGATATTGGCATTGACTACTAGTGAAGTGAAAATACAGTGCATAGGCAAATAAGTAAAAATTTGCTTTTACTAGGCATACTGATTATTTTCTGTTAAACTATCAAAGTTTCTAAATTGTATGCCAGTCAATGCAAACTGGATGAAAGCACTAGAGTGCTTGAAAAAGATGACATTGTAGTAGTGCCCAAATACCTAAGAAAGCTTAACAAGTGTCTGGGCTGTTACAGTATTTGCTAAATACATATTTACTTAAAATTGTAAAGTTCTGATGAATACTAAGTTACATATGTATAATTAGTTAACAGTAAGTAAAAAGTCTTTGTCACTGTGGCTGTTCTTAGCTGAAATGTCAGGCCAGTTGTGAATTTGTTGTGTATGCTCCTTGATAAAGATCCTTTTTTGGGCTCATCTGTTTTTAAGGTTTGTTAATAATAGTAAAAGGTATTCCAAACTAAAAGTGTTTTGAAGATTAGATCACTAGAAATTTGGATGTGGATATTTAAAGTTGGAAACAAATTTATTATGGTTATTAAATAACTATATTAACCACCTACAATTCTAAGGATTGCATCTAGCCATCTTTAATGCTTTATGAGGTTAATTCCTCTTAATAAACACAGTGCTGTAAACTCTGGGATATATTAAAAATAACCCTTCTAACTTTTAAGATTTGAATGGTTAAGGATGGAATTCAAAGACAGACCTGAATCACTTGGGCAAGATACTTAATCCCCTAAGCTAAGCATTTGTTTTCTAACCTTTTAAGGAGATAACAAGTTTCAGATAAGCTATTAATGAGTAATGAATGAGAAGAAAATGTAAAGTGCTCAGAGGACTTAATGGATTCATGAAATGTTTTGACATTACATGAACTCTGATTCTGGCTCTTTTATCTTTAAAATACAAAGAATTAAACTCCGTGATGCTGGTTTCTTCCAAGCTGCTTATTTCATTAACTTTTTAATAGCTGAAAATGGGACCACAATGCTATTTTAATTTCGAATGCAGTACAACATTAGGAAATTCTCTGCTTTTGTCCCATTTATCAAGATTCTGAGCATTCTTAAAATGGGATTATGTTAAATCTTTTTACCAGGATGAACTAAATGAGGGGAAAGGAATTAGCTTAATTCCTTTGAGTGATGGATACTTTGTTTGCTGGGATCCTGGCCTAACTTTAATAAAAAATTACTTAGTTCTTATGTTGGGTTTGAGGCTATAACTGAGAATATTTTATAATTAAAGGGGAAAGAAAATAGCTTATAACTAATTACTTGAGAACTGTAATACATCCAGTAAATGATTCTCAGTCATCAGCATTAGTCTGAATTGCAAAGGGCCAAGTTAATATAAAGTGTTTTATTTGGAAATACTTGCATGTTGTAGGTAGGCATAGTGTTCATGAAAACTAATTCAAATGTGTGGATCGCAGGCCACTATGTATTTATTTATTTCGCTGTTCTTCTGGAATAAGATAGCAGGATGAGCACTAAGGGACAACTGGCTAGTCCCTTTAAGTTAGCCTGGTCTTTAAAAAGTCACAAAAACTGTTATTACAGAGTAATCACCTTTATGATCTTTGTGAAAACACTGTTAGTCATGACAAGTCCTCACAAAATTTTTCTAGAGAATTGGTAAATTACCTTCACATCTTCACGATGGAATATTTTGCAACAAACAACTGAAGTATATAGTGTGTTAAGTGGTGTCATGCTGTCTAAGAGTTACTGGTGAATGGGGAAATACCTAAGTTGCATGACTAAAGAATTCACTTTAGTTTTTAAAAGAAGTCTTTCAAAAAGACGTATATGAAAGTTGTATATGTACATGTACACACATATATTCCCAAGAGAGGATCTGCAAAGATACACGCCAAATTGTTAACCATAGTTACTGCTGGTGTGAGGGAAGTTCAGAGGGATTTATTTTTTATATGTCTGTGTGTGGTTTTTTTTTTTTTTTTTTTAATTCTCAAGACTATATATATATATGTAGCTTACAAAGATATCTAAAGTCTGAAAATGGGTGTGTGCATTTTCAGAATCTAAAAATTTTGAGGCTGTAACCTTTGGTCTTGGCACCTCTCAGTGGTCCAGGATGGATAAATACAAGGGCAGCTTGCCTGGGATAAAGTTAGGAGACAAATATTTTTGTTTCCTCTTCATAACTGAGGTGGAAAAGCAGCAGCCTAAACAATGTTAGTCTTGCTGGAGAGCGCATGAATGCGATCTTAGCAAGACCCTAAACCTGTAACTAGTGTAATTTTGTGTTTCCTTTTTAGCTCCGGACCAAAATTTAACAGTGCCATCCGAGGAAAGATTGGGTTGCCTCATAGCATCAAATTAAGGTTTTTAAACATACTTCTGAATTGTTTAAATTGTTTTTCAAGGAACTAACATGCTGTACTTGTTTGGATAACTTCTGAAACTTTTTAACTTTGCAGCAGACGACGTTCCCGAAGCAAAAGTCCATTCAGAAAAGACAAGAGCCCTGTGAGGTAGTTTACTTCTTTAAAGCCTTTAGCTCTTAAAAAGCTTTTGCAGCTTATGGTACTGTTAAATTTGATGATATTTAGTAATTTGGACCATATTAAATCTTGCTTTTGCTTTCTTTTGCACTTCTAGTACTTTAAAGTCAAGTCAATTTCTACTGAGTTTTCAGTAGTTTTCACTTTAATTTCATATAATTAAAGCAACAGTTATTTATTTATTTATTTATTTATTTATTTATTTATTTTGAGACAGTCTTACTCAGTCACCCAGGATGGAGTGCAGTAGTGCAGTCTCGGCTTACTGCAACCTCCGCCTCCTGGGTTCAAGCAATTCTCCTACCTCAGCCTCCCAAGTAGCTGGGATTACAGGCATGCACCACCGTGCCTGGCTAATTTTTTTATTTTAGTAGCGATGGGATTTCACCATGTTGGCTAGCCTGGTGTTGAACTCCTGACCTCAGATGATCCACCCACCTTGGCTTCCCAAAGTGGTAGGATTGCAGGTGTGAGCCAACACACCCGGCCACAAAAGTTATTTATTTATGAGATGGAGTCTTCCTCTGTCACCCAGGCTGGAGTGCAGTGGTGGGATCTTGGCTCACTGCAACCTCTGCCTCCTGGGTTCAAGTGATTATCCTGCCTCAGCCTCCTGAGTAGCTGGGAGTACAGGCATGTGCCACAATGCCCGGCAAATTCTTGTATTTTAAGTAGAGACGGGGTTCCACCATGTTGGTCAGGCTGGTCTTGAACTTCTGACCTCATGATCTGCCCTCCTCAGCCTCCCAAAGTGCTGGGATTACAGGCAGGAGCCACCACTCCCAGACTAAAGGTATTTGAATGTAATCTTATTTTCCTATTTTAATTAAAATAAACTTTATGCATTTATTATTTTTAATGTACGTAATGATTACGTATATGGGATACAGTTACGTTTTAATACATGTATACAGTGTAATGATCAAATCTGGGTAATTAGCTTATTCGTGTTAAACGTTTCTTTGTGTTGGCAACGTAGCAGTTACCAAACTTAACACTTACCTTTGGAATTAATAAATAATGAGTTATTTGAAATAGCCTCATGTGGAGAAGTAGTTGTAACAGTAAGTTTTACTATTTGGCTGTCCTGAGGAAAACTATTTCATCTCCAAAAGTCTTAGTGATTTGAATTGTTACTCCTAGGTTCTTGAATGAAGTTTCCATGGATTATTTTACTCTTAAAAATAAGAATTGTAGACCAGGCGCGGTGGCTCACGCCTGTAATCCCAGCACTTTGGGAGACTGAGGTGGGTGGATCCACAAGGTCAGGAGATTGAGACCAGCCTGGCTAACATGGTGAAACCCTGCCTCTACTAAAAATACAAAAATTAGGCCAGGCGTGGTGGCTCACGCCTGTAATCCCAGCACTCTGGAAGGCCGAGGCAGGCAGATCACCTGAGGTCAGAAGTTCAAGACCAGCCTGGCCGTGGTGAAACCCTGTCTCTACTAAAAAATACAAAAAATTAGCTGGGCGTGGTGGTGTGTGCCTGTCATCCCAGCTACTCGGGAGGCTGAGGCAGGAGAATCGCTTGAACCCGAGAGGCGGAGGTTGCAGTGAGCCAAGATGGCACCATTGCACTCCAGCCTGGGCAACAAGAGCGAAACTCTGTCTCAAAAAAAAATAATAGTAATACAAAAATTAGCTGGGCATGGTGGTGCACACCTGTAGTCCCAGCTACTCGGGATGCTGAGGCAAGAGAATCACTTGAACCTGGGAGGCGAAGGTTGCAGTAAGCTGAGATTGCGCCACTGCACTCCAGCCTGGTGACAGAGCAAGACTCCATCTACAAAAAAAAAAACAAAACTGTATTTGTTCAGTCTACCATTTTGGTTCAAGGAATATTTTGTCAGGTGGTAGCATTGTGGTTATTTGTTTTTTGTTTGTTTGTTTGTTTTGAGACCCCCTGGCCAGAAAGCATTTGCTTTTTTATTTTTATTTTTTATTTTTTGAGGTAGGGTTTCTCTTTGTCACTCAGGCTATAGTGCAGTGACGCAATCATGTCTCACTGCAGTTTCTAATGGCTGGTCATAAGCAATCCCACCCAGCTTAGCCTCCCGAGTAGCTGGGAATATAGGTGCAGCCACCATGCCCTGCTAATTTTTCTTTTTTTTTTTTTGTAGAGACAAGGTTTTGCCATGTTGCTCAGCTGGTCTGAAAATCCAGGGCCAAGCAACCTGCACGCTACTCCCGGCCTTAAAAGCTTTTGTGCCTGGCGTGGTGGCTCACGCCTGTAACAATAAGGTCAGGATATCGAGACCAGCCTGACCAACATGGTGAAACCCCATCTCTACTAAAAGTATGAAAATTAGCCGGATGTAGTGGCGCCTGCCTGTAATCCTAGTTACTCGGGAAGAGAGGCAGGAGAATTGCTTGAACCCGTGAGATGGAGGTTGTGATGAGCCAAGATCACACCACTGCACTCCAGCCTGGGTGACAGAGCTAGACTGCGTTTCCAAAAAAAAGCTTTTGTGACAAATCTTACAGGTGGAGTGACCACCCCAACCCCCATACATTCCTGAGAGTGTCCAAAAAATGGAAAAGAGCGTGTTTAGGCTTACATCTTAAAGGATGGCTTACAACCTTAATTGATATTTTGTAACAGAGATGATGTTATTAGACACTGTATCTAAATTTGTAAAGTAGAATTTGTAGAATCATTTGGGGTTTCACTTCAAGTTTGCCATTTGTGATTGTCAAACTTAATTTGACTTTACAATTACATGGTTTTGTTGTAGAGAATCATCCATTACACTGATTTTGGATCAGTCTGGCACTTGTGATTGGTCTGGTGATATGTTTTATGACTATGATTAAGCTGTCAGCCTTCTGGTTGACCCTTGTTTTAGAAAAATTACCCTTTTTGGGCCAGGCGTGGTGGCTGACGCCTACAATCCCAGTACTTTCGGGGGCCGAGGCAGGTGGATCACGAGATCAGGAGATCGAGACCATCCTGGCTAACACATTGGAATCCCATCTCTACTAAAAATACAGAAAATCAGCCAGGCATGGTGGCACACGCCTGTAGTCCCAGCTACTCGGGAGGCTGAGGCAGGAGAATCGCTTGAACCCTGGAGGTGGAGGTTGCAGTGAGCCGAGATTGCGCCACTGCACTCCAGCCTGAGTGACAGTGAGACTCCATCTCAAAAACAAAAAAAGAAAAGAAAAATTACTTTTTTTGAGATTGTAAGGCCAGTAGACTTCTGTGCTAATGCCATGTAAGATGTGATTACAAGAAACAGTAAACCTTAGTCTTTAGAAGGAATTGAGTTACGTTGAATAGTTTTATGCACATTTTTTGTCAATAGATCTTACTGAAAATGGGCTTGGGTTGGCCGGGTGCGGTGCCTCATGCCTGTAATCCCAGCACTTTGGGAGGCCGAGGCGGGCAGATCACCTGAGGTCAGAAGTTCAAGACCAGCCTGGCCAACATGGTGAAACCCCGTTTCTACTTAAAATACAAAAATTAGCTGGGTGTGGTGGCAGGCGCCTGTAGTCCCAGCTACTCAGGAGGCTGAGGCAGCAGAATTGCTTGAACTCAGGGAGGCGGAGGTTGCAGTGAGCCAAGATGGCGCTGTTGCACTCCAAGCCTTGGGGGACAAGAGCAAGACCTCTGGAAAAAAAAAAAAAGGAAAATGGGTTTGGGAATATGACAAACCAGTTTCACAGCTTACTCTGTTTACTGAACATGTTTGAGAATTATTTTAGGCCAGGCGTAGTGGCTCACGCCTGTTATCCCACCACTTTGGGAGGCCAAGGCAGGCGGATCCATCTGAGGTCAGGAGTTCAAGACCAGCCTAGCTAACATGGTGAAACGCCGTCGCTATGGAGGAGTCTAGGGCATAAGGATTGCTTGAGCTCAGTAGTTCAAGACCAACTTGTGCAGCATAGCAAGACCTGATTTCTAAAGATGAAAATATTGTTGTGGAGTTGGGAAAGGAGTGAGGGTACAGTATATACTGCTCAGGTGACAGGTACACTAAAATCTCAGAATTCACCACTAAATAACTCATCTATGTAACCAAAACCCACCTGTACCCGAAAAACTGTTGAACTACATGAAGAAATAAAAAAGATAAAAATTATTTTAAAATCTGTTATGAAATTAATTTTATATTTTTTACTCCTATTAGGGAACCTATTGATAATTTAACTCCTGAGGAAAGAGATGCAAGGACAGTCTTCTGTATGCAGCTGGCGGCAAGAATTCGACCAAGGGATTTGGAAGAGTTTTTCTCTACAGTAGGAAAGGTAATCTTAACCTGTTTAGGGAGGTCAAGTAGGTAGGAATTGCAAGAGAAAACATGTAAACATCAAATACTTCATTTGATTTAGTACCAGTATTTGTGGTAATGTTTCCATGTTGCCTCTTACAGTATTGTAGTTGATAAATGTTACTACAAATTGGTTCAAAGATATAGATAGGACATAGGAATTGTCCTACAGATTTACTTTTTTAATTAAATTCTTAAAAATATCTTCATCCTTCAACATTAATGTCTCGAAATAATTCTACATGTGTTACAATGGATGGTTGCACAAACAGAACTGTTTTCTTTCTAGGTTCGAGATGTGAGGATGATTTCTGACAGAAATTCAAGACGTTCCAAGGGAATTGCTTATGTGGAGTTCGTCGATGTTAGCTCGGTGCCTCTAGCAATAGGATTAACTGGCCAACGAGTTTTAGGCGTGCCAATCATAGTACAGGCATCACAGGTAATTTTTTTCTTGGTTAAGAGTTTGATTATTGATGGTGTTGAAAGCCTCCTGTTGCATGGTATAGTGTTGTTGTGTTCTGTGACTGCTACTCATTAGTTGAGTCGGATGTTCTCAGGATTTTTTTTTTTTTTTAACTTTGCGTTTATTAACGTTGATATAGTTTTCTCAAGACTCGTCCTGTTGTTTCTCCTTGTGTTTGAAATGTAATGATTTTGCCTTTGTTTTGTTTTGTTTTTGAGATGGAGTCTCGCTCTGTCACCAGGCTGGAGTGCAATGGCATGATCTCTGCTCACTGCAACCTCCACCTCCCGGGTTCAAGCGATTCTCCTGCCTCAGCCTCCTGAGTAGCTGGGATTACAGGAGCCTGCCACCACGCTTGGCTACTTTTTGTGTTTTTAGTAGAGATGGGGTTTCATCATGTTGGCCAGGCTAGTATTGAACTCCTGACCTCAGGTGATCCACCTGCCCCAGCCTTCCAAAGTGCTGAGATTACAGTTGTGAGCCACTACACCTGCCCTTGTTTTTGAGATAGGGTCTCACTCTGTTACCAGGGCTGGAGTGCAGTGAGATAATCACAGCTCACTGTAGCCTTGACCTGCTGGGCTCAAGCAGTCTTTTCTCCCCAGTCTCCTGAGTAGCTAGGTCTACAGGTGCATGCCACCACTCCCCGCTAATTTTTAAATTTTTTTTAAGAAACAGGGTCTTGCCATGTTGCTCAGGCTGGTTTCAAACTGTCGTGCTCAGGTGATCCTCTGGCCTGGGCCTCCTGAAGTATTAGGATCACTTGAGCCACACAGCACTTTGACAGCATTTAATATTTTAGTTTTTCGGCTGGGCGTGATGGCTCATGCCTGTAATCCCAGCACTTTGGGAGGTTGAGGCGGGCGGATCACCTGAGGTCGGGAATTCGAGACCAGCCTGGCCAAGATGGTGAAACGTTGTCTCTACTAAAATGCAAAAATTAGCCGGGCATGGTGTCAGGCGCTTGTAATCCCAGCTACTCAGGAGGCTGAGGCAGGAGAATTGCTTAAACCCAGGAGGCAGAGGTTGCAGTGAGCCGAGATCACGCCATTGCACTGCAGCCAGGGCGACAAGAACCAAGACTCTGTCTCAGAAAAAAGAGTTACTCAAATTATTTCCTATGTTGGAAGACAAACTTAGTGGCTGGGTGTGGATTGGCCGGACCCAGGGCTGAGAAGTAGCATATTAAGTGAGGTTTTTAATTCATGCAACAACCTGTTGTAGAGCAGTACTACCCAATGTACTCTAGTTTGTTACAAGAGAAGCCTGTGTTAGAATGCAAATGGACAACTTTTTTTTTTTTTTTTTTTTTTTTTTTTTTGAGGAGATCTTGGTTATGGAGGGATGACAGCTGACCCAAAATGTTTGCTTGGTGATACAGTTTATGTTATGGCATATACACCTTATTTTATCACAAACAACTGTATGTTTGGTTATACCAATCTCAAGAGTGTTTTAGTGAATATTGGTTGTGTCTAACAATTCCAGGAAGCATTTTTCTCTGTATTTAGTGTTTGTGGTATCAGAATGCATCTTAAGATTGTTGTCAGAATGTAGGTTCATGATTCATTTTAGGTGTGAAATGTAGCCTGCTTACTTTTTTTTTTTTTTTTTTTTTTTTTCTTGAGACGGAGTCTTGCTCTGTCTCCCAGGTTGTAGTGCAGTGGGGCGATCTTGGCTCACTGCAAGCTCCGCCTCCCGGGTTCACGCCATTCTCCTGCCTCAGCCTCCCGAGTAGCTGGGACTACAGGCGCCTGCCACTACGCCCGGCTAATTTTTTTGTATTTTTAGTAGAGACTGGGTTTCGCCGTGTTAGCCAGGGTGGTCTTGATCTCCTGACCTCGTGATCCGTCCTCCTCGGCCTCCCAAAGTGCTAGGATTACAGGCGTGAGACACTGCGCCCGGCCAGCCTGCTTACTTTATATGTGACTGGCATATACTCTGAAAACATTCTAAAATAAGTAGGGTGCGATGTGGGGTGTGCTGTAGTCCCTGGCAGTCTCTAGTAGATGAGAAGGAACGATGATCACTTAAGTTTAGGAGTTCAAGACCAGCTTGGGCAACATCGTGTGAGACTGTGTCTCAAAAAAAAAAAAAAAAAAAAACTCTAAATAAATAAAATTATTTTCATTGTGGTTTTATACACACACATTTGGCGTTTTAACCATTTTTTTAACCATTTTTAAAGTGTACAGTTCAGTGCTATTAATTACATTTATAATGATGGAATAATAATCACCACTAATCATTTCCAGAAGTATTCATTATCTCAGATAGAAACTGCACTCTTTTTTATTTATTTATTTATTTTTGAGACGGAGTCTCACTCTGTTGCCCAGGCTGGAGTGCAGTGGTGTGATCTCAGCTCACTGCAAGCTCTGCCTCCCGGGTTCATGCCATTCTCCTGCCTCAGCCTCCCGAGTAGCTGGGACTACAGGTGCCTGCCACCGCACCCGGCTAATTTTTTGTATTTGTGGTAGAGATGGTGTTTCACTGTGTTAGCCAGTATGGTCTCGATCTCCTGACCTCGTGATCTGGCTGCTTTAGCCTACCAAAGTGCTGGGATTACAGGTGTGAGCCGTCGCGCTCGGCCAAAAACTACTCTTGAAGCTGTAACTCCCTAATTTCCTGCAGGCCCTTGGTAAAATGTAATCTACTTCCTCTCTCTGAATTTTGCATATTCTAGATGCCTCCTATTAAGTTGATACGTAGTATCTGACTTACGTAGGGTAGTATTTTTATCACTCTAAACTTTGACATTAGTTGTTATGCAAATGGGAGGTGTATGTCTTTAAACTGCTGTGTATTATCTCTGTGTGACGTGTATTTTGTCTTCTAGGCAGAAAAAAACAGAGCTGCAGCAATGGCAAACAATTTACAAAAGGGAAGTGCTGGACCTATGAGGCTTTATGTGGGCTCATTACACTTCAACATAACTGAAGATATGCTTCGTGGGATCTTTGAGCCTTTTGGAAGGGTAAGTCCAGGTTCTTCAATGAATCTTCAGTAGGTTGTTGATCTGAGTACAACTACATAATTTCTGTATGTCTTGCTTTGTTATCTTTCTGTGAGGTTAATATTAAGAGGATAAGGGCTGGTTTTATATAAAAATTTTTGTGACAACAGATTAAAATAGGTCACTTGATAGATTCTTAAAGAATGTTACTGTTATTCATAATGCCATGTGAAATGCATAATGGGTATTAGAGTTAATAAAAAGTCCACGTTGGCTGGGCATGGTGGCTCATGCCTGTAATCCCAGCTACTTGGGGTGCTGAGGCAGGAGGATGACATTAGCCCACGATTTCAAGGTTGCAGTGAGCCATGATTATGCCACTTCACTCTCCCTTGGGTAACAGTGTGATCCTGTGTCAAAAGAAAGAAAATTGTTAAATCATACAAAGACTATTATTTTTTAGTAGGATTTTTTTAAAAGATTGTTTTTAAAAGAAAGTTGAATATCTTAAGATTCTTCTCTGTTGGCTGGGTGCGGTGGCTCACACCTGTAACCCCAGCACTTTGGAAGGGAGGTCGAGGTGGGTGGATTATGAGATCAAGAGATCAAGCCCATCCTGGCCAACATGGTAAAACCACGTCTCTGTTAAAAATACAAAAATTAGCTGGGCGTGGTGGTGCGTCTCTGTGTTCCCAGCTACTCAGGAGGCCGAGGCAGCAGAATTGCTTGAATACAGGATGCAGAGGTTGCAGTGAGCTGAGATGGCACCACTGTGCTCCAGCCTGGCGAGACTCTTATCTTAAAAGAAATTAAAAAGACTTTACTCTGTCTCACTGGTTATGTGCTCAGTTCCAGGCCTTGGTATCCTGATTAGATTTGCCCTTTTTCTGTCTGTTGAAATCTTCAGTGAGTGAATGTCCCTCTGGCAAGGCTGTTCTGCCTAACAGTATGTGACCCAATTCTGATCCACTCTGGTACTTTCTCCATTGACTTTTTGAGACAGAGTCTTATTCTGTTGCCCAGGCTGGAGTGCAGTGGCACAATCTCGCCTCACTGCAAACTCCTCCTCTCTGTGTTCAAGTGATTCTCTTGCTTTAGCCTCCTGAGTAGTTGGGTTTACAGGTGCCTGCCATCACGCTCGACTATTTTTTTTTTTTTTTTTTTTTTTTTTTTTTAAGAGACAGGGCTTTACCATGTTGGCCAGGTTGGTCTCCTACTCCTGACCTCAGGTGATCTGCTTCGGCCTCCCAAAATGCTGGGATTACAGGTGTGAGCCACTGGACCTGGCCTCCATTGACTTTTCTATCAGTAACATGGATCTTAGGTGGAGGTTGACATGCCATTATGTGCTATATGGAGAAACGACGTTCAGAGCAGTTGGGGCCACATGAGCTGTTACATGGCAAAGTGAGGAACCAATTTGATCTGCTTCCCAGGCTCCACGAGGCCTTGTGTCTGGCATTGTGGTCTTGAGCTCAATCAGAGTAGCTTGGCTTTTGTTCTAGAGGACTTTGTGCTATCTACCTAAACCAAGAGTGTCCAGCTAGTTCTGTGTTAAGGAGAGACAGTTTCCAAGACTGTCCTGTCACTGTGAGGAATGAACCTTTTCCACTCAATAATTTTAGCAAAAGGCATAAATTTAAAAGGAGCTAGATAGAACAAATAAAATTTAACTTTTAAAAATATATTCACCGGCCGTGTGCAGTGGCTCACACCTGTAATCCCATCTCTTTGGGAGGCTGAGGCAGGTGGATCGCTTGAGGTCAGGAGTTTGAGACCAGCTTGGCCAACGTGGTAAAACCTTGTCTCTACTAAAAATAGAAAAATTAGGTGGGTGTGGTGGCGCATCCCTCTAATCCCAGCTACTTAGGAGGCTGAGGCAGAAGAGTCAACTTGAACCCGGGCGGCGGATATTGCAGTGAGCCGAGGTCACGCCTGGATAACAGCGCCAGAGTGTCTCCGAAAGAAAAGAAAAAGAATAACCATGGATATTTGAGAAATCTGTGTACCATATAAAAATGAACATCAGGAAACAGTTGATATTTAAATTATTTTTATTACTCTAGAGTATGATTTGTCAAACTGTTTCTTAAATTTTGAGATGGGAGTTTCACTCCTTGTGCCTAGGCTGGAGTGCAATGGTGCAGTCTTGGCTCACTGCACCCTCCGCCTCCTGGGTTCAATTGATTCTCCTGCCTCAGCCTCCTGAGTAGCTGGGATTACAGGTTCTGACCACAATGCCCAGCTAATTTTTGGTGTGTTGGTCAGGTTGGTGTCTCGATCTCCTGACCTCAGGTGATCTACCCGCCTCGGTCTCCAAAGTGTTGTCATTACAGGCGTGAGCCACTGTGCCCGGACCCATTTTGGGTTTTCAGTGCCATATGGTCTTGTTGCAAGTACTCAACTCTCTTCCAAACAGCTGTAAGCTATTAAGAAATTGAGTATGGGCCGGGCACAGTGGCTCATGCCTGTGATCCCAGCACTTTTGGGGGCTGAGTCAGGTGGATCACTTGAGGTCAGGAGTTCGAGACCAGCCTGGCCAGCATGGTGAAACCTCTTCTCTACTAAAAATACAAAAATTAGCCGGTCTTGGGTGGCATATGCCTGTAGTTCCAGCTTACTCTGGAGGCTCAGACAGGAGAAAGATTTATAAAACAAGTCAAGCTGGAGTTGGTTCATGGGGTGTATGTAGTTTGCTTACCTTTGCCCTAGAAAAATTAGTATGTATTAAGTGCCCAACTCCAGTAAACATAATGTAGCAGCTTTAATAAGAAGCCCTTTTTAAAGGTTTATTTTATTTAGTTTATTATTTTTTTTGAAGTCTGAGTCCTGCTCTGTCGCCCAGGCTGGAGTGCGGTAGCTCACTGCAACCTGTGCCTCCCACGTTCAAGCAATTCTTCTACAGCTTCCCTAGCAGCTGGGATTATAGGTGCATGCCGCCATGCCTGGCTTTTTTTTTTTTTTTTTTTTTTTTTTTTTTTTTTTTTTGAGATGGAGTATCGCTCTTGTTGCCCAGGCTGGAGTGCAATGGCATGATCTCAGCTCACCGCAACCCCCATCTCCCAGGTTCAAGCGATTCTCCTGCCTCAGCCTCCCAAGTAGCTGGGATTACAGGCATGCGCCACCACACCCTGCTAATTTTGTATTTTTAGTAGAGACAGGGTTTTTCTCCATGTTGGTCAGGCTGGTCTCGAACTCCCGACCTCGGGTGATTCACCCTCCTCGGCCTCCCAAAATGTGGGATTACAGGCATGAGTCATCGAGCCCAACCTAATTTTTTGTGTTTTAGTAGAGACAGGGTTTCACCGTGGTGCCCAGGCTGGTCTCGAACTCCTGAGCTCAGGTAGTCTGCCCACGTCAGCTCACACCTACAGGTGTGAGCCACTGAGCCCAGCCTAAATGTTTATATTGTTTATTTTTTGCTAACTAATGCTCCTAGAATATCTTATCTGTATCATAGCCCCACTTCATCCACAACTACCCCTTATCTAGAGGCAGCCCTTACCTGTTGTGTTTTTTTTTTTCCTTCTTTTTTTTTACATCCTTCCATAGACTTTCTGTGGCTTAGCAAATACTAGCAAATAAACTTTCCATCTCTTTTTTAAAATTTTGGTAAAATATACTTAACATTAAAAGTTTCTTCCTTGGGCTGGGTGCAGTGGCTCACGCCTGTAATCCCAGCACTTTGGGAGGCCGAGGTGGGCGGATCATGAGGTCAGGAGATCAAGACCATCCTGGCTAACTCGGTGAAACGCCGTCTATACCAAAAATACAAAAAATTTAGCTGGGCGTGGTGGCGGGTGCCTGTAGTCCCAGCTACTCAGGAGGCTGAGGCAGGAGAATGGTGTGAACCCGGGAGGCAGAGCTCGCAGTGAGCCAAGATCACGCCACTGCACTCCAGCCTGGGCGACAGAGCGAGACTCCATCTCAAAAAAAAAAAGTTCTTTCCTTGTTTGAGACAGAGTCTTCCTCTGTGACTGAGGCTGGAGTGCAACAGCATGATGCAAGCTCACTGTGTAGCGTCCACCTCCTTAACATGGGATCCTCCTGCCTCCCAAAGTGCTGGGATTACAGACCTGAGCCAACCCACCTAGCTGGATGCTCTGTTTTAATTTTTCATACCTTTTTTTAATGGACAGCTAAATTGGGAGATTGTGTTACAGTTCACTGATTGAACGTAAACTCAATGGTTTTTAGTTAGTACCGTTGACAGAATTGTGCAGTTATTGCCAAATTCATTGTATATCGCCAAATTCATTGGAATAACTTCCAGTTATTCCATTTTTACGATTCTGTCTGGTATAATTGGAAATTACTGCTTGGTGTTTTTAGCATAGTGGGAAGGAAACGTTGATTTTTGTTTCTACCTTCTAATGGTAATTTACGAAGGATTTCTGGTTTTCATTGGTTTAGTATTGATATAAAAATTAATCTTAGGTTAAAATCATAATTTTTTTTCTCCCCTCTGCTCCCCAGTGCATAATTTCTCGCTTGGGAAGTTTCTAGAGTTTGTGTGTTTTTTTTTTTTTTTTAAACCAAGTCTTGCTCTGTTGTCTGGGCTGGAGTACAGTGGCGTGCTCTGGGGTCATTGCAACCTCTGCCTCCCGGGTTCAAGCGATTCTCCTGCTTCAGCATTCCAAGTAGCTGAGCTTACAGGCATGCGCCACCAAGCCCAGACTATTTTTGTATTTTTGGTGGAGACCTGATTTCGTCATGTTGGCCAGGCTGGTCCCAAACTCCTGACCTCAGGTGATCCGCCTCCCTAGCCTCCCAAAATGCTGGGATTACAGGCGCCGACCACCATGCCCAGCCTAATTTTTTTCATTTTAATTATAAAATTATAGTTTCTAGACTTTAAAAAGACTTCTTGGTGATGAGGTTTTCTGATAAGTCTTCTATTTTGGAGGATGAGGAGACTGGTAGATTTTTAAAACCATGTCTCAGAGAATAAAGTAGTTTTGTACTCTGCTTTTGAGTTATAGTAATTATGCTTTTCAATTATAGATTGAAAGTATCCAGCTGATGATGGACAGTGAAACTGGTCGATCCAAGGGATATGGATTTATTACAGTAAGTAATTACCATAATTATATTACTTAGGGTTTTTTTTTTTTAACTACGTTTGCTATGTTGCTTAGATCAGTCTCTAGCTCCTGGCCTTAAGTGATGTCCCACCTTAGCCTTCCAAACTGCTGGGATTACAGGACTGAGCCTCTGTGTCTGATCAAAAAAGTTTTTTTCACAGCAAAGGGTAATATGCCCTTGTAACAAAAGGCAGGCACAGCTCACACATGAATGTGAAAACCAAATCATCACACTTAGGAACTCCTAAAATTTTTTGATCCAAGTTGCATAGTAGAAGTACAATAATAGTTAATAATGGTGGGGAAGGTGGCATGTTTAATATTTTCAAGTGCTTTAAATTAGTTTTTGTGGCCGGGCGCGGTGGCTTACGCCTCTAATCCCAGCACTTTAGGGGGCCGAGGCGGGTGGACACCTGAGATTAGGAGTTCAAGACCAGCCTGGCCAACATGGCGAAACTCTGTTTCTACTAAAAATACAAAAATTAGCCGAGCATGGTGGTGCTCAACTGTAATCCCACCTACTCGTGAGGCTGAGGCAGGAGAATTGCTTGAACCCAGGATATGGAGATTGCAGTGAGCCAAGATTGTGCTGTTGTGCTGCAGTGCTCCAGCCTGGGCAACAGAGTAAGACTCTGCCTCGAAAAAAAAATAAAGCTAAAAATAAATAAATATAAAATAATTTAAGAAAATAGGTTTATTAGGTTCTGCAGGCCATGCAAACATGATACTAAGAGCTGCTCAGATTCTGTGGTGGCGTCAGGAAGCTGTTACTCGTGCTTCGCAAAGCCTTTACTTGTGGTTATTGCTTGGAGGAGCAGGTGTGTCACTTGGAGAGAGGGAGAGGAAGAGAGAGGAAGACATCCTGTGAAGTAACAGAGCAAGGACCCTCGCCCATTAGCAGGGGGAGTGCACCAAGCCATTCATGAGGGATCTGCCTTGTCATACCTCTTGCCAAGTCACACTTTCCACAGTGCGGATCACATTTCAACGTGAGGTTTAGAGGGGACAAGGATCCAAACTGTATTACTGTGTTCGTATTATCCGATTATCCTTTACTATATGCTATATATATATATAGGGGTCAGCCAGCTATTCATATAATTGAATGTTTTATACGTCCATCTCTGATAACCTTTTGACACATTCTTAACAGTTAAATAATTGAAGGTCTGTTAACGATTCTTTTTTACTTAAGATCCTTTTTTAAATGTACATACCTCACAACCAAGACCAGAATTGTCTCGTCAAAAGTGTTTTTGGGCTGTGCGTGGTGGCTCACGCCTGTAATGCCAGCACTTTGGGAGGCTGAGAGGGGTAGATCACCTGAGGTCAGGAGATCAAGACCATCCCTGCCAACATGGTGCAACCCTGTCTCTACTAAAAATATAAAAAATTAACTGGGCGTGGTGGCGGGCGCCTATAATCCTAGCATCTAGGGAGGGTGAGGAAGAATTGCCTAAACCCAGGAGGCGGAGGTTGCAATGAGCCGAGATGGTGCCACTCATGTATATGAAACTCATATACATGGTGGAACTTTTTTCAGATGTGTGAGCTCTGTAACCTTTTAAGGTCCTGGAAACATAGTATTTTTTAAAGTACATTATATAACTCTATCAGGAAATTAAAACTGTTAGCTTATATCTACATTTCAATAAAATGTAAGCCTGTTGCTATGTTGATAGCAAATCTGTTTAACTTACTGGTCATTAGGCTGTTAAGTACGTCAATGAACTGGTGAAAGGAGAAAATTTATGAAACATAGCTCACCAATTTTATTTTTTTATTCTAGTAACTTTAGTGTGGGTATTTTCCACCTTTTCTTTTTCTCCAAATAAGCCATTGTGGGTATATGTGTAAACCAAAATTTTATACATATGTAATTTATATCAAGTTACATATTTATTTGCTTGTGTATGAAGTATTTAGTGTTTTATGTATGAGGATTATATTGACTATTTTGTCCCTGGGCACATTTTTTTTAGAAAAGTACTAACTTCTACCTCAGATGGTCTGCCTGCCTCGGCCTCTCCAAGTGTTGAGATTACAGGTGTGAGCCACTGCACCCAGCGAGTTTTCACATTTTCTAACCACAATCCCCATGTTCTCAAATATAAAGCTGTCATTACTTGTAATATCTTTTATTTAAACTACCACATCAACAAGCCTAATTTGAATTAGCTAGCGTTGTCGTCATGTATGTTGTGTTTGCTTCTTACAGCTTGCAATTTCTACCTTAGTATTCAGGAGTAATTATTGAATATGCTAAAAGTATAAATATATTTTTAAATATAGTTTATATTTTAAAAATTAAAGCACTGTCTCCTGTCCTTGCCTCCCCCATCATATAGTTTTCTGACTCAGAATGTGCCAAAAAGGCTTTGGAACAACTTAATGGATTTGAACTAGCAGGAAGACCAATGAAAGTTGGTCATGTTACTGAACGTACTGATGCTTCGAGTGCTAGTTCATTTTTGGACAGTGATGAACTGGAAAGGACTGGAATTGATTTGGGAACAACTGGTCGTCTTCAGTTAATGGCAAGACTTGCAGAGGGTAAGTGTTTCTTGCTATTATGAATGATGTACTGTGGGTATTGTAGTGGAAAAGAAAGGTAGCCATGTAAACTAAGAAAGGGAGAAAGGTTTTATCTTATTTTGTAGTTGGCGTTATCCTTGGTCACACTGCATATTATTTTATAGATTATGTGCCTTGTATTAATGTATGGAAATCTATATTATGTGTTTTGAATGCCACAGCATAATTTGCAAGATTTCTTTTCCTTTATGTAATGTTTATATGTCATACTTAGGAATAAATTTAGTTGCAGCTATTATAATGTTACAAGTTTTTCTTTTTGTAATTTCTTATTTTTTGATGCAGGGTCTGGCTCTGTTGCCCAATTTGGAGTGCAGTTGTGCGATCCTGGCTCACCGCAACCTCTGCCTCTTTGGCTGAAGCCATCCTCCCACCCTAATCTCTAAATAGCTGGGACTAACAGTTGCAAACCACCACCACCACGCCTGGCTAATTTCTGTGTTTTTTTTTTGTTTTTTTTTTTTGTTTTTTTTTTTTGTTGGTTGGTTGGTTGGTTGTTTTTAAGAGATGGGGTTTCTGCCGGGTGCGGTAGCTCACAACTGTAATCCCAGCAGTTTGGGAGGCCGTGGCGGGTGGATCGCCTAAGTTCAGGAGTTCGAGACCAGCCTGACCAGCATGGAGAAACCCTGTCTCTGCTAAAAATAAAAAATTAGCCGGTCATGGTGGCGCATGCCTGTAATCCCAGCTACTCAGGAGGCTGAGGCAGGAGAATCACTTGAACTTGGGAGGGGGAGGTTGCAGTGAGCCGAGATTGCGCCATTGCACTCCAGCCTGTGCAACAAGAGCCTGTGCAACAAGAGCGATACTCCGTCTCAAAAAAAAAAAAAGAGAGAGAGATGGAGTTTCACAATTGTTGCCCAGGTTGGTCTCGATCTCTGGGATTTAAGTGAACCACCTCCCTCGGCCTCCCAGAGTGCTAGCTAAGTTACAGGCGTCAACCACCACACTCGGCCCTCCTTGCAAT
The DNA here is from genome assembly GCF_028885655.2 of Pongo abelii. NCBI lineage: Eukaryota > Metazoa > Chordata > Mammalia > Primates > Hominidae > Pongo > Pongo abelii. Next base: position 39,876,739 of record NC_072006.2, on the reverse strand, counting down.
TTATTTTAGTGAAGTGATCATGATATTAATGACCCAGGAAACTTCGTTTCTCTGCTCTCAACATAGTAAGAACTTTAAGACTATTCTTTTACAGGTACAGGTTTGCAGATTCCACCAGCAGCACAGCAAGCTCTACAGATGAGTGGCTCTTTGGCATTTGGTGCTGTGGCAGGTAGGAATTGAATCTTTTCTAATTTTAAATCGTTTTTTCATCTAATTCGAAAATTTTCCAAATTTTTACATTTAAAAGGACTTACTGAGAATTCAATTCATCAAGTACTTATAGCCTGTTAGTTTGTAGTCTTCTATTGAAGGAAGTGGAGATGTAGGGTAGAATTAACCATGCATCAAAATGAGCTGTCAGGACAATTTTAAACCCTGCACCCCGGTTTTTAGTCGAAATTCATTGACATAAGTTTCTTTAAAAATATATCAGTTTTATTGAATACTACAAAGTGTATATTGTTTGATCGAAAAAATATTTGTAATATTTGAATTCAGAAAATACCAGAGGCACTTAAAAAAGCTTTACTTAAAACTATTGTAGTAGTAAGAGTGTTGAGACAGTTATTTTTCTTTATAGTACATAAAAATTTAAGATCATGAATTGGGAGATGGAACTTTTGGAGGCAACAGGAAAAGGGGTGAATTGACGTTTTTACAATTGTGTAAAAAGGGATTTAGTTCATAAAACACTCTAAAACACTCACTCCCCTGCGCCCCCCAACCCCTCTTTTTTTTTTTTTTTTTCCCGGATAACGGTAGACTTGCTCTGTTGCCCAGGCTGGAGTGCAGTGGTGCAGTCTCGGCTCACTGCAACCTCTGCCTCCTGTGCCTCAGCCTCCCGAGTAGCAGGGATATTTTTAGTAGAGATGGGGTTTCACCATGTTGGCCAGGCTAGTCTTAAACGCCTTACCTCAAGTGATCCGCCCACCTTGGCCTCCCAAAGTGCTGGGATTACAGATGTGAGCCACTGCATTGGGCCCTCATTTCTTAATTTAATTACCTGTAACTTTTACATTGACCCAAATCTAGGAGATAGGATAGGATCTAATTTTGAAATGTCAAAGACATGCTTTTAGAACATTATAAGAGGAACCTTTTGTTATTTTGTTGGTGGGGGATGGAGTCTCACTCTGTGGCTCAACCTCTTCCTCCTGGGTTAAAGGAATTCTGGTGCCTCAGCCTCCCACATAGCTGGGATCACAGACATTTCCCACCACACCCAGCTAATTTTTGTATTTTTAGTAGAGACCTGCCTGCCTTGACCTCCCAAAATCCTGGGTTACAGGCATGAGCCCCCTCACCTGGCTGGTCCTTTGACCTTATATATATACGAAGTGAGACTGTAACTGAGAAGATATATTTTAGACCCTGGTAGTACCGCATCTGAATGTATGAAGAGGTACTGTGGTTGCTTCCTGATTTTCTTCTAGATTGAAAGCTCAATATTCAATTAAAGTAGAAGATGATTTTTGTGTTTACATTTATTTTTTCACTGTTTTGCCTTCTTAGTGGTTGTTCTTAAGTGTGTGAGTACCTTTAGAAAACCTGCCTTTGGTTTCATTTCCTTTCTATAAATTGTATGACTTATCTTGAAATTTGACAAGCAGTTACTCCCTAGAATTTCTGACAGCGAAGCCAGTTTATACTTACAAGAATCAGAACCAGTAAGGCATTTGTGTATTTAACAGTCATTTGATTTCTCCTCAAGTACCTTTATTCCATTGGATTAATACATAATTTATTTTGAGCTTATAGTGTTAGCTATTTGATCCTTCACAGTGAATAATTGTCGATTGCTACTTGCTGTAATTGATAGTAAACTCATTACCTAGAGAATTATACCTTATTATTACAGTTTGAAAGGTTTTTTTTACCCAGAAAACTGTTTACCTGTATTGTTTCTCATTGTTCATATTGTTCTTTGACAATTTAGAAAATTTTTAGTTCATGTTCTAGGTATTCCACTAAAGGGTGGTGAAAGATTTCTTCTTGCCTTCAGGGAATTGATACAGTGACAAAGGGGTCATTTATAGACAATTTTCTTACACCCTGGATGCTGTATCAGATATGTTGATTTGCTCTTAATATCTTCAGTTATTATAAGAGTGGATAACTGAAGATTATCCACTATTAAATATCAGTTCTACCTTTAGCCTTTATTTCTTTTATTATGTATGAATGTACCTCTCGGGTACTTTCTCATCATGTAATTTATATTAAGATTGTTTGAATGTAGTCAGCTGAAATCCTAAAGCTCCATATGGATTCCTGACAATAGTGTCCCTACCCTTTATCTATGTATCTAGTTACATTCCCTTTTTTAGTGCTGGTGGTAGAGATGATTTTAAAGATCATTCTGTTTTATTAGACTTACTGTAAATTTCTTCTGCATTAATAACACTCATGTTTTGGGTGAATATCTGTGTAACTGGATATTTTTCTCCAGATGGTGGTCATTAAAATATTACATATAACTTGTTGAAATAAAATTGTTGAGTGTTTATTGTGTTTGAGGTGCTTGTCCCCTAAGTCTTTTAAAGCTATTGGGTAAAACTAGGGATGGGTCATCACTATATCCACATTATTTTATTCTGCCAGTTTGATAGGCCCTTTCTAAAATAGGTTAGAGTCCTTATCTTTATGAAACCCATGCTTTATTTTTTACTTTGTCACAAATGATATGACAAATCATTTTTGAAATTAGGATTGGGTTGATAGACAAAATAGCATGGATTTCTGATATCTATACATTTTTTCCCATTTTAGGAAAAAAAAGACAAATTCTGTTATTATTTAAAGTTTATTGACACTGTTCACATGGTCATATCTTCAAGTTCCTTCAGTATACACCAGTTACATTTCTTCAGCTCCCTGAGATGCCAATTTTGAGCACCTAGGACCCAGGTATTTTATCGCAATATAACTTGGGCTGCAGATCCCTGTACATTTTTGCCCATGTTGCAAGAAACCCATATATGTGGTAATAAAGTGTTGCAGTTGAATCAAATTTTAATGAAAATCAGGTTACTGAATCAAAATTTTGATGTATATTTCTATAAAAAGAACTTCAAGAGAGCATTATAGCACTGTGGCAGACTTACTGTTCAGACTTGCTATTGTTTCACTCTGTAGCAGCTTTAAGATGGCTTCCACTGTAGAAATCTTAACGATTATATGAGAAAATATACTGGTCACATCCCTCTTATTTTTAATACTGATTAGATGTTTTCATTTTCCTAAACTTCATAGCTTTTAAGAAAACTCCAGAGATTTTTATGTCTGCCTTGCTAAATTTTTACACTAGGCCAGGAAATCAATAATCAAGTTGCCCCATTATGGGCTAGATTTGACAAGTTAAATCTTGGAAAAGTCCTTAAAAAAATAATATATGCATACTGTTGGAATGGCGTATTTCCCAATGGTGATGTTCTTCCTAAATTGGGAAATCATTGAAACTGTTATAGCTTTTTGATGTGCAGTATTTACAATTTTATAATATCCTTTTAAAGTGTTGAGTACTATGGCCACTAAAAATATAAATACTTGTATTTCCCAAGTACTTGGAATTGAATTCTCAAGATCAGGGTTTTTCACTCATTTTCTGACCGGTGTGCTTCCCTTTCCCCATTTCCCATTATTCCCAGCTGTATAGTAGTGTAGTGGAATTCACTTGAGATGTGGAAGAGTAGTCTAGTCTAGGAAGAGAGAGGGAAAAGTAAGTTTCCCAGGATAAGAGGGGGAAAAAAAGGCCCCAAAGCCTTCTCAATGAGGAATGGGGAAGGAGGTTTTGCTGCCAGGTTTTACTAAGTACATTTGAATAAACCCTGCTATTGTAGTCCTCTTTTATTAATGCTTTCCTGACATTTACCCTGTTAGTTGAGGCTCTTCATTGTTCCTGCACTGAGCTGTAGAATTCTCTTTTGTTATAGATTTGCAAACAAGACTTTCCCAGCAGACTGAAGGTGAGTTGAAGTGTTCATATTTTTTATTTTTGTCTTTGAAATAGAATTAAATGTAGTAAGACAGTTTTCTATATTTATTGTCATATTTTTATACCAGTAATTTGGACCGAATTTTGACACAGTGACACATAGTGGTATATTCATAGTAATCTGTATTTCAGAAGACCTAACCCAAATTAATGGACTTTAAAAAAAATCAAAATAACAATTTTTTTTTTTGGCTTTAGTTTGCTTAAAATTTTCAACCTTGTTTTTGTTTTATGCCTACCTGTGTGTTCTCAGTGTCGATAAGTTGCATATAGAAGTCAGGAAATGAAGTATTCTCTTGTTAACGAGTAGGCAAGTATTTTAGAACATGGAATCTGGAAGTTGCCTTAGTATAAAGTTATGAATCGTGCTATAAAACTCACCTTTTTTTGCTTAATACATAGTACTCTGATTTATTTAAGCCAGTACCAAGCAATAAGAGGTTTATCCATACTTATATTACATGCACATTTCAGAGAAACCATTCATTAAGTATAGGCTATGATTTCTTGTTTTTAGTTATCACTAAATCTCTGTTGCTTGACATGAGCATTTTGCTGTTAATGTAAGTTCTATATCTTTTGTAGGAGTATGCTTAATGTTTAGGGAAATGATTAGGAGAAAGATATGTCATGTTCCATCATAGTCAATAATTAAATTTTTTCACAAACAAGATGCTTCTAATCAGTGCTGTTTTGTTAAGAGATTTTTTAAAAGATTTTCCTAGGTTTACTGTGTTCTGCATTGATCTAGCTTGAACGTGAATATTTGTATAGTACATTTTCTTAATATTTTTTAGTATTCATAGTATATAATCATACTAAACTTGAGAAACTAGAAGAATCAAGTCTTCCTCAGTTGTTTAGACTTTCTAGTTTTTTTAAGGATACTTCCAAATCTTCTGTAAGCTACATAGTGAGCTTCATTTTTGCACAGTTATAATACACTCACGAATCTTTTTTAACTTTTTTCCAGTAGAATTTGACGTGTTATATTAAAATTTTGTTTTATTTAAAATAAAATTTTATGAAAGAAAAAATAATTATATGTTACAGAGAAGCTAAAGCACTTGTAATGCTACCAGAAGGTCATCATTTATGATATATTTCATGCACAGCCCTAATTTCTCAGTGTAATATTTCTGATACTTTAAGTGATCGTTTATTTTAATTACCGTAATTTCTAATGCACTGTTTTATCCTTAGCTTTGTTTGTTATTATGTTTTGGAATGAAATTTGGTCAGATAATATGATTACGGTGAGTTCTGTAACAGCTACTGGTAATATTTTTGTAAATCACGTGAAAGCATTGGAGCAACTGTCTTGGAAAATGCTCTTTAAACTTCAAACCCCAGTATGTTTTGGTAGTAGTGGATATTACACATATATGCTGCTCTTTTCAGTGTTCCTTTTATTGTGCTAAAACATTTTTAAAACATTTGATTTATTAATAGGATTTATTTTTCTTAATAGGATTGTTAATAGGATTTATTTTTCTAGGACATTGTCTTTAAACACTTGGATGATTTTATATGTCTTTTAATTCTTTTATAATTTGTAGATTTAAAAAACTTCGTGGGCAGAAAGCTAAGACATAGGAAAGGATATAGATTTATTTGGCATTTCAAAGGATTTTGTTTTATTATCCCCTCTTATTTGGGTATAAACTCAAATCTGTTTTATCCTTTGTCTGTTTGGATTGATGCGTATTGAGATTTTGTCTGATTGAACTGATTTTGATAATACGTAAAGTTTAATTTCCCTGTTAAAATAGGACTCCCAAATTTCTGAATGTCTGTTACAAGTATTAGGTTACCTCAGTTTTCTGGCATCTGAAAGCTACTGATACATACATTAGTAGCAATATTAAATAAGGTAAAATACTCCAGTGACATCCTAGTTACATGCTTGGGGTGGGTTTTTGGTTTCGTTTTAAAGTATTTATGAGGGATACTTTCATGCATTTTCCATGAAACTAATTTTTCTCTCTCTTTTTTTAGCTTCAGCTTTAGCTGCAGCTGCCTCTGTTCAGCCACTTGCAACACAATGTTTCCAACTCTCTAACATGTTTAACCCTCAAACGTAAGTAATGGACTTTATTCGTGATATTTCTTATCAAGGTGTCAATAGAGTTGTTTTATATATTTCTCTTTTTTTTTTTAAGATGGAGTTTCGCTCTTGTTGTCTAGGCTGGAGTGCAATGGCGTGATCTTGGCTTACTGCAACCTCCGCCTACCGGGTTCAAGTGATTCTCCTGCCTCAGCCTCCTGAGTGGCTGGGATTACAGGCATGCGCCACCACACCTGGCTAATTTTGTAGTTTTAGTAGAGATGGGGTTTCACCATGTTGGTCAGGTTGGTCTCAAACTCCCGACCTGAGGTGATCCGCCCACCTTAGCCTCCCAAAGTGCTGGGATTACAGGCATGAGCCACCGCGCCCGGCCTGGTATTTCCATATTTCATTTGAAACTGCATAGTTTTGATCCTTTTAAAATAATTTTTCGGCCAGGCAGGGAAACTATGCCTAGCTAGTGATTAGGATGCTAATAACTATTAGCATTAGAATGCTAGTAACTTCTGCCTAGCTAGTGATTAGAATGCTATTTTTTAACTCTTCTCATTGGTTTTATAAATCGTATTTATAATATAGTACATCCAATCAAAATGTAGATTTGTTTCGATTTCGATAAGTTACATTTCATATAATGACAATTGTATGACTATTTCATCCAAAGAGTCTTGATC